>NC_044553.1:80765205-81444134 GCF_007565055.1 Rhinopithecus roxellana | reverse complement strand
AGTTTTGTAGGAGAATGCACTTGTTTATAGGAATTACTCACTAAAGTCTGGGAGTGATAGGCCATCACGTTGGCTACTTAGTCTCAAATAGTTCAGGAAAAAAAGTTATCTGTAGTGTTCTTGCAACATTTTTGTAGGTTGGTCTGAAGTTGTAAAGTAAAACAAAGCAAAACCTCTCACAGTTGACTTAATAACAGAATTGTTAGCTTATCAAAGTCATTTATAAGGTTTAAGGGACTTGCTTGTTGGGCTGCCTTGTCTTGAAACTACCCGACCATGGTGGCCTTCCTGTTATTATACTTATTATACATCCTGATTTGTCTTTTGGTATGCTGTATTTTAATATTTATAATCATCACATTAATACATTCTTGGCCCATTATTTATTTCCTTCATCTATTTTGCCTTTGTGCCAAACTGCTTCTTTGAATGGAAAGTGTAGTTTACAAAAATATGGCACCTCATTGTATTCAATGACAATACTGTATTTAATTTTAACTTACTTTGTGTATGCTATTCGTTTCTTCTCAATCCGCTGGTGAGCCATTAAAGCACTTTCTTTCTTTCTTATTTCATCACACTGTGTCTACCTTAGTACTAAGCATATTTCGGTAGGCTTTTAGTTTACTTTTCAAAGTGCTGGGCTGTTGATTGCCTGTCTTAGAATTTCAAATTTTCAGAACGTATAAGCAGGGTGAGGGCATTTGGTAGAGTGGCGAATGTGATGCTCTAGCTAATTCATAATCTAGTCAGCTCACATACATACTTGTGAATGCTTAGCCCCTGAACGTTTAGGGTTAAACATATGGGATGAGTTTCCCTTATCCAAAATGCTTGGGACCAGAAGTGTTTAGGATTTTTTATTTTTTCGGATTTTGGAATATTTGTAGTATACTTACCAGTTCAGCATCCCTAATCTGAAAACCTAAAATCTGAAGTGCTCCAATGAGCATTTCCTTTGAGCAGTGAAAGTCACGATGGCATTAAAAAGTTTCAGATTTTGGAGTATTTCCGATTTCATATTTTCAGATTAAGAATACTCAGCCTTGGATGAAGGTGGTTCTAGTCCAGAACATTGTGTGAGTCAGGGTGGGGGTAAGGGTGGCTATAGGGAGAAGGTTCATTGTCAGAATAATATTCTTTCTGTGAGAACATTACATGCAAATTGTCTCTTTGGCAGAATCTCCCGTTTTCCCTCGGTACAGAAAACCATAGGTTAAATACATAGAATTCCTTCCCCCCTCCCTCCATACCTGTCTTCCTTTGAGGCGACTTAGATCCATCATAGGGCTTGTTTTCCTTAAATAGACTGGAGGTCAAACTTCTCTTTAGCAGTTATACTAATTTTCATATTTCTCAGAATGATCAGGGAAAAGAACTTTTGAAAACTCAGGGTGGTAGTTACATTGCACTTTGTATACACCCACGCATCAGACTTTTCTTTAGCGTTTTGTTTTTTTCTTGCTGCTTTTACAGTGTAGGTGGCCTTCTCCTGATGGCTTTTGACAGGAAATTGAGCAACCTTTCTTTTTTGGAACTGAATATATTTTACTGCTAAGAGAGGGAAAAAATGTTTATGTTTTGAAACTTTATTATAAGTTTTTATTTAAGGACTAATTTAAATCTAGAAAAAATGGGGGTAGAGGTTAAATTTCATATCATGCACTACTACTTCTGAACCTTCCTAGTAATTTCTGGGCTTTCCTTTCTTTGTAGCATTGTTCTGTTCTGTTAGCCACTGATGGATATTGAAAAGTTGTCCTTGAACCTGTCATTGTTTTTCTAACTCTTAACTGGGGCTGCCTTCCCCAGTTGTCTTCTCTCTGTAGTGGAGGCGTGGTAGTCTCTACACTGATTTCACAGGCACCTTGAATCTAGAACATATGTTAGCCTCTTCTACTCCGTTTCAGCTTTGGATAAGCACGGCATTCAGCAAAGCTTCCCAAGGAGTTGGCTGGGCCAGAGAGGTTGCAATGAGTGGGAGTTCCTGATTGGAGTCCTGCCTCTGGCACAGGTTCTACTTGGACTGCCAAACCTTCTGGTGCTTCTAGTGCTTTGGGGTGTGAGCACTGGTCTCTGCCCCGCTACCCACGGCCCCGGTCCGCTTGCTGCTTCGAGTTACTGTTGTTGAGCCTGATGTGGGTGGTTCCTGTGTACACTGAGGATTCAGAAGACAAAGTCAGACTTTAATTAGAATAAGCCCATTTGCCACATATGGAAATCTTGTTCAATTAGAATGGAGTAATTCTGATGGAATCTTTCTAAGTGTGTTCATAAATCCTGTCCTTTTGCTTGAGTTTAAAATTTGCATGTTTATTCATGTTCCTAAGTGGATTACTACCGCAGATCAGCTGCCAGGCATATCTTATTTATACAATTAATTATAGCTCATTAATTAAAGATTAACAAAATGAAGTATGTATTTTGAGTGTTATAGATTTCTTCGCCTATTCTGTGGGTGCAAGCTGTAGGCCAGTTGTGTAAAAACAGCAAGTTTTGTTGTCTTAGATATCTGACTCTCAGAATATCCTTTAGAGCAAGCTTGTCCAACCTGCAGCCCACGGACCACATGTGGCACAGGATGGCTTTGAATGCAGCCCAACACAAACTTGTAAACTTTCTTAAAACATTATGAGATTTTATTGCAATGTTTTTTAAAACTCATCAGCTATCGTTAGTGTATTTTATGTGTGGCTTAAGATAATAATTCTTCCACTGTGGTCCGGGGAGCCAAAAGATTGAACATTCCTTCTTTAGAGGTTTATTTTACCCACAGTTTTCTTCCGATGTTAGTATGATTTCGTTATGGTAGTGTAGGAAAGGGGTGTTGCGGGGTCTTACCAAGCTCTGTTCTACCATATTATATGAGATCATAGTGTGAGGGCATGATAGGCCCTTGGTAAGTCTTGTTTGAAGTGCTTTTTTATTTAGCTGAATAAAAGGTGGGAGTCCTAATGTCCAGGTTGATAGGCTGGGAAGAGGAACTTCCCCTTTTGTCCTCAGTAGGAATTGGGAATATCTGTGAGTGAAACTAAGTTCTGATGATTTTTATTCTTCTTAGCTTCCAGTTTATGTGGTTGGGAACAGAGTTTGGCAATTAAATAGTTTGAAATAGTGTTTAAAATTATTTATTGGAAGCTCTTATGGACGTGTCTGACTTATTTGAATACATTTTAGAAATTGGTACATGTGCTGTAGATGATTAGTATTGGGCATATATGTGGGTATTCTTTTAACCAATAAGCTTAGCATTCATAGGAATTACGACTATAGTGGGAGCTTATTATGTGATCTGAAATGAGCAGTGTGAGAATTGTGGAATTTCCAAATACACAGAGTGTTTGGTTTTTTGGGAACAGGGTTTCTCAACCTCACCACTATTTTCATTTTAGGCAGGATAATTCTTTGTTGGAGGGGACTGTCCTGTGCATTGTAAGATGTTTAGCAGCTTCCCTGGTTTCTGTATATTAGATGCCAATAGTGTGCCCGCCCCCCACCCCACCGCTTCACTTGTGATGACCAAAAATGTTACCGGATGTTGCAAGATATCCCCTGGGGGCACAAAATTGCTCCCTGTAGAGAACTAGTACTTTGGAATAGTGATTCCCATAGGCATGTGATGGACCAGCTCATCAAAAGCACTTTGTTGTTGTTGTTGTTTTCTTTTATATATACAGCTTCCAGGGTGAGATCCTTGAGTAGCAGTCTGTGGACAGACTGAATGAATATCCAAGCAAGAATTTGTTGGTTAAGTGGGAATGGCTGTTGGTTGGCTTAAATTTAAATATGTGTTGAGGCTGGGCACAGTGCAGTGGCTCACACCTGTAATCCCAGCACTTTAGGAGGCTGAGGCAGGTGGATCACCTGAGGTGAGGAGTTCAAGATTAGCCTGGCCAACATGGTGAAACCCTGTCTCAACTAAAAACACAAAAATTAGCCAGTATGGTGATGCGCACCTGTAATCCCAGCTACTCAGGAGGCTGAGGCAGGAGAACTGCTTGAACCCGGGAGGTGGAGGTTTCAGTGAGCTGAGATCTTGCCACTGTACTTCAACCTGGGCGACAAGAGCAAAACACTGTCTAAAAAAAAAAAGCCCAATAAATGTGTATTGAGCTGCATATAAAGAGATTATCAATTAAAGAAGGTTTTAGAGACAAAGTATAAAATTTCACAGTTGTGATTTGATTAGTAGTGGTGTTTTTTTTTTCCCCCTTTTACTTACTGTGAGATATAGTTGTGTGTTTTTCAAAATTTGGAAATAACTACTAATAAAGTTCATAATTGTTTTAATCTAGGTTTTGAGAGATTACCTGAAGTTGGACTCAAAAGCAAGATTTACTACTAACTTTGAAATGTAATAAGGTGAGTTGGTGGATTAGTTCCAAAGTCACATTGTGGGGAGGAAATGTCACTCAAACTGTTATTCTTAGAAGACCTGCTGTTTGGCCAGGCGCAGTGGCTCATGCCTATAATCCCAGCACTTTGGGAGGCTGAGGCAGGCGGATCACCTGAGGTCAGGAGTTCGAGAACAGTCTGACCAACATGGTGAAACCCCGTCTCTGCTAAACATACAAAAATTAGCTGAGTGTGGTGGCACACTCCTGTAATCCCAGCTACTTGAGAGGCTGAGGCAGGAGAATCGCTAGAACTCGGGAGGTGGAGGTTGCAGTGAGCCGAGATTGCGCCATTGCACTCTAGCCTGGGGGACAGGGCGAGACTCCATCTCAGGGAAAAAAACCAAAAAAACAAAAAAACCCCCTGCTATTTATAGCAGAATTTTGATTTATCAGATGTCTGATATTTTCTGCCCACTGGCTTTTCCCTTTTTGAAATGGAAAAGGAAAATATGGGAAATGCTTGTGCAGTTTTAGTCATTGATTTCTGAACTCAGTCTTGTCATCTTTGCAGATGAAATAGTTTGGATAATTTTCTGGCTACTTAAGAAGGTTTTCTGTTACATATTTATGTTTTCCCTCCATAGTGAATGCATTAAAAATCTTCTCTATATTTCTTGAAATTTGGTGAGAGCTTATACTTCAACCCATGGTCTAATAATCTTGTTAAGTCTAATGCATTGGTGTATAATTTGGGGTGCCAAGCTTTTCCTGAATAATTGAGAAATGATCAGATGATCTACCCTTTGACTGACGTATACTGATATTTGCGTTACTATTGCTCTTAGAGCGACTGTACTGGCTTACTCCTAGGTAGAATTCTAGTTCTATCCTAGGCCTACTCAAATAGTTTTGTGGACATTTCTTAAACATTTTCAACAGTTGCAAAAGGATATTCTTTCATTGAGAAAAACAACAGCTTAATGCAGATTAAGGAAGACACATTTTCTACAGCCCAAAAATACCATCATATGTTACATTCTGGGGTTGTGTAGGTTTCATTATCCTTAACCTTGATCTCAGCCAGATGCTGAAACAAAGACCTTGGAGTTTTTCTTATTTGTCGCTTTGTCAGAAGAAAATTTCCTAAGGAGTCAGCTCTTCTGGAGTGACTGCATCCTGTAACAGATGCTCAAGTTATCTGAGCATCTCCCTTCCATAAACCTTTGTGCAGAGCTTAGGGGATGGGTAATTGGAGCACTGCTTTTAAAGTGGCTGCTATTTGTGACCTTCCTTGATTTTCAGTAAGGGAAATTTGGGAATCATTATCTCTAAAAATGTTTTTAAAGTACATTAGGGCACTTTTCTGGGTTACATTTATTTAACCATTCCCAGCATCATTCTTCTTTAATAGAGGTAGACTCGAAGATTTTTAGATAATCTGTAATTTTTAGCCATTTGAAAAATCCAGGCTTTTAATAGCAACACAACTGAAAAACTTGTCTTTGAAAACATAACATCTTTGGAACTGTCAAGACTTGCTTAATGGTGAAGCAAGCATCCTGGAGGAATGCTCTGTGAATGTAGCTCTGCTCTGGTACTTCGAGAGGGAAGAAAAATCAGTGCATATTATTGAGTCCCTGTGATTTTTACCTCAATCTTGGAAGCTGTTTTTCTAGATATACTTTTTCCCTCCAGAATAGCTGTATGTTATTGAAATGTGCACCTTCAATGCAATTCTCATATGTCTTAAATTTTTTTTTTTTTTTGAGATGGAATCTCGCTATGTCTCCCAGACTGGAGTGCAATGGCATGATCTCAGTTCACTGCAACCTCTACCTCCCAGGTTCAAGCGATTCTCTCACCTGAGCCTCCCAAATAGCTGGGATTATAGGCATGTGCCACCACACCCAACTAATTTTTTTTTTTTTGAAATGGAGTCTCGCTCTGTCGCCCAGACTGGAGTGCAGTGGCGCTATCTCTGCTCACTGCAAGCTCTGCCTCTGGATTCATGCCATTCTCCTGCCTCAGCCTCCCGAGTAGCTGAGACTACAGGCACCCGCCACCACGCCCGGCTAATTTTTTGTATTTTTTAGTAGAGACGGGGTTTCACCGTGTTAGCCAGGATGGTCTTGATCTCCTGACCTTGTGATCCGCCCTCCTCGGCCTCCCAAAGTGCAGGGATTACAGGCGTGAGCCACCGCACCCAGCCAATTTTTGTATTTTTAGTAGAGATGAGGTTTTGCCATGTTGGCCAGGCTGGTCTTGAACTCCTGACCTCAGATGATCGGCCTGTCTCGGCCTCCCAAAGTGCTGGGATTACAGGCGTGAGCCGCCGTGCCTGTATGTATTAATGATATTTTAATAATAACTCTTGGTTGATAAACTTGAATATGACAGTTTTGAGCAGGCACTTTAAGTTCTATATACTACTGTGAGGTCAGGCACTTGTTTAGCTTCTGTGTCGTATAGTTACACCTTATATTTTGTTTTGTTTTTTTTTTAAATCTATAGTTTTATTAACACAAAAACAGTGTGGTATGAAGTTTACATTTAAACGAAGTTTTCACAGAAATCTAACACATACCTAAAAAGATTTTACAATGTAACTGTAGATGCAAGTCCAGACAATATCAAGAACGATGGATCTCATGACTCAAGACAGAGCATTTTGGGTTTCAGTTACTTCTTAGGATTTCTTAAAAATGGTTTTTTTTTTTTTTTTTTTTTTTTTTTTTTGTGAATTTTAATACACCTTGTCTTTTGAATTGAGTTGCTTCGTTTGATAACTTGAGCCTATGGGCATTGAAATATCTTACTTTAATGGCAGTGATATCTGGTAATGCTGGTACAGTATCTCTAATAGGTCAGATGGGAGATTCTTTGGTTATACATCCATTCTTACTCAGGTCTCCTCAGGCAACACAGGAGGAGGCCATGATTCAACAGTTCTCCCAACCTGTTGGTGACATGACTCTTGGCCTTCTAAGTGTATACTTCCTTTCTAAGTGCTATTTCTCTACTTAAGGGATATCTAAAACAATTTCTGTACTCCAAAAGAAAGAAAAATCTACACACACATACACACACACATGCACGCGCATACACGCAACCTTGTATATATGTAGTTTTATGTGTACCTTATTAAATCCATCATTCTTTTCTTAATTATTTTTTGAGCAGCATTATTCTAGAATATAAACACTGAATTGAATAAGCATACTTTTTTCTTTTCCTTTAAACATTTTTAAAATACAGTTTTAAAAAATTAAATAGATATGTGTTCTCACTGTGTTGCCCAGGCTGGTGTGGAACTCCTGACCTCAAGTGATCCTTCTCCCTTGGCCTCCCGAAGTGCTTGGAATAAAGGCATGAGCCACCGTGCCTGGCCTGCATGTAACTTTTGACTCCTCCAGAACTTAACTACTAATAGCTTACAGTTGATCAGAAGCCTTACCAATAACAAACAGTTGAATAACATGCATTTTGTATGTTATATATATTATATACTGTGTTCTTACAATAACATAAGCTAGAGAGAAGAAAATGTTATTAAGAAAATCCTAAGGAAGATAAAATATATTTGCTATTCATTAATGGAAGTGGATCATCATAAAGGTCTTCATCCTCATTGTCTTTGCATTGGGTAAGCTGATGAGGAGGAGGGAAAGAAGAGGTTGGTCTTGTTGTCTCTAGTGGCAGAGGTGGAGAAGGAGGAAGGGGAGGCAGGCGAGGCAGGCACACTTGGTGTAACTGTTATTGAAAAAATCCACTTGTAAGTGGACATGCACAGTTCAAACCCATATTGTTGAAGGGTCAACAGTGCTAGACAGTTTGATTTTCCAAATGCTAACTGTAACATAGTATAAAAATATTAAAAATGTATAGTAGCTAGGGAATGATTATAGAATCTTCCTTTCATCTTTGGCTGTTACTAGTTTGAATTGAGTTTGGCATGACCTAAGGTCACTTCAGAATTGTTTTGTTACGTGTTTTTTTTTATCCAAAGCCCATTTCTTTGTTGTTAAAGAAGAAAATGATATGAAATCCTTTGGCCTAACAAATATTTATATCAGCCATTAGAACAGTGATTTGACTTTTTCATATTTACTAATGCTATTGTACCCTTTTTCTCTTCAATAGGAACAACTTATTCTTACTCAGCTCTTATTTTTATGTTCTCCAGAACATAAGAGAGCAGCTGCCTATGCCAAATAGTTACCTCATTTAAACTCATTCTAGTGGAGCAAATGGTAAGAGGCATTTGAACTAAGTTGTCTTTGGAGGAGTGTGCCTTATTTCTTAATACCTGATTTTTTAGGGGGACCCAGATATGCATGGCTATGATCGTCTATAGTAGTATATTGTAATTTAATAATGGTACCATGTTGCCCACTTTCTTGACTGTCTAATAGATTTAAAATTTGCTAATAGTGGATTTGAACAAAAGTCTAAAAGAAGGAATCAGAAAATAAAGAAGAGAGAACATGAACTGTGTGGATGTAGGTGGAGGTCAGGGTGGGAATTGTGCAGAGCTCAGCTCCATCCCCTACTGCCCCTATATTTGCCTTAAAAAGTTGGGCGGCATGAACATTTTTGAAGACCTGGCTTCTGAGACAGCAGGTCACAGGGCAGAACTGGAGAAGAAGCTTGGGAGAAGCTTGCAATTGCCAGTTGATCATGAATCGCTAATGTTTCTCGAAGGGCTTAGGAAACAGTGATGGGGATTTTATTTTAAAACCTGGATTTTATTTTAAATGTTGTCAATCCCTAAGCATATTTTATATATAAAAGGAAGTTGTAAATGTCTTCACTAGTATTTAAGTGCCTTTCCCCAAAACCATGTATGGAAAATTAAGGCCATATGGTGGGTAAAGTCTTACATGTGGGGAAGTTCAGCATGCCACGTTCTGGAGCTTTTGGTGTTCCTGGGGGGAGGGCTTTATTGTACTTTTTGGAAAAGATTTTTAATAAGCAAGAGAATGTAGAGTTGAATGTCCTTGACTTGAAGGCCATTGCTACTCACATCTGCACAAAATGGGCCAAGGTCTTCAGTGAGTAGATGATAAGGGAAACACAGTGGTATGGGTGGGCAGCCCTTCTGTGTGATATCAGCCTCTCAGAGCAGGGGTGTTTCCTGAACCGTTGCTGTCTCAGCACATGACTAGCCTTGAGTTCTGCCTGTAATAGTTTCCTTAATTAAAACAGTCTGATTGGCACTCTGGATGAGCATTCAGTGGGTTAAATAGTGAATTCAGGTTGCTGAAGAGCTAATGGACTTTGTTTTCTTTCAGGGTTTTTTTTAAGTCTATCACTTAATTCAGTAACTGACCCTTGTCTGCTACCGACCAGTTTTTTTCCAGTCAACTGAAAAGTAAATGTTTTGAGATTTGACTAGGTAACATTTGATGAATATCTGTCTTTGTGTAGGAACTTTCAGGGCTGCTCTGGCCTGAAATGAAGGCTTTTGGGCCAGGGGTGATGGCCCACACCTGTAATCCTGTAATTTGGAAGGCTCAAGAAGGATCTCTTGAGGCAAAGAGTTCAAAACTAACCTGGGCAACGTAGTAAGACCGCATATCTAGGGCAACGTAGTAAGACCGCATATCTAAAAAAAAAAATTAGCTGGACATGGCATGCCCCTGTAGTCCCAGCTACTTGGAAGGCTGAGGTGGGAGAATTGCTTGAGCTTGGGAAGTTGAGGGCGCAATGAGCCATGATCACACCACTGCACTCTAGCCTGGGTGACAAAGCGAGACCCTGTCTCAAAAAAAAAAACAAAACAAAAACCTTAAAGCTTTTGTAGTTACAGGGTAAGATACTCTCCTTCTGTTGACATCGTTTCTTCCCTGGATTTATTAGTGGAAAAGTTGATTAAGCAAATAATTATTTTATATCTATTATGTAGAGAGAACATTTTGCTTAGTATTAGCCAGGATAGAAATATGAAAAAGAAATGCCCCCTTGTAATCAAGTTGTTTTTCTAGAGGAGAGTTAGACATAATTGAAAACTGTGATAATGAATGACCAAACACATTAAGGCCTTTTAGTAGAAATATAGGTAAATGCATTGAGGCATTTATAATTTATAGAGGGAGGATTAAATCCATGAAGGTGGCATTATTTGAACAGGGCATTGAAAGGCCATCTGTCTGTCTGTCTGCCTATCTATCCATCTATTTATCTACTAAAGGAGTAACATTTGGTTTTTTAGGTAACCAAAGCAACTCATCTTTGCTGTGTAAAATCTTGGATGTTCTTAATGGCACACAGATCAAAGTAAAAATCACCTAATTCCCACCAGATCACTCAGTCTTCACCACCCAGAAGTAACTATCCCTGCTATCACTTTTATGTTTTATTTATGGAATTTTCCAAACATACACAGAAGTAGAGAGAAAAGTGCAGTGAGCCCCCATGTACTCATCATCTAGCTTCCACAGTCGTGGACAGGGACATTTTGCCATTCTGTTTTTCTCCTGCTTTTGTGTTTGTTGTTGTTGTTGTTGTTGGAGTTTCAGATATACTATTTAACTTATAAATACTTCAGTCATTTTTTGTTAACAGAGAAGCACTTAAAAAAATAGCTGCAATGTCATCACCATTAACAAACTTACTATGTATGCTAGTCATGGAAGCCCTAGTCCATGTTTTCTCCATTGTTTCCAAATTGTCAGTTGACAGTTGGTTTGTGGGAATCAGGATCCAAGCAGCCTTCACACATCACACGTGTCTCTTTTAAGTCTTTCTTAATCTGTGGCATTTTCCCTTCCCTCCCTTTTTTCATGTAATTTGTTGTGGAAGAAATGGGGTCATTTGTCCTGGGTCACTTTAATAGTTTTCTTTCATTTTTGTTCTTCTATGTGATCAAAGATACATTTTAAAAGCAAAATTAAGATCATATTGCGCATATTGTTTTGTGAGCTGCTTTTTATACTTAACGATTGAGTAAGGACGTTTTTCTATTATTATTATTTTTTTTTTTTTTTTTTTTTTTTTTTTTTTTTTTTTTTTGAGACGGAGTCTCGCTCTGTCGCCCAGGCTGGAGTGCAGTGGCCGGATCTCAGCTCACTGCAAGCTCCGCCTCCCGGGTTTACGCCATTCTCCTGCCTCTGCCTCCCGAGTAGCTGGGACTACAGGCGCCCGCCACCTCGCCCGGCTAGTTTTTTGTATTTTTTAGTAGAGACGGGGTTTCACCGTGTTAGCCAGGATGGTCTCGATCTCCTGACCTCATGATCCGCCCGTCTCGGCCTCCCAAAGTGCTGGGATTACAGGCTTGAGCCACCGCGCCCGGCCCGTTTTTCTATTATTTACTCTTCTTCAATTAGTTTTTATTTTCTGTTAAATCTTATGGCATTATAATAACTACAATGAGAAAGATGCAGTTGATTATATTTAAAGTAAATCTGGCCAGGCATGATGGCTCACCCCAGTAACCCCAGTGCTTTGGGAGGCTGAGGCAGGAGGATTGCTTGAGGCCAGGGGTTTGAGACCATCCTGGGCAACATAGTGAGACCCCTATCTCTACAAAAACAAGAAAAAAAAAAAAAGTGGGCAGGTATGGTGGTGTTTGCTTGTAGTCCCAGCTTCTTGGGAGCCTAAGGTGGGAGGATGGCTTGAGCCCAGGAGCTATAATCACAGTATGGTACTCCATCCTGGGTGACAGAAAGAGACCTTATCTCTTAAAAAAATTATAAAATAAAATAATAAAATAGGTAAAACTTACATTAGTGATATGTATTATAACAACAAATTGGTTACTTTTTTCCTCCTTGACTCCCTCCCTCCCTTTCTTCCTTTCTTTTTTACTCCAGTAGCTGTTATGGTTGGATATAATATTGGGGATGCAATTCCCTGGACTGAAAGTCTATTTTGTTTTTCCTGGGAAATGTAGAAGATGGTTGTGTAAAAGACAGCCTGGCTGATGGTTCCTTAACAGGGCTGAAAGTAGAAGGAGGTAAATGGTGCTCACGCAGGCCCTGATTTTCTGGAGATTTACCACAAGAAGGGGACCCTTATTATTATTATTACTGAACTTTATTAACATGTTAAGCTTACATTCTTATACAAACTAGGCTACTATAATCCCAGCACAGTGGGAAAGGATTCTTAGTTGTTAAAATGGAGCATGACATTTTTATTTAGTGATGCTAACATTTTTCACAGTTGTATATGAGGACCTCTTTCAGTTATTGCCAAAGTTTTAGCCTGGGAAAGAGATTATGTGTGTCAGCTCATACCAATAATAATTATACCAGCTGAAGCTTCATGTGGCCATTTGAGTAGACAGAGTCCGCTTCATTTATGATGTTATAATTGTTCCTGTGGTAGTTTGTCTTCTTCCATTTGATTAGACTTTTTATTTGTTGTTGCTTTTTCCTTTTTAAAAAATGTGAAACAATACATATACCATCTTAAGCATTTTCACTGTACACTTCATTGGTATTAAATACATTCATAAGGTTGTCCAGCCGTCACCACCATCCATCTTCATAACTCTTTTCATTTCAGTAAAACTGAAATTCTGTACTCACTAAACAGTAACTCCCCGTTCCTACCACTGCCCGGGCCCTGATGTCCATCATTCTGCTTTCTGTCTCTATGATTTAGACTACTCGGAGCACTTCATATAAGTGAAATCATCATACATTAATTGCCTTTTTGGTGACTGGCTTATTTCACTTATCATGATGTCTGAAGATTCATCTGTTGTAGCATGTGTAAAAATTTCCTTCTTTATAAAGCGGAATAATATTCCATTTTATGTGTATACCACATTTAGCTTATCCATTCATTCATCGATGGACACTTGGGTGGCTTCTGCCTTTTAGCTATTGTGAAGAATGTTACTGTGAAAATGAGTGTACAAATATCTCTTTGAGACTCTGCTTTAAATTTTTTTGGTAAATATCCAGAAGTAGAATCGTTGGATCATATGGTAATTCTATTAAAAATTTTGAGGAACTGCCATAATCTTTTCTTTACAGTGGCTGTACCATTTTACATTCCTACCAACAGTGCGTAAAGATTCCAGTTTCTTCACATCCTTGCCAACACTTATTTTCTGTTTTTTTGATGGTTGCTATTGTAATGGGTATGAGTTGGCACCTCGTAATTTTGATTTGTATTTCCCTAATGCTTAGTGATGTCGAGCTTTTTTTTATGTGCTTATTGGCCATTTTAATATCTTCTTTGGAGAAATGTTTAGTCATGATCTTTGCCCATTTTCGAATCAAGTTGTTTGTTTTGTTGTTGAGTTATAGTTCTTTGTATAGTTATGATGTTAATCCCTTGTCAGATATATGAATATGATTTGCAAATATTTTCTCCCATTCTGTGTGTTGCCTTTTTTAGTCTGTTGATAGTGTCTTTTGATGCACAAAATTTTAAAATTTTCATGAAGTCCAATTTGTCTATTTTTTTTGTTTTGTTATATATGCCTTTAATATCATATCTAAGAAAACACTGCCAAAGCCAGTGCTGTGAAGCTTCTACCTTATGTTTTCCTCTGAGAGCTTTATAGTTTTAGGTCTTACATTTAAGGTTTCGTTCATTTGAGTTAATTTTTGTGAGTATTCACCTAATTGTATTCTTTTGCAAACCCAGTTTTCCCAGCACCATTTGTTGAAAGGACTGTCTTTTCCCCATTGAATGGTCTTGGCGCTTTTGTCAAAAATCATTTCACCATATATGCAAAAAGCTTATTCTGGGCTCTGTATTCTATTCTGTTGGTCTCTAAGTCTGTCTTTATGCCAGTACCATATTGTTTTGATTACCATAGCTTTGTAGTAAGTTTTGAAATCAGAAGATATGAGTCCTCCTACTTTGTTCTTTTTCAGGATCATTGTGGCTATTTGGGTTCCCTAACATTTCATGTACATTTTATAATTGTTTTTCTTATTTATGCAAAAATATAATTGGAATTTTGATAGGGATTATATTACATCTGTATGTTGTTTTGGGTAATATTACTATCTTAACAATATCAAGCCTTTCCTTGAACATGGAAAGTGTTTCTATTTATTTCTTTTAACTTCTTTCAGCAGTGTTTTGTAGTTTTCATTATACAAGTCTTTCACTTCCTTGTTTAATTCCTAGGTATTTTATTCTTTAGATGCGTTTTTGTAATGTCCTTTTCAGATTGTCCATTGATAAGTATATAGAAATGCAACTGATTTTTGTATGTAGACTTTGTCTCCTGCTATGTTGCTGAATTCATTTATTAGTTCTAACAGTTTTTTGTGGAATCTTTTGGGTTTTCCACATGTAAGATTTTATCACCTGTGAACAGAAGTAATTTTACTTCTTTTCCACTTGGAATGCCTTTTATTTCTCTTTCTTGTCTAAATGCTCTGGTGGAACTTCCTGTACTAGGTTTAAATAGAAGTGATGAAAGCATGCATTCTTGCCTTGTTCCTGATGTTAGAAGAAAAACTTTTATTTTAGTCTTTCATTATAGACATGATATTTGCAACTGGTTTTTCATATATTGCTTTTATTTTATTGAGGTAGTTTGTTTCTATTCCTAGTTTATTGAATGTTTTTATCATGAAAGAGTGTTGCATTTTGTCAGATGCTTTTTCTGCATCAATTCAGATGGTCATGTGGGGTATTTCTTCTCTTCATTCTGTTAATGTGGTGTATGATCTTTGTATGTTGAGCCATCCTTGTATTCCAGTAATAGATCCCACTTGGTCATGGTGTATAATCCTTTTACTATGCTGCTGAATTCAGTTTGCCAATATTTTGTTGAGGATTTTTGCATTGATACTCATTTGAGATACTGGTCTCCAGTTTTCTTGCAGTATCTTCATCTGGTTTTGGTCTCAGGGTAATACTGGCATCAGAGAATGAGTTAAGAAGTATTCCCTGCTCTTCAATTTTGTGGAAATTTGAGAGGGATTGGTGTTAGTTCTTTATTTGTTTGGTAAAATTTACCAGTGAAGCCATCAGGTTCAGAACTTCTCTTTTTTGAGATTTTTTTTTTTATTACTGATTTAATCTCTGTACTAGTTATATGTCTTAGGTTTTCTATTTCTTCATGATTTAAAGTTGGTACATTTTGTATTTCTAGGAATATATTTTATCTAGGTTATCCAATTTTTTGGCATACAGTTCTTCATAATACACTCTTATAATCTTTTTTATTTCTGTAGAATCAGTAGTAATGTCCCCACTTTCATGGGGAAAGGATTCCCTATTTAATAAATGGTGCTGGGAACCTTGGCTAGCCATAAGTAGAAAGCTGAAACTGGATACTTTCCTTACTCCTTATATGAAAATCAATTCAAGATGGATTAGAGACTTAAATGTTAGACCTAAAACCATAAAAACCCTAGAAGAAAACCTAGGTAATACCATTCAGGACATAGGCATGGGCAAGGACTTCATGTCTAAAACACCAAAAGCAACGGCAACAAAAGCCATAATTGACAAATGGGATCTAATTAAACTAAAGAGCTTTTGCACAGCAAAAGATATTACCATCGGAGTGAACAGGCAGCCTACAGAATGGGAGAAAATTTTTGCAATCTACTCATCTGACAAAGGGCTAATATCCAGAACCTACAAAGAACTCAAACAAATTTATGAGAAAAAAACAAACAACCCCATCAAAAAGTGGGCAAAGGATATGAATAGACATTTCTCAAAAGAAGACATGCATGCAGCCAACAGACACATGAAAAAATGCTCGTCATCACTGGCCATCAGAGAAATGCAAATCAAAACCACAATGAGATACCATCTCACACCAGTTAGAATGGCAATCATTAAAAAGTCAGGCAACAACAGGTGCTGGGGAGGATGTGGAGAAATAGGAACACTTTTACACTGTCGGTGCGATTGTAAACTAGTTCAACCATTGTGGAAAACAGTATGGCGATTCCTCAAGCATCTAGAACTAGAAGTACCATATGACCCAGCCATCCCATTACTGGGTATATACCCAAAGGATTATAAATCATGCTGCTATAAAGACACATGCACACGTATGTTCATTGAAGCACTATTCACAATAGCAAAGACTTGGAATCAACCCAAATGTCCATCAGTGACAGACTGGATTAAGAAAATGTGGCACATATACACCATGGAATACTATACAGCCATAAAAAAGGATGAGTTCGTGTCCTTTGTAGGGACATGGATGCAGCTGGAAACCATCATTCTCAGCGAACTATCGCAAGAACAGAAAACCAAACACCGCATGTTCTCACTCATAGGTGGGAATTGAACAATGAGATCACTTGGACTCAGGAAGGGGAACATCACACATCGGGCCCTATTATGGGGAGGGGGGAGGGAGGAGGGATGGCATTGGGAGTTATTCTTGATGTAAATGACGAGTTGATGGGTGCTAACGAGTTGATGGGTGCAGCACACCAACATGGCACAAGTATACATATGTAACAAACCTGCACATTGTGCACATGTACCCTAGAACTGAAAGAATAATAAAAAAAAAAGATTTTAGTAATTTGAATATTTCCTTTTTGTGTGTGTGAGTACATCTCAGTAAATATTTGTCAATTTTGTTGATACTTCCAAAGAATCAACTTTTGTTTCCTTAATTTTCTCTGTTGTTTTTCTTTTGTTTAGTTTATCTCTACTCTTTCTTTCTGTGAGCTTTGGGTTTGGTTTGTTCTTTTCCTAGTTCTTTAAGTTGTAAAGTTAGGTTTTTGATTTGAGATTTTTGTCTTTTAATGTAAACATTCGTAGCTGTGAATTTTCCTCTCAGCACTGCCTTTGCTGTGTCCCATAAGTTTTGGCATTTGTGCTTTCATTTTCGTTCATGTCTAAGTATTTTCGAATTTCCTCTGTGATTTCTCCTTTGATCTATTGGTTGTTTAAGAATATGTTGTTCAGTATCCTACAATTTTGTGCTTTGTGGAAATAGTTTTACTTCTCTTATTAATTTCTAACTTCATCCTGTTGTGATTGCAGAAGACATTTTATGTGGCATCTTTGAAAATTTGTTGACACTTAATTCGTGGCTTAGTATATGTCTTGTCCTGGAAAATATCCCATATGCATTTAAGAAGAATGTGTATGCAGTTGTTAGGTGGAGTGTTCTGTATATACCTGTTAGTTTAGTTGTTTTTTTGTGTTGTTTGAGTCCTCTCTTTCCTTATATCCAGTCCAGTTGTTCACCTATTATTGAGAATGGAGTATTGATGTCTCTAACTATTATTGTAGAATGGTTTATTTCTCTCTTTGGTTTATCAGATTTATTTTAGATACTTTGGTAGTCAGGTGAATACATTTTTATGATGGTTATATCTTCTTGCTATCTTGTATTTTTTGTTAATATATAATGTCCTTTTTTTGTCTAATGTAAACATTTTTGACCTAAAATCTATTTTGTCAGGTATTAGCGTAACCATCCTTGCTTTCTTTTGGTGACTATTTGCATGAAATAATCATTTTCTTTATTACTGCACTTACAATCTGTTTGTGTCATTGGATCTAAAGTGAGCGTCTTGTAGATAGCATATAGTTGGATCATGTTTTTTAATTTAAAATTTTTAAACACATGTCCTTTGTCTATCAGAGGTTGTTTTTATCTGTTCTACCATTCTCTATCTTTTGATTAGAGAGTTTAATCCATTTACATTTAAAGTAATGACTGATAAGGAGGCACTTCTGTCATGTTGCTATTTGTTTTCTACATGCCTTGTAGCTTTTTGGTTCTTTATTTCTAGTGTTAACTGTCGACTTTTGTGTTTGATTTTTTTGTTTGTTTGTTTTAGTGAAACCTTAAAAAATTTTTTTTGTATGTATTCTGTAGATATTTTCTTTGTGGCCACCATAGGAATTACATTTAACATTCTAAAGTCATAATACCCTAATGTGAATTTTTTTTTTTCCCCACAGACATAGTCTTACTCTGTTGCCTAGGCTGGAGTGCAAGTGGTGCGATCTTGGCTCTCTGCAACTTCCGCCTCCCAGATTCAAGCGATTCTCCTGCCTCAGCCTCCTGAGTAGCTGGGATTACGGAGACGCACCACCACGCCCAGCTAATTTTTTTGTAATTTTAGTACAGATGGGGTTTCACCATGTTGGCCAGGCTGGTGTCAAAATGATCCACCTGCCCTGGCCTCCCAAAGTGCTGAGATTACAGGCGTGAGCCACTGCACCGGGCCTGAATTTATACCAGCTTAACTACATAAACTCTGTTCCTCTAATAGTTCAGGCACCACTCTTTTCACTGGTGATGTCACAGAATTACATCTTTATATGTTGTGGGCTCAAGAACATAAAGTAATAATGAACTAATAAGAGATTAGTGCATTCGTTTCTTAAACCATATAGAAAACAAAATGTGGAGTTACAACTTATAGTACTACCTTTTAGACTAAATTTTTTTTTAATTATTATACTTTAAGTTCCAGGGTACATGTGCACAACGTGCAGGTTTGTCTTAAATCACATAGAAAACAAAAAATGCTGTCACTGTTTTTACAATGATACTTTTATAATTGCTCATGCATTTACTTTTATTGAAATCTTGGTTTCTTTATATGGCTGGAAGTTACTCTTTAGTGTCCTTTTATTTTTACCATGCAGGACTTGTTTTATCATTTCTTGCAAGATGGGTCTAATGGTAGTGAGCTTTCTCAGCTTTTTTTTATCTGAGAATATCTTCATTTCGCACCCACTTTTGAAGGACAGTTTTGCCAGAGTAACATTCTGGTTGATAGGTTTGTTTGTTTGTTTTGCACTTTGAATATATCTTCCTACTGCCTTTTGGCCTCCAAAAGTTTCTGATGAGAAACCTGCTAATAATCTTAGGAGGATCCTTTGTATGTGATGAGTTACTTTTCTCCTGCTGCTTTCAAGATTCTATCTTTGTCTTTAGAAAGATATTATAATGTGTATCAATGGGGGTCTCTGAGTTCTCTTGTCTCCTTTTGGAACTCTCACAATGCATGTGCTGCTTAGCTTGATGGTGTTCCATAGGTCCCCTGGCTCTGCTCACTTTTCTACAGTCTTCTTCCTGTTTCTCAGGCTTGATCATTTTCATTGTCCTATCTTCAGGTTCACTGATTCTTTCTTCTGCATCCTCAAATCTGCCTTCGATTCCCTCAGTGGATTTTTCATTTCTATTATTGTGCATTTCAACTTCAAAATTTTTTTTCTGGATTTTGCATTTCTTTATGAATATTTCCATTTTGCTTATGATTTTTTTTAACTTTCTCCACATCTTCCTTTAGTTCTTTATCTTTAACATGGTTGTTTTTGTCTAGTAGATCTGCTAGCAAGTATTTTTCAGGATCAGTTTTTAACTAATTTTTTCTTTTGAATGGGCAGTATTTTCCTGTTTGTGTTTCCTGTGATTTTGTTGTTGTTGAAAACTGGACTCTTTAGTTTTTTATTTTATTTATTTATTTTTTGGAGATGGAGTCTCACTCTGTTGCCCAGGCTGGAGTGCGGTGGTGCGATCTCGACTCACTGCAGCCTCCACTTCCCAGATTCAAGCGATTCTCCTGCCTCGGCCTCCCAAATAGTTGGGACTATAGGCACGTGCCACTGTGCCTGCTAATTTTTGTATTTTTAGTTGTGATGGAGTTTCACCATCTCGAACTCCTGACCTCAGGTAATTACCCCCACCTCAGCCTCCCAAAATGCTGGGATTACAGGCATGAGCAACTGTGCCTGGCTGAAAACTGGACATTTTCATCTCATAATGTGCCAACTCTGGAAATCAGATTCTCCCCCTTCCTTATGATTTGCTGTTTTGTTTTTTTCTTTTTTACTGGTTTTTATTTTTATTTTTATTGTAGGCTGCCTCTGTGCTGAGGATCAATCTGTAAATTTAAGGTCTTTTCAGATGTTTTCTGAGTCTGCACCTTTCCCTGGCCATGCATGGTCACGTTCTAATTTTCCCCATATATGTGGTTGCTTTTGAATGGCCTAGTCTTTAATATCTGGCCCTTAAAAGGGGTAAAGAGAAAATTGAACGGGGGTTGGGGAGAAGGGTTCTGGACTGTTAAATGCCCTGAAGTCCCTTTGGCCAAAAAGGAGGGGCTTACTGCACGAGAGCAGGTTCAACAACAGTGGCCTCTTTGCACTTTTGTGATCAGAAGCAGCAGTCAGCCATTAGAGCACAGATCCCTGATATTTAGAGGGCAGGGTCCTTTTTGCACATCCTGACTCTTGCCAGCTTTGTGCAAACTGCTCTAGGAAATGTGTGCACAGCTGCTTGCCGCAGGACTTGGGGTAGATGATGGGTAGCTGCAACTACGGTAGGAGCCAAAATTAAATGAAAATGAACCTCAATGAACTGTTCAAGCCTTCCCCTGGAAGTTGCACGTTTTCCATAGATTCTACAGCTCCAAAGTAATTATTTTGGATAGACTCTGCCAGTGCATCTATTGTCTGGGTGGGAAGACAGATTCCTGGTACTTTCTACTCTATGATCGTCCCAGAACCCGCTCCTCAATTTCATTTTAATTTAGTAATAGTTGCTGAGATACTATTTTTATTTCACCATATTACTTAATCCCAAGTCACATTTTTTCAAAATTAATTTTTTTAATGGAAGTAACAAATGAGACCATTTATAAGGTTTGAGTGCCTGTTTACTCCCCACTTCCTTCGTCCTGGTTCTCTGGCTTGCTTTCCAGTGGTAAACAGTTTGTTGATTTGGTACTTTTATTTTTATTTGTAATATAAAAGCATTGTATTTTTGTATTTTAGGAACTTCACATAATTGCCATTGTATTTAATATCTGTAATTTTTTTTTTTTCATTCAACAGCGTGCTTTGGATAGCTGTTTATGTTGGTTCATATAATCCCAGTTCATCCTTTTTAACTGTTGCCTAGTCATGGGGATTGATGTTTTTTTTTTTTTTTCTTTTTCATTTTTCCCATTGCTGAACTTCTTGGTTGTTTCTGATAGTTCCTGATGATAAACAAGGCTGCAGGCAACATCCTTGTCCTTGGCTCTGTATATGGGCATGTTTCTCTATGCAGTTGTCAGGTCATGGGATATTGTAATAGACACTCCCGAATTGTTTTATCTGAGTGGCTTCCAGCAGCAGAGGATAGCTTTTTTAATCCTATATGTTTATATGTGGAGAAATGGTACAAGGTAGGGGCTGTGTTTGAAGACCTGACGTGTTATTTACAAATAGATAGATCTCATTAGCTTATACTATTTGGCTTTGAAGTTTAAGGCTAGTTTTATTTATTGCACTGTATTTTGCTATCAGATGTGAATTTATTTAGAAATAAAGAATTCTGCTATTGAATAATTGCAGGTAAATTACTATAATTACCACTGAGCTTTTGTGTAAAAGTAACACCTTGTTTTAGAATCTGTGCATTGGGGATAAAGCTAGGTGTGAGGGTTGTCTGAAGTGCTTCTGAAGTTTAGAAGACTTCTTCAGTTAACTGCTAATCTGTGTTCTAATGGCTAAGGGATGTGTTGTATATTCAGCATCACACCTACCTCATTATGGACACCGCAGGCAGAGGGAATACATAATTAAATGAGAGCTACTGCTGGGCAGAAATAGGCACACCACCTCCTCTAGTTTCCCTTAAAGGACTGTTGGTTTCAAAGTAAGCAGTGGTATTTATTCTTTTCCCTTTTTTTTTTTTTTTGCATGGTTGTCTGGTATGATGGGGAATGTTTTTCTTCCTTTTGATCTTTTAAGAAAATAAAAAACTAATATTTTATCAGTAAATTATTTTCAGAAGCTTTGGTTTTTAAAGTTATTGGTCTTCGTATGCCACTTCTTTCTCCACAATAGTTAATGTCTACTCCATTTTATCTCCAGCTAGAGGTAGCTAGAGATCTCATCAGTATTCTGAGCCTCACTGTATTCATCTGACAAGTGGAGCTAATAAGCCAGGAGCCTAGCAGGGCTTTTGGGAGCATCAGGTTGACAGTGCAGTGCCTCATAGGAAACAAGCTGTGTGGGACCAGGGAAATCACTTAGTCCAGCCTTCTCCTGTAACAGATGAGAAAACTGAGGCTGAGTGTCACATAATGTGTAGCTTCTCTCCTTTCGTTTGTGCTTAACTAGACTCCGTTTCTTGAGAAACCACAGGGGCAGCTTTTGCACAGGGCATTTTCCTTGCTTGCAGTTTTTCTTTTCACCACCTGTCAAGTCACCTTTCCCTCCCTTTGAAACACATTCAAATTCATTTCCTCAGGGAGGCTTTTCTAGTTCATCCTTAAAGATGGGTATTATTTCAAATCCTGATCAACTCAGTTTTATCCTTCACTGTGGAAATGTGAAGGACCTGTTATTGATGTAAAGGTCCTGTGTAGATATACATACACACTTATATGATATTTTTTGTTATTTAGGGGAAAAAAACTTCTTTAGAACAAATTTGTTAGCAGCCCAGTGTTATTTGTGTATTTTGAAAGGGACAGTTTCAATTGGTGAGATAATTAAATGCATGATATGCTTTTAGCATATTAACTCCTGTTCACAGACCCTTGTTCTGCTTTTCATACAATCACGTTTCAAGCTAGTAGTCCAGCGCTAAGGATTATGTTAAATAAATTAGAAGAAAACCACCCGCTGCTAATTCATGTCTTTTCATATGGGTGAATATTCTTGCAACTTTCCCCTAGTGCTGCCATCTTTCTTCCACACTATGAAAAGTGGCAAATAAAGTAAAAATGTCCAGTAGCAGTGTGCACTCCTAAAGATAACTCACAGAAGTAGTTATATTTGGACTAACTAGTACATAAAAGATTACTTGAGGCTGGGTGTGGTGGCTCTTAGCTGTAGTATCAGCACTTGGGATGCTGAGGCAGGAGAATCGCGTAAGTCCAGGAGTTCGAGACCAGCCTGGGCAACATAGTGAGACCTAGTCTCTACAGAAAAATACAAAAATTACCTAGGTATGGTGGAGCATGCCTGTACTTCCAGCTACTTGGGAGGCTGAGGTGGGAGGATTGCTTGAGCCTGGGAGGTCAAGGCTGTAGTGAGCTGTGATTGCACCACTGTACTCCAGTCTGGGCAATGGAGGCAAGGCAGTGTCTAATAAATAAATAAATAAATAAATAAATAAATAAATAAATCACATGAAAGCCAAGTTAGACTTCATACTCCTTAACATGAATGAATTATAAGGGCCAAGGGAGGGCTCCTCTTGGCCCCTCGGAAGGTTTGATAGAAAATCAACTTAGAAAAGGCAGATTAATTGGAGAAAAGGCATGCAAATTTATTTAATGTGTATACACAGGAGCTTTGAAAATGAAAACCTGAAGATACAGGGTAATTGTCTTATTTTTATGCTTAGGTTCAACAGAGTATGGACAGCCATGTAGAAATAGGATTTGACAAAAAGGAGGTGATTAAATGGTAATCAGTTGAGTGGGGAAACTCAGCAGGGCCTGTCTATCTAGGTGGTGTTTCTTCTTGCTTTTTTTTTTTTTAATTTTTGAGACAGGGTCTTGTCTCTGTAGCCCAGGCTAGAGTACACTGGCGTGATCACAGCTCACTGCAGCCTCGAAACTCTTGGGCTCAAGCAATCCACCTACTTCAGCCTCCTGAGTAGCTGGGACTATAGACCTGTGCCACCTCGCCTGACTAATTTTTTATTTTTTGTAGAGATGAGACCTTGCTATATTGCCAGGTTGGTCTTGAACTCCTGGACTCAAGCAGTCCTCCTGCCTCGGCCTCCCAGAGTGTTAGGATTACAAGCGTGAGCCACTGTGCCTGGCCTCCCTATCTAGATTCTTGTTGGCCTCTCTGAGCGTGAATTCCTTCCCTCGGGGTTTGAGGCACAACCTTCTCTAGAATGGGGGCCTTACAACCTACGGTCACACAAGGTAGTCAAATAATTTCTTTATGGCCAGTATTTACAGAGAAAGGTGGAGGGAAAGTTATAGTAATATATTTATGTTTTATGACTAGCTCTGGGGAAAGGGGTTTCTGGTTTCTGTGACCTGCCTTGGTAAAGAGGGATTCCAGTTTCTATGGCTAGCCTCAGCAGAGAGTGGGACTGAGAGACAGGAGGGCAGGAGAAGGTCAGAGAAAAGCTTTTGCTTCTGAGGCCTTCATTTTGGGGTATTATTTTCTGCACCCCAACAGAAGGAACAATCAAATGTTTGATTGTACAACATGCACATTTTTATTTAATTTCATAATACTGAATAAATCCTTTTCCCATTTATGTGGGAACTGCTTTTATATGCCTCCGATTTGTAATCAAATACTAGTTTGTTTCTGTGACTGGGCTGCTTTCGAAATAGGAAGTAAATATTTCAGGTAGCTCTGCCACTGAACATGCACAAATGTATGTGTGCTGTGTGTTTGTATGAAAGGATTATAAGGTCTTATGCTTAGGATGTGAATGGAAAGGGGTATAATAGAGTTTTATACCTGGAAAGAACCTTAGTTGTTATCCGTTTATAGGTGAGAATGGATATTTACAGATATCAGGTGGTTTGACAAGGTTATTCTGCTGTATAGTGTTACAGCTAAGGCTTGGAACTCTGAGTTTTTGGAGTTAGAGAGCACTCTTAATGCTTTGGGAGAAACTTAGCAGTATTCTTTTTCCCCATTGAGGGAACTTAGAGTCTCTGTTTCCTGAATTATCTTTTGGATTTTGTGTATTTGGAAAATCACATTATCAATGGAGTTTGAAGGTAGACTCTTGTCTGGATATTATTATTATTTGAGATAGTGCCTTGTTCTCTTTCCTGGACTGGAATGCAGTAGTGCAGTCACAGCTCACTGTGGCCTCAACCTCTCGGGCTCGAGCAATCTTCCCACCTCAGCTTCCTGAGTAGCTGGGACCACGGGTGTGCACCACCACGCCCGACTAATTTTTGTACTTTTTGTAGTGACGGGGTTTCATCATGTTGCCTAGGCTGGTCTCAAACTCTTGAGCTCAAGGGATCCTCCCACCTCAGCCTCCCAAAGTGCTGGGATTATAGGCGTGAGCCCCTGCACCTAGCGCTTTGTCTGGACATTCTTAAGCATGCTGTCTATGAGTTTTTTTTCCTGAGAAAAGATCATAAAAGACCAAAACCTTGTCAAAATCAAGTTTTATCACGTTCTTACATTGCAAAATAAGGCACTTTTCATTGCAAAGGATTTTAATACCTTCCGTGGAAAACATTCTTGAAAATCCAAGGCAATTTCATAGTTTCACCCTTTCAAATGTTGACTTTAAATGAATTAGGCCCAACCTTTGTTGTAAGAATTATATCTTATCTATCTTTATATTCTCTACAGCCCCTAGCCCAGAGCAAAATGTTTAGAAAGTTGGAAGGTAGTATATTTAAAATACCTGTCTATTTTCCCACTTAAATCCTTAGTGAGAATTGCTTCACTTCTCTTTGTCCTTTGCTTTTCTCTTCCATGTGATTGTGACTAAGGATCAAAGGAAATCCTTAGAATTGTTGAGACATTTGCAATACAAAATTTCTCACTAATTAAAAATTGGATCACTGGACCAGAACCTATTAATTTTGGCTTTCATTTGTTGAACTCTTTCTGTGTGGTAAATATTTTTCAGATTCTTTGAGTACAGAGATGAGTTTGACAGCCTCTACTGTTAAGGACCTGAAATCTAGTAGATGAGACAGATGTCCTGCGTGTTTAGGTACAATAATGGATGTATTTTAAAAGTATTGAAGCCATACATACACTCTTGATGTTTCTTATTAGCAGTATGTATAAGGTTATGAATATCACAGATGAAGTAAGTTTAATCACAAAGTAATTAGGTGTTTAAAAAGCTAAATTTTATGTTTTCAAATGGATATTACAAGCCCATGGAATAATATTCCAAGGTAATACAGTGAAACTAAACTATATAAATTTTATTCAGATTTCACCTACACTGTTCCTGTCCTTTTTGTTTTCCAGGATCTAATCCAGAAATGCCAAATTTCATTTATATGTATGCTCTTTTTTTTTGTTTGGTTTTGTTTGAGACAGGGTCTTGCCTTGTTGCCCAGGCTGGAGTGCAGTGGGACAATCATAGCTCACTGCAGCCTTGAACTCCTGGGCTCAAGTAATCCTCCCGCCTCAGCCTCCTCAGTAGCTGGGACAACAGGTGTGCACCACCATGTCCAGCTAACTTATTTTTTCCTAAAGTCAGAGTCTCCCTATGTTGTCCAGGCTGGTATTAAACTCCTGGGTTCAAGTGATCCTCCCACCTTGTCCTCCCCAAGTCCTGGGATTACAGGTATGAGCCACTGTGCCCAGCAATATGTATGCTTCATAAAAATTTATTTTTACACAAATGGTAGCATACTGTACTAGCTTTCATTCTGTTTTATTCCAGTTTTTACCCAGTCTCTTAATAATGGACTTTAAGTTGTTTCCAATCTTTTGATATTATTAACAGTGCTACAGTGGCTATCCTTGAGCTTGCAAGTATGCAGTTTATATGGAGGAATTTCTGGGTGGAAGAATATATTCGTATCTTTATTGCTAAACTGCCCTTCTTAAACATTGTATGCATTTACACTCCTCAGCAATGTATGTCTCCCTTGCAGGTAGTGTGTGATTTAACAATTTAATCTTTATAAATTTCACAGGTGAAAAAATGGAATTTTATCGCTATTTTTCTGTGCATTTCTCTTGTTAGTGAGATTGAACATACTATCATGTGCTTGAGAACAATTTCCCTTTCTGTGAATTGACTCTGCCAATTTATGGAAACAATCTTTTTATATAAAAAGGAAATTAGCACTTTGTGATAGGGGTTGCTAGTTTTTTCCAGTGGGTTTGTATTTTGTCATTTATGGTAATTTTTGCTATGTACGAATTTATTTTTAGATCATCAGATTTATTGCTATTCTACTTCCTGGTTTTGGGGTTTTATGTCTTAGGTCTTAAGCTCTTCAAGATTATGAAAAATATCTCTAGCTTTTAATACTCTGTGGGATTTTTTTATGTTTAAGGCTTTAAATCAATTTGGGATTTATTTTAATGTGAGTTGGTATCCCATCCTCTTTTCCATGTGGCTGTCTAGTTGTGCCAGCACCATTTATTGAGCAATTTATCTTTTCTACACTGATGTCACATTTTATCTTACCAAATTCCTGAAGTCTTTTTAGAATGTTTGTTGTATCCATTGACTTGATGGCCTGTTCATGAACCAGTTTTATACCTTTTAAATTATTATATGTTTATAACATATTTTATACTATCTGGCAAATATTAAAGCTGGTCCTCCTTATTACTCTTCTTTTTTATAATTGCCCTCACTGTTCTTGTTTATTTATTTTTCATATAAACCATAGACATAGCCTCTGATTTTTTTTTTTTTTTTTTTTTTTTTTTGAGACAGTGTCTCGCTCTGTCAGCCAGGCTGGAGTGCAGTGGCGCAATCTCGGCTCACTGCACTCTCCACCTCCCGGGTTCAAGCGATTCTCCTGCCTCAGCCTCTGGAGTAACTGGGACTACAGGTGCGTGCCACCATGCCTGGCTAATTTTTGTATTTTTAGTAGAGACTGGGTTTCACCGTGTTAGCCAGGATGGTCTGGATCTCTTGATCTCGTGATCTGCCTGCCTTGGCCTCCCAAAGTGCTGGGATTACAGGCATGAGCCACTGCGCCCGGCCAGCTTCTGAATTTCTAAAAGAACATCCTGATAATCTTATTGAGATTGCATTAAATTTAATTATTAATTAAAATTTTTAAAGCATTGATCCTCTAAGAATTCGTTTTGTATAGCTCAAATATTTCTCCTCTGCTTTTAAAAAAAAGTTGATTTTACAAAATTTGCTGGGAGTGGTGGTGGCAGCTTGTGCCTGTAATCTTAGCACTTTTGGAGGCCGAGGCAGGGGGATTGCTTGAGCCCAGGAGTTCAAAACCAGCCTGGGCGATAGCGAGACCGGGTCTCTTAGAAACTACATATATATTTTACAAATTTATTTTTCTTTGAGACAGAGTCTTGTTCTGTCACCCAGGCTGGAGTCCAGTAGTGTGATCTTGGCTTGTTGTAACCTCTGCCTCTCTGGTTCGAGGTACCTCGGAGTGCTTCAGCTACTTAAGTAGCTGGGATTACAGGTGTGTTTCACTGCACCCAGCAAATTTTTGTATTTTTAGTAGTTTCACCATGTTGGCCAGGCTGGTCTCAAACTCCTAGCCTCAAGTGATCTGCCTGCCTCAACCTCCCAAAGTGCTGGGATTCCAGGTGTAAGACACCGTGCCCGGCTTGTTTTACAAGTATTTCATTACTGATACTACAGAGAGCATTTACTCATCATACTACTTCTATCACAACAAACATTCCTGTTTTCCCTTTACTTTTAGTGATGCTGAATCGTTTTTTAGGGCCTTTATTATTATATATTCTGTAATTAGCAAGGTGTCATGCATACAGTGGGTAAAAGTTTAGAGAGCTTGTCTATACCGCTGTGGGATCCTCAGTAGGAAGTAATTTGGAAGTATCTGTTGAAATTTAAAATGTGCACATGCACACACTGTAACCCTTTAGTTGTTTACTCAGCATCTATCCTAAAGAAAAGATGGGCGGTGACTCACATACTACTTTTTTCAGTACCTTCTGTCACCGTTGTTATCTCCTTATATTTTAGCCATTAAATTCTGTTAAAGGAGATGTGAAACCTTTCAGAAGTGGTTCATAGCCCATGCTGGGCACTTTTAATTTGATTCTCTTACTTACTTTTTAGTTAAAAACAAAAAAAAAAAAAACAAAAAAACCAACTCTTGTAACCATGGTAATTCTTTAGATGTTAGAATCAGCTAGGTATGCTTTTTTTTTCTCTCAAACTTCTTTAATCATCACCCACATTTCACCCAGTTCAATAATTCCCTCTCTCCTTGTTGAAATTCACCATAATGAGTCTTGGCCCCCGATTGCATGTCCTTGATGAGTGCGTTGGGGACAGAAGTACTCTCAATCCCCTGTGGCCTTCCTGCTCTTGTTCCCACTCCTGACCAGCCCACATAATGAATCCTGTTCTTCTCAAAGCTGAGATCGTCTCCACCCACGTCAGCAGCACCTTTTGTTCTTCATTCCTTTTTCATCCTTATTCCCAGATCTCAAAATATTGCTCCCCATGTCTTTGCAATCTTTACTTTCATTCCAGAGGATTCAACAGTATACTATGCACATGTGGTAAAGGGACCATGGTTGCTTTAGTACTAAATAGACATGAACAAAAATTGCACCAGAAAACAGAAAAATTGTTTGTGCAGAATTCTAGAAAAAAAAAATCATCTTCCCTGTCTCAGCATCAGGTTGAAGGGAAAGAGGAGAGGGCCATCTGGGAATCTGGGAATTAAGGAAGCAAGGAGGTAGAGTTGGAATGTTTAAGCCACCAAGTAACTGTTAGATTGGTGGCTGGGTTTTGGGTCATGCTCTCATGTGCTTCTGCCTGCAGCTTACTTGCCTCCCTCTTGGGCTGGTTGGAAAGCCGTGGGCTGGTTACTATGGGAATTGATGGGTGCTGCTGGCAGTGAGAGAAGAAAAGTACTTGGAATTGATACAAAAATCCTAGGAGAGCAGGTTTTTTTTGCCCTCTGCTTTCCTGCTTACTATTTTTTGATTTGATTAACTAATGTGGTTTTAGCTACGGAGAGCCTTTCCAAGAGCTCACCTGTGGTACCCTAAGGAGGGGTTGAGCTGTCATCACTCTCAACCAGGAAGACCTCATGGAGAGGAGGGCAACACAACGGATTGCTAGTTTCTCAGATGAATTTCTGTTTCAGCAACTGGCTTCTCAGGCTTCATTGAACTCAGAATTAAACCCAAGCCTCTTTTTATACTGTTAAGAAATGTGCTGCAGACAATAGTAGGGGAAGTCAGTATTTAATTCTCTCTTCTTCACTACCATCTTCTTCACTACCACTCATCTCCCTCTTCTTCAGTGCTACCACCCCTTGCAAGGAAAAGGTAGGTGGAGCATTCTGTGTTTGTCATAAATTTAATGATTCTGAAATGTTGATCGAAAACAGATGTTTTAATGAGGTGATATCCACATTGGAAAGGATCAAGGTCAAAATATATTTTATGAGTCAACTTTAATTTGATTAGTCGAATAACTTAAAACCCTCTACCATAGTATATGCTACTTTATTTTCATAACTACTCATGAGTATGGAATGGAAAACATTAATTTATCTTTCTAAGAAAAGTATTTGGCTGGAGGAGAAAAGAATATTAAAGTGTCATGGACATTATAAAATTTGGTAGCACAGTCGTTTTTCCTCTACATTTTAAGTTTCAGTTCACAGTTTTCTATTGTTTCTGAGTATTTTACCACTAATGAAAACCTTATTCAGGTAAAACATTTTCTTTTGATTTAAAAGATTTTTGTTGAATTCCTTTACCAGATGTGAGAGAGGTGTCTAAACCTATTCAGACTTTAACTTTTGGTCTTAAAGGTCATGAATCACTTGGCAGAAGAACCATGAGATGTTGAATAATCTCATGATTTGGTTGATTTATTTTTAGAAGCCACTCCCTATTAACTCATTTAATTCCTGTTACACGGGAAGAGGGACAGGGAAAGGATTGGAAGAAGAGGTCAGTCATATACAGGCCTTGCCCTCCTCAAGCTTCTGAACTTATTTTTTGTTTGTTTTTTGAGACAGAGTCTTACTGTGTCTTACTGTGGCGCTAGACTGGAGTGGTGCCATCTCAGCTCACTGCAACCTCTGCCTCCCAGGTTCAAGTGATTTTCATGCCTCAGTCTCCTGAGTAGCTAGGACTACAGGCGTGCATCACCGTGCCTGGCTAATTTTTTTCTATTTTAGTAGAGATGGGGTTTCACCATGTTGCCCAGGCTGGTCTTGAACTCCTGAGCTCGGGCAATCTGCTTGCCTCCACCTCGCAAAGTGCTAGGATTACAAGCATGAGCCACTACCTAAAGCTTCTAAACTTATAACATAAGTAAGATGACGAAAAAAATAAAATATGGCCAGGTATGGTGGCTCATGCTTGTAATCTCAGCATTTTGGGCAGCTGAGGCAGGCGGACTGCTTGAGTCCAGGAGTTTGCGACTAGCCTGGGCAACATGGTGAAACCCTGTCTGTACAAAAAATACAAAAACTAACTGGAAGTGGGTGGGTGCCTGTAGTCCCAGCTACTCAGGAGGCTGAGCGGGAGGACAGCTTGAGCCTGGGAGGTTGAGGCTGCAGTGAGCTGAGATCACACCACTGCACTTCAGCCTGAGTGACAATGAGAACCCATCTCAAAAGAAAAAGAAAAGAAAACAGAAAATCTGAAGTGAAGAGTGTATTCAGATAAGAAAGAATAGCTCAGTTTCCCTGGAGTGGTGTGTATGTGAAGTGGTATACAGAGAAATGGATTTGAAAATTTAGGTTGGAATTGACTTGTCTAGGACTTGGAGTGCCTAATTAAAGAATTTTTACCCTTTTTATGTAGGTATTGAGAAACCATTGATGGTTTTGGGGTAGGTGAAGGTGCGTGATACCTCTTTTTTCATACGGAACTTGCATTTTGTCTTTAGCTATATCTTTGCATAAAACTGAAATTGTTTCTAAGTTCTTTAGAAGATATCACTAAGGAAAGTTAAGATTCAGTGTAAAAAAACACAAATGTCAGACTTACTATTTGGGAAAGATCATTAAATCTAGTTGTTTGCTTAATGGATTATAATTCTGATTGTATAAATTTTCAGCATCTTGTTACCTTGGTGAGTTCATGGCTTTGAGATGACTGGAAACATGGTGTTGTCATAAATCTGTTTGAATAATGGAATTTCTGCAACTTATTTTATATACACAGCCTCTAAGTCTGCCACTGATGGACGTTATTTATGGATCTGTTTCTGATCCAGTCTTACAGAGGGAGATTTTCCCATGGAGCATAGGCTGGCCAAAACATTTAGATGGGACCTGGTGTGGCCTTCCCTAGGCTGGCTTCCTTAGTCCCAGAAAAGAGCCAGCTCTGGCCAGACTTCCTAGTGTCCTCTGTCCTTGTATTGTTGCCCAGAAGTTCCCAAAGGATCTTGGTTGAACCTTTAGCCATCTAGAATATTTATAAAAACATAGCCATCGTACTGCTATTTGGAAAGGATACTTTTATGCTTCTTTTGAGCTTAAAGGTGGTGGCATGGAAGGACATAGTCTCTAAGGTTCCTGCATTCAGGTACCATGTCTGTCATGCTCATCATTGCCTCTCCATGGCAGAGTATAGTGCTTGGGACATGTAAGTACTAAATAAATGCTTGTTGAATGAATATTAGATAAATCTCGGGTAATTGTTCCTATACGGTAACTACTATAGTGGTTGGAAAGACTGGCTAAGTGTTTGATTCAAACACTCCTTTCTCCTAGTTCTGTAGGTTTTAGTTAGTGATAAAGATTAAAACATTTTTTTGATACGTTGCTTTAAAATGTTAGTAACAGTTTAAAATTCTTTTTAGATAATAAAATAACTATGTAGATCAGAAGTAACTTAAAATGTATGGCCAGGTATTGTGGCTCAGGCCTGTAATCCCAGCACTTTGGGAGGCCGAGGCAGGCGGATCACCTGAGGTCAGGAATTCGAGACCAGCCTGGCCAACAGGGTGAAACCTAGTCTTTACTGAAAATACAAAAAATTAGGCATGGTGGTGCATACCTGTAGTCCCAGCTACTTGGGAGTCTGAGGCAGGAGAATGACTTGAACCTGGGAGGCTGAGGTTGTAGTGAGCTGAGATCGGGTCACTGTACTCCAGCCTGGGTGACAGAGCAAGACACTGTCTCAAAAAAAAAAAAAAAAGAGGTAACTTAAAATGTAAAATCTTCTGGGCTAATTAAAAAAATTCAGAACATGTAATTTGGACATTCTCTTCCTTTTACATTAGAAAGGGTCAGTATCCTAAATTACTTAATAACGTATCTCCTTTCCAGCCAAGATTTCATTTACTTGATTCAAAGCCCAGAGTATGGATGGAAGCACAAGAAGGTTTGCCAAAGCATGGAAGAGTAATGAGATTTTTCCCCTGGCAACTTGGAATTTATTTTTTTAATTATAGTAATTAACATGAAAAATGTTATTTTGTTAACATTTAATGAAGAGAAAGTTGAAATAAATGGAGAAATTTCTATGAATTTTTTTCTTTGTGTTGTACTTTTTTTCTTTTGTTCTATAAATATTGTTTATTTTTCTGCTAGGGCAAAATAGGAAAATATGAGAAAAAAGTGATCGTTTAAAGATTTGATGATTGGCTAAGTGTGGTGGCTCATGCCTGTAATCCCCGCACTTTGGGAGGCCGAGGTGGGAGGATTGTGTAAGCTTAGGACTTTGAGACCAGCCTGGGCAACATAGTGAGACCTTGTCTCTATAAAAAATAATAAAATAAAAATTAGCCAGGTGTGATGGCATGTGCCTGTGGTCCTAGCCACTTGGGAGACTGAGATGGGAAGATCACTTGAGCCCAGGAGGTCAAGGCGGAAGTGAGCTATAATTGTGCCATTCTACTCCAGCCTTGGTGACAGAACAAGACTGTGTCTCTTAAAACAAGCAAACAAAAAAAAAAGATTTGATAATCATAAAAGAGCCTATGTTTTTGTGACTTCTTACATTTTCTTGAGGATAATGTATGGCATATTGCACTTTGAGATGGTTATTGGAATATCATTTAGAAACCTCTGTACATAATTCATGTTGGAACCAGTTTACAGTAGTAGATGGGGAGGTAGACTTTGTGCTTACAGTGCTTGTGTTCAAAATGTCCTGAGATTGGGTTTTTATTCTGTAAGAAATTTCACGGTGTTACTCTGTCTGAAAATATTTAGCCTTTCAGAATTCCATTTTGTAATTTTGTAGTCCAGTATCTAGTGTAAAGGAGGCAATTGTTGCATCATACACAAGACTTTAGTGGTATTCTAGGTACTTGTCTGTTGCTGATCATATTTTTTATAAAAGTAATTTTTGGGACTAATCAATACACGAATTCTGGAAACTGGTAACATTTAATCATTGATAAAGAATTTTATCTTTTTGTACTTGTTTGTATTTATAGTTCTTTGTAATCGTTTTTATGGGCTTTTGAATAAATATAAAATGAAATTGGTTTTCAAATGGAGGCCACTTATCAAGTTGAAGCAGAGATGTTGCCAGTATTTAGTGTACTTGAGATGACATGCAGTAAGACCTTTGGAAAACCAACAAGTGTGCTTCCAGGAGCCCTTCCCTAATACCCTCTGTCTTGATTGAGTTATTTTTCTTGATGGTAATGAGCTTGTGTTATGCTAAGCAGGTTAAGCAGAATAATTTCTACTCTGTAGAATTTAGACTTTTAAAACCCAAACTCACACTATTAGATGGCATACACATATATATGCAACCATAGTTGCGAACCCTTTTCTGAGAAAGAAAGGAAATCACTAGGGACAACTTCTGTAACAGAGGTGCCACACTCTCCCCCACCGGGGACCCACTGTCATCCTCCTCTTGCTGCAAATAACTTGCATAGGAATCCCCCTTTCCACAGGTCTATGGAGTATGTTCCTTGGCACCTGCCTGGGTAGGAGGGAGAAGAGCCTAGAGTCACACATGTTGTATCTTGGACCCATAGGAGGTAAATAATATGTGAAGTCCAGACAATCTTGTTTTTCTTCGTTTATCAGTTTCTGTCCAGGCAATCCTATCATAGTCACTAAAGCAAAGCAGAACAAAATATTTGTGAAGGTTAGATGTCAGTGATGTTAGGATGTTCCATGTCTTATGTTCAGATACCCTGAGGTTTCGTTTCTGCCTATACCTAGCAAGTACATTAGTCAGTTCACGTTCTCGAAAGTAATACCCATTGTTGCCTCTTAGGTGCTCAGAGCCTTTACAAATAGCATGGAGCTACAGCCCTTCCCACCTCTCTGTGAACACAAAGAATGATTTCATTTACTTCAATTAGATCACTGTAAAATTCTCAGTCAAATTAGCATTCACTCTTAAAAAATAAAAGTATGCCATTCAGTACTTTTTTGGGGGGTTATAGGATAGTGTTTTGAAATCAGAGCAACTTCAGAAGAAGGTAAAAAGTTCCCAGACTCTCCTAATTCATGGTTCTCAGAATAGGGAATGAATATCCACTGAATTTTTCAATGCTTGAGACCATTTCCTATCTTTAGTTCTCAGATTGGCATTTCTTTTGCTCATCCTGGGAGCTTGGTTGTGATTTACTTTTTTATAAAGACAGTAGTTAGTGTTCTCAGTGTGACTGTGAAAAGCAAGACTGACCTCTTTCCCTTTGGTCCCTGGAGAATGATGTCATGAGCTATCTTTGAGCCAGGCCCAGGTAGGTGTCTGCTGCTCCCTCTCGTTTACACTGAGAGAACATAGTTGGACTATTTAGACTTTGTATCCGCATGCTATTGAGTTGGAGTTTTTATATTATGTGAAGGAATTACAAAGGATACTCTCAGCTTTGGAATATTATAAAGAAGCTGATGAAGTGCTCTTTGTCACTAAAGCCTGTATAGGGAGCTACTAGCTAGTGCTTGTTCTGTGCCTAGAAGAACCAGTTCCTAAACATGGGAAGATACCTCCACCCCAGGACCAGGTGGTTCCAGGCTGAGCAAAAGCTAACAGATGCCACATTTAAGTATAAAATATTTGTGATATGAACTTTAGACGCATTTTATTTGGAGAAAGAAACCGCGTTCATATGAAATAATTATAGTTAGTGGAAGACAACATGCAATCTAATTGCTTCATTGACAGTTTTTACTTATCCTGGCATAAGAAAAAGTCTATTTATTAAGCTGAAAATCTTCTGATGTCATGGAAAGAAGGAAAACTTTGTTCTTTCAATATTGTGACCTCCTCTATATTTCCTGATGTGTAGAGAATTCTCAGTTGTCTGGGGCCTTGGTGAGAGTGTAGGATTAGAATCAGAATTCACTTTTTTTGTCTTGAGATGAGAGAATTTATCAGCTGGAGCTGAAATTTAATCTTGTTTAGCTACGCTCATCACTGTTTCTTTCTTGGGAATTTTATTTTGAAATAAAGTCTGAGTTTTTTTTTTTTTTTAAATTCTTGTATCTAGAAACAAAGTCTGATTTTAGCCTGGCAGAATTTGTCTGTACTAATTTTAGTTTTTAGATGTGCATGGGAAGAGAGACTGGATCATCTCTCTCAAATCGGTTGTACTGTTGGTTCACTTAAGTGCATATATGGAGTCATGCATTTGATATTAATATTACTTACATAATTATCTCTCTTAAATGTAAGACACTTAGTGTAAATATTTTCAACATTTGTTGATTGTAACATTTGGATGACAAATATTTCTTACCCAGATTACTACTTTTGCAAAATACATCTTCTTTTTCAGTTACTGTAGTTGTACCAAAGTAAGTAATTTAGATATTAGGTAACTTAACAGAATTGTTAATTGAAACCAAATTGTTATGTTTATTTTATTATTTATTTGTTTAATTTTTTTATGGAGGCGGAGCCTTGCTCTGTTGCGCAGGTTGGAGTGCAGTGGCCCAATTATAGCTTACTGCAGCCATGACCTCCTTGGGCTGAAGTGCTCTTTCATCTTGGCCTCCTGAGTAGCTGGGACTATAGGCATTTGCCACTATGCCCAGCTGATTTTATGATTTTTGTAGAAGATGGAATCTCACTGTGTTGCCCAGGCTGATCTTGGAATCCTGGGCTCAAGTGATCCTCCCACTTTGGCCTCACAAAGTATTGGGATTACAGCCATGAGACACCATGTCTGGCTCGCACTTTTTGTTTATTTTAAAAGAATTGTTTTTTGCCAACTAAGTAAGTAAAAGAAGCTGATTTTAGCTAATTCGGAAGATAGAAAGGGATCAAAAAAGAAACCATGCTCATTTGGGTTTCTAATATTGTTTTATTATATTTCTTTTACTCTTCTTCTATGCATATATATATTTTCTAAAAACAAAATTGGAATTCTATTGTATATATGTTTTGCATTATGCTTTGTATGTTTAGCATACCTTTTAAATTTTTTATCTTATTTAAATAATTTTTAGAGGCTGGATATGGTGGCTCACACCTGTAATCCCAGCTTTTGTGAGGCTGAGGCAGGAGGATCTCTTGAGCCCAGGAGTTCCAGGCTGCAGCTGAGCTATCATCATGCCATTGCACTTCAGCTTGGGCGACAGAGCGAGACACTGTCTCTAAAAATAGAAAGAAAGAAAGAAAGAATTTACTATTTCGTCTTGTTATATATTTGTGTAAACACTTGTTACAAATCAATCTTCAGTGGTTTTTTCTGTGTGTGTGTGCATTTTTATATAAATGCTTGATTATTTTCTTAGGATAATTATCTAGAGTAAGAATTATTAGGTCAGAGTGTTTGAATGACTTTTTCTGTTGCAGTCCCAGATTCTCCTTCTGAAACATTAAGGGGTGAAACTCTTGCCTTTTCTTCATCTCTCCTTGACATACCATGTTTGAAAATACATTGCCAATTGAGTTAAGTAGATCCTGCAAATAAAGAGAGATGGGCTGGGCTCTATTTTTTTTTTTTTTTTTTGGAGACACGCCCTTGCTTTGTTTCCCAGGCTGGAGTGCAGTGGCATGATCATGGCTTACTGCGACCTTGACCTCTCAGGCTCAAGTGATCCTCCCATCTCGGCCGTCTGAGTAGCTGGTACTATAGGCATGCGACACCATGCTCAGCTAATTAAAATTTTTCTTTTTTGTAGAGATAGAGTCTCACTGTGTTGCCCAGGCTGGTCTTGAACTCCTGGGCAAGTGATCCTCCTGCCTTAGCCTCCCAAAGTGTTGGCATTACAGGCATGAGTCACCATGCTCGTCCTCTGTTAGCTTTTATGTTAGTATTGTAGTGAAAGGAAATTTTGTGGGATATAATAAAGAACAAAACTTGAAAATCACTTTATTCAAATGTTCATACCCTAAATAAGAGGCAGTTTAGATCTACTCAGCTGGATTTGCTGTAGGACCCCTAGCAAGCCCATGGCGCTATGGTGTACTTGGGTTTCTCAGCTCACTTTAGGGTTGCCTTTTAAAGATAATGGCACATGCTTCCTAAGAGTTCTGATTATTCTGCCAGTGCAAAATTGTGGGGATGATATTTGGTGTCACTAGGTAGTGGATACTTTACTGTGATTTACTTAATCTGATTTTTTTAAAGCATGTACTGTTGATTTTTTTTTTTTTTTTTTTGAGACAGGGTCTTACTCTGTTGCCCAGGCTGGAGTGCAGTGGCATGATCTCTGCTGACTGCAGCCTCTATCTTCTGTGCTGAAGTGATTTTCGTGCCTCAGGCCCCTAGGTAGCTGGGACTACAGGTGTGCGCCACCACACCTGGCTAATTTTTTTTGTATTTTTTAGTAGAGATGGGATTTTAGCATGTTGCTTAGGCTGGTCTCAAACTACTGAGCTCTGGCAATCTGCCTGCCTCTGCCTCCCAAAGTGCTAGGATTACAGGCGTGAGCCACAGCGCCAGGCCTACTATTGATTTTTTTGTTGGAGTGGTATACAGAATATGCATTTAATGTACATAGTTATTTGACTAATGGCTCATTGTGAAAGTTCATTGTTTTCCAAGGTTCGTTGAGCCCCTCTGGTCAGTGACAATGCAAGACATTTAGCTTTTTGTTCTGTGGGTAGAGATATTTTCTTGCGGCCTCCAGAACAGTCCTGTGAGGAGGGTGATGGAGCAAGTTGATGTCATCTCTGTTCTGTAGATGAGGGAACTGAAGGAGCTTGTCTAATGCCCCTTGGCTATTATATGGAAGCTGCCATTCTTCTTAGTTCTCTTTCCTTTATTTTTCACTTTCTTTCCTACGCTTCCATTGCTTTCTTGGTTGTCTTTCCGGGAGTAATAACATCATCCACACCAATGATTATAGTAATAACTGACCTTTATTGATCAATCAGTTGCCATGTGCCACAGAGTTTTCTAAGTGCTCTCATGTGTTGACCCCTCACCTCAATCCTGTAGAGTAGGTATTATCCTCTTTTTAGAGCTGAAGAAACCGATGCTCAGAGAGGTTAAGTAACTTGCCTAAGGTTTATGGGGCTAGTTGTGTTCCCAGGCATCTAACTCTAGCCACTGGAATTCTGTATTCTGAAAACCCTTTGACATTTATAACAAGTATATGTAACATGAATTTTCAAGTTGGAATAAAGAGGACATTTCTGAATTGGGCTGAAAGAAGTGGAATTGGGGAAAGCTGAAGATGTTTTGCATTAATGTGTTGTTTCCCTTGAACTGTAGCCAAGAGACTCTTCATAACAGCCTGCATTTCAACACTGCATGTACACTGGTACATGCCTGTAGTCCCAGCTACTCAGGAGGCTGAGGCGGGAGGATTGCTTAAACCCAGGAGGTATAAGCTGTAGTGCTGTATGCCAATTGAGTGTCCCTACTAAGTTCAGCATTTCCTGGGAGTGGGGGAACCACCAGATTGCCTAAGGAGGGGTCAACTGTCCCAGATCAGAAACTCTTTTGCAGATCAGTAGTGGAATTGTGCCTGTGAATAGCCACTACACTCCAACCTGGGCAACATAGCAAGACCCCATCTCTTTAAAAAATAGAATTGTTTTAAAAAGTGACAATGGTGTTAATATAGCTGTTTATTCTCTTTGTTTTCTCATTTATAAAGTTAGGCCTGGAGAATAAAGTCATTACTATGAGAGACAGGTGTTTGCTCTTTGAGTTAGCCTACTTCTCCAAAGTAGGAGAGCTGGTTGATGGCAGGACTGGGTGACTTTCATGGTGATTAAAGCCAGAGGGACAGCAAAAGGCTGTTGCTTTTTCAGAGTTTCTCTTTGGTTTGCCAAGGCCCTGTTGTCAATTGCCTAATTAGTAAGACTACCTTTCAAGGAAGGAATCAGGAAATTTAAACTCTAGTTATGGTTTTAGTTAAGCTTTGTGTGGATGACTTGATTAGTTCGGAGAATAAACCAGATTGGGCTTCTGTTTTTTTCTCTGAACAAATGAAGTTCTTTGGGGAAGAGTAATTGAGACAATGGGCAGAATTCTACCTGGCGAGCAATTTACTACTGAGCTCCTAGGGAGCAGAATTCACCTTTTCACTTTTCTTGTCTTTAAGATATAGCTAACATTAGTCACAAGGCTACACCACTGGTGACAGGGATGCCTCTAGGTCCTTATTTTTGTTCAGATAATGGAGCAGCTGGAAGTTATGTTATTTTAATAGAAAATCAGGAAATATTGGTATACTTCTATCTTAGGAACGAAGAATGATTTTACTAGCAGAAAATGAACACAGTTATATGTATGTAACATAAAATCACAACTGCTGGCTCAGGGTTGGAGGTGAGGTGGGGGAACTGTCTCAGTTAAGCATGATTTATTACTGTTATTATGAATTCTTTTAGTGCCAGTTTTCTGCTACTGTTCTATTTGTTCTGCTATATGAGCTTTCTTGGTATTTGCTTGTAGGTATACTTTGGCAGATGCCAGAAGGCTAACATTGGGAGAAAGGTCTTAAAATTGAGAAAATTCCCCCACTAATTTGTTCTGTGAATCAGGAAGAAAACATACATTGACTCATTTTTTTGAAAGGGAACTGTATTTTTCTCAGATCTTTTAGCTTATTTTTTAACTTTAAAAATGATATGTTCATTTTTAACAATGCAAACAGTAAAATAACACTTAAAAAATAAAGTAAAAATTATCCCAGATCCTAAACACAGAGATATATCTAATATTTTTGCTAAATATATCTTTATATAATTTTTCTGTTTTTTTTACATTCTCGATAGTGTGCGTTAATATACAGATATAATATAGAAATAAATATATATAACTTTATATTTAGATTTATATTCTGTCATATTTCTGTTTGAAGGCCTTACTGATTTTCTCATCACCCTTGCACTGATACACTAGATTTAATTTACTCCCTAAGGTGTGAGTTTATAGCTCGATAGTGTGTTCTCTAAGACTCTGTACTTATTTATATGAAAGGATTTAAAATCTTTGTAAGAAACCTATTAATTAAACAAAACTTCACAGAAATGACTCATTTTGGGTAGCTGAATTTTCTATATCGTTAAGTGTTCAACTAGTTAATGAATAACAAAGATATCTTGACTATTGTTGATGAAAACATTTCTAGATTACAGACTTTTAATTTACGGCTCTATCTAGTACTGCATCCAACTTCAGAGCCATAAAAAGTTTTATTCTAAAGTATTTGAGAAATTATCAGAGAGATGTAAATTAAAGCTACAATGAACCTTACACCTGTTAGAATAACTGTTATTAAAAAAGACAAAAATACAGCAAGTATTTTGAGAGGATAGGGGAAAGGGAACCCTTGCATACTGTTGGTGGGAATGTAAGTTGGAATAGCCATTATGCAAAACAATATGGAGGTTCTTTAAGTTATTAAAAATAGAACTACTATGTGATCCAGCAGTTCCACTACTGGGTGTATATCCAAAGGAATTGAAATCAGTGTTTGAAGAAGTATCAGAGTTCCCATGTTTATTGTGGCATTATTCATGATAGCCAAGATATGGAATCAATCTAAGTGTCTAATAACAAATCTGTGGGTAAAGAAAATATGGTATATATACACAGTGGGATAATATACAGCCATGAAAAAGAAGGAAATACTTTCATTTACAATAACATGGATGAACCTGGAGGACTTTATGTTAGTGAGATAAGCAGATACAGAAAGACTGCATGATCTCTCCTACATATGTAAAATAAAAAAGTTGAACTCAGAAGTAGATTGTAGAATGGTAGCTACCAGGGAGAAGGGCTGATAGTGAGGGTTTTAGGGAGGGAGATATTTGATAAAAGGGAACAAATTTTTCAGTTAGGTAGGAAGAATAAATTAATAGATAAGTTAATACGTTAGTAGATAAGAAATCTGTTGTAGGCCAGGCACCTGGCTGTAATTCCAGCACTTTGGGAGGCTGAGGCAGGAGGATTGCTTGAGCCTGGGAGCTCAAAACCATCCTGGGCCATATAGTGAGACACTGTCTCTACAAAAAAATTTTAAAAATTACCCAGGCACAGTGGTGCATGCCTGTAGTCCCAGCTACTCAGGGTACTGAAGTGGGAGGATCACTTGAGCCCAGGAGGTAGAGTCTGCAGTGAGCTGTGGTTATGGCCTTTTGGTAATTCTGAATTCTTATTGAAAGAAGTTTAAGTTAGCAATAATAATAATGTTTACCATTATTATTTAATTTAATTTATATGTGAGACTTTGCTAAAGACTTTGGCATGTAGTATTTAATCTTTAAAATCATCCTGTGAGATGTCAGTGGATGTTCTCATGTTACTAATAAGGGTAAATTGGTTTCTACAAGGTCACATAGATCATAAGGGCCTGAGCTGAGATTTGAAACCACATCTGTTTGCCTTCAATACCTGAGTCATTATGTTAAATTGTTCCTTCTTGTTTTTTCCAAGTATTTATGATGCCTCCCCCTTCACATACTATGGTAGTAGGATGCATTCTTACTTATATATTACTTATTTAATATGCTTTTGGTGGTTACTGTTTGTTGGTTTGACATCTTAACTAGTTTGGTCAAAACTCTTTCATTTACTATTGTGTTGATGGTATTTAGAAATTGTGTGCAATTTTGTTTTTGTTTACAGCTAAAGGGAAAAACGTAAATTATTTTGTTTCACATACGATATCATTTTCTAATTGGCAGTTTGGTCTAAAGAGTTTTTAACAATCCTCGGAGACAGAACCCTGGTGTTGAGATATTTCTTTTTTTTTTTTTTTTTTTTTTTTTTTTTTTTTTGAGGCAGAGTCTCACTCTGTCGCCGGGGCTGGAGTGCAGTGGCCGGATCTCAGCTCACTGCAAGCTCCGCCTCCCGGGTTTACGCCATTCTCCTGCCTCAGCCTCCCGAGTAGCTGGGACTACAGGCGCCCGCCACTTCTCCCGGCTAGTTTTTTTGTATTTTTAGTAGAGACGGGGTTTCACCGTGTTAGCCAGGATGGTCTCGATCTCCTGACCTCGTGATCCGCCCGTCTCGGCCTCCCAAAGTGCTGGGATTACAGGCTTGAGCCACCGCGCCCGGCCGAGATATTTCTTTTACTAATTTGTGTAAAACAGCATCTCAAGTTGTTGTGTGGTATAACTGCAAGAGCATAGTACATGGATAGCACAAAAGCAGCCATGGTAAAAAAACAAAGAGACAAGCAAATCAGATGAGAGAGAACAGACACACATTAAATGATCCATCATTCATCATATGCTTAGATTTATGTTTGAAAAGCTTGCAATAAATGTAAGAAATTCTTATTGATATAAGTATTCAACATCTTGTATTAAAAATACAACCCTATCAATTTTATGTACTAAAATACTAGTGGTTAACTGTTTATTATACATTGGTCTGCCAGCACTTGTGTGGTAGTGTGGTATGTTTTATGAATCCAACTGAATAGCATGTCTAGACAGAACCAAATGTACAATTATATAAAATAGCCCAGGAATTATAGCCGAAAAACATTAATAATTATTGGCAACTCTATGCTATTTTATATTACTTTGTTTGCATCCTTATAGTGTTGGCCTGTTATTACAGAAGAGTTAGTTTATTTTCAGACAAAACAGAATGTCTAAAATGTGATATATTAATCCAGTTCTAAAAAGCTTTTACATTTTTAAGTTTTTAATTTTTCAGTCCTTACTCATTTTTCCTGGTGGACGAATCCAGTTTTTAAAATAAAATATATTTTTCTTCCAAACAACCTTTTGTTTCTTGATCTGGAGAAGTGAGTAAATCTAAATAAGAAGTATTGCTTCCAGCATTAAGTTTGTGCAGAAGTTTTTTGAAACCAACTTAATAGGACATCAATATTGCCATCTGAAATCCAAATTTCTTTTATTTATTTATTTTTAAAATTGAGGACAGGGTCTTGCTACTTTGCTCAGGCTGGTCTCAAATGCCTGGCCTCAAGCAGTCCTACTGCCTTGGCCTCCCAAAGTGCTGGGATTACAGTAAATATCTTTTAAATGGGGATTTACTGACACTGGGTAGAATATATTTTTTAATACTTCAAACTGCCCTAGCATCCATCTGACTTTTATTTCCTGCCTTCTCCTTCAAATAGGCTTCTCCTCTCCTCCTCTAGCTACCAACCCTCCATTCTTCCATTCTTTATAAAAGAGAAATTGTCAGCATTTCCTTTTCTGTTGACCTATTCTCTCCAAACAGGCTGTGGTAAACAAGCTGCAGTGAAACTTTTTTTTTTTTTTTCTTTTTTTTTTGAGACGGAGTCTCGCTCTTTTGCCTGGTCTGGAGTGCAGTGGTGCAATCTCAGCTTACTGCAACCTCCACCTCCTGGTTCAAGCGGTTCTTCTGCCTCAGCCTCCTGAGTAGCTGGGGCTACAGGCGCATGCCACCACGCCTAGCTAATTTTTGTATTTTTAGTAGAGATGGGGTTTCATTATATTGGCCGGCTGATCTCGAACTCCTGACCTTATGATCCACCCACCTCAGCCTCCCAAAGTGCTGGGATTATAGGCGTGAGTTACCACGCCCAGCCAACTTTTTTTTTTTTAGACGGAATTTTGCTTTTGTCACGCACAACTGGAGTGCAGTGGTGCGATCTCAGCTCACTGCAACCTCTGCTTCCCAGGTTCAAGCAATTCTCCTGCCTCAGCCTCCTAAGTAGCTGGGATTACAGGTGCATGCCACCACACCCAACTAATTTTTTTTTTTTGTTTGTTTTTAGTAGAGATGGGATTTCAACATGTTGCTCAGGCTGGTCTCGAACTCCTGACCTCAGGTGATCTGCCTGCCTCGGCCTCCCAGAGTGCTGGGATTACAGGTATGAGCCACCGTGCCTGGCCTGCAATGAACATTGAGTTGTAGGAGTTCCTTATATATCCTAGATTCCAGTTCTTTTTTTAGATTTATATTTTGTAACCTTTTCCCCCCAGTTTATGGCTTGCCTATTGAGTCTTTTTTTAAACAATTTCATTTGAAGATACAAAGTTTTAAATATGATGAGATCTAATTGATTTTTTTTTTCCTGGTTATTACTTTTTGTGTCTTAGGAAGTCGTTACCTACCCCTTAGTCCTGAAAACATTTTTCTATGTTTTCTTTTGCAAGCTTCATGGTTTTGGCCTTATTAAGTTCAAGTGTCTGATTCAACTTGAATTATTTTTTTGCTTACTTTGTTGTTAACAGTTCCTTAAGAGACATATTAGTTCAGTTTTATAAATGAGGATTTTGGCACTCTGAGATTTTGGCACTCTAGACATTGTATGTAATAGTATATTTGATTTAGAATTTTAGAACCTTTTGAGCAGTGATGGGGTGAAGATTATATGTTAAGTCATATTCATATATAACATTTTTGACAAAACCTTTTTTGGGACTTGCTTCCATCAGAGTAACAAAAATGTTGTTATTAACAAATGAATGTTCTTTTAGTAACAGGTTCATCCCCATTATGAAACCAGTGGTATTAAGTATAGAATAAGGCTGCAACTTTGGTGTGCATATATTTTTTCAGGTAGAAATATTATATAATAAGAAGTGGAAGTAAAATGAATTGATTCAGCTATTTAACCTGGCCTAATTCATTGTTTTTACTAGATATATTATGGGGCTCTACATACGCTATCAGCTTTTACTTCTGCCAGAGTCACCCCTTATTCTTAGTATTTGACGCTTCTCCCTTTACATTGTAGTAACCATTTTGGTACCGGTGTCTGAGGCTAAAGAGAATTCTCTGCCGGACTCAGTGGCTCTTGCATGTAATCCTGTCACTTTGGGAGGCCGAGGTTTGGGCATTACCTGAGCTCAGGAGTTCAGGACCAACCTGGCCAACGTGGTGAAACCCGGTTTGTACTAAAAATACAAAAATTAGCTGGGCGTGGTGGTGTGCTCCTGTAATCCCAGCTACTCAGAGGCTGAGGCAGGAGAATCGCTTGAACCTGGGAGGCAAAGGTTGCAGTGAGCCAAGATCACATCACTGCATTCCAGCCTGGGCAACAGAGCGAGACTCTGTCTAAAAAAAAAAAAAAGAATTCTCAGCAATAGATGTTTTTTGTTGGTACACATTTTAGGAAGGTGTTTGGTATGTGCTAGCTGTAAGCATTATATTTCTCACAAGATTCCCATTTTAAAGGGGAGAGTAAGAGAGGTTTATAGTCACACACTTGAGGGTGATATGTGGGGGAACATACTACCGATCTCTAGTAAATTTTCTGAATGGTAGCTTCTTTTAAGTCCTTACAAGTATGTGAGTTTAAATAGGTAACACGACAGTATAATGGTAATCCAGTCCGTTTTGCAATACTTCAGGGGAAAAGGATGGGGCTTGTGTTAGAGTTCTCTAGAGGGACAGAACTAATAGGAGATATGTATATTTAGGATGTCTATCTATCTATCATCTATCTATCTATCTATCAATCATTTATCTATTTATCCATCCAGAGAGAGGGAGAGGAGTTTATTAAGTATTAACTTACATGAGCACAAGGTCCCACAATAGGCTGTCTGCAAGCTTGAAGGAACAAGGAGAGCAAGTCCAAGTCTCAAAACTGAAGAACTTGGAGTCTGATGTTCGAGGGTAGGAAGCGTCCAGCATGGGAAAGAGATGTAGGCTGGGAGGCCAGGCCAGTCTCGCCTTTCTGTGTTTTTCTTCCTGCTTTTGACAGCTGGTTAGATTGTGCCCACCAGATTAAGGGTGCCTTTCCCAACCCATTGACTCAAATGTTAATCTTTTTTGGCAGTACCCTTACAGACATACACAGCATCAATACTTCACACCCTTCAATCCATTCAAGTTGACACTCAGTATTAACCATCACAAGTCTGCCCCTTGTCACCTTGAAGCCATACACATCTCCTGAGATCATACATAATCTTCAAATAAAGACCATAATAAAGTCATAATTACACCTAACATAATACAACTGTCTTTCGTACAACTGGAAATGTACCAATCCCCAACCCAGATACCATTACATAAAGTTAACAATACGTAAATGCTGATGTGAAGTCAGTAAATCTTATGTCTCATGATAAAGGAAAAGGAAATATATTTTCTTAGTAGAAGTGTATGCATGCACAAACATGTTTTTAACAAAAGAAGGAGGAAATACTCATGACATTTACAATCCTCATTTCTCTAGCTGACCACGTGGTCGTAGCTGGTATTGATGACTACCTTCTTCTACTACCCATTCTGTATTCCCTTTGCATTCAGCAAGCACGTCAGCAGGTTGTGGTTTTCTTTCCTGGTGGAGTTACCCATTCATTCATTCCTGAGGGGTCTGGACCATTTGTAGTCCTGCCTGGATGGGGTGTTGTAGTTTCCCATTGATATTAATCACAGGGCATAGTAATACTGAGAGACGCCCTAATGGATCTCCTGTATTCCATGCATATTCTTCTTTACCTTCGTTGTGGAGTAGTAAACTGATTTCATGTTGATAGTCTGAGTCAATCACCCCAGCCAACACTGTAACTCCCTTCTTAGTCTTGACTTAAAGGTAGTAGGAACCCAAAGTGTCCAGGTGGTAATCTCAACTTCCAGTTTAATGGAATCATTGTTGTGTCTCCTGGTGGCAGCGTTCCTCCCTCTGGCACTAAGACCACTATGCCAGCAGAACGTAATGTTGCAGGAACAGGAAGCAAAGCTTTTGCTAGTGAATCATTAGAGGTGATGGTGAGTGGTACCACTTGCACTTCCACCCCTTGATTCCTGGACCTGTGAATCCTGACTATGGGAGAAACAATGCGATATATTATTGGACACTGATTCAAAGCATACATGGCCTTCTGGAGAACTTTGTCCCACCTCTGCATAGTATTGTCAGCTGTTTGGCATTGTAATTGTGACTTAACAAAAGGCCATTCCACTGTTCTATCAATCCAGCTGCTTCAGGATGATTGGTAACATAATAAGACCAGTGAATTCCATGAGCATGAGCCCACTGCCGCAGTTCTTTAGCTGTAAAGTTAGTGCCTTGGTCAGAGGCAAGGCTGTATGGAATACCATGTTGGTGGATAAGGCATTCAATGAGTCCACAGATGGTAGTCTTGGCAGAAGCATTGCATGCAGGATAGGCAAACCCATATCCGGAGTAAGTGTCTATTCTAGTGAGGATGAACCTCTGCCCTTTCCATGATGGAAGAGGTCCAGTATAATCAACCTGTCACTAGGTAGCTGGCTAATCACCCTGAGGAATGGTGCCATATTGAGGACTCAGTGTTGGTCTCTGCTGCTGGCAAATTGGGCACTCAGAAGTGGCCGTAGCCAGGACAGTCTTGGTGAGTGGAAGTCCATGTTGCTGAGCTCATATGTAACCTCCATCTCTGCCACCATGGTCATTTTGTTCATGGGCCCATTGGGCGATGACGGGGTGGCTGGGGAAAGAGGCTGAGTAGTATCCACAGAGTGGGTCGTTCTTTTCACTTGATTATTAAAATCCTCCTCTGCTGAGGTCACCTGTTGGTGAGCACTCACATGGGATACAAATAACTGCATAGTTTTTGACCACTCAGAGGGGTCCATCCACATCTTCCCCAAATTTCTTTGTCACCAGTTTTCCAATCATGCTTCATCCAAGTCCCTGACTATCCAGCCAAACTATTGGCTACAGCCTATGAATCAGTATATAATTTCACATCTGGCCATTTCTACTTCCATGCAAAGTGCACAACAAGGTGCACTGCTTGAAGTTTTGCCCACTGGGAAGATTTCCTTTCACTGCTGTCCTTCAGAGATGTCCTAGAAAAGGGCTGTAGTGCTGCGACTGTCCACTTCTGGGTGGTGCGTGTGTATCATGCAGAACCATCTGTGAACAGGCCCTAGTCTTCTCTTTCTCTGTCAGCTGATGATAGGGAACTCCCCATGAGGCCATGGGTGCAGACTAGGGGAGAGAAGGCAGAGTGGCAGGAGAGGAGACCATGGGCATTTGAGTCACTTCCTCGTGTAACTTACTTGTGCCTTCAGGATGTGCTCGAGTGCAGTCGCGTATATACCACTTCCATTTGATGATGGGATGCTGCTGTGCATGACCCACTTTATAGCTAGGTTGGTCAGAAAGCACCCAGTTCATGATAGGCGGTTCTGGTTGCATGGTGACCTGATGACCCACAGTCAAATGTTCAGTTTCCAGCAAAGCCCAGTAACAGACCAAGAGCTGTGTCTTAAAAGGAGAGTAGTTAACTGCAGAAGATGGCAGGGCCTTGCTCCAAAATCCTAGAGGTCTCCTTTGTGATCCACCTATGGGGGCCTGCTAAAGGCTCCAAACAGCATCCACCTCAAGCACTATTGGATCTGCTGGGTCATATAGCTCAAGTAGCAGAGCAGCTTGCATGGCAGCCTGGACCTGTTGTAGAGCCTTCTCCTGTTCTGGACGCCACTCAAAACTGGCAGCCTTTCGGGTCACTTGATAAACGGGCCAGAGTAATACACCCAAATGAGGAATGTGGTGCCTCCAAAATCCAAATAGGTCCATTAGGTGTTGTGCCTCTTTCTTGGTTGTAGGAGGAACCAAATACAGCAACTTATCCTTCACCTTAGAAGGAATATCTCGACAGGCCCCATACCACTGGACCCCTAGAAATTTTACTGAGGTAGAAGGTCCCTGAATTTTAGTTGGATTTATTTCCCATCCTCTGGCATGCAACTATCTCTCCAATAAGTCCAGTGTCTTGCCCACTAGATCCATTCAGCGTAATGTCATCAACGTAATGGACCAGTGTGATATCTTGTGGAAATGAAAAGTGATCAAGGTCTCTGAATAAATTATGACACATAGCTGGAGAGTTGATATACTTCTGAGGCAGGACAGTAAAGGTATATTGCTGGCCTTGCCAGCTGAAGGCAGATTGCTTCAGATGGGCCTTATGGATAGGAATGGAGAAAAAGGCATTTGCCAAGTCCATGGCTGCACACCAGGTACCAGGAAATGTGTTAATTTGCTCAAGCAATGAAACCACATCTGGTATAGCAGCTGCAGTTGGCGTCACCACTTGGCTTAGCTTACAGTAATCCACTGTCATTCTCCAAGATCAATGTCTTCTGCACAGGCCAAATGGGATCACCATCGCTGCGTCTTTCAAGTCCTTGGTGGTGGCATTAATTTCTGCAGTCTCTCTAGGCATGCGGTATTGTTTTTGATTTACTGTTTTTCTAGTTAGAGTCAGCTCTAATGGCTTCCATTTGGGCTTTCCCTCCATAATAGCCCTCACCCTACCACTCGGAGCCAATGTGGGCGTTATACCAGCTCCTAAGTATGTCTGTGCCAATTACGCATTCTGGCACTGGGGAAATGACCACAGGATGAGTCTGGGGACCCACTGTAAGTCACACCTGAGCTAAAACTCCATTAATTACCTGACTTCCATAAGCCCCTACTTTAACTGGAGAACCACAGTGACATTTTGGGTCCCCTGGAATCAGCATCAGCTCAGAGCCAGTATCCAGTAGCCCCTGAAATGTCTGATCATTTCCCTTTCCCCAGTGCACAGTTACCCTGGTAAAAGGCCAGAAGTCTCCTTGGGGAAGGATGGGAGAAAGATTCACTGCATAAATCGTTGGTGATGTAGTGGGGTCCTTCCTCAAAGGGACTCAGCCTCCCCTTCATTCAAGGGGTTCTGGGTCTGTAAACTGCCTCAAGTCTGGAAATTGATTGAGGGGCTGTGATTCTCTGATGTAGAATTCAAATTAGTCTTTTGTCCATTTGACCTAGGAATTTTCTGCTTATATAAATTAACTAGAAATGCAGTAGAATTGAGCTTCCTATCAATTTCACTTCTAGGAACACCATGACTAATTAGCAAATGCCAGAGCTCTACAGGAGTCAGATTATTCTGATTGCCACTTTGCCTCTACTGCCCATTGTTGTAGCTATGCCCACTTGCCTTTGATGCTTGAGTGCTGCCACTTACTTGGCCCCTGCCACCTCGGGATACAGTTATTCCCATTGTAGTTAAATTTAGTAGTTGAGTGACTGTGCTTCCTACCATGAGATCTGACATACAGGGAAGAGCAATTACAGTGCTCTTCAAAGATGCAGGGGCTGCCCTTCAGCAATCTGTTTCGCAAGGCATTGGTCAAGGGTATATCTTCTGGACCCTCCCAGCTGGGTTGAGTGGGTCTAAAGGGACTAATCCACTCCACCATCCCAATCTCCCTAAGCCTTTGGATCCCTTCCTCTTCATCAAACCAAGGGAGATCATGCATTTCCAGCTTGCTTACAGTGTGCCATCTTTTAATCTATATTTCACGTAACCAAGCAAATAAACTATTAGAACCTTTTTTAACTCCCTGAGCTGCAACATTAAAAGCAGAGTTCCAGCCAGGCGTAGTGGCTCACGCCTGTAATCGCAGCACTTTGGGTGGCTGAGGTGGGCGGATCACAAGGTCAGGACTTCCTGACCAGCCTGACCAACATGGTGAAACCCTGTCTTTTCTAAAAATACAAAAATTAGCCCGGCCTGGTGACATGTGTCTGGAATCCCAGCTACTTAGGAGACTGAGGCAGGAGAATCTCTTGAACCCGGGAGGCGGAGGTTGCAGTGAGCCGAAATCATGCCATTGCTCTCCAGCCTGGGTGACAGAGGGAGACTCCATCTCAAAACAAACAAAAACAACCCCCCTGACACACACAAAAAAACAGAGTCCCCACTTAGTGGGCCCAATTCAATAAATTCAGCCTGATCCAACTCTATGTTTCTTCCACTGTTATTCCTTACTCTCAATATCCATTCCCATGCCTGTTCTCCAGATTTCTGCTTATATAAATTAGAAAAAAACAGTTCTTTTCGAGTGCAGCACACCCCCTCATGGGTCACACTCTCAACCTCACCTCTAGGGGCCCGCCGGGACTTTAATTATAGGTCTAGAAGCAAACAGGGGTGTTGGGGGTGGCTCCTGAGGAGAATCAACATTATTTTTCCTGGCAACTGCCTCAGGGGAGGCCATGACTGTTGCCTCCGGCAGTGCAGGATTTATCTCCTCAGACAAAGGTTGGAAAGGCTGATGGCAGCATGGGTCAGGGAGGGGATGTTGCCACTACTAGGGATGGCGAAGCTGTTGCTTCTGGCAAAAAAGCTTCCTCAGAGTTCACAAACTTAGTGTCCCCAGCTTTGTCAGCATCCTCCTGCACGTCCTCTTTCCAAGTTGCAGGGTCCCATTCTTTTCCTATCAGTGCCCTCACTTTAACAGTAGACACCTGATGAGGCTGTATATGTACCTTTCATTGCAGGTCAGCCATTTGCATGATAAGAGCTTGTCTCTGTTTTTCCACAATTTCAGTTCTTTCTCTGCAGTAGATAAAGACTCTCACTCATGGCAGTCTTAGCAGATTTGAGGCTCAGTATCTGCTTCTGAAGCCAGGAGACAGAATCCCTGAGTTCATCGTTTTCCTTCATCACTTTGTCCACTGAACTTAGGAGCAACCAGTCAGCTTCATTATGTTGCTTGGTTCTCCACGTATGGTATTATGTAGTCATCAAACTCCTTGCTGCTCACAATGGTGAATTAGTAGTGTCAAATGCATTTATTTTGCTTAACTCTCTAAACAGTTTATGACAAGGACTCTCAGTGTTATTCATACTATTAGAAGTAGAGTCCTTGGTATTTTCCTATTAGGCAACCAACTCCAGAAACCCCAAAACCAATGAAAGAACTCCATCCTTAACATTCTGTTTCTCTAGAACCACTTCTGGTACCAAAATCTGTATTAGGGTTCTCCAGAGGGACAGAACTAAGGGGAGTTTATTAAGTATTGACTTACATGATCACAAGGTTCCACAATAGGCTGTCTGCAAGTTTGAGGAGCAAGGACAGCCAGTCTGAGTGCCAAAATTGAAAGCATCCAGCATGGGAGAAAGATGTAGGCTGGGAGGCTAGGGCAGTCTCACCTTTTCACATTCTTCTACCTGCTTATATTCACTGACAGCTGATTAGATTGTGTCCACCAGATTAAAGGTGGGCCTGCCTTCCCCAGCCCACTGACTCAAATGTTAATCTTTTTTGGTAACACCTTCACAGACCCACCCAGGATCAATACTTCACATCCTTCAATCCAATCAAGTTGACACTCAGTATTAACCATCACAGGGCTTCATATATTGAATGAGATCATGTCCAAGTCAGTGTACTGTAGGGGTATTTTGAGCAGGGCAGAAAGAAGCTAATGCTACCACCAAAGAGAGCTCTACTTTGTTATTGGACTGCCATCCACTAGAATTTATGGTTAAACCCATTCTTACCTGCTGTTTACTAGGGGAAAGGCTGTTGTTTGTTTTTGGCAGAGCAAATGAACACAGTGAGGACTACTGGGAGACTCAGTTGAAGATACGCGGATTGCATCTGAGAGGTGGTGTTGCCCACACTGCAAATTGTGCTTGTGTCTGTGTAAACAGCAAAGAAAACTGGCCAGGTTCATAGTACCCTTTCAAAGTGGAGTTCTCTAAGGAAACATTAGCTTCAGTTGATAACTCTCAAAGAAACTAGGACAGTTCCCAGGCTGCTCTGTATTTGTGTAGATAAACAACAGGCATTAATAGAGCCATACTAAAAAAAAAAAAAAAGAAAGTAATAAAATTCACTGTGTTCTAATTGTGTCCTCGTAGCAGCGTTATATTTTTTAGCCCCAAAATGGCACCTAAAGTGGAGATTGGTATGCATTATGAACTCGGTACGTTTTCTTAAGTAGTATTTGTTGTGCTTAGGGTTTGCCACTCTTTCTGACTAAAATGAATGCTCATCGTCTCAAGCACATTAACCAGTTACCTTTTAATAAACTCTTTTTTATTGTGCGCAGAACCAATGTAATGGCATTAGTTATTTGTTCTTCCAGTTTATTTTGATAACAATTTTCTCTGTCATGATAGTTCTCTTCATTTTAATTGAATTTGGGCATGTTATGTGAGTGCTTTTGATCTATAAATTTGTCATTAATATATATGGTATTTATATTATTTTAGGGATATAGCGCAAACTATTTTTGTCTCATAACTCAGACACAGTTTTCAACATTTCTAGAGAGAAATTTTCCTGCCTGCTTGGAACAATACTTTCAATTGTCATGTGAAACCAGCAGTTCCGTTCATTGCCATTTCAGTGTCCAGATTTATGTCAGCATTAATTACTGTCGCTGGGGGATTCTGTGAGCCAGCGTTGTATGTGTGTGGATATTTACAAATGCACCGTTAGATTCTTTGTTGTTCAAGTGAATGTTGACTATTTACAGGTAAAGAACCCTCTTTGTAGATGTCAGGTTATTTGAATCAGGTAATATTTGCCTATTTATACATTAATATGTTGAAAAAGAATCTCCAAGAAGCAGCATTTGGCATTCACTATTTGTTTGATGAGATGACGCTTACATTCTTATTGTGTAATCATAAAATAGCTAATTTTGTTTTGTTTAATGCCAAGAGCAGATGCACTTTCTAATAAAAACAACATGCAAAGCCCAAATCTAAATGTATTACATAGAAGCCTATTAAAATATTGGAGTATTTTTTTGTAATTTAAAAACATAATTGTGGTTTGCATTGTGCCCAGTTTCCAAAAACGTATGTGATTGGTGGCACAGCTTAAAAACCGAAGAAGCAAAAATTGTCCCTTACGTTTGTAAGTATAATGTGTCATTTTGAGAGACAATATCATGCCTAGAAGTTTAGTACATACCTCTGGCACCAGACTATCTGGATCCAAATCTTGGCCGAGCATGGTGGCTTATACCTGTTATCCTAGCACTCTAGGAGGATGAGGTGGGAGGATTGCTTGAGGCCAAGAGTTCAAGACCAACCTGGCAAACATAACTAGACCCTCATCTCTTAAAAAAAAAAAAAAAAGAAAAAAGGTCTTGGCTTCTATCATTTACCGGCTTTGTGACCTTGGGAAAATATACATAAAATGCTAGAACAATGCCTGGCACATAGTAAGGACAAATGAGTAAGACTATAAAGGGGAAAAACAGAGGGGTGTGTTTGTGTGTGTGTGTGTGTGTGTCTGTCTGTCTGTCTGTCTGTCACAGGGGCTTCTCCTATAATCAGTTGCAGTTTTTTAAAATTGGATCTTTTATTTCCTGATCTGTCAATGGCTTTTGTAGAATAACTTTCTTGAGTATTGTTCTAAACACTCTAAGGCAGACAGAAGAAATAAAAGGCATTGTCTCTACTTTGAAAGCTGGAGCCATATTTAAATAAGTACCCAAATGGAGATAGATAATGTTAGTTCATTCTTGCATTGCTGTAAAGAAATACCTGACACTGGTTAATTTATAAAGAAAAGAGGTTTAATTGGCTTACAGTTCTGCACGCTGTACAAGCATGGTGCTGGCATCTGCCCAGCTTCTGGGGAGGCCTCAGGAAGCTTACAATCATGGTGGAAGGCAAAAACGGGATGGTGATTTCTCACATGGTGAGAATGAGAGAAAGAGATAGATTGGCAGGGGTGGGTGCCACACACTTGGGGAAAAAAACAGATGTTATGAGAGCCCACTCACTCCAAGGGGATGATTTCAAGCCACTCATGAGGGATCCGCCCCCATGAGCCAAACACCTCCCACCAGGCCCCACCTCTAACACTGGGGCTTACATTTCAACATGAGATTGGGGCAGGGGCACATATCCAAACCATGTCACATGCAAATCAAAGAATTATAGCAATGTGTAAGTAAAAAGATCTTAATCCTTTGCAGTAAAAACAGAGTGAAGATCTATAAATGGTGAATTTTGATCTTGAAGGACAGGAGCTATAAAAACCCGTCATGAAAAGTCTCAGCTTTGTATCTGGGAGAAACACATGATGAAAACGAGCTCGTTATGTTCAGTGTTCTCTTGCAGGCCTAGTCATTCATTTTGGATGAGTTCTAAGCCCTGGTTGACAATCTCCCTTGTTTTCATCTGTAGCTCTTATTATACCACACTAGAAAGCAAGTACTCCAACCCAGTTCTCTTACTTTCCAAGTCTTTTTCCATTTTCAAGCCATTTGTGTTATGTGCTGATTTTGGAATGCTCTGGAATGCTCTCTTAACCTCAGCCTCTCTGAGACCTTACCCATCTGCAGAGTCCACTGGAGTCTCACCTCCAAGATGCCTTCCCCAGCTACCTAAACCAAGCCCCAGCATCCCCAGCATCACTTTAGTGCTTAGTTACTATTTGGGGATGGAGTGAGAGGTTGCTAAATCCACATGAAAACTCTACATACTGTGAAGTGCAGTACAGATGTGGGACGGCAACACTGTTTTCCTTGCATTATTATTTTTGTTTTACCTGCTATTTGTTTGTCCTGTCATCCCCTTCCCTGACATTATGACCCTCCTAGAGGTCAAAAGTTTTACGTATCTTAACCCATCCCCAAGTGCAAAAATTAAAAAAAAAAGAAATCAAGGCAGTATAGAGCTGGAATGAATGAGTGAGTGAACCGAATGATGCTCTCTCTGCTAATCGTAGCAAAGATATCTAATGTGCATGCTGTTAGTGTGGGCAAAAGAGCGAGGGTTTTGTTCTGGAGGACTTTGGTGCAGGTCTGGACTTTACTACAGTGTGGCATTGGTCCCCCTTGCATCCATATTCTCATGTGAAAAATGAGGAAGGTGATGTTGCTGTATACCTCATAGGGCAATGTTTATGAGGAGTAAAGTGACATTTGTGGAAAAACTATTTTGTTGCTTTTCAAGTGCTTATTAGTTGTTTTCCATAAAAACAAACATTAGACAGAACTTCGATCAAGTGTTGGATAATTCATAAGTCATGCTCCGTCATAACCAGGAGGATGGTGTGGTCATGTGAGTGGGATGGGAACTGAAGGGAGACCTGACTGTGACTTCTGCAGCCCGGCCAGTCCTGAGTCTGGGACAGCAGCATTAGTTGGGGTTGGGGCTGGTGGTGCTTGGCCAGACCCCTTACCTGTGTCAAGGGAGCTTGATGAAGAAACTCTAGGAGCTTTGTAAATACTTGGGTATTCAGATTGAGACAGGGAAATGATTAAATCTGTAAGGTAACATTTCTTCACACCAAGTGGGGAGCTTTTGGGTAGGGCCTTATGTTTTGAAGAACCTTTGAATGTAAATGTGAAACTGGATGACAGTTACCAAATTACAGACACCCAGCTACTTTCTCTCTCAGTACTAGAAATTTATAGTAGATCCTGATACGGACATGTTTGTAAAAGAAGGAAACAAAGTTAGCAGCAATAGCTTGCTCTAGTGACTTTGGGATTTTGAATCTGGACAACCTCACTTTTAATTCCTGTCTGCTGTGAATTGCTATCTGGCACTTTAGCAGTGCCCAAACTTTTCAAGTAACTGTGTAACTGGGGGCATTGCAAAAAACCACCTGCAGAATGATTTCTTACATACCCCCAATGAAAAAATATACATATCTGATGTTAATTCAATCCAGTTTTCCAACTACTTGCAAGAGTTGTATATAACAAAGGGAGTGGGGACTTAGTGGGTGATCACCTGGCGGAGTTGCTTGTAGTTCACTGGATGTTTGCATTAGGAGCTCTGGGTTCTCATGATCTAGGGTAAATTATGTAAACTTTCTGTATCTTGGGGCCCATATCTATAAAATGAGAGTGTTGGGGCAGTAGTCTGTTCCCAAGCTATGAATATTATGTAGTTTAATAGGGGGTGGAAGATTTTCTCCTACTCTTCTAATTATATGTGGAAAACTTCCCAGAGGACTCAGAGGTTTTTTTTAGGAGTGTTTTCCACTTAATAGTGTGAATTGGGCTGGGGGCATTGGCTCACGCCTGTATTCTCAGGACTTTGGGAGGCTGAGGCGGGCAGATCACGAGGTCAAGAGTTTGAGAATGAGGAAGGTGATGTTGCTGTAGCCTGGCCAACATGGTGAAACTCCGTCTCTACTGAGAATACAAAAATTAGTCTGGTGTAGTGTCGTGTGCCTGTAGTCCCAACTCCTTGGGACGCTGAGACAGGAGAGTTGCTTGAACCCAAGTGACAGAGGTTGCAGTAAGCTGAGATTGTGCCACTGCACTCCAGCGTGGGCAACAGAGCAAGACTCCGTCTCGGGGGAAAAAATTGTGTGAATTAAGGGCTTGCTGTGTACCAGGGATTGCTTTGGGGGCTGGAGGCACATCCTTGAACAAGACAGGGTCCTTTCCTACTAGATGCTTACATTTTAAGGACAGAAGACAGGGAAACACCTAAACAGAGAGAGGTGACAGGAATTACTGTTAGATTGGATATAGAGTTACAAATGGGAAAGCCAAGGACAACTTAGTCATTTGGCCTGAGTGACTGTGTGGATGGTGGTAGTGGTTATTGGTCTGGTGGACAGAGCAGGTTGGGAGTTGGATAATCCACATTCTGTTAAGTTTGACATGCTTGGGAGAGATGTTATCTATAGTTTTAAATTTGAAAGTCTTCAGTCTCTGGATGGTATTTAAAGCTTTGGGACTGGATGAGGTCAGCTAATGATTGAATTTAGATAGAAAAGATAGGAGTGCTAGAGACCAGGCCTACCTGACTCCAAGCCCTGGGGCCCTACATTTGGAGGCTGGGTAGAATAGGAAAGTAGAAGCAGTTCAGGACCTCCTGTGTTTATATTGTACCTTCATACACATCAAGGTTAATAAGTATCTTTTAAAATAATACTAACAGCCAGGTGCTGAGAAATGAGAGCACTCTTCAGGGACCACCTCGTCCTGCAAAGTGCATGGATGCCCACCACCCTACCTGCTTTGGATCAGGCAGCCTCCGTCTAGACGCTCACGTCCTTCTGTGTCAGCTGGTTGACTTGAGTATTGATCAAGAGTCAGTTTTGTTTGTAGCAAACCCTATTTTGGTCAGTAGGACTTGTTATTATAATTGTGTAATTAAAATGTTATGTAATCTGTATAAATTAGTATTATTTTTCTACAAAAACATGTTAAATACTTTGGAAAGCTTCCAAAGGCAAGCCTCAAAAAAAAAAAAAAAAAAAAAAAAAGAAAACCCACGCACACACACACAAACTCAAAGCTGCTATTGTAATATGTTACATGTGGTCATGATGACTATAAAAGATTGGGGGGAATAATTAAACTCCTCTAAGGATTCTCAGATTGCTTCTTGAGAGCCTTTGAGTTTGTGCTGTACTCTAATAAAAAGGGAAATTGAAAGTTGTCATGAGGGCTTTTTTGGGTGGTTTGTATAAGAATGACTAGACTAACAGTCAGTCAGGAGACTGATTATTCTTAAAAAAGGCCTTGTCCTTACATTAGAAAATTGGTAAATGAATGTATAGCATGTTCAGTTTAAATAAAATGTCTAAGACATATAGTGTTTCTCAGTTTCCAAACCAAGTATCATCCTATTATCTTGGTTAAGTGAGTTTTTACTATATTAATTTTGGAAAAGTAATTGTCTGGTATGCGCCAAGAGCCCTAAAAATGGTTGTCTTGCTAATATTACTTCTGGTACTTTATTCTATGAAAACTTAAAAAAAAAAAAAAGAAGCAGGGTCTTATGTTGTCATCTAGGCTGGATTGCAGTAGTGTGATCATAGCTCACTGAAGCCTCATACTTCTGGGCTCAAATGATCATTCCACCTTAGCTTTCTGAGTAGCTGGGACTATAGGCGTGAGCCACAGCACCTGGCTAATTTTCCACTTTAAATGGGTGTTATTTCTCTAATTACATGACAGTTGTACTGCAATAATGGATGACATGAAACTTTAAAGAGAGGCTTTTTTAACTTGGTTGCTGTTGAGTGTTGGTGCTTCATAGAATGACTAAGAGAGACTGTGAATGAAAACAGTACACATTACTTTCAGCTTTCATATATAAGTATAATAAAATATAGACAGAATTACCTTTATTTAATTAAATGTACATATAAAAATAAAATTGCTTTTATCTGTATAATAATTATAATATATAATTAGTATATAACTATAAGTCTAGAAATAAAATCACTTTTCATCTTCATAATCATTATTCATCACTTATAATTGTTACTACTCTATGTAATAACCAAGATAGTGGAACAAAGTAGAATTTTCCTGAGTTTGGAAATAGTCTCAGAAGGGTTTGTTCCCCCACCCCTATTTGCACAGCCAGTACTGGCAGAATTAGAGCCCAGATTTTCTGATCCAAATTTATTGGTCTTTTCATTTCTAGTACTGCTCTTTGGTTTTTTCTTCTGTAAAGTTAGGTGCGAAAAGGAGGAGTAGTGGGGATCTGCCTTAAAAATCCTATATGTGGAACTACTCATGGATAGAAAATAAAAGGTTAAACTGGATGAGATACAAGTCTGTCTTTGAAACAGGAAGATCATTCTGAGCTTTCTCTTTGAAATAATGGTACTTTAAAAATGCTGAGGAAGGATTTGGGTGATGCCGTCAAAGTGATGGGAGAAAAATAGCTTGAGAACAGAAATGTTCTCAGAAGGAGTCTGGATCTGTGTTTTCCAAATAAATGCATTTGCTGAAGGACAGGAAGAAAATATTAGAGCTGTCATTAAGCTGTTCTAAGAAATAAGCTAAAATTTACTAATATTTAGTATTTGATTGAAACTGGGAACCTTGCTCATGTCATCTGTCAGATGACAATTGTCCTATTTTGAATGCAACTGTCCCGGGATTATGTGGAACTTCCACAGTGTAAAGGGTCCTACATTTCCTTGTTTGCTTTTAGCCTGTTGTGACATGCTGCATTTATTCAACAGACTTACAGATTATGTTAACCAGTTTTAATTAAAACAACAGCTACAAAATTGACACTTGGCTCATAAAGATTCCTACAGAGAATTACGGGTTGAAGGTAATGTAGATAATGCAAATCCAAATGAGCCATAAACAGTTGGCAGAGCTGATACTTCTTTCAGTACAAGCTGTGATCGACTTTGAAGTTAGCTGGAAAGTGAATTTTGTCTAAGAAAATTTAGTTATTTTTCATGGAATTGTCAGGCCCTTACAAAAATCCTCCAAACTGAAGGTGATTCTGCTGTTGGCCAACTGGGAGTGTGCTGAGTGCTTCAGTGGACCAGTGGATAATGCCCACTGGGAGATATCGTCCTTTGCATGTAATTGACTTTCTTTTTTAATTCGTTCTGTTCTGCAGCTGTTTGAGTATCTCTTAGGTCCAGACACCATGCCAGGGTGATAAAGAAGACAAAGCCTATAAGGAGCTCACAACACAAAAAGGTCTCAATCTTGTGCCAAAATCATAGAATGAGAATTATTTAGTTGTGAGGGATTTATGGAGTAATCTCAGTTCAACCCTGTCATTGTTTAGGTGAGGACATCTCTGCTCTGCACCACTCTACTGATCAGTCCCTCCTATCAGTACGTAGGATCCATCAGAATCCCTTCCCTGATTGGTATCTTCAGGCTTCACATAATAGCTTCCAGTTTTTCCTCTCTTCATTTGGCTATTTATAGTTGATTCTTAATTCTGATTTTCTAACTTGCATTTTTGCCAGTAGGCATTGCTAATATATTCCAGCCTGAAAAAAATCCCTTAAATTACAGGCTGTAACTCATGTAAAATGAATGAGTTTTCTTAAGAAAATTTTGTGTGTGTAGGTGTGTGTGCATGTATGAAATTCTGACTGTCAATTTTCTTTTGAATGTAGAATGTCTTTACTGGCCACTCAGACTAATAGAAATAATAGCATCTTAGGCAACAGAAAGGAAAGCACTGCTGTGAAGGTGTCACTTGACATCCCTGTTCATTGTTGACATGTAATAAAAAACAGTGTTCCTTGTGCATGTGAGCCAAGGTTTGGTCATGTGCAACCAGGTGATTATTTTTAAGTACATGTCTGACAGAGCACCAAGAAGTACCACTCTTTAAAGAATGCTGTAGCATATACTTTAGGCTTGAAATATTATAATCAAAGCAGGCTTGTTAAATGCTCATCTGTTCCTGCATACTGTTCTCCAGCAAGCTAAACGGATCAAGAAGCAGTCTCTCCCATTTAGAAATAACCAGACTCTCCTTATGTTTGTAACTGTATTTTTTTTTTTATTAATTGGTTAGAACAATGTTGTTGGAAAGTTTAGTGTATCTTTTCCTCTCCTTTTTGTGGTGATGGCGGTGGGGGATTAGGTAATACCTTCAAACAGTAGGATTTTTCCTTGTATTTGAAAACCAATACAAGTCACTGTCATAATTTTTGGCAAATTATGTCAGGAGTAGAGGAAAGGGAATTCTTCACCTATCTTGATGTTTCAGTATTGGGAACATTTGAAAAATAGAGAAAATTAGAAAGAAAAAAAATTATCCATAGCTTCTTTAAAACAAAAATTCTGCTTTCAAAATGTCTTCCAAAGTAACGTATTTGTGGTTATTTTATGAATTGAATGGCCAGAGCTATGTACATAGGACACAGCTGAAAAGGGGAAGGTGCAGTCAGTGAAAGTGGAGTGAGGGTAACATCTGTGTTGCTCTTTTAATGGTTATTATTGTGTTTCTTTGAAAAAGGCAAAAATGAATCCAAAAAAATGCTTTGAAGCAATGGAAGACTAATAGTATTTGGACAGAGAGTGCAGAGTTAGGAAATTATTTTATCATAGCATTTTGAACTTAGACTGGATCATTTTTGTTTAACAGTGCAATTGAGAGCTGTTCCTCCCTTTCACTTACTCTATTGAGGAAAGCATCATTCCTAGCAGGAGGTTTACGGTGAGGTAGGTCAATTTTGGGCACGTTGTAGAGGCACCACAGTTGTGGTGGTCTGGATGACACAGTGCAGATGCTCCTGATGAAACTGGTTTCCGTGACCCTTTCCTTTTGTGTACACACTCTTCAAGTTTTAAAACAAACTGTATGTGTATTGGGTGCTTTCCTGTTGAGGAAATGGAGGAGGTGTGTGTAACCCGGCGGGGATAGAGATGGGCCTGGATTGTAGTGGACAAATTTTGGATGACTCTAAGTTCATGCATCTGTTTCCTGGATGTTTCACCTGCTTTGTAACATCAACATCTCAAAAGCCAGAAGCCAAATGGCAGGAACTGTTGGGCTCTGTTGAACATTAGTATTCTAGCTGTTAAACAGTCATATTTTTGTGGCTGAACAGTTAACTTTGGAGAGAAATGGTTTTGTGGTATCTTTAGAAATATTTTATAAGTAGACTGGTTTAAATAACACTTAATACTACATTGTTCCTTTATCTCTAAAGCTCGTTTCTGTGGCAGTTTTCAGTACCATATTTATGTGAGTTAGTAATAAAATATGTTTTTGTAAATTTGAGATATTTTTGTTTTTTTTTTTTAAATTTTTGTGCCTCTGAATAACACATCTGTCAATTTGTTGGTTTTTCAAGAAATTAACATGAAGTAAAATTGCCTTTTTTCTTGGGTGTACAGTTCTATGAGTTTTTATTTTTGAGATGGAGTTTCGTTCTGTTACCCAGGCTGGAGTGCAGTGGTGCAGTCTCTGCTCATTGCAACCTCTGTCTCCCAGGCTCAAGCAATTAATTATCCTGCCTCAGCCTCCCAGGTAGCTGGCATTACAGGCACCTGCCACTACGCCTGGTTAATTTTTTTTTTTTTTTTTTGAGGCGGAGTCTCGCTGTGTCGCCCGGGCTGGAGTGCAGTGGCCAGATCTCAGCTCACTGCAAGCTCCGCTTCCCGGATTTATGCCATTCTCCTGCCTCAGCCTCCCGAGTAGCTGGGACTACAGGCGCCCGCCACCTCGCCTGGCTAGTTTTTGTATTTTTAGTAGAGACGAGGTTTCACCGTGTTAGCCAGGATGGTCTTGATCTCCTGACCTCGTGATCCGCCCGTCTTGGCCTCCCAAAGTGCTGGGATTACAGGCTTGAGCCACCGCGCCCGGCCCAATTTTTGTATTTTTATTGGAGTACAGGGTTTCACCATGTTGGCCAGGCTGGTCTTGAATTCCTGACCTCAAATGATCTGCCCACCTTGGCCTCCCTAAGTGCTAGGATTACAGGCATGAGCCAATGTGCCCGGCTGAGTTCTATGAGTTTTAACATGTATAGATTTGTGTAACTACCCCACAATTATTCTACCCTGCTCAAAAAGTTTCTTTGTGGGCCAGGCAGAGTGGCTCACACCTATAAACCCAGCACTTTGGGAGGCCGAGGCAGGTGGATCATTTGAGGTCAGGAGTTTGAGACCAGACTGGCCAACGTGGTGAAACCCCATCTTGTCAAAAAAATACAAAAATTATCCAGGTGTGGTGGCATGCGCCTGTAATCTCAGCTACTCTGGAGGCTGAGGCAGGAGACTTGCTTGAACCTGGGAGGTGGAGGTTGCACTGAACTACTGCACTCTAGCCTGGGTGACAGAGCAAGACTCTTTAAAACAACAACAAAAAAGTTCCTTTGTGTTACACTGTCTCCCCACCTCTACCTCCTAACACTGATCTCTTCCCCATCTTCATAGTTTTCTCTCTTTAGAAAAAAAGAGACGGGTCTCACTGTGTTGCCCAGGCTGGTCTCCGATAGTGTTCTCTCTGGGATGGTGTCATTTATGTGGAAGTATAGAATAGACCATCTCTAATTAATTAATTAATTAATTAATTAATTATTTTAACAGATGTGGTCTTGCCGTGTTGCCCAGGCTGTCTCAAACTCCTGGGCTCAAGTGATCCACCCACCTTGGCCTCCCAAAGTGCTAGGACCTAGATCATCTTTTGAAGCTGACTTCTTTCCCTGAATATAATGCCTTGGAGGTTCATACAATTTGTTGTGGATAGTGTAGATACTTGGTTCCTTTTAATAGCTGAGTGGAATCCCTTTGTATGGAGGTACTGCAATTTATTTATCCAGTGTCCCATTGAAGGACATTTGGTTTGTTCTACTTTGGAGGTATTAAAAAAAAAAGCTACTGTGAACATTTGTGTTTTAGTCTTTGTATGAACATAGACTTTCCTTTCCCTTGAGTAAATTCCCAGGAGTGGGACTGCTGGATTACATGGTAAGGGTATGTTTAACTTTCTGAAGAACTTTGAAATTATTTTCCAGAGTATTTGTGTCATTTTACATTTACACCAGCAATGTATAAAAGTTTCAGATGCATGACATCCTTGATAGCACTTCCTGTTATCAAGGTATTATCAGTATTTTTTATTTTACCCATTTGGATGGTTGTGTAGTGGTACCTCATTATATTATTAACCTGCATTTCTCTAGTGGCTAACGAGGTTGAACATATTTTCATATGCTTATTTGCCATTTGTATATCTTTTTTGATGAAGCATCTGTTCAAGTTTTTAAATAACCACTTTTTAAATGGGATTATTTCTTGGTTGAGTTTTCATTTTATTTTGTTTTTATGTATTCTGGATGCAAATTATTTGTTGCATATGTGATTTGCAAATATTTTTCCAAGTCTATACCTTATTTTTTCATTTGCTTAATAGTGTCTTTCTCTGAACAAGAATTTTTAATTTTGAAGAAGTACAGTTTATCATTTTTTTAAAGTACAGTGTGGGTGATTTTCAAGAACTCTTTAAAGGTTATGAAGATTTTATGTTTTCTCATAGAAGTTTTATAGTTTTACATTTAGATATATATGATTTATTTTGAATTAATATTTGTGTAAGATCTGTTTTAGGTCAGGTTGCCTTTTATGGATATGGATGTCTAATTATTCCAGCACCTTTGTTGAAAAGACAGTCTTTCTCCATTGAATTGCCATTGCACCTTTACCAAGAATCAATTGGTTATATTTGTGTGAATCGATTCCTCCATGACTTCCTCCTTCCCTGGGGTTCCCCTTTTTACTTTTGCAGCCAGAGAGATGAGACATTAGAATAGGGCAGTGTACTTCTTGTGACTGCTTGCATTTCGGGCCAAGAGGCAGGAAGACAGAGGAAAAAAGCAGCAGATGTTTGCTCCTGCATCTTGGGATCATAGGTCCTCAGATCAGAGAGGAAGGTTCCTTTCCCTCAGAGTTTACGTGACTGTTATCCCTGCTGCCCACCACCACCTTGGAATTGCCTTGGATTGGGAAGCAAGAAAATGAAAAAAAAAGAAAAGAAAGAAAAATGGAGTGTTGCTCCCATTCTCTCCAGGTTTAGGAATCCCCTTTTCTGCTCCTCTGGCTAAAACTCAGTTTGTTGCCTCTGTCCACATCCTAGTATTTCATGTCCAGCTGCCTTGAGTCCAGGCTGGTGATATCTTAGGAAAAGAATGGGAAGCTCATTGCCAGTTTGGTAGTACCTTGAGGATTCATTCTTCTTCCCTAATCAGCCTGCTATCGTTTACTTTTCAGACCCCTCAAATAGCTGCTTATAATCTTTCCAGGTATTACAACTGCATTCAGTGGAGAAATGAGATGGAGTATCCTTACTTCATCCTACCCAGGACCAGTACCCCTCTTTTTCTATGTATGTATGTATTCGTTCGTTCATCATTCATTCATTCATTCATTCATTCATTCATTCATTCATTTCTAGAGACAGGGTCTTGCTCTGTCACCCAGGCTGGAGTGTAGTGGCACAATTATAGCTAACTGGAGCCTCGACCTTCTGGGTTCAAGAGATCCTCTCGCCTCAGCCTCCTCAGTAGCTGGGACTACAGGCATGTGCCACGATGCAGGGCCAATTTTTTTTTTATTTTAAATAGAGACAAGGTCTCACTATATTGCCCTGGCTGCTCTTGAACTCTTGAGCTCATGCATTCCTCCTGCCTGGGCCTCCCAAAGTTAGGAGATTATAGACATGAACCAACACACCTGTCTAAACCCCTGTTTTGCTTTGTTTTGTTTTAAGACAGGTCTGCCTCTGTCACCCAGGCTGGAGTGCAGTGTTGTGACCATGGCTTACTGCAGCCTTGACCTCCCAGACTAAAGGTATCTTCTTGTCTCAGCCTCCCAATAGCTGGGACCACAGGCAGATGCTACCATGCTGGACTAATTTTTTTTAAATTTATTTTTATTTTTAGTGGAGACAAGTCCTCACTATGTTGTCCAGGATGATCTTGAACTCCTGGGCTCAAGGGATCCTCCAGCCTCAGCTTCCCAAAATGCTGGGATTACAGGCATGAGCCATTACATGCAGTCCTCCTCTTTTTAAATACAAAGTTTAGACTAGTGGTTTTCATTTTATTTGTTTGTTTATTTATTTATGTATTTATTTTTGAGATGGAGTCTTGCTCTGTTGCCCAGGCTAGAGTGCAGTTGTGTGATCTTGGCTCACTGCAATGTCCACCTCCCAGGTTGAAGCGATTCTCCTGCCTCAGCCTCCCAAGTAGCTGGGATTACAGGCGTTTGCCACCATGCCCAGCTAATTGTTTTGTATTTTTAATAGAGATGGGTTTTTGCCATGTTGGCCAGGCCGGTCTTGAACTCCTGAGTCACCTCAGGTGATCTGCCTACCTTGGCCTCCCAAAGTGTTGGGATTATAGGCGTGAGCAACCGTGCCTGGCCAGACTAGTGTTTTTCACAAATTACACACATCTTAAAATAATAGTCATTTTGTTTCTCTTAGACTTAAAAAAAAAAAAAAAAAAAAAAGTCGGCTGTATACGGTGGCTCACGCCTATAATCCCAGCATTTTGGGAGTTCTAGTCGGGTGGATCACCTGAGGTCGGAAGTTCGAAACCAGCCTGGCCAACATGGTGAGACCCCGTCTCTACTAAAAATACAGAAATTTGCTGGGCTTGATGGCGCCCTGTAATCCCAGCTACTCGGGATGCTGAGGCAGCAGAATCACTTGAACCTGGGAGGCGGAAGTTGTAGTGAGCTGAGATTGCACCGCTGCATTCCAGTCTGGGTGACAGAGGAAGACTCCGTTTCAAAAAAATAAATAAATAAATAAAAACAAACAAAAAAAACAAAGGTCATATTATCTTGGCTGAATTAACATATATTGTGTAAAATATAAGAACAAAGTAACCTTTCAGTTCTGTGGAAAGTCTATGCTAGGATCACAGTGGACTCTTCTTGCTTTTCCTCTCTACTAAAAAAATTAACAATTTGAAGTGAGCATTTTAATACCATATGTAAATTTACATTTAGTGCTATTTGTTTTTAGGTGCAGAAATGCACCCAGGACACCTGTAGTCATTCACTATCCTGTTTACGTTGTGGTTCTCATCTTTTGTTACATTAAAAAATGTCTGATTTTAAGTCTTTTATATCCAATTATTGAGTTGCCTCTGAGATGTGAGTTGATATGTTTTCATTCTGAACCCCTTGCATAAGTTAAGGCAAATTAGAGAACGTAGGGAAGTCCAGGCTGGGAGTAGTGACTCATGCCTGTAACCCTAGCACTTTGGGAACCTGAGGTGGGTAGATGGTTTGAGCTCATGAGTTCAAGACCAGCCTGGGCAACATGGCAAAACCCTACCTCTACAAAAAATATAAAAATCAGCCGGACATAGTAGTGCATGTCTGTGATCCCAGCTACTTGGGAGGCTGAGGTGGGAGGATGGCTTCAGCCTGGGAGGCAAAGGTTGCAGTGAGCTGAGATGGCTTCATTGCATACCAGTTGCACTCTAGCCTGGGTGGTAGCCAGACCTTGTGTTAACAACAACAACAACAACAAAAAGCCATAGAGATGTCCAAAAAAAAAAAGAGAGGCTAATGATTAACATATTCATTCTCTACTGACTTTTTAAAAACATGGACTAAATATAATTATCCAGACAGCTGGTGAAAAACAAATATAGTTCAGTGGATTCATAGCGAAAACAACTACATGGTCTAAAAATTAGCTAATTTATTTTAAGTAATTATTTATCAGTAGAAAACCATTAAAAATTTGTGGGGGGGGGGAATTAACTGTAGGTGATCATAAATCTCTTGAAGTCTACCTCAGGAGGCCATGTTAATGGAGTCACAGCAGGATATAGGAGTAGACAATTAAGAAGGCGAAGTTGAAGGTAATTAAGAATAACTCATGTGGCATTTTAATTATAGAAAACGATAATAAAATATAAAGATGGAAGATAGTTGGATAATCCTGTGACATCCCTTTATAGATATGTTATAATGGTAACTGATTGGTATTTTTATGCTTTTAGTATTTATTTGCCATCAAATGGTAAGTAGCACAGGGCTGAACGCTGCCCTCCTAAGTGTTTGCCTTGTTTTTGTTACTTAAGACTAATGAGACCATTGGGACCCTTTATGGAGCTCTGTGCCAGGCCCTGTGCTGAGCAGCTCACATGGCTTATGCCATGTCATCCTCAGGAGAACCCTGAGAAGCTGGTCCTGATGGGCGGGAGAGGAAACAGGCACAGAGAGTAGGTAAGTACTAAGGATTCGAATCTACAGGGTCTGGCTTTACAGCCTTTGCTCCTCTGCTTTTAGCTATAAGATCCTCTAGTTAAATGGGGTGAAAGACTGAGAGGGAAGGGATTGGGAAGACCAAATGAAATAGTGAAGGATATTTTGACCAGAGGTGTAGAAGCTTCAAAATCAAGTGCTGGGTTTAGCAGTTACCCAGTTTCGACCAAGGAAAGAATGGGAACAGTCTCAGTTCAAGGATTCATTATGCTACCAGAACATTTCTTCTGCCAATTTTCCCAAGTCAATGTGGTGTAAGTAGCCACTTTTTGTTGCCACTCTTTCCCTGAGTACATCTCTGTCAGTAAAAGTGTGTGGAAATGCACCTCATTAAACCTGTGCCAGGGGACCAAATCTAAAGAAAGACTTAGACAGGATTAGGTTCAAGGAGAGAAGAATTTAGTACTTTTTTCATAGGGATGAATTAAGGCTCTGATGTATTTAACCTCTTAAGCTTTCTGAATGATCTTATGGAGATGAGTCCTTGTTTGGGTTCAAAGAATTGACCCCTCTCCATCTTGTCTCCCTCTCACCCAAATTGAAGTGCTTTTAACCAGTTGGTAGATTTTATACTTCTGGAAGAGAATAGGACCTGTAAGGAATTGAGGAATGGTGTTAACATCCTGTCCAGATGGATATTTGTGCCTGGATGTTCATGTTTATACACATTTTTGTGTGTATGTGAATGCACAGGCAGCAGCCAACTCATAGTCAGACAACTTGTGTGGTATTCTTCCTTTTTACGAACAATTTTGGCTGACAGCTAAGTGCAGAGATGATCCTTTATGATATCCAGAGATTTGTTTTACTCTCTCTTTTTGATAAGTGACTTCATACTTGCAGGCCAGACATTCAAGTCTTTGGGGGGAGAAAAATCTTAAAGGTGGTCAGAATTTGAGGGCTATTAGAATTTTATTCTTTACCTAAATATAAATATTTGTTTTAGATGGTAGTTTACCCACACCATGCAGAAAACTTATAGATGTTTGGGGTACAGTTTTTCTTTTGGTAATAACAGATGATTATAATTAGAGGCATTTGAGCGTGAAACTGGTAGTGGGAAACATACTCTATGGTATTTTAGGGTGAAGTTGCACATTGCTCTTCGTGCACACATTGCTCTTCGTGTGCACATTGCTCTTCATGAAAATGTCTCCTAATTAATCTTTTATGTACAGTGTTGCTTACAACATTGTATCATGCATCATGAGACTTCAAAACCAGACCACTTGATTCTATTCTTCTGGAGCCATTGATAATTGTTGGGAGATTACATTTGTATAAAACTTCTGCAGAAATCAAGGGAGGCCTAGCTTTATTGTAATTTTAACAGTTTGGGCAAATTTAAAATGTGAGTTACGTTTCTGTAGCCTTATTCTTACCTAGACTACTGGTTTACCATCCCATCCCACTCCTGCACCCATTTCATTTTCTGCATTGCCACCAGAGTTTCTGTACAGAAAGCATGTCTAACCATGTCACTCTCCTGCTTAAAACATTTCCGAGGCTCCTCACAGCTCACTGGAGAAAGTTCAGGAGTCTTCATGTGGCCTTCAAGCGCTGTGATGGGAACCTTGCTCAACCATATTATCTATCACCTCCTGTTTGGAACTAGGCCCTTCTGATACACTGTGCTCTCTGTTACCTGTAAGATTTTACTCCTTCCCTCTGACATCGCTAGGCTGGGCTGCATGCCCCACCTGTGCACTCTGTAGCACCCTGTGTTCGCCTCTTTGGTTGCTCATGTCTGTACTCTGTTTGTCTGTTCATATGAGGAAGCTGTGGATTCCTCAAAAGCAGGGGGCTGTGTCGTTATTTGTGTTCCTCTAGCCTGGTGCAGAAATGGACACATACAATAGACACTAGCCTCCGTATGTCTTAATGCAGCCTTGAATGAATGGTGGAGTTGCCCTTTGAGCTCGTGAGTTCCCATCACTACAGGTGTTTCAGGCAGCAGCTGAGAGGACACTGTTGCTTAGAAGTCACTCTGCCTCTCTTTTTGTTATTTTGTTTGATGCTTTTAGTTGGACAGCTTTTTTTTTTTTTTTAACTTTTTCATCCTTTTTTTTCCTTTCTTAACTTTCTCATCTTTTATCTTTGATAAATAAATAGCTACTTAAATATTTAAAACCCTTTTGGTAATTAGCATCATATTAACAATTATAAAATGCCCATTATGTGTCAAACATTTTGCTAGGTTCTTTATATGTATTAACACTAATGTTTCCAACAATGTTGGAAGGGGAATGATTTCATAGTGTATCAGAAGGGCCAAGCATTATTTTCATTTTGTGATTTTTTAGTAACTGGGACCCGAGAGAGGGAAATTAATCTGCAAGGTTTTACCTGCAGTTGGTGATTATTAGAATCAGGTTTGAAGTCTAGGTTTGAATCTGGACATGATACTCATTTTGCTATCCCAGAAAACTGATGTTTGTGTAACAACTTACCATATAGTAGGAATTCAACAGTTGTCAGGTAGCAGAGACTTGACAGTAGGCTTATTGTTAGTTTGGCAACCAATATTTGAAATAGAGAGGAATAATCATTTTTTTAAAAAAGTGAACAGACTGAAAATGGAAATGGAATATCTTTGCTTAATGCCTCCATTTGGATTTTGTTTCTAGCTTTAAACAAAACCTATACTTAAGAGTTAAGTTAGAGTAGAGAACATGATCCTGACTCTTCTGCAGTCAGTAGACTTCTGACTTTGTACAAAGACAGGAGTTCCCCTTCCCTTGCTTCATCCCAGCCCTGTGGAATTACTCTGTTTAGATGAGTGTAATTCATTGCCCATAATCCTTTAGCTATTTTGGAGGGTGGGGGTAGAGAAAGAGGTACAATAACGTTTCCACAAAAACCAAATAAAGTAATGTGTCTCACTTATCAGGTGAGTTGCCATAAAGCAGTTCTACCTTTTAGAAATAAAATGACAGAATATCAGTAGAAGAAGAATACTATTACAGTTAAGTCCATGAAATCCTGTGATGATGGGCAGTGGCAACCAGATATTCATTTAGAGAAGGGGTCCCCAACCCCTGAACCACGGACTGGTACCTGTCTGTGGCCTGTTAGGAACTGGGCTGCACAGCAGGAGGTGAGCAGTGAGCAGGCGAGTGAAGCTTCATCTGTATTTACAGCTTCTCCCATTGCCCATTACCACCTGAGCTCCGCCTCTTGTCAGATCAGTGGTGGCATTAGATTCTTATAGGAGTGCAAACTCTATTGCGAACTGTGCATGTGAGGGATCTAGGTTGTGTGCTCCTTAGGAGAATCCAATGCCTGATGATCTGTCACTGTCTCCCATCACCCCTAGATGGGACATTCTAGTTGCAGGAAAACCTGCTTAGGGTTCCCACTGACTCTACATTATGGTGAGTTGTATAATGATTTTATTATGTATTATAATGTAATAATAATAAAAATAAAGTGCATGATAAATGTAATGCACTTGAATCATCCTGAAACCGTTCCCTACTGCCCCCAGAGTGTGGAAAAATTGTCCTCCACGAAACCAGTCTCTGGTGCCAAAAAGATTGGGGACCACTGGTTTAGGGCGTAGACCCCCAAACTGATTCTTATCTGACAGTTCAGCTGGCTTGTAAAACACAAGGAAGCTTTTGTAAATTGCTTGCATTTGTTGTTGTTGATGTTTAACTTCATTTTCCCCCCACATTGCCCATACACCCTCTCTCCAGAGATCTTTCTGTTGGCCCTACTCACTCTCCTTAATTCAGCACCCAGAGTAGATCAGATGTTTCAAGAACTGGATGTCTTTCCTGCCCAAAGAAAACATTGGAAAACATTTATTTTGATTTAAAAAGATGTTTCATAATCATATGGATGTGCGATTTAGACAGAAAAAGATAGTGAATCATGAAATATTTTTAATACCCTAAATGTATTTGCAACAGTTTTTTTGCCAAATCTTACCATGTGTACTTTAAATATTCTCCAGCATCTGCAATGAAATTTCTGTTTGACTAGTAGGAACAGGTATCTGACTATACAGGGTTTGATTTTCTGTTGGGAAACCACTTCGGGTGGTGGTTCTGTCAAGTCATCAGGAAGGGACCCAGGATCCTGGCTTTCAGCCTTTTTAGTGTAAAGCCTTTGTCCCCAAATCCACAGGAGCTGCAGCCTAGTTGTCTGCAAGAAGAGGGGAAAGGAAAACAGGCAAATGAGACTTTCTGGAATCTCTACCCATTGACTTCTAGTTGAAACTCCTTGGCCACTGCTGTCTTCAAGGGAGGCTCAAGTGTGGTGTTTAAATGGGCACTTTGCCAGCCCAAATAAAATCAGGGGAGGGGAGTGGAAATTGAGTTTGAAAAAGTTGACTTTCTGCCATCAAATACAACTTGTATTTTTTAAGTCGTGAATCTGCCTAACCATCTTGCCAAAATTAAGAGCGAAGGGTGTTATTTAAGAGTATTTTAAAGAAATATTTCAGCTTTGGACAAATTATTTCCCAGGTCATTTCTATGCTTTCGTAAAATTCTTAATGCGCTGTTATTACTCTCCAATAAGTAATCTTTTAAATCTATAAATATTATTTGGGGTTTAAAAATAGAACAAGATTGATATTACATGCTACAAATTAATAAATTTGTGCATATTAAGAACTGCTTTGGGTAGCTACACTCTCATCCAGTACCAAATTCTGCCATGAGCTTCTGATGGCATAGTGGTCTTTCTTCCCTCTGGATTTTTCTGCCTGGTAAGTTCTCTACATGAAAAGTTCTGCTTACTCCCCTTCAACCTGGAAACTTCTGTTGATCCTTCAGGTTTCACGTCTTCTGCTCAACCTTCTTTTCACGTACATGCTATTTTCCCTCCCCTCCTCATCACCTTCTGACTGGTTTAGTGGCTTAGGTGTTCCTACTGAATGTTCCCTGGTCTCTGCCTACCGCATCACAGAGAGGAAGTTCAGCAGTGGTGATATGGAGAAAATGAAATAGTTCCTGTAACTACTCCAAACAGTGCCTGACTTCTCACAGGAAGCGTGCATTCTGTATATCCATAATTTTTTCACATTGCATTGCAGTAACTTCTCTGCTTTTCTCAGTGATAAATTCTTGGAGGGCAGTTGCTATGGTGTGTTAGAGCTATTCCTGGCATCCATGCATGGTGTGTAGGGCATGGTAGGTACCCTAATATTAAATATGTAATGAATGAGTGTGCATGGGTGAGCAGGAAGAGGAGAAAGGAAGACTACCCAGAGCTCTCCAGTGTCTACTTTCACTCTGCTCGGCCACTGGGGACATGAGGAGGTTAGATCTGTGGATCCCAGAGGTAAAGAATGAGGTGAGGAACAGCAGTTTTCCACCATGCTTTGTTATACTGAATGAGCTGGACTTCATGCGGATACCAGGGCATAATTGAGAACTGTAACTATCTGTCATTGGAAGACTCAGTGTAGGAGATCTGTATTCATTTGCTCAAGTTGTTCATTTAACACTTGAATATCTGCTATGTGCTGGGTTCTAGAGCTGCAAAAGAGAACAAGAGTAGTCTTTACCTTTAAGATTTTCTGGGGAAGTTGGGGGGAGGGGGGAGACAGATGCATACACATACACCCCATCCTCAGTGTGTTAGGGCCATAACAAAATCAAGGCTTTTGATGCAGATGCTATGCTTTCACTTCTCATGGTCGACACTTTTTGAATCTTAAAGTCTGATGGTTCAGATATCTAGAAGAGGAGACGTCTGGCTTTGCTCTGCCCTCTGACACACTGTTTGGTTTATCTTTAGGCGTGGTGGAGGGGGCCAGAACTGCAGGCTAATGAGAGAAGGCAGACCTTGTTAGTGACATATACAAATGGGTACATCTGCTATTTTCACTTTCATTACTGATTATTAATAGTTTATTAAATGGAGTTTACTGAATTACTGTTATTTTGGCTTAAATATATGTATAATTTATGTAGTTCTATATTTATAGATGTGTTTTCAGAGGTGTATTTGTTTTAGCATTTCACTCTGTCCTGGAAGTGATTTTTCAAATGTGGATATTAAAATTGATAGTACATAATTTCCCAAGTAGTACAGTAGACTAGTGCCAACCTTATACCACTGTTGTAGTACCCTTGAAAAATAATTTTTAAAAAGCTGTAAAAGTTCCCAGTGCTTTGAGGCTTCTTCAAAATTGAGAATGATGAAAATTTTCAAAATTATCAGTTGGTGCCATAATCATCTGTAAGAGATGTTATAATAGAAGATTCATGGTTTTCCTTTATTTTCCTGTTTCTGAACACAAAATTCAAAAGAAAACTTTCTTCATTGTCATTGAGACTCTTTTGGTCAGTGTGGGCTGTGAACTTGTACTTTGTGAAGAGAGGAGTACTGTGAAGAAGCTTGAAAATCCTGTAGGTTTTTGTTGGCATCTTCTTCTGGATGGTATTCATGTACTCTGCACGCCATTGAAAATATGCTCTGTTTTTCATAAAACATGCTCATTCTTTTATACTGAGCACTCGGAAATTGGTTTCCCCAGACCATTTTAGTGGAGAATGGCCTGCTTTTATCAGTTATGTGAAGAAGTGAATTCCAGGCTCCTCAGCTGCAGGATGGCTCCTTGTTCACAGCGGCTGCTCTTGCCTCTGTGGAAGACGCCTGCTGCTAAGAGAAGCTTTGTGTGTTGTGTATAAAATGAACTTTGTTTGCACCATTCCGCAAGCAAATTAAACTGCTTAGGAGTCCAGCCAGACATTCCTTCCCAGTTGATCATTTAAATGGAGGTCAAATTTAGAACCCAACTTATATTCGTTTAAAAATAGACATTGCCTTTAGAAAGCTGACCTTTGGTATATTTGGGGCCTAGGGATCTGATAGGCTGTCTCTCATGATGTACATCACTCTGTTTTAGACTCTGAAAGGCAGTATGCCTTTGAAGCTAGATGAAGTCAGTGTGCTTGTAACGTGGGACCCAGTCTGTGTACTTCTTCAGCGTGCTTCTTCAATCTGCTTCTTCAGTCCACGCTCATTACTTCCAGGAAATTCATGAGAAGATGAGAGATGATTCATTATAGAATTGAGTCTAGTTTCTCTACACTAATTTTATTGGATATTTTCCAGTTTGACTAGGAAAGGTTAGAGAACATGGAAAGAAAAGTTAACAGGTTAATTTTAAGGTAATAATACATTGTACTGATATATTCTTCATGTGATTTAGGTGAGTCAGGATTTTTTCCTCTGGAGAGTGTGTAAATCAGGGATGTGCACTTTTGGCTTCCCTGGGCCACACTGGAAGAATAAGAATTGTCTCAGGCCACACATAAAGTGCACTAACACTAATGACAGCTGATTAGCTTTAAAAAAAAAAAGAAGAAGAAAAAGAAAAACAGAAAAATCGCCAAAAAATCTCATAACGTTTTAAGAAGTGTATGAATTTGTGTTGGGCCACATTCAAAGCTGTCTTGGGCTGCATATGGCCCATGGGCTGTGGGTTGGACAGGCTTGTAAATGTTGTTAAACCTACAGACGAGAAAGGTAAGACTAGTGGCAGCTCTCATGGGGCTGGAAGTCAGTTTATCACATGTTGCAACTTAACATTATTCATTTATGCAAGCAAATAATCAGTTATCAAAACATGAAGGGATTCTTTCAAGCCTAATTTATCACACACAAGTCTAAGGTTTACATAGAGTGTGTTAAACAGATACGTTAATAGGGTAAGATTGGAGTAGAGAAGATTATTGCTGACTTTTTAATTATCAGAGAAGTGAACATATATTGAGCTTGCATAGATATAAATTATTGCCTAAAATTTCCACTAAAATTGAAACAAAGTGGTAATAAGTTATTTTGATTTCATTAAAAAAAAACCTTGAAGGACAATTTTTTTTCTTCATGATTTAACAATGTTACTTAGGCATTTATTTTGATGTAGGAAAACATGTATTTATTTCTGGACACCACTTTTCTTGTAGTCTTAATAATTATTATCTTAACCAACACCTTTGTATAATAGTTTCCTTGAGGCTGATACCTTTTAATGGTGTCAGTGCTTAACATTATGTCTTTTCAGCAACACAAAATTATATATTATTTTGTGACTAACTGTGTCTATAATGTTATTTTTTTACATCAAAATAAGTATTTTTAAAAAAGAAAATGTGGGTTTTTTAACTTGTATTTTATTTATAAGAGGATATATTGTCCATGTTATTATAATAATTGACGTGTTTCCAACAGAGGACCTCTGTGAATATTTTTGCATTGCCCACACAGGTAATGTGTGAACATCTCCAAGATTACTGTGCCATTAACTAGCTCCCACAAAGTGTCATACAGCGACATTATTTGAAACACTTGTGGAAACATTTTGAAGCATTTATCATTTTTTCTTTGTTGTACACCTATTTGAACAAAAGCAAAATAATTGCTTGCAATAGTTACTTTTCATAGTAACATAAATGCTGAATCTATAAAAAGTAGAATTTCTTTATAAAGATGACCTTAGGTATTAGCTGCCTAATATTGAACATACATCGTAGAGAACATTTTCAAAGGTAGCGGTTTAATAGGAATGAACATGCTTGTTCCTGATACTGGGAAGTTTGCTTATGTAACTTAGTAGCAATGATATTTATCATATCCTAATTTTTTATAATGCTCTGTATATCACTGAGTGTTTAAGTAGTTACCCTTTTTAATCCTCAGAGTCCTCCCTTCAAACAGGACATCGATATTTAAAAACAAAAATAAATTAAATCCACCTATTAATATATGTCTAACTTATTGGAAAGGAAATGTCAACTACTAATTGATTTTCAGTGGTCTCTTAATTTCAATTTTGTTTTTCCTTCATTATAGCAGAATACTCAAGCAAACTAAATGTGACTCTTGGAAACTCTGAGCTGTCTTTGGGCACAGTTCTCTGAAGTTTAAATTCCAGTTGTTCCTTTTGGTGATCATCATTCATTCTTCTTTTTCCCCTTGAGTCCCTTCTATGTGTCAGGCCTAGGCTCTGGGGATACTGTATTTCTCCAAACTGACACTGTACTTATCTTCATGGAACTTAATGGCTTAGTGGAAGAGACATGAAACAAATATGGACATATGAACCGTAATAAGTGCTCTAGAAGCAATATAAGCGAGAGTATTAGGGAGCAACCTGATTGTTGTTTTGAGACAGTCTCACTCTGTCGCCCAGACTGGAGTATAGTGGGGCGGGCAATCACGGCTCACTGCAGCCTTGACCTCCTGAGCTCAAGCAATCCTCCCACCTCAGCCCCTCAAGTAGCTGGGACAACAGGCATATGCCACCACACCTGGGTAATTTTTGTGTTTTTTGTAGAGATGGGGTTTCGCCATGTTGCCCAGTTACTTTTTTTGCCTAAAATTTCCACTAAAATGGAAACTCCTGGGCTCAAGTGCTCAGCCTGCCTTGGCTTCTCAAAGTGCTGAGATTACAGGCGTGAGCCACCGTTTCAGGCCTGATGTTTTATTTCAAACACACACGCACACACACACACACACACCCCACACACACACTTCTCCCCTCCATGAAGAGTTGGCATTTGTAGGCTATATTTTCAGTAAATTGTAAATGAAGAGAATTATGAGAATTTACCTGATAATCCTCCTTTATTATACTTCAGGTTGTGTGTGTGGGAAAAATGCTCTCCTGTTTCTGCTAATCCAAGTCTGTCAGCACCATCTCCCCTCTGTCACCTAATGATCTGACTGTATTTGAACCTGTGTAATGGCGAGGCACCATGGCAGCCAGCATTGGCCGAGATACCCGTCCCTGACAACAAAGTCTTTGTTTGGCTACATTGGGAAATATTGGCTACTACCAGGGCTGAGTGCAAAGAGGGTGGTATAGTAACTCATTTTTTCGTGCTAGCAGCCTGATGGCACAGTTACAGCAAGGATTTGGCAGCAAGGAGCAAGTGTGGATTGCTTGAAGTTTCAAGGGGAGATGAGGCAGGAGAGAATTTAGAACTGTGGTGTTGGTTTTATTAGTTTAGAAGTTTTAATCTTCAATATAGCCATGTTTTTTCCCAGCAGCATAAAGGGTCAACTTGATGCCCTATTAAAAAAGAGCCAGAAGTGGGGTTTACAGGTGACAATTTTAGCGTGTTCCTTTTCTTTAAGAAAAATCTTTGACTCTGAAAGAACTTGACAGAGCTATTTAGTAGTGTGGACATCTGTTGAGGCAGATAGCAGTTTTCTTGGATATAGATCATGTTAATATAAACTCTGGATATAAACAACCTCTGCTGTCTGGTTCAGACTTGAAGACTGTATGATAGGATCAGGCCTGTGCATTAGCTCTTTACTGGTCAAAACGTTCGTGAGTGAAAGCCACTCTTATTTTTCAGAGACAGGATCTCACTCTGTCTCCCAGGGCACAGTTGTGGTTCACTGCAGCCTCAATCTCCCAGGCTCAAGCGATCCATCTCAGCTTCCCAAGTAGCTGGGACCATGGGCATGTGCTACCCTGCCTGGCTAGATTTTTTTTTTTTTTTTAATGTAGGGATGGGGTCCACTCTATTGCCCAGGCTGGTATCAAACTCCTGGGCTCAAGCAATTCTGCCACCTTGGCCTCCCAGAGTGCTGGGATTACAGGCGTGAGCCACTGTACCCAACCAGTAAATGGCATTTTCATATATTTACCTTCTTTTTTGTTGTCCTGGAAGGCAGAATCTGGGATCTCTTTTACTTCTGTAACTGTTCTCCAAATTCCAACTCAATTTATGTCAAAAGAGTACGTCTGTGGTGGCTGCCCCTTTATCCCTCCCCTGAAACATAGGTATTTTTTGTTTTAGAGACAGGGTCTTGCTCTGTCACCCAGGCTGGAGTGCAGTGGCGTGACTGTAGCTCTGTAGCTTACTACAGCCTTGAACTCTTGGGCCCAAGCAATTTTCCTGCCTCAGCCTCCTGAGTAGCTAGCACTACAGGTGCCCAACCCTCCACGCCTCCAATTGTTTTATTTTTTGTAGTGACGGGATTTTGCCATGTTACCCAGGCTGGTCTTGAATCCTGGGCTCAAGCGGTTTTCCCCACTCACCCTCCCAAAGTGCTGGGATTACAGGTGTGAGCTCCCGTACCTGGTGAAAATAGTTATTGAAGAACTACTAGGGCAGGTGGGAGGTCTTGCTCTACTGCTATGTTTGTGAACAATACAAATTCAATTATTTTTGTGTATGTGACTTACAGGGACTGGCGAAACAATTAAATTGGTTGACCAGGGTGACTGAGGAGACTTTCATTATTTTTCTCCAAGGACATAATATTAAACAACAAAAAAAGTATTTTGACAAAGTATCATCACCAAAGTATCCCTCATCATAATATATAGCACAGGCTGGAAACTTGGATTATTGTTTCTTATCTAAAAGCAGTTAGTAGAACAAAGGTTATGCATGTTCTATTAGCAGTGAAGCTGATACTATAAAGTCTATATAATTTTATTCAAATGGTTAAGAAAATTAACATGTGTTTATATTTGGAACACGTGGTCAGATATTTTATGATGAATAAATTTTAATTCAGCAAATATTTGTGTTACTCCTTAAATGATAGATTCAGCATTTTGTTTGTTTTTTAATATTATAAAGGAACTGTATACTCCTGATCACTGATAATGTGGGCAGGCCAGCCTGAAGGGACTCCATGATTCAGTCTTTACCGTACAATAGCACAGGGGCTTTTGCTTTTAAACATGAGTTCTCTGATTGGGTAATGCGTGTGTGAGTGCTGAAAAATCTCTAGAATTGAGGCTTTGAAAGGTTATCAGTTTTACACCTTCTTGTCCTATTCGGATGCCTTTAATTCTTGTTTCGTTTTATTTTGTTTTGCCTTCTAGCAGCAGTTAGAATCTTCATTGAATTGTTGAATAGAAGTGGTGACAGTGGATGTCCTTGTTTTGTTCCTGATGTTAGAGGGAAAGCTTTCAGTCTTTTACTGTTGATATGATGTTCGTTCAGGCTGAGGAAGTTCCTTTATGTTCCTGGTTTACTAAGGCTTTTGTTTTTTCTTTTTAAATCATTAATGGTGTTGAATTAAATTTTTCAAGTGCCTTGTATATATAGATAAAATTGTGTGGCTTTTTGTCCTTTATTAATATGTTGTATTAATTGACTTTTGGAGGTTATGATAATTGATTTTTGGATGTTAAACCATACTTGCTAGGATGAATCCCATTTGGTTATAGTATCTAATTGAGATCTTCTCTTCTCTTTCTCCTCCTCCTCCTCCTCCCCCTCCTCCCCCCCTCCTCCTCCTCCTCCCCCTCCTCCCCTTCCTCCCCCTCCTCCTCCTCCTCCTCCTTTGAGTCAGGGTCTTGCTCTGTCACCCAGGCTGGAGTGCAGTGGTATGATCTTGGCTTATTGTAGCCTCAACCTCCTGGGATCAAGTGATCCTCCCACTTCAGCCTCAGTAGTAGCTGGGACTATAGGCATATGCCACCTCATCCAGCCAATTTTTAAAATTTTTTGTAGAGATGGGATCTTACTATGTTGCCTAGGCTGGTTTCTCCTGCATCAGCCTCCCAAGTAGCTGGGACTACAGTCGTGCACCACCACGCCTGGCTAATTTTTGTGTTTTTAATAGAGACAGGGTTTCACTGTGTTTAGCCAGGCTGTTCTCAAACTCCTGACCTCGTGATCTGCCTGCCTCGGCCTTTCAAAGTGCTGGGATTACAGGCATGAGCCACTGTGCCTGGCCCAGGGTGGTCTTGAACTCTTGGGCTCAGATGATCCTCCCACCTTGGACTCCTAAAAGTGCTAGGATTACCGGTGGGAGCCACTGCACCCAGACAGAGGATTTTTTAATTGAGAATTTTTGTTTGTAAATTGCTGAGGAATATTGGTTCATTGTTTTCTTATTTTGTAATGTTCTTGTTTGGCTTTAGTATTGTAATATAGAATGAGTTGGGAAGTGTTGTCTCTTTCTCTGTTTTCTAGAAGAGTGTGTGAAGAATTGCCATTGTTTCTTGTTACGTATCTGATAGAATTCCATGGTGAAGCCATGTAGGCCTGGTATTTTCTTTGTGGGAAGATTTTTAATTAGTAATTCAATTTCTTATTTTAGGTATATTGAGATTTTCTGTTTCTTCTTGAGTCAGTATTGGTTATTTATGTCTCTCTAGGAATTTGTCCATTTTATCTAATTTGTCTAATTTGATGGCATACTGTTTTTATATTTTCTTTTTATATATTTAAAATACATTTTATACTGTAGGGTCAATAGTGATGCTCCCTCATTTATTCCTGACTTTGGTAATTTGTGGGGGAGGGTAATTTTCTTTTTTTCTTAGTCAATCTAAGTAAAGGTTTGTCTATTTTATTTACTTTTTCAAAGAACCAGCTTTTGGTTTTATTGACTTTTCTCTTACTATTTTTCTATTTTCAGTTTCATTGGGTTTTACTCTAAACTTTAACTTCTTTCTTTCAGCTTGCTTCGGGTTACTTTACTGTTTAGTTTCCTAAAGTGAGGACAATTGAGATCTTTCTTATTTTCTAAAATAAGTTTAAGTTTAAAGCTATACAATTTTCAGCTGTGAGCAATGTTTCACACCTGTAATCCCAGCACTTTGAGAGGCTATGGTGGGAGGATCATTTGAGGCCAGGAGTTCGAGACCAGCCTGGGTAACATAGTGAGACTCTGTCTCTACAAAAAAAAAAAAAAAAAAAATTCATCTGGGTTTAGTGGCATGTGCATATGGCCCCAACTACTTGGGAGGCTGAGTTGGGAGGATTGCTTGAGACTGCTGTAGTTAGCCATGCTACTGCACTCTAGCCTGCAAGACCCTGTCTAAAAAAAAAAACTATAAAATTGTCTTTAGCCACAGCTTTAGCTGCATCCCATAAATTTTGATGTTTTATTTTTGTTTTTATTCAGTGTAAGATATTTTTAAATTTTTGAGCTGGGTGTGGTGGCATATGCCTATGGTCCCAGCTACTCAGGAAGCTGAAACAGGAGGATTACTGAGCCGAGGAGTTCAAGGCCAGTCTGGGCAACATAGTCAGGCTCCATGTCTAAAGATAAAAATTATAATAATGATAACAATAAATATATTTCTTAATTTTGCTTGTGATTTTTTTTCTTTGACCCATGGGTTGTTTGGATGTTATTGTTTGATTTTCAAGTATTTGGAGATTTCTCAAATTTCTTTTGATTGTTAATTTTAATTCTTTGTAATCAGCAAACACATTTTATATTATTTCGATCCTTCTAAATTTGAGACTTGTTTTGTGACATTGCAAATGGTCTAACCTGGACCTTAAAAAGAATGTGTATTCTGCTGTTGTTGGATGAAGTTTTCTATAGATGTCAGTTAAGTCAGTATGGTTGATTATACTGTCTAGTGTTTATACCCTTGCTGATATTTTGTCTGGTTGTTCTACCAATTATTTAGAGTGAGATTTTGAAATCTTAATTATTGATGAATTGTCTCTCTCCTTCCAGTTCTGTTCATTTTTGTTTCATTTGTTTTGGTGCTCTGTTGTTAGGTTGCATGTAGGTTTTTAATTGTTATATTTCACTGATGACCCTTTTATCGTTATAAATTGTCCCTCTTTTTCTCCATTAATGTTTTTATCTTAAAGTAAAAAGAGAATCCTTTAATAATGATCCTGGGCCGGGCATGGTTGCTCACGCCTGTAATCCCAGCACTTTGGGAGGCTGAGGCGGGCGAATCATGAGGTCAGAGGATTGACACCACCCTGGCCAACATGTTGAAACACACCTCTATTAAAAATACAGAAATTAGGGGGCATGGTGGTGCATGCCTGTAATCCCAGCTACTCAGGAGGCTGAGGCAGGAGAATCACTTGAACCCAGGAGGCAGAGGTTGCAGTGAGCTGAGATCATGCTACTGCACTCCAGCCTGGGTGACAAGAGCAAAACTCTGTCTCAAAAAAAAAGAAAATCCTACAGTTTTATTTATTTTTATTAAGATGGGGTCTTGCTATATTGCTCAGGCTGGTCTTGAACTCCTAGACTCAAGGAATCCTTCTCCCTTGGCCTTCCAGAGTGCTGGGGATTACAGGTATGAACCACTACACCTGGCCTCTACTGTTCTAAATGATCATACACGTATACAATTCCAGGAATTTAAACACATGTATGGATTTTTGTGACTTTTATTATAATAAAGATTCAGAAGTGTTTTGTAACCCCCTAAAACTCCCTCATGCTATCCCTTTATAGTCACCTCTTTGCCTGCCTGTAATCCCTGGCAACCCCTGATCTGCGGTCCATTCCTGTAGTTTTTTCTTTTAAAGAATGTCACTTAACTTAATAAATTGGGATGTTATATAAATGGAACCATACAGTATATAATCTTCCAAGACTAGCTACTTTCACTAAGCTTGCCTTTGAGATTCATCCAAGCTGTTGCATGTATCAGTATTTCCTTTTTATTGCAGGATATTCCATTGTGTGGATATACCAATTTGCTTATACAATCACCTGTTGAAGGACACTTGAGTTGTTTCCAGTTTTGAGTGATTGTGAATAGAGCTGCTATAAACATTTGTGTCCAGATTTTTCTGTTAATGTAAGCTTTCCCTTCTCTAAGATAGATGCCCAGGTGTGTGATTTCTGAGTCATAGGGTAAGTGCTTTATGAGAAACTGCCAAACCACTTTCAAGAGTGACCGTATCATTTTTTGTTCCCACCAGCAGTGTTGGAGCGTTCCCATTTCCCATTCTTGCCACCACATGGTATTGCCAGTATTTTAAATTTTGGCCATTTTAATAAGGTGAGCAGGGTCTTCTTATGACTTTAATTTTCATCTCCCTAATGGCTAATGGTGGTTTCACACATCTTTCATGTATTTGTCATCTTTATACCTCTTTAGTAGAGTTTCCTCTTTAAGCTTGAAATTTTCTATGTTAACCTTTTCTGAGAAATCTTATTTTAGGTACACTTAAAAATACAATCTTGGTAACAAAGTCATTGTATGAACTGTAATTTTCATATGGGTTTGGAATTACAGGGAAGCTAGCAACGACTATTGAGTGGTGTAAGGCTGCTTATGTCTCTTTCAGGCATTCCGTTTCTGCTGTTAGCATGCCGGATTCTGGCAGTGGTTCCACTTCCATTCCCTTTTTGGTTTACTGCTTTTGTGAAATGATCATGAATAACGCTGTAAGAATCATGTTTGAAAAAAAATAGTGAAGTGCTTCTCAGTAAATTCCCCAAGAACTCTTCTCTAAGGAAAGTACATAAACTCTGTAACATCTGTTTTAGTGCTCCTCCAAACTGGGGGCCCTGAAATTCAGCTGAGGATTCTGTAAGTGTAAATCTGTGTGTGCAGTGAGCATTGTCTATGAGCTGAATAAACAGTATTCTGTGCAATACATATTCTACTGTTTTAAGAATTATATGGATGCTGTTGAACAATCTTGCGTTTGGGTAGTTTTTGTTTTTTCTTCATGTAATTTGCCTACCAACTCTTTTGCTGCTTTTTCTAGTCCATGATGTGGTGAGTAGAATTTTTCAGATGGAGCTTTTTTGGTAAGTGAGGTGTTGCTGTTTGTGACTAGTCAGGACAGGATGAAGTAGGCTTTTTGTTTGTGCTGTTTAACCATAGGTTATCAAATGTTCTTTAAAAGGCTTATATTAATTTATTAATTTTTGATGATGCAGTATTGCATACTTTTGCTGAAAAGCATTTTGGGAAAATTGGGATACTTCAGATTCTTCAAATGATAGGGTTTGTATGATTTGTCATTAACACTAACCTAACAAGTGACAAGAAAAAGTGTATTCCTCAAGTTGTTATTGCATTAAAAGAAACATTTAACATGGTTTGCAGGGTCGATTCTTTCCCACATTCATCAAGTCATTTTGATGCTTTTATTATAAATAAAACTTGATTAGTAGATTGTTGGTTTAATCAAAGATTATAAAAATAGAAAAGGAGGTGGCACGTGCCTGTAGCTACCTGGTAGGTTGAGGTGGGAGGATCACCTGAGCCTGGGGAGGTTGAGGCTATAGTAGGCTGTGATCGTGTCACTGCATTCCAGCCTGGTTTGACACAGTGAGACCCTGTCTCAAAAAAATATTTATCTATACAGAGAGAGAAAAGGAAACTGTTCCTGTGTATGTAATTTATATAAGCACAACATCTGCTTGTGTATTGTTGACCAGACTTTTTCTGAAGTTTTTAAAGTACTTTGCTGCTTTGCATGCCTCATCCTGTCAAGCAAGTTCTCGTTTAAGGAATATATAATTGGATCATAATATGGTAATTTGTTATGCAAATATCATGAATTATCAATCTAACAGCTTTATTTTCCTCAGTTATTTTTGGTTCTCATTTCAGGATGTGAAATAGAAATTAGCAAAAGGAAAAAAAAGGTAATTGATGGGATAAATAATCATTGCCCTAATTTTAGTTATGAGATATTCAGGGCTGTAATTTGTTTTGGGGGCCTTTTTTGGTTTGTTTTGTATCACATTTACTTAGATTCTCAATTTCTTCATGATGTGTCCCACCAGAAACCAGGGATTCAGTTTCTAACCATTTCTCATTAAAATAAGCCCTAAGGTTCTTTTATATTGAAGAATTATACCAAATTTGTTAGAAATTAAAATCTTTGCATAAACTTTAAAATATCTATCATAAAACTTGCTAATATTAGTTGAATTAGTCTAAACATTCCTTTTTTTGACATTTGGAGGTAGTGTTTGAGTGTCATTGAGGTTAACTAGAAAAAGGAAGACATTGATAAGTTGAACATTAAAATTAAGAATTTCTCTTCAACAGAATAAAAATTAAGAGAAAAAAGGCAAGCTACAGAGTGGGAGGAAATATTTGCAGCACGTACATCCAACAGAACACTCATAATCACAATACTTAAAAAGCTACAAATCAATAAAAGCCTGACACTCCCTCCCTCTTGCCTTCCCCCAGCCAAAGATCTAAGACTTGAAGAAGCAATTCACAAAAGAAGATGCTCATTTGGACAATAAAATAAGCCTCTTAAAAGGCTCTCAAAATCATATGGTGGAAGTGCAAATTAAAGCCACAGTTGTATTATTACATTCTTACTGGTAGAACAAATGAAAAAGATAACCCCAAGTCTAGAGCAACTGGACAACTCTGCTAGTGGAAGTATAAATTGCAACTTATACACCCTGCTAGTGGGAGTAAAATTGCTAGAACTTTTGACCCAGCAGTTCCACTACGAGGTGTACAGATCCAGCGGAAACACAAGCATCCGTGCCCCAAAGAATATGCCAAAAGTGTTTACAGCAGCATTATTTGTGCTTGCATCAAACTAGAATAAAACAAAATGTTCATCAAAAGTTAGAAGGGGGCATGGTGCGGTGGCTCACTCCTGTAATCCCATCACTTTGGGAGGCCAAGGTGGGCGGGTCACCTGAGGTCGGGAGTTTGAAACCAGCCTGACCAACATGAAGAAACCCCATCTCTACTAAAAATACAAAATTAGCTGGGCGTGGTGGCACATGCCTATAATCTCAGCTACTCAGGAGGCTGAGGTAGGATAATTGCTTAAACCTGGGAGGCGGAGGTTGTGGTGAGCCGAGATCGCGGCACTGCACTCCATCTCCAAAAACAAAACAAAACAAAAACATTAAAAGGGGCCGAGTGCAGTGGCTCAGGCCCGTAATCCCAGCACTTTGGGAGGCCAAGGTGAGAGGATTGCTTCAGCTCAGGAGTTTGAACCAGCCTAGGGAACATAGTTAGATGTCATCTCTACAAAAAATTTTAAAAATTAGCTGAGTGCAGTGGTGTGCACCTATGGTCCCAGCTACTTGGGGGACTGAAGTGGGAGGATCGCTTGAGCCCAGGAGGTCGAGGCTACAGTGAGCCATGTTCAAGCCACTGCACTCCAGCCTGGGTGGCAGAGCGAGACCCTGTCTCAAAAATAAACAGATAAAAATATATATACGAAGAGAAAAGATAAATGGAGAAATTCTGTGTGGTATTTTGCTTTCTATAGCAACAAAGATGAAGTTCACAATGTGAAACCAAAGAAGACATAAGGAAGTGTACATATTCTATGACCTCATTTAAATAAATTGCTTTTCCTATGTTGTAAAGTGACCATACAGAAACAGGCAGAACTAATCTGTGGTGCTAGAAGTCATAATGGTTGTTAGCATTGGAGGTTACTGAGGACTTATGAGGGTGGCTTCTGAAATGTTGGTAATGTTCTCTTTCCTGATGAAGTAGTAGTTACAGTGGTAGGTTCAGTTTCTGAAAGTTCTAAAAGATGTACATGTAGAATTTATATATTTCAAGTTTTATAAAAGCTTAATTAAAAAATTAATTGAAGGCTGGGGACAGTGGCTTCATGCCTGTAATCCTCGCACATTGGCAGGCCAAGGCGGGAGGATTGCTTGATTTCCAGGAGTTTGAGACCAGCCTGGGTCTCAAAACATGGTGAAACGCTGTCTCTGCAAAATGAATGAATGAATGAATGAATGAATGAATGAATGATACAAAAATTAGCCGAGCATGTTGGCATGTGCCTATAGTCCCAACTGTTTGGGAGGCCGAGGTGGGAGGGCCGCTTGAATCTGGGAGGTAGAGGCTGCAGTGAACTGCCAGTACATTCTACCCTGGGTGACAGAGTAAGACCCTGTTTCCAAAAAAAAAAAAAAAAACACCAAAAACAAAAACAAACAAACAAACAAACAAAAACACTTCATTGAACATAGCTTTTTTTTTTTTTTCTTCTGTGTGTCATATTGTAGCCTAGTATGCTAACAAGTAATAGAATTCTTCAGTTTTAGCCATGATTGTTCTTAAAAATCATTTTACCTTCATGGACTGATTCATTTATTTGGCTATTTTGGTTTTACAATTATGAGAGCCTTTGAGATACTTGAAAATATATATATATATATTTGAGACAATGTCTTGCTGTGTTGCCAGGCTGGAGTGCAACCTCCGTCTCCAGGGTTTAAGTGATACTCATGCCTCAGCCTCCCGAGTAGCTGGGACTACAGGCACAGGCCACCATGCCTGGCAATTTTCTTTTTTGTATTTTTAGTAGAGACAAGGTCTCACTATGTTGGCCAGGCTGGTTTCAAACTTCTGGCCTCAAGTAATCCACCTGGCTCGGCCTCCCGAAGTGTTGGGATTACAGGCATGAGCCACCACGCCCAGCCTAGAATCTTGAGTATTTTAAAGGCCCTTTAATGAAGGATCACTTTTGTAGACAGACAAAAATTTTTGGCTATTAAGGTAGAGTATATTAAATATGAAAACTTGTCAACATTTAAAACATGTTACAGATAACTAAAATAAAATACTCTTATTCCTAGTGACCCATTTACTCCAGAGAGACTATTTTTCACCTACATTAGTGCAAATGTAGTTATGGTTTAATATACTTCTCAGTTTTATCATCCTTGTATTCTCATAAGACTCCTCTAACACTATGTTCTGCCACACGTTAATGAAGTTCTTTATGTTTCTTTCCCCATTATACTATGGTTTTCTTGAGGAAAGGAGCTGCTTTTTAAAAATTCTCCTAGCATAGTACATTGCTTATATTAAATAATCAGAAAATATCATCTCTATATTTTATACAAGAAGACTTAGTAATAAAATTCCAGAAGTTTTGAATTCTTATGCATGTCCCCCCTTGCTGTAGGACAGTTAGTTGCAATTCTTGCATGATGTGACATGAAATTTTGTAGTCATCATGTCCCTGACCTCTGTTGAAAAAATGTGCTTGATATTGTTAGCATGATGAACTTTGTATGTCTAAGTTTAGCTTCAAATGGTGTAGGTAGTATTATTTAAAAATGGGAAGATCTAGAGTTCTTTTATCTAATAGTATAGCTCGTTTTATCCTACAAACAGTGCGCATGAAAGTAAATTACAAAGTTATACATCTAGAAGGTCATGATGGAATTTTCTGGCATGGTACCTGTTTTGGTTTTGATGCTGAACCCATGTATATATTCAGTCATTTTTAAATGTTCTCTGAGTAAATTGGTGTCCTCATTAAGCTGATTATGCTGAAGAAACATTTTAAGATGCTGATTCATTGACTTGATTATCCTTTACATTTCCAACAGTATTGGCAGAAGTAGAATACATTTATTGATTGGCAAATTCAGTTTCCTTATTTGTAAAACATTTAAAAATTTGTAGTGCATCCAGTTCAGAGTGGCTAATTGTGATTATGGTAATTGCCAAAGATGCTTGATGCTGTAAATGTTTCACATATTTTTCTTTAATGTTTCTGGACAACCCATTTGTTGAGATTAAAACACCAAAAAAATTGTCACTGAAATTGTTAATATGTATGTATATATTTATTTACTTTTGTAAACTATGTTGGAGTAATTTTATATTTACAGAAAAGTTGCAAATGTGTTAGTATGTATTGAATTGCCCTGAGTGATAGTTACTTATCTAGTATTTCTCTTGAAAGTTTAATATTTTTATTTTTTTTGAGATAGGGTCTCGCTCTTGTTGCCCAGGCTGGAGTGCAGTGCTGCAATATTGGCTGACTGTAACCTCTGCTGGGTTCAAGCAATTCTCGTGCCTCAGCCTCCCAAATAGCTGGGATTACAGGCATGAGCCATCGCGCCTAGTCCTAAAAGTTTAATAATTTTTAATAAAAATATTCTTGCCTCTGATCTTTGTTCAATAGACAAATATTTTAAAGTTTTTGTGTTTAAATGAAAGTATGCTGTTTTCGTTATCCTTTTTCCTTGAACATCACTTTTCCTGTGCGGTAACATGACCGTTACGTGGAGCGCTGTGAAGTGTGTATATGTAAGATTTATGTTCTGCATTTATGAGCATGAATAAACGTTACTGAATCAGGACCATGGGGATCACTTAGTTGTAGAATCAGAAATCTGATGAAATGTTCACAGTTTCCTATTTTTATAAAACGGAGTAGTTTAAAACTGCATATGCCAGCTTTCCTTTCTCTATTCCCTACCTCCTTTTCTGTTGTAGTTATATAGTAATACACGAGGGCAGTTTGTAAGGACAAAAAGATACCGTATTTTTAAAAATAAAAGATACCTTCCGTTGTAAGGCACACCATTTTCTTATGTAGTATTAAGGAAAAAAATGCTCTGTGAGGAATTGAGTTGAATCTGGGAAAATTTTTAAAAAAGAAAAAAATGCAGCCTTCTAAACTGTGGTACATTGCTAAGATGCCGGGAAATATAAGATGTGTACTGATTTCAGTGATGTTGAAGTGAAGAAAAATGTGAGTTTTAGATCCATTCCAAACATTCCCTGCTCTAACAAAATTACTTTATTTGGGGTTTAACTTGGGACTTCTACCTTTTTTAGAAGTCAGTAGAGAATCATTCATTTGAGCTCTGGCTTGCTTTTTGCTAAAATACTGTTGGAAACATGTTCTAATCAGTATGTCTGATTTTAAGAAGATATGAAAATTTTTAATGAGGGATCACTTTGTAGACAAATTTGAGTGCTTTTTGGGAGCAGACAATGAAAAGCCACGTTGTGCTTCATATAACCCGAGTTCTTATGTTAAACGTGGCCTCCAAGAACCATTTCGTAGTTTTCATTCTCCTTTGCATTTTCAGTGTTTCTCTTTACTGACCATTCACTTTACTTAATATTTTGTAGTTTAAAAAACTTTTCTCAACCTTGATTCTTTTCCATGCTATCACTGTTCTTTCATTCCTCGCCCAGGTGACCAACAGTTTATTTCCCCGTATTGCCTAGGTCACTCAGATACTTCCCCACCTCATTTATTTATTAAGCAGTTCTCTGTGTAAGATCTGTGTCTCTACCATTTTGCTGAAATGCTTCTCTCTTAGTTCCTTAGTAGTTTTCTAAGTTTCTGAAGCTGGTGACCTCTTTTTAGCTCATTTGTCAAAATTTATCATTACTGCTGTCTAACACTGGTATCTCACAGCTCTCTCTTTCCTCTTTTTTTAGCACTGTCGCTATAGTTTTTCATCTCTGTGCCAATCTTGTTATCCCATGATGCCTAGATTTTATTTTTTTATCTACTCTATTATTAAAATAATATTGAAATATAAAATGCTCCATAAATGTATCACTCCAATATAATACTTATTTGAATTTTGAGTTTTTCCATCTTTGTCTTGGTCTAGCTTTTCATTCTTTACCTCCTGTACTTTTAATCTTGGTAGGTATATTACAAGTTTAACATCTCTAATCCCAAAATCGGAAATTTGAAGTGCTTTAAAATTTAAAACTTTTCTGAGCACCAACATGACACCACAAGTGGGAGTTTCCACACCTGACCTAATGTGACAGTTTGCGCTTCATTGATGTTTCAGTGTACACAAACTTTGTTTTGTGCACAAAATTATTGAAAATGTTGTATGAAATTACCTTCAGGCTATGTGTATAAGGTGTATATGAAACACAAATGAATTTTCATGTTTAAACTTGCGTCCCATCCTTAAGCTATCTCATTATGGATATGCAGATATACCCCCTTTCCCCACAAAAACATAAGTTCTGAAATGCTTCTGGTCCCAAGCATTTTAGATAAGGGATACATCTTGTATTCTATTTTCCACCTTAACGTGGTATCAGTTATTTTTCCAGGTTTGCACATGTTGTCCCATTATTCTCACATGAAAGAACAAAAAATTATTGGTTATAGTTTTATTGCACCATAATTTTCTACATATGTCTGTTGTTGGATAATTGACTTGTTTCCAGATTATTTGTGTTTTGCTTCAAAAACATTGTAGTAGAATGTATATTTGTTCCTATAACCTTTTGCTTCTGTTGTATTATTTACATAAGATCCTTTTCTAGGAGTGCTATTAATTACTTGTCCAAGCAAATACACACACACACACACACACACACACACACACACACATATATATATATATATATTTTTTTTTTGAGACAGAGTTATGCTCTTTTTGCCTAGGCTGGAGTGCAGTGGCACAATCTCGGCTCACTGCGACCTCTGCCTCACGAGTTCAAGTGATTCTCATGCCTCAGCCTCCCAGATAGCTGGGATTACAGGTGCATGCCACCATGCCTGGCTAATTTTTGTATTTTTGGTAGAGAAGGGGTTTCACCATGTTGGCCAGGCAGGTCTCGAACTCTTGACCTTAGGCGATCCACCCGCCTCGACCTCCCAGAGTGCTGGGATTCCAGGTGTGAGCCACCGTGCCCGACCAAATGTACAAAATATTATTTTGCTAATTAAGTAGTTGTACAATGATGGTACTTCATTTTTGCTTTAATGTTTGTTTTTTTGATTAATAAGGGTATTTTTACGTTTAATATTGAATTTATATTTCCCTATGAATTCTCTCCATATTATATCTCACATTTATCTATCTTGTAATCTATTTTTTTTTTTCCTTTTTTTCTTCTTTGACACAGGGTCTCATCATGTTGCCCAGGGTGGTCTGGAACTCCTGAGCTCAAGTGTTCCACCCGGCTCAATCTCCCAAAGTGCTGGGATTACAGGCGTGAGCCACCTTGCCTGGCCTGTTTTATAGTCTAATACAAAAGCCATAGCAGAGATACCTATTTTATATTGTAGAATTTCTAAATTATGTCGTTTTCAAGCCAAATGTGCAGAGAGATTATGCTTATTCACAGTGATGACTTTTGCAGTGTAATGCCTTAAATTCTTATCTTCTAGGTTAAATGGGCCTTTTGCTTTCCTCATGACATAAAAATCTAGAGGAAAACTTGGTAACTTTTTCACTTTATTAACTGACTGTTTTTTTATTATGACAGCACAATGTACTGTCACACAGTGATGCAGTTGGAGGGAAATTTTGTTGTTGATTTGTGCCTAATTCGTTTTTCCTGCCTGTTTCATTTGAAAGTGCTTTTAACATGTAAGATAAAACTTGTCGTATGTTAATTCTGGTCAATGAAAAATGTCTTCCAAGACCTTGATACAACATTTACATTGACAGTAATTAAGACACTCATCTTTCTATGTTAACCTTAATCAATTGATATGTAGTTCAGTTTCGTGGGTAGTTTAGACTTGAATTTGGTTGTTAAGTAGATTACTTTACAGTGGACCACGATCTCTTTCTACGGCTGGAGTGTCACAACTGAATTAATTTTTGCTGTAATCTATGCACCATCAATTTTAACTCATTTTGAAATCTGTCTTGACCATCTCACTCCTTGTACTTCCTTTTCCTTACTGTTACTTACTTACCTTCCAGTTTCTCGTACTGACTTGAATTATGGTTATTTCCTAAAGTTCCTTCATTATTGCCATTTCCTTTTAATATATTCTTTTTTGTGAGCTCAGTCTTCTTTCATTTTAACGTATGTCAAGCTCCCCTAAAGCCATAACTCTAGCCCTGTCAGACTTCTCTTACCAACCAGAGGTCTGTGTTTTCAGCTCCTCTCTTGACTCCATCATTCTGCAGCAGACTCACAAACTTAAGTGCCTGCAGGAGCCTGGCCGACAATGGCAATGAGTAAAAGCAGCCCTTGGGGTAAGAGAAAATATTTTTCTACTGTAAGAAGAAAAGAGGGCAAGTGGGACGATAGATAGTAGCCAGCATAAGCTCGAGGTGAGGAAGACAGTCTTGGGAACCTTGTAGAGAGAGGAGGAGAACACAGGTTTCATGCTGGCTGTTTGGCTCCAGCCACCAGTGCTATTTGGGAATGTGGCCTCAAAGCTATCAGATCTACCAGTTTTTCAAGAGAAGCTGTTAATCTGTATTTTCATTTTAAATACATGATTTTAAAAAGTGGGATTGAATTTCTGTAAAACATTCCATGGGCCAAGGAAAATATGCCCATGGACAAAGTTCTATATACAGGCTCTTAATTTGTGATCTCCTCCAGTAAAGGTGATACTTTAAGTTTGGTATGTTATTAACTACCCCTCCCCATTTTTCTCTTGTTTCTTTGTTCGTGTAATAGTGAAACCATCCATTCAGCTTTTTAACACCTCCTCACCTCATTACTTTTTTATTTGGAAAAGGGATCTGGGTCATGGGAAAGGCTTTTTCTAATTTAAAGGAAGTTTGTACATGTTTATAAGCCAAAGAGTAAGCCGAAGAAGTGATTTTAGAAAGAGAGAAGATATTAGAACACAGTATGTCCACTGGGGATGGCGTCCAGCGTAGAGAAGCCAGCCACGGACTTCTAGGAGCTGATGCTGATTCACCCTGCACACTTTTATTTCTCAATAATTATGTTTTAACCAAAAAGTTTTCTTTTTTCTTTTTATGCATATCATGTTTCCTTGAATTTCATGAATTTCCATAAATTTCTTTCCTTGAATTTATTATACTTTAAAAAACGTAGTCTTTGTTTTTTTGTATGGCTTTTTTTTTGTTTTAGGTATTCTTGAGTTCAGTACTTCTTTCCATGTTGCTGATTTTCATGGAATGAGTAGCGATTGTAGATTTATTTGTAGTAAGTGTTAGAACTAAAAAGTTGAATTCAGCTTTACCGTAAAGACTCTTATTCACCTGGTAGTGCATGTAGGCTCTTATTACAGAAGCCATGGTGAGTGTACCCTGTTGGGTAGGGTAGATTTTCCTGTAAGATGTGGGGATTTTAATTCCCTGGCTCACCATCCAAGGTCTGCTGCTTCTCCCAGAATTGACTGACATTGTTAGTTATTCCTGGATTCTGCTAGGAAAATTTGTTTGAAGGTCCATCTTGTAAGGAGTTACAGTTCTCTTGGCCCTGTGGAGTTTGTCCTAGTGCTGTTTCCATATGCTTTCTGTTTCTCAGAATTTCTCACTAGTCTGGTCTGCTGATATCATCTGTATTGGGATTTCCTGTACTTCATGAATTTGTGTTTTTATTTTCCTATTAAGTTGAGATAGGATGGAAAAAAGGTAAATTTGTAGGTTGTATTTAAAAACAAAATCTTTCAACAAATTTGAACATCTAATTGGTTTTTATTCATTATTCATGAACTGGGAAGCATTATGTCTACAAATTTGGAGCTCCATTGTGCATGGCAAAACAGTGGTTTTTTTGTAAGGTAGCTTGAGCAAAATCAAGGAAACAAGCTGGGCATGGTGGCTCACGCCTGTAATCCCAACACTTTGGGAGGCTAAGGCCGGTGGATTGCCTGAGGTCAGGAGTTCTAGACCAGCCTGGCCAACAGTGAAACCCTGTCTCTACTAAAAATACAAAAAATTAGCTGGGCGTGGTGGCGGGCACCTGTAATCCCAGCTACTGGGGAGACTGAGGCAGGAGAATTGCTTGAACCTGGGAGGTGGAGGTTGCGGTGAGCCAAGATCTAGCCTGGGCAACGAACAAAACTCCGTCTCAAAAAAAAAAAAAAAAAAGAAAGAAAGAAAGCTCAAGCAAACAGTACAATATAAGAGAGCAGATTTGTTAACATCAGGTTATTTCAGGTTACTCTTCTTGTAAGGGTTAAAGCAGAAGAGACAGGAACTTCTTCTGTATCATGCCAGTTCAGGTTGACTGGGCTCTTTCGAATTGGTTTCTGTGAATCTCCTGGGTTTTTTTGGAAACACTGGCCTGTTTGGGATTTATCTGTTCTTAAAGTTTCAACTTGACACAAGTGCCTCCACTTTGATTTGGCCTGCTGGAGCCTAATGCAGAAGCTCAGTTCAAAACAGTGGCCTCCCATAAATTGTATTTAACAGTTCTTGGCAACTTTGAACCAAAAATCTTTTCTCCTTATACAGGTTGCTTTTCTGTTTCTGCTGTTTATGCTAGTTTCCCTTAATCCCCTTTCCTTTTCTTTTCTTTTTTCTTTTTTTTCTTTTTGGAGTTTCACTCTTGTTGCCCAGGTTGGAGTGCAGTGGCACGATCTTGGCTCACAGCAACCTCCACCTCCCAGGTTCAAGCAATTCTCCTGCCTCAGCCTCCTCCCGAGTAGCTGGGATTACAGGTGCCCGCCACCACGCCCAGCTAATTTTTTGTATTTTTAGCAGAGATGGGGTTTCATTTTGTTGGCTGGGCTGGTCTCAAACTCATGACCTCAGGTGATCCACCCAGCTCGGCCTCCCAAAATGCTGGGATTACAGGTGTGAGCCACTGCGCCTGGCCTAGTCACCTTTTTTAATGTACAAATCTCAAACATAATATACCATTTACTTTTACTGTGTCTGTGACATTGCTCAGAAGATTATCTGGCATAGAATGTTTTTGCCCTATTGTTTTGCCTGGGAATTATTGCCAGGGGTGCATATAGCTCAGTAACTCAAATCAAGGCCCAGTACCACTTCATAGCTGTGTCACCTTGTGTGAATTATGTCTTTAGCTCCTCCATCCCTCCTGAGAATTATGGATAATGATAGTATGTGCCAGTTAATGTTGGTATGAACTAATCAGATGAGACAGTCAAAGTAAAACACCTGGGACATAGTCAGTCCTGAAATATTATTCGCTTAAGATGGCTAGTTGAATAAGTACTGGCCTTGGCAGCTCAGCTCAGGTGTGGCATTCCGTTTCAGTTTGCCTGGTTTTCTGCCAGCCCTCCTCCCCTTTCCCCAGATCCCACATCAGAACGGATGTTCCCCTGTCTTCTCCTGAAATGTTTTTCATACAGAGAGTGTAGTACACTTACCATTGATCTACTTTTCTTTTAGTTAGTTGGGGATTATTTCAGTCGTGTATGGTCTTTCAGTAAACAGCGGATGCCTTTATTCCCCAGGTGAATTGAATTGAAGTGCCTTTTTCCTTGTATGACTTTAAAAACCTTTAAAACTCAGTGTTTCCCATGTTGCCTAGTGTGACTTAAGAAGTATATATTTAGTCTCTGACCTGGGGGTTCCTGGCACAGATCTAAAACCTCCAAAACTTCTAAAACTTCTTGACTAATAGGGAATGATAGGAGCATTTTTTTCCCCCTTTCCTTTTGAGACAGGGTCTCACTGTTGCCCAGGCTGTAGTAGAGCGGTGTGAACTTGGCTCACTGCTGCCTCTACCTTCTGGACTCAAAATTCTCCCGCCTCAGCCTCCCTAGTAGCTGAGACTATAGGCGTGGGCCACCATGCCTGGCTAAATTTTTAATTTTTTTTTTGCAGAGATGGGGGTCTCACTTTGTTGCCCAGGCTGATCCCGAACTCCTGGGCTCAAGCAGTCTGCCCGCTTTTGCGTCCCAAAGTGTTGGGATTACAGGCGTGAGCCATTGCTCCTGGCAGGAGCATCTTTTGTTACAGCATTTGGTCTTAGTCCCTGGTTCCTGACACAAGAGCTTCGAAGACCCTTGACCTCTCAGGAGTGATAAGAGTGTCTTTTTGTATATTAATATGATGACCAGTGGTTGAAAGCCCCTGAACCGCTTTAGAATGGGGACTGGTTTCCCAGGTAATCAATCATGTGAGTAGAGGTTTGGAACTTTCATCCCATCCCATGAGCTCCATGGAGGAAAGATGGGCCAGAGAGCTTCCGAGTTGGTGAACACATGTAGGTGCTGTGCCCTGAAAAGGCTTGCCTCCTCCCTTACCCCACGCTATGCATCTTCCATTTGGTTGTTCCTCACTTGTATCTTTGTAACAAACTGGTGAACGGAAGTACCTGTTTTCTGGAGTTTTGTGAGTCCTTCTAGGAAATTCTCAAACTCAAGGAGGGGGTCATGGGAAACTCCCTTACCACCTCCCATGCAATTTATTTTCTGTAGGTAAGAAATACCTGAGGCCTGGACTTGGCAGTTAGCATCTGAAGTAGGAACAGTCTTGTGGGATCTAAGCTATGAGGACTAAACTCTGAACTTTTTGTCTCTTGCCCAAATTCCTACAGGGGTCTGGGGAGTCACTCTCTATAAACCATAAAATCTCATCAGTTGGGTGTTACTTAACCAGCCTGACTCTGGTATAACATCACAACAGATAAAGGAGGAAATGGAAATATTTTACGTTAAAATATGTTCTTTCATGAGGTCAGGAGATCGAGACCATCCTGGCTAACACGGTGAAACCCCGTCTCTACTAAAAATACAAAAATTAGCCGGGCGTGGTTGCGCGTGCCTGTAATCCCAGCTACTGGGGAGGCTGAGGCAGGAGAATCGCTTGAACCCAGGTGGCAGAGGTTACAGTGAGCTGAGATCGCGCCACTGCACTCCAGCCTGGCAGCAGAGTGAGACTCTGTCTAAAAAAAAAAAAAAAAAAAAGTTCTTTGACGTATTTTGACATGGCTCTGCAATGCCATCTTGTGTGTGTTTGGGGAAGGGGTGGGGAGGGTGCGAATATGCATCTATAAAGAGTCTCTGTTAACTAGATCTTTCCCCTTCCAGGCCCTCCCAATCCTGAAGACATTAGCTGAGAGTCTAGCACCTTTTAAAGGTCTGATCATCAATTGTCTCTCTGGGCGGCCACCTATGAGACTTCATCTGTGTGATAAGAACCTTTGTCTCCATAACCCCTTATCTTAACTCAGACATTCCTTTCTGTTTATTCCAGGTCTTTAGATAATAATTCCTTCAACCAATTGCCAATCAGACTTTAAATCCACCTGAGACCCACTTCCTCCAACCCCCTCACGTTGTCCCATCTTTCCAGATCGAACCAATGTATACCTTACATGTATCGACTGATGTTTCATGTCTCCCTAAAACTAAGCTGAAGCCCAACCACCTTGGGCACATATTCTCAAGACCTCCTGAGACCGTGCCTCAGGCCATGGTCACTCATATTTGGTTCAGAATAAATCTTTTCAAGTATTTTACAGAGTTTGGCATTCTTCATCAATAGCCAACTCCAGGTAGACAGTGTCACCATAGAATTGAACTGTAAGACATCTGGTTGGTGTCTTTGTGTCTGCCAAGAACTGGACACTTGGTTGTTGTGGAACTCCCCATTCCCTATTTGATGATTTGATGTTGGAATTTGTTGGTGTATGTAGAAGAAACGTAGTGTTTCTTTTTACCTAGTGTATCAGTCAAGGTTCTCCAGAATGTGTGTTTATCAATACAAATATATTTATATGTGTAAAGAGAGAGACAGACGGACATTGAAATAAATATTGACTGATTTTTGTTTTGTTTTGTTTTAGAGGCAGGGTCTTGGTCTGTTGCCCAGCCTTGCGTGCAGTGGTGCAGTGTTAGCTCACTGTAACCTCAAATTCCTGGGCTCAAGGGATTCATTCTCCTACCGCAGCCTCCCAAGTAGCTGGGACTAAAGGCACGTGCCACCGTGCCTAGCTATTTTTAAATTTTTCTGTAGAAATGGGGTCTTGCTATGTTGCCTAGGCTGGTCTCAAACACCCGAGTTCTAGTGATCCACCTAGGCTTCCCAAAGGACAGGGGTTACAGGAGTAGGCTACTGAGACTGGCCTGACTGACTGATTTCAAGAAAGAAATTGGCGAGTAAGACATTTAGGGATGCCAGTTAGGGATGGCAAGTTAGAAAGCTGTAGGGCAGGCTAGAAACTCGCAGATGTTAATGCTGCAGTCGTGACACACAACTTCTTCCTTGGGAGTCCTCCGCTGTTGCTCTAAAGGCCTTTCATTACCAGCGGCGAATCTGTATGGGTCTGCAGCAACCTCGATTCTTGCCTCCTCAGAAGAAAGAATTTGACTGAGGGGTGTAAGGCGGAAGAAGAGACTGAGGCAAGTTTTAGAGCAGGAGTGAAAGTTTATTAAAAAGCTTTAGAGCGGGAACAAAAGGAAGGAAAGTGCACTTGGAAGCGGCCCAGTATCACTTGGAGTGGAGCGTGTGCAATGTGTTTACTGGAGTTGTACGTTCGCTTGCCTGAGGCGTTCTTCCTGTACCGCAGAATGTCCCTAGAAGTTCATACTCTGCCATTTTGCCTCATAATGTGCATGCTTGAGGTTATTCGCCCACCGCTTGAGAACTTATTAGGAAGCTGCTGACCACCACTTTCAGGTGTTTCCTATCTATAGGGAGACTGTCTTTTCCTGGAGCTGGCTGTGACCTATTATTTTAGTGAGGCAGTGTGACAACTGCCTGTCCACCACCTGATGGCTGCCTAACTTTTCCGATGCGGTGTGGAGGGCCCAGTCCTGCCCTATTTGTGTCTGACTAGCTGCCATCTCTGACACTCTGATGAGGCGTACTCACATTGTGGAGGATAATCATCTTCTCTTAAAGCAATTGGTGGTAGATGTTAGTCCCCTCTACAGAATACCTTCACAGCAACACCTAGATTAGTGTTCTAGTAAGTAACTGAGTGCTATAGACTCTCCACATTAACATATAAAACTAACCATCACACCTAGTGTGCTCTCAGCCAGTGTAAAAGACCGTGTGCTAAGGATTATATCAATAGATTTTAGACTATAGATGCTGATGTCATCAAACATCCAAATGAATGTTTGTGCTTCAAGTTCTCAAAAACATTTCTATTTTTAGTGACAGGAGAGCATGTATGGTGATGGGGAGTTGTGTGGATGTTTATCCTATTTGTCTGAGGAGGCTGTCCTTCCCCATTTTGAGTAGTTAAATATGAAAGTTATGATTTGAGCCTGTTTCCTTCATGCTTATGTTTAGTGAAAAGATCTCTATGTTGGCTAAATTCCAAAATTTCATAAAGAACCTGATTATTTAGAATTCAGGCCAAATACACAGTTGTTACTGTAGAGAGGAAAGCAAACATTGCTTTCTGATTTATTCAGAGTGCTATGAAGGAGAGAATGGAGAATTTGTGTAGCAAAATTACAGCTTAATAAATTCAGTGACTGCTAAGCTGATGCACTTAGTACATACCCTTGAGAATGAAAACTAATGGTTTGCTGAAACATATCTCTAGTGTATTCTGTAGCAATTCACTTCTTCTGTTAACCTGTATAATTGCTTCTTACATAAGTAAAGATGTCACCTCTACTTAAAATGAAAATCTCTTCTATGGGCTATGGAATTGCTCATTTTGAAATAGTGCTGTTAGAAAGCAAACAGTGAATTAGCGCTGAATCAGCTAGAACCGTCACTTGATGTCTCTATGTAACTTACCATCTGTTTTAAAGATTTTGTACATACTGGCATCTATATAATATGGTCCATAATATCCTAAATTCTGAACATTATTATGTGACATTTCTTTTTTTTGAGACATAGTCTTACTCTGTCGCCCAGGCTCTAGTGCAGTAGCACGATCTCAGCAACTTAAACCTCTTGGGCTCAAGCCATTCTCCTGTCTCAGCCTCCCAAGTAGCTGGTACTACACGCACATGTCACTATGCCCAGCTGATTTTTTTTTGATGTTGTTTAGTAGAGACGGGGTTTTGCCATGTTGGCCAGGCTGGTCTTGAGCTCCTGATGGCCAGGCTGGTCTTGAGCTCCTGATGGCCAGGCTGGTCTTGAGCTCCTGACCTTAAGTGATATGCCCGCCTCAGCCTCCCAAAGTGCTGCGATTATAGGCATGAGCCACCCGGCCCAGTCTATTATATAGCATTTAAACCCAAGAGAAGTAGATGGTTATCGTTGATGCCACATTTAACTGTGTACTTTATGATGTTTTCAAACTGTTAAAATGTGTTGACTTTAAGTGGTATAAAGAACCCTTTGCTTTAAGGGTGGTTACTAGGCCTCTAAGTGCACCTCACTCTAACTTGGATCAGGTCAGCTTGGCAATGATGACACCAGGGCTGACTGAAATCGGAGGCATCATGGATAGAACTCTAAGCATTCTGCTTATGTGAGGTTGTTTTTGGTTTTGTTTTAAAATCCAGTTATATTGATTTGAAGAGTTCAGTTATTTTGGTTGAAATTATGCTGTTCTTAAATACGTGTATATTTAACGAATTGATAGTCTACTTGATCTGAGCCTAAGAGAAACAATCTCACCTGTCCCTGGAGCTGACTAATAAAATAGCAGAATTTTTTATTAACTTTTTTTTTTTTTTTTTTTTTTTGAGACAGGATCTTGCTTTGCTGCCCAGGCTGGAGTGCAGTGACACCATCATAGCTCACTGCAGCCTTGATTTTCTGGGCTCAAGTAATCCTCCCACCTCAGCCTCCTAAGTAACTGGGACTACAGGCATATGCCATCATGCTTGGCTAATTTTTAAATTTTTTGTAGAGATGAGGTCTCCCTGTATTGCCCAGGCTGGACTCAAGCAGTCCTCCTGCCTCAGCCTCCCAAATTGTTGGGATTATAATTGTGAGACTTACTTTTTTTTTAAATACCTTTTTTTTTGGCTGGGTGTGGTGGCTCACACCTGTAATCCCAGCACTTTGGGAGGCTGAGGCAGTCGGATTGCTTGAGGTGAGGAGTTTGAGACCAGCCTGGACAATATGGCAAAACCCCATCTCTACTAAAAGTAAAAAATTTAGCCCGGTATGGTGGCAGGTGCCTGTAATCCCAACTACTCGGGAGGCTGAGGCGGGAGAATTGCTTGAACCCGAGAGGTGGAGGTTGCAGTGAGCTGAGGTCTCATCATTGCACTCCAGCTGGGGCAACAGAACGAGACTTGTCTCAAAACAAACAAACAAACAAACAAAAAAACACTTTTTTTTCTTTTAAAAGAGGTGCTTTCTCAAGAGTTTTAATTGAACTTTGGGAATGTAAGTACTTTCTGTAAATAAAAATGACATCTGTGGTTTTGTTTTATTTTGTTTAGTGTGTGCCATGGACTCACTATCATTTTCAAAACTGGGGGATCATGTTATTATATCTTGGTGGACATAATTGTATATGTCTTGGAAACATCTAGAATACCTAGTACAAAACTTTTGGGAAGCTTTTAATGACTATTAAGTGATACTGACCCAGCCTTCAGTAGGCTTGTAATGTAATTTAAAATTTTTTTTTGGTTTATTACAGATTCGTTTCGGCATAGATGCTGAGGGACATTGTCCCCTTGAGTTTATTCACTTGATGCGTTTAACATCGTGGTTCACTGATTTTCCTGCAAACAAAACCACGTTCTGTTTTCTTATTTTACTGTTGGAATTTGAGTTGTTTGCGGTTTTCTGTGGTTATAAACAATTGCATGTCTCTGGGCAACACGTCTCTCAGTGAACATAAATTTAAGAGTGAAATTGCTGGATGGTAGGATATGCCATACCATCTGTCTACCTAACATTTTGACTGTCTTTCAAAGTGATTGTACCAATGCACATTCCCACCAGAGCATCTGAATGTTTCCATTGCCCCACATCTTTGCCACATTCTTAACATTGTTTGACTTTTTAAATTTAGTCAAGCTAGTAGTGTGAAAGGTGCTTTTCATTTATATTTTCCTAATTACTAAGGAAGCAAACTGAACATTATTTTTTGTATTGAAGGAGTTTTTGTATTTTCTAACTTTTATATATTTTTCTCTTGGATTGTTTATCTTACACATTTATAAGAGTTATTCACTCTGGATACTTATATTTTGTTGATGATATTATTTTTAATTTGTGGCTTGTCTTTTTATTTTCTTCATGGTATCCTTTAATGAACAGAAGTTTTTTATTTTAACATGGAACAAGGCCAGCTGCAGTGGCTGAAGAACACAGTGGCTCACTCCTGTAATCCCTGCTCTTCGGGAGGCTGAGGCGGGTGAATCACTTGAGCTGAGGAGTTAGAGAACAGCCTGGGCAACATGGCAAAACTTCATCTTTACAAAAAATACAAAAATTAGGTTTGATAGCTCACACCTGTAGTTTCAGTTACTTGGGAAGCTGAGGTGGGAGGATTGCTTGAGCCTGGGAGGTGGAGGTTGCAGTGAGCCAAGATCACACCACTGCACTCCAGCCTGGGCAACAGAGGGAGACCGTCTCAAAAAAAAAATTTTTTTTTTGCATTTTATTTTTTACATGCAAGTCTTTAGTTAAGTTGGGATTTATTTTTATATAGAGAGTACAACAGGAATCCAGTTTAATTTCCCTCCACATGCTAAACACATTTACAGGTACCATTATTAAAAATTCATCCTTTCTCCATTAACCTGGAAGTCTTACTGTGTTATAATTAATAGTTGGTATGGCAGATCCTCTCATTACTGTTGTCTTCATGTGTAGTATCTTGATTTTTCTTGGGCTTTTTGATTTTTCATGTGACCTTCACATATAGTCAGCTTGTCAAGTTTTTTTCTTTTTTTTTACTTTTTGTTACTAGTATTGGCACCATTAATTGGAATTTGTCGAGTTTTTAAAATGTCTCGTTGGATGTAATGGTTCACGCCTGTAATCCCAGCACTTTGGGAGACTGACGCTGGCAGATCGCTTGAGCTCAGGAGTTCGGCACCAGTGTGAGCAACGTGGCAAAACACTGTGTATTAGTCCGTTTTCGTACTGCTAATAAAGACATACCTAGGACTGGGAATAAAAAGAGGTTTAATTGGACTTACAGTTCTACATGGCTGGGGAGGCCTCAGAATCATAGCGGGAGGCAAAAAGCACTTCTTACATGGTGGCAGCAAGAGAAAACGAGGAAGAAGCAAAAGTGGAAACTCCTGATCAACTTATCAGATCTCTTGAGACTTATTCACTATCATGATAATAGCATGGGAAAGACCAGCCCCCAAGATTCAATTACCTTCCCCTGGGTCCCTCCGACAACACGTGGAATTCTGGGAGATACAATTCAAGTTGAGATTTTGGTGGAGACACAGTCAAACCTTATCACCCCATCCCTACAAAAAACTAGAAATATTACCTGGTTGTGGTGGCACATGCCTGTAGTCCCAGCTACTTGGGAGGCTGTGGTGGGAGGATCGCTTGAGCCCAGGAGGTTGATGCTGCAGTAGTGAGCTGTGATTGCACCACTGCGCTTCAGCCTGGGCAACAGAGTGAGACCCTGCCTCAAACAAAAACAAAAACCCTCCTAATAAAATCCTATGGATGTAGATATCTGTGTAGATGTATAACACATAGTGCATTTCTATTCCCTAGCACTGCCCATTGACAGTGCCTGGAAATATCCTCCAATCACAGTGAACATATCTGGCACCCGAATCTTGATTTTTTTTTTTTTTTTTTTGAGACGGAGTCTCGCTCTGTCACCCAGGCTGGAGTGCAATGGGGCAATCTCGGCTCAGTGCAAGCTCCACCTCCTGGGTTCATGTCATTCTCCTGCCTCAGCCTCCTGAGTAGCTGGGACTACAGGCGCCTGCCACCACGCCCGGATACTTTTTGTATTTTTAGTAGAGATGGGGTTTCACCATGTTGGCCAGGATGGTCTCGATCTCTTGACCTTGTGATCCGCCCGCCTCTGCCTTCCAAAGTGCAGGGATTACAGGCGGGAGCCACCGCAGCCGGCCTGAATCTTGATTTCTAAATACAATTCTCTAATAAAAGGAACCAGTACTCCTTGGAGAAATGAGACCAAAACATGTGGTTTCAGAAAATGAGGGAATGATTGCCAGATACAGCAGCTCACGCTTGTAATCCCAGCTACTTGGGAGGCTAAGGTTGGAAAAATTGTTTTAGGGTAGGAGTTTGAGACCAGCCTGGGCAACATAGCAAAACCCTACCTTTAAACAAATAAATTAAAAAAAAAAAAAAGTAGCCAGGTCACGCACCTGTCACACACCTGTAGTCCTAGCTACTCAGGAGACTGAGGCAGGATTATTGCTTGAGGACAGGAGTTTGAGTGAGTTATGATCATACCACTGCACTCCAGCCTGGGTGACAGAGCGAGACCTAGTCTCTTATGGAAAAAAATGATTGATTGATTGATTGATGGATTGATTGTAGTAGTGATTAATTATAGTAAACAATAATAGTAATGGATTATAACCCACTGAATAAATTAATGAATAACATAAATGTAAGAATGAATAAATGATTAGCTGGGTGTGGTGGCAGCACACACCTATAGTCTTAGCGGCTGAGGACGGGAGGATTGCTTCAGCCCAGGAGATCGAGGCTGCACTGAACTGTGGTTGCACCACTGCACTCAAGCCTGGGTGACAGAGCAAGACCCTGTCTCAAAAAAATTAAAAAACACATTTTTTAAAAAAAATAATGAAATGCGTTAATTGAAAGCTTGATGAGGTACCAGATATTTATATAGTTTCAGATTACCTCCCTATGAAATACTAATTACAAAGGGGGAAAGAATAAATTACAGTGGTGGAAGCCTGGCAGATACCACCTTAATCAGTTCATCAAAGTGAACATCATTGGTAAGAATACAAATCAAAATTGTTTGTCACTGATAGGATGCCATGAGAATACAGTATTCCTTTCTGTGATATTCTTGCTAAATAAATGTTATTTTGAAGTATGATATACACACAGAGCACAGATTATAAGTGGATAGGTGAATGAATTTCAAAAATTGGACTCATCTGTGAAACCAGTCCCGAGATCAAGAAAATGAAGTGTCACTCTAGAAGCTCCTGATGGGACTCCTGTGAGTTATAGCAGTGATTAGTTTTGCCTGGTGTTGAACTTTCTGTAAATGGAATTAGGTAGTATATACTTTTGTATATGGCTTTTTTCTTTCAGCATTATATTCATGATAATTCATGTTACAGGTAGCAATATTTCATTACTTTCATTGTTACAGTATTCTGTTATATGGAACTCCTCGATTATTTTTCTTTACTATTACTTATTTTATATTTTGTATAAATATCTATACTATTACTTATTTTACTATTACTTATTTATATACTCTGTCACCCAGGCTGGAGTGCAGTGGTGTGATCTCAGCTCACTGCAGCCTCCATCTCCCAGGCTCAGGTGATCCTCCCACCTCAGCCCCCCGAGTAGCTGGGACTACAGGAATGCATCACCATGTTTTGCTACTTTTTAAATTTTTTTGTATGGACGGGGTTTCGCCGTGTTGCCCCGTCTGGTCTCGAACTCCTGGACTCATGCAGTCTGCCTGCCTCAGCCTCCCAAAGTGCTGGGATTACAGGTGTGAGCCACTGTGCCCAGCCTATCTTTTCTTTCTGCTGTGGATGTACACTGCAGTTGTTTTCAGTTTCGGGCTATTAGGAATTGCACTGCTATGAACATCCTTGTTTATGTTGTAGGGAAGAAAGACTTCTTTTTCTTTCCAATGGCTAGGTACATGGCTGACATCCTATCACAAAAGACAGATTAACAAAAGAGAAGCATATGAATTTATTAATATAAATTTTATGTGACACAGGAGTCTTCAGGAATTAAGACCCAAAGAAAAATGACACCTCTGTATTTTTATACTAAATTTGATGATGAGTGGACAGTTGTGCAGAAGTATGATTGGGCAAAGGGAGTATGAGGCAGTGGTAATAAACTAGGCCTATTTGTTCAGCTGCTCCGTGCCCCTGTGTCTTCAGAGATAAGGGCATTCCTTTCCTGTAGGTAGAGGGAGGGTATCTTTGGAATGAAGGTCTTATAACCTACTTCAGAGGAAGGCTAGAGAATTCTTTTATGGCCTGCTTCATAGAAGGACAGGAGAAGGTTGCTTCTGTGGTTTTCTCAAATGCTAAGATGCCGTATTTTGAAGTAGCGTGTGCTGAACCCCATTAGTGTCTTTTGCTACAAATATGTGTTCATTTATGCTGGCTGTCTACCTAGGTGTGAAATTGCTAAATTATAGCATATTCCTATGTCCAACTTCAATAGATGCTGCCAGTTTTCCAAAGGAGCCGTATCAGTTAACACTGCTACCAAAGGTGTAAGAGAGTCCCATTTACTCCGCATTCTTAGTGACATGGTTTTAATTTCAGCCATTCCAATGGGTATGTAGTGGTACCACATTGTGGTTTATTTATCATGATGAATGGGGTCAGTCATCTTTCATCTGACTGTTAACCCTTTATTTGGTTGTCATCTTTTGTGTGGTATCACCATTCACCTTTTTAAGTCTGTCATCTGGGATCATTTTCCTGCTGTGCAAAAGTCATATAATTTAGTGTGTGTTTATTGATGGTAAAATCTTGGTTTTGTTTGCCTGAAAATGTTTATTGTTCTAGAAGGAATTATCTCTAGCTATATAATTCTGGGTTGATAGTTCTTTCTCTTGGTTTATTGAAAATAATAGTTCTCTCTCTTGTGGCTTCCATTGTTGCTTTTGAGAAATAAGCCATCATCTTAATTGGTGTACACTTGTAGGTGATTTTCTTTTCTCTGCTGCTTTTAAGATTGCTTTTTTTTAGTGGTTGGTAGTTTGACTTTTATGTCTCTTGGTATTGATTTTTCACTTGCTTCTTATTTGCTGGCCTTTCTGGATTCAAGGATTGGTGTCATTTATACCAGAGAATCTCTCCATTATCTTCTTCTAGTACAATATGAGTATCCCTGATCTGAAATGCTTGGAACCAGAAGTGTTTTGGATTTCAGGTTTTTTCAGATTTTGGAATATTTGTAGTATACTTTCTAGTTGGGCATCCCTATCTGAAAATATGAAAACCTGAGCTCCAGTGAGCATTTCCTTTGAGCATCATGGCAGCACTCAGAAAGTTTCAAGTTTTGAACCATTTCAGATTTCAGATTTTCCGATTTGGAATGCTCAAGTTGCACTCCTTTTAGGCAGATTTTAGGTCTATTCACTCTATCATCGAAGCTTTTTAATCTCTCTCTCTTTTCTTTCTTTATTTTTTGAGATGGAGTCTCCCTTTGTTGCCCAGGCTGAAGTGCAGTGACACGATCTCGGCTCACTGCAACCTCTGCCTCTCAGGTTCAAGCGATTCTCCTGCCTCAGCCTCCCGAGTAGTTGGGATTACAGGCTCCGCCACCATGCCCAGCTAATTTTTGTATTTTTAGTTGAGACGAGATTTCACCACATTGGCCAGGCTAGGTGATCCACCTGCCTTGGCCTCCCAAAGTGCTGCAATTACAGGTGTGAGCCATTGCACCCAGCCTTAATCTCTCTTTTAAGGTTTGCATTTTTTTTATTTGGGAAACATTCTGGGTAATTTTTCAAGGTCAGTCTTTCAGTTCACTGATTCACTGTTCATCTGTGTCCATTCTGTAATTTATCCACCTAATGAAATTTTTTAAAGTTTAGTTATCACATTTTAAATTTCTCTGCGGTTTGGTTCTCTTTCCATTCTGTTTGGTTATTTACAGTCCCTTATTTGCTCATATTTTCAAACTTCTCATTTACACATACATGCATATATGTTTTTTTTTTAGATATCACACTTTGTCAGCTTTAATATTTGGCATTGAGAGAAAAAGTCCTGAAACTAGATTTTAGATGAAGGTTATGACTCAGAATCTCGTCTATCCATATTTTTCTTTTTTTTTGCTTTTTATTTTGACATAATCTCAGAATTTTTTTTAAAAAGTTAGATATGTCAAACAACTTCCATCTACCCTTCGCCCGCGTTTCCCAAATCTTTCTTACTATCTTATATAACTATAGTAAACTTATCTAAATCAGGTAATTAACCTTGATAGAATACTATTAACTAATCTCTACACTGCATTTTTCTGTCAGCTGTTCCAATAATGTATTTTGTTTGGACCGTGGTCCAATCCAGGATCAAACATTGCATTTAATTATGTTTCCTTAATTTCCTTTTATCTGTGGTGTTTGTCAAATGGTGGTTTTTCTGCTTCCATTATCCTCTTTGCATGTATTCATTAAAATTTTCCTATAAGAAAGAGCTTGGCCTTCTCTTCCATGTACTTACACATCCAGTTATTTATTTTTTATCACTATGGACTTGTGGATGTTTGTTTTATCCTATGGGTTATAATCCTTTAAATTGTTCCAGATGTGGCCTCTTCAGTTTGGTTCCACTTTCCTTTTAAGAAGTCTCCAGCTTTTATGAGCATGTCCTTACATTTTGGCACCAGAGGATATTTCAGGCTCACCTAGTATTTTCCCTGTCCCAGTTTTGCAGCCAGATATCTCTCCAAGTAGTCCTGGTTCTTTCTATTGAAGGATGGTGTTTAGAACCACCATCTGGGTGCTAATTGTACTATTAAGATGTAATTATCCTTAGGCTCTCTAAGAGAACAGAGCTAGGAAATGAATATATGTATGCATACACATATCTACATTTATCTGTTCCTGTCTGTCTATTGAAACACATGTTAAAAACCATGATTTTATAGTGATACCGCTGATTCAAATCTAATACCGTGGAATTCATTCTAGCCTTTTCTCCTTTCTGTATTTGTTTTGTCTCTAGCTTCAGTGTCTATTATAGTCAAGATACTGGTTTCCACAGTGATTAGTCCTGCATTTCCTTCAGGGTAGTCATGTGGTTATGTTATGTATTCCTAATGCAGTTTAGTTGTTACTGTTGATGTTTCACTTTCATTAACCCTTATATACTGGTTAATGTTAAGTGTTTGCTTTTTTTATTTTGTCAAACATTACCGTGATTCTAAATGTCAAAACTATGTAAAAAGATATATTTTGAGACATGCCACTTCCCCCTCTATGCCTTGTATTCCATTCTCATTCCCCAATTCCCACTCCAATGGTTCCATAATGCTTATAAGATAAAATTCAAACTTCATTGTGGTTGACAAGTCCCTTCATCATCTCAGTTTTATTTATTTGTTTATTTTTAAATAGAGATGAGGTCTCACTATGTTGCCGAGGCTGGTCTCAAACTCCTAGGCTCAAGCATCCTCCTGCCTTGGCCTCCCAAAGTGCTGGGATTATAAGCATGTTCAACCACACCTGGCCACATCTCAGTTTTAGCTTTTCCTTGTACATCACATTCTGGTTGTCTCAGATTTCTCATTATACCTCAGATATGACTGACTCATTCATGTCTCCATGCATACATTCTCTTCCTCTGCCTGGAGTGATACTTCTCTATCCTAACCTCACCTATCTGTGATCATTCAAAACTTATTTCCATTCTTACTTCTATGGGAAGACTTCCTTTCCTTATTTTCTTTTCACTTGCCTTTTACTCTCCCTACATTTAATAATCTTGCCCTCTCACCCAGTCTGGAGTGAAGTGGCATGATCATGGCTCACTGCAGCCTCAACCTCCCGGGCTCAAGTGATCCTCTTACCTCAGCCTCCTGAGTAGCTGGGACTACAGGCTCACACCACCAAGCCTGGTTAATTTTTGTATTTTTTCTAGAGATGGGGTTTTGCCATGTAGCCCAGCTGACTTTTTTTTTTGTTTTTTTTTTTGATATGGAGTCTCACTCTGTCGCCCAGGCTGGAGTACAGTGGTGCGATCTCGGCTCACCAAAGCCGTACCTCCTGGGTTCACGCCATTCTCCTGCCTCAGCCTCTTGAGTAGCTGGGACTACAGGTGCCCGCCACCATGCCCGGCTAATTTTTTTGTATTTTTAGCAGAGACAGGTTTCACCGTGTCAGCCAGGATGGTCTCAATCTCCTGACCTCATGATCTGCCTGCCTCGGTCTCCCAAAGTGCTGGGATTACAGGCATGAGCCACTGCGCCCGGCCTATAGTGACTAGATTTCAACTATTTTCACCTTCTTTTCTTTATTTCTTCTCTCTTCATTTCACTAATGATATAAGCCCATACAATAGAACGTAAATCCTTATAATGTGAAAACATGTAGGCTTAGAAAGTCAAGACTGTATCATTGGCACATTTGCTACTTCACTTGAAAAGTTGAAACTTCCTCCCTGTTTAATCTGTTAGTTTGGAAGAAATTGTTGTACCAGAAATAAATCCCTTCATCAGTCTTTTAAGAGCTTTAGTAAGCTTTTAAATTGTCATTATTTTTAATGTCCAAAAGGCAAGTTCAGTGACCTTCCAAATTGTGTTTCTAAGCTGTTTATGTTACTTTTTAAATTCTGTATTGCTTACTTAGCAGATTGTGTTAAAATGTAGGGCCTTATTTCTACCAGTCTCTTCACCCATCTGTTACTTTCCTTCCTCCCTCTGTATTGCGTTTACCTCCTGCCACTCCTGTGTATGCTATCTAATCATAGCTTGTTCTCAAGTCCTGCATGAAACTTGGAACATCTTGCAATGCAGACATCACACTGTAGATGTGAAGGGAGAGCTTCAGGAATTTGCTTTGTGAGGGCACAAGGCTTGCATTGTGTCAGTGTTTGAATCTGGGTATAGCACGCTATGAGAAAGCATCCACTTAATAATGTGTCCCGTATTCTTTATTTATAATAATTACTGAAATGTTTTACTTTTTTTATTCAGATTGAAGACAAGTACATTATAAATGTATACCTTAATGAATTTTTCCAAATTGAACATAGTTGTGAAACTACCACTCAAATCAGGGAATCTAATATTATTAGCCCACCAAATTTCCCCCCTTTTCCTTCTCCCGGTCTCTATTTTCCCCGACATCCTACACTCAGTGGAAACTATTATTCTGACTTACATAGTTTTACCTATTACTGAACTTTATAAAACAGAAACACATATAGTATATTCTCTCATGTGTCTGGCTTCTTTGTCTCAACATTATGTTTGTGAGATTTATCAGTGTTCTAGTATTAGTTATGGTTCATTTATATTCATTGCTGTGTAGCAGGCAAAACTAAGGCTGGTGGACTGGCTGTTTTTATAAATAAAGTTTTATTGGAACACAGCCAAGCCCATATTGTCTATGGCTGCTTTTGTACTCCAAAGGCAGGTTTGAGCAGATGTGATAGGGACAGAGACTTTATGGCCTGCAAAGCCTGAAATATTTACTATTTGGCCCTTTACAGGTAAAAAAAAAAAAAAAAAAAAAAGGCCTGATTCCTGCGCTATAGTATTCCATTGTATGAATATTCCACAATTTGTTACTAGGTTTCGGCTATTACAACTAACAGTTATTGGAAAATTATTGTGTGGGATATATGTATGCACATTCCCAGGAGGCATTTACCTCGGCGTGGAATTGCTGGGTTGCAGGGTATGTTTATATTGTGCTTTATTGGATACTGCCAAACAGCTTTACAGTTTATATTCCCATCAGCATTGTGTGAGAATTGAATTGCTGCACATCCTAAGGCTTGGTGTTGTCAGATTTCAACCATTTTCATCATTATGTAATTTTATTTCATTGTAGTTTTAATTTGTATTTCCATGGTGATGCATGAAGTTGAACACCTTTTTATATGCTTATTAGCCATTTTTATATTCTGTTTGGGTGGCTTGTCTTTTTCATCTTTGTTTTCTCTCCCCAGAGACAGAGTCTTGCTCTGGCTGGGATGTGGTGATGCAATTAGAGCTCACTGCACCCTCGGACTCCAGGGGTCAAGTGATCCACCTGCTTAAGCCTCCCAAATAGCTGGGACTATAGGTGCGCGCCACCATGCCTGGCTAATTTTTTATTTTTATTTATTTTTATTTTTTAAACTGAAGAAGATGTTGATTTTTTTTTTATTTTTAAATTTTTTTTGTAGTGACAGAGTCTTGCTATGTTGCCCAGGCTGTTCTCAAACTCCTGGGCTCAAGCGATCCTCCTGCCTCAGCCTCCCAAAGTGCTGGGATTACAGATATGAGCTACTGTGCACAGCCCTGTTATTAATTTGTAAGGCGTTCTTTATATTAATTTGTAAGGAGTCCTTTGGTAGATATATGTATTGCAAATATTTCCTTCTGTTTTGAGGCTTCCACTTTTCTTCTTTTAATGCTTTAAAAATTTTTTTTGAAAAGCTTATTAACTATAGTGAATACAGCAACATGGCTGAATCTCACACACACTAAGGCAAGTGATGTTAGGCACTGTATTTGTGGATACATGGACAGTGATCCTCAGCCTTGTCATAATACTACCTGAAAACCTCATTGTCTTAAAACTTAGTTAGACTTTTATGTTTTTCAGTCCCTCTTAATTGAAAGTGTGGTTTGTTATATAGTTATGTGGCCTGAGGTTTGGATAAGGACAGAGTTCTTATCTTTCCCTTTTTTTTTTTTTTTTTTGAGACTGAGTCTCACGCTATCATCCAGGCTGGAGGAGTGCAGCAGCACAATCTCAGTGCAATCTCTGGGTTGCACAAGCTCACTGCAACCTCTGCCTCCCAGGTTCAAGTGATTTTCATGCCTGGGCCCCCAGAGTAGCTGGGATTACAGGCGTTAGCCATTGTACTGGCTATTTTCTTTCCCTTTTGAATATTAAAAGCAATTTCAGGGTCTTAAGAATCTCAGGTTATGTGGGTGTGTTTGTTCAGCACTCCATGGTGTGCTGAATATTCATAGATTTTTACTAAGTAAGATGATGCAGTATCAAATATTGGAATCATATTTTTGCAATTTTTTATCTTGAGAACTGTCTCCTCAGATCTTCAAGTTAAGGAATTTAGAAATCGAAGCTGATTTATCTAGCTTTAAATTGCATTGGATTGAAGGAGTTAGTTGTGTCTTGTAGTGAGTAGACTACGTGATTTTTGAAGTCTGTTTAATAACTGTTTTTCAGCCAGGCACAGTGTCTCACGTCTTTAATCCCAGCACTTTGGGAGACCGAGACAGGTGGATTACCTGAGGTCAGGGGTTGGAGACCTGCCTGGGCAATATGGTGAAACCCTGTCTCTACTAAAAATACAAAAATTAGCTGGGTGTGATGGTGCGCACCTCTAGTTCCAGCTACTCGAGAGGCTGAGCAGGAGAATTGCTTGAACCTGGGAGGCAGAGGTTGTAGTGAGCCAAGATTATGCCACTGCACTCTAGCCTGGGTGACAGAACGATCGATACTCCATCTCAAAAAAAGAAAAATGATAATTCTATTTTCCCCCCTTTTTATTTCAGCTTTATAAATAGCAGTCCAGGTCAATAGTATTTGATAAAAAGGTATTTTGTTTGTTTTGGTTGGTTATGGTCAGCTCTATAAAGATGCATGTGACCTTAAAAATATTTAGAAATATAATACTACAGACATTTTTCTCTAATGTCTAACTTAAAAGCAACTGTTTACCTTAGAAAGGCTGGTTTGCCTCTTCTAGAACAAAGACTTGTGAAAGTTATGCAGCTATTGTATTTTAGTGAAATTTATTGTGCACTTAAACAGGTTTTTTTTTTTCTAATTTTATTTCAGGTTATACCTTATTGGTGTGGATGCTGTTGTCTAAATTTCAGTAGCTATGGCACAAGAATATAGTAAGTACTATGCTGTACTTCCTATGACCTACCTGCTTTACAAAGTGTTGATTTTCTGTGTTTAAATTTCTGATTAGAGAAATGAAAATATAAAAACAAAATTTTTAAAAATCTTCTTTTCTTGAAGAGATGAATTCATTTGTTATCTGCTTTTTGAATCTATAGCTTTATATACAAATACAGTGTAATAGTGATTTATTTCGTAATCTGATACAGTATTGCTCAGGCTATTCCCTGTAAATAGTACTGAGTGAACATTAGGGTTGGATCCATATTATGCATCCCATCTATTCCTCATGTTACAGGGTTGAAGAACTGACTGCAGCTCGCCCTGATTAGGAGCAGTCTGGTTTCTGCCTTGTCCATGATTGACTCATGAACTCTGGCTACCTCAGTGAGTGCTGAGTGTCACCTGGCCAGGGAGATAGTTTCAGAGATGGTCCTGTAATCCTGTTCTACCCAGCGTGGCTCCAATATGGGTTTGCCTGGAGCTTCTGGCAGAAGGCTTCTCATGGTTAGGACAGAGCTGCCTCTTTCTTCTGGATGTTGTTGTGTGCTGGTGTGAGGTCTGGTGTAGCTGCAGCATTCTAGCTTCCGGACTGAGTGAGAAGCCACACGGGGTGGAGGAGAGTCCAGAATCACAAGGAAACCAGCCCTGAAGCTTGCCCTTTCTCTGATGTCCAAGCATTTGAGCCAATACATTTCCTTTTTATTTAAGCCAGTTTGAGTTAGGAGTCAAAACAGCCTAAGTGATTCACTTAATCTCCATTTTATTTTTAGTAATCCATTAGTTTCTCCCTAGGGAAATGTGGGAGTAATTGCAAAGCAAGGCAAAATAATACCATTAAATTAAACTGGCAGAGTGTGTCGGTGTTGACTGGCATACTCTTCACTGTTAACAGTTAGCAGGTAGTGATTTAGTATTCAAAGACACGAGAATAAAATATATCACTTTCAGATTCTTCCCCACCCCCCACTCCCCCAGAAGATTTTGCCTTCTAATCAACCACCTTGGGCTGTGAATGCTAAAAAGGGTCTTGGATACTGGCAAAAATCATCCCTTTGTATAGGTAGGTGCATATTTGGCAGTGCAGACTTGTTCTTTGTGTTTTCTTAGGACAGTCCTATACCCTTCTAATTCCTTATTTGTTTTCGTTCTTGAAAAATTAGTAGGAATATTTCAAATATAAAAAGTATATAAGGCATAACACAAATATCCTTACTCCCAGCTCCTTTTTGATTAGCAGAAAAACAAAATCCATGTTACCTCTCCTCAGCACCTCTATAGAGAAATTGAATGTTTACCAATTCCATTGAACATTTAAAAACCCAGGATATTTCTCCCTAACAGCAGTTCCCTTTCTCTATCCCCAAGAAACCCCTCTCCTGGTTTTGGTCTTTATTATTCCCATGCACTTGTTTGTGCTCTTCCCACGTATGTACTATATGATTTTTGGATGCTCTTTAACTTTGTAATGTAGTTACTTTTGTAAGTACATTACAAACTACATTGCATTACAAACTACATTACTTTGTAATGTAGTAACTTTGTAAATGTAGATGCTATGTGCATTTATTACTCAAAATCATAAGGGAGTTGAGAATAAATTGAGAATCACTGAAAGAGGCTATAAATCTGTTCTTAGGCACTTGTGAAAAGATCTGTTATTAGATATCCTAGTGATCTGTGATAGAATGTTTTAGATTTTGAATGGTCGATGAGTTTGAACCAACATGCTGATAGCTTTCTGTCTTATCTACTAATACAAAGCACTTTTCTCTGGTAATTGGCCTGCCATTGAGTTCACTCTCTGTAGCTACTTCTACACTCCTGTGCAGGTGTGGAATGTGCAGGACACTTATAGATCAACTGAGCTTTTCAGAGTGTGTTGGTTGCTGTTTCATTTAAATAGCTCTATTCATTCTGTAGTCCAAATGCTGCTTCTGGCATCATTTTTCTGCATTGTGAGAATTCTCCATTATGCCTACAAAATTTACTTCTGGTTTTTTTTTTTTTTCCTTTTCTTTTTTTTTTTCTAAATTTGTCAGTTTGTCACTATGTTACTTTGTTCTGACAGCGGTAGTATGGAAGAGGGATCTACTCCTAAGAACTGGCTGTCAGGTTCCACCCTGAAACAGTACTGTACCTCAGTCATCTGGGAGCCTCCTTGGAAATCTTTGTTGTGCCCTTATGTCCTTTGTGACCCAATTTTGGGTCTTAGGGATCATTTTGTATCTTGTTCTTGTGTGAAATGTATCTTTTTTTTGTTTGCTTTTGCTTTTGTTTTTGTTGTTTTGTTTTTTGAGACGGAGTCTCTCTCTGTTGCCCAGGCAGGAGTACAGTGGTGCAATCTTAGTTCATTGCAGCCTCAACCTCCCGGGCTCCAGTGATCCTCCCACCTCAGCCTCCCAATTAGCTGGGAATACAGATGTGATGAACCACCAAGTTTGGGTAATCTTTTGTCCGCCTCAGCCTGCAAGAGTGCTAGAATTACAAAGATGAGCCACCATGCCTGGCCTGAAATGAATCCTAAGTCATTTAACTTTTGCATTCAAAAAACTAATTCCCTTACTATTGGGGGAGTCATATTACCCTTTGCTCTTGTTTACAATGTTGCCCCCATGAAACTGAGTCAGTTCCATTCAAAAATCATTAATCCTTTCAACTTGGGAACCTAATTACTGATAAAGTATCAGAGAAAAATTTACAACAATATGATAAAATTTTTTTCTGTGTGCCATTTTTACTGAAATGTTTAACATTTGGAAAAAAGTGAACTCAAAAGATTTTTTCCCCTTTATACATATTATATCCATGTTACAGGAGGGAAACAACATCTTTTGTTGAAACTGTTTGAAGATCTTGTACTTTGTGAATGCATTTGTTGTTGTATAATGTTTTGTGTGCATTTTCTTTTTTAAAAAAACGTGAGTGCTGTAGTTGGGTTTTAAGGGGAAAAGCCTATTGAAAATTTTCTTTGAAAAATCAATTCAGTGAACTGATACTACTCTTTTTTGTTTGTTTCTTGTGGAATGGAGCCTTCTTTCTTATATATGAAAGGACTTGTATATATATTAAAGGCATACAAAAGGACTTGCTTAAATGTGAAAAGCAGTACAAAAACTTGGCTTGTTTTTATACCGCCAGATGAAATGCTGCCTTTGTGGGGAAGGGCCCCCTGGGCTGAGGGAGCTTCTAGACACTGACTCAGATCTGTAATTAGGTCTTGCTCTCCGCACCCTTGTTGACTTGAAAGCACTGGCCATAGACCATTTAGTCTGGAAAAGCAATACTACATGAATCATCTAAATTGGCACAAATTATCCAGAATGCTGCTAAACGTTTTTTACTCTTCTGTGATTGAGAGAATTAGAAAAGGATACTTGTTCTTTAAAAGTATTATAGAAGGTACATATACATTCATGAAAGTAAGTGTTTTCCCTGGATAGAATGAAAAGCAGTGGAATATTTGACATTTGTAAGCAGTTCAGATCTCATGGGTCAGTTTTAGGAGATTCCTCCGTGCGTCCCATACTATATTCCTTTGTGAGAAGGTAGGAAGTGTGGCCTGTCTTCCAGCTCCGGTTTATTTCTCCACTCAGACCTTTCAGACCTCTCTTGCCATCTGCAGCCTCTGCTTAACCTCTGCAGGGCGGTGGAGGCAGGGGAAATCCTGGAAATGTGTACTGTATCTGTTTTGCTTCCTCCTAACTAGTCTCACAATCTGTATCTCAGTATTTAGAATGGAAATTTGATACTCCTCTCTTCCCTTTCTCAAAATGTTGGGTCAGTAGACTTACTGAGACCTGTTAGGGTACCTGGCAATGAAGTAGGTGAAAGTCATTTTTTTGTGTGTGTTTGCTAAGTAGTAAGTTGACAGTGTTTCAATTTATTTTTAAACAATCAAAAGTTTTCTTACATTGTCTCTATTTATAACAAAACTTTAAAATAATTATATTCTAAAGTTGCAGGCATTTATAAGTCACTTAGGAATAGACATAAAATGCAGACTTTTCCTAGATAGACTCCCCTTTTTCATTTTTTCTCATAGTTTATTAGGAATCTTTACCAGCACTTCTCTCCCAGCATTGTATCTGCTCTAAAGAGAAAAAGGACAAGCAAATGTATTCATTCAGCGGCAAAAAAAGGCCAGATTTTCAACTTGTAATGTGAGTTGGCTTTTTAATATGTGAATAAACCCTTATTTTCATGTTGGAATATATGTGAGCAGGCGTCTCAGAGGAATGCGTCTTTGGCAGTAAGTAGAAGAAAGCCACAGCTCACTGTGTAATTTTGTGTTGTGAAGGCATAACTGCCATTTTGTGTCTGTGGTTGTATGTGCACATGCTTGTGATTCAGGTTGTCTTTGTTAGTATAGGGCATTGCTGTTTGTCAGACCTTGCCACTTTCATTTTGGAGTTGTCGAAAATCACATATTCGAATTATAAAATTGTTAGAACGTATGCTGAGTTAAATTGAAAGACTTTAGAGTGAGTTTCTAAAAAACTGACTAGTAAAATATTTCATCAGTCAGTACCCTTGATAAAATTCCTCATTAGGTGGGTAGGTGAATATCTTTTCCCTAATATAAATTACAAAAACCTTCATGTTAGGGATTTAGGCTGTATTTACAAAGAGTGCCAGTTTGGCTGAGTGCTGTGACTTATGCCTGTAATCCCAGTACTTTGGGAGGCCAAGGTGGGAGGATTGCTTGGAGGCCAGGAGTTTGAGACCAGCCTGGGCAATATAGTGAGACCCCATCTCTATAAAAAATAAAAATAAGAAAAGAGTGCTAGTTCACTAAGAACTGTGATCCTGTTTGTCCCAGAACTTGTTTAGTACCCAGTTAACCTTTCACTTAATCTCTTTTGGTTGCAAGTCGAGAGATCATGCCTTAGTACCAAAAACAAATCACCCAACCTCATTACTCTTGGTTTGCATTTGTATAAATAATTGGGTCATTAGCCGATATGTAAATGGAGGGACATGAAAGGTTGACCTTAGTGGGAATTTAACAAGACTTTATGACTTCTAGATTAACTCTGGTATCATGGCAGCAAATATCTTTTGTTTGTGGGTGCAGTGCTGTAAGACCTCAATCAAGACTTCTTAATGGGTAGGAAAATATCTAAAGGAGTTTTATGCATGATTATATCTTATTCTATCTAGTAACAGATGCTTTCCCAATTTTGTGAATGAATGGTAATCCCTGATGAAAGCTTCCCACCCTCATTTTTAAAACAAATTTCCTTCTCAAACCAATTGAATAAAATTAGTCTGGCCTATGGAGTTAGGTGTCCCCTTTGTAAAATGGAAAGCGTTTCTAAACAGTGTTTGCAGAGAGACCATCTGTCACTATTTCTATCTGAATATTTGGCTCCTTCCCTAAATTTGATGGTATCCCCATTGTATTGCTGTGCAGTGGTCTCAATTTAAAGATGGAGAAGCCAATGTGCATTCCTCTGTTCTGCATGTGTGTAGAGTCTGTTGATTGTAAAGATTTAGGCCAAGATCCAGCATTCATTGTTACTGTAATTTGATCCTTTAGTTGTATTGTGACGATCACTTGGAATAACATTCAGTTGTATTCATTCAAAGCATCAAGGAAAATCTCATTTAATACGCTATTCTCAACAAATATTAAAAATAACTGTTACAAAAATAATACATACTGGTAAAACAAGTAGAAAATGCAAATAAACATAAAGACAAAAATGAAAAGCATCTATCATTTTACCATCCAGTTGTGGCCATCACTAACATTGGCTAACAATAGCTTATCATAGAACCCAGAGCACACCATTGAGAAGGGGTAGGGGGACCCAATGCCAGTGATTAATAAGGGACTGGCTGGAGATGATGGCAGCCAGAAACTCTTAAATACCTGTGTATGGTGTGTGTTAGACTTAATGTCTTCTAAACTGGAAGTATTTATTAGCTGTGTTCATTTTATTATAAGATGAAAGAAAGCGAAGCGCCTCTTGAAGGAGTAACTGCCCTATTCTGGTTAACTTCTGTTTCCATTGATTTTTTTAGGAAGTGTTTTTCTTATGCAGGGCATGTTTCTCTACGTAAGCATGAATTTTCCTCTTGATTCTTAAGTGAAGGGATAATATAAAATGAGCTGCTATATAGAAAGAGTAGAATAATAACATACTTTTAAAAGGAATGACTTCTGCTCCTCTGATGGAAAGACAGGAAAGTTAAGTCATCAGAAACTGCATGTAGTTATTATCAGGGGATAACGGAATGTCAGAATCCCTCCTAGGTTTTGTTTTGTTTTGTGTTTTCTTCTTTTTCTTTTCTTTTGAGACGGAGTCTCGTTCTGTCACCCAGGCTGGTGTGTAGTGGCACAGTCTCAGCTCACTGGAACCTCCACCTCCCAGGTTCAAGCAGTTCTCCTGCCTCAGCCTCCCAAGTAACTGGGATGACAGGCATGCACCACCACACCCAGCTAATTTTTTTTTTTTTTTTTTGTATTTTTAGTAGACAAGGGATTTCACCATGTTGACCAGGCTGTTTTCGAACTCCTGGCCTCAAGTGACCTGCCCATCTCAGCCTCACAAAATGCTGGGATTACAGGCGTGGGCCACTGTACCCGGTCCCTCCTAGATTTTTTTTTTTTTTTTTTTAGACAGAGTCTCACTCTGTCGCCCAGGCTGGACTGCAGTGGCCGGATCTCAGCTCACTGCAAGCTCCGCCTCCCGGGTTCATGCCATTCTCCTGCCTCAGCCTGTCGAGTAGCTGGGACTACAGGCACCTGCCACCTGGCCTGGCTAGTTATTTGTATATATTTTTTTAGTAGAGACGGAGTTTCACCATGTTAGCCAGGATGGTCTCGATCTCCTGACCTCGTGATCCGCCTGTCTCGGCCTCCCAAAGTGCTGGGATTACAGGCTTCCTCCTAGATTTTTAAAAATGGTTTTTAACATAGTATATCTGTCCCCTACTACATCGTATCTGATGTCCCTCCTCTTCTGTCTGTTGCCTCGCCATCCTACGGCAACTTCACGTAACTTAACAAGGCTACATTGTAAAATTTAAGGAATTCTGTGCTAAGGTCTCTGATTATTCCACTAACATTCTCTCATCCTTCAACTTACAATAACTTTAAAAAAAAAAAAAAAAAGAGTCTGGCTTTCAAATCATTACACTACAAAGATTTATGTAAGCAACAGTCATCTCCCTGGATCTGAAAGTAGTTGTCCTTTGTGCGATTTTGATGGCTTCTGAGCACTCGTTTGCAGGTTTCCTTCTCTGATGCTCGGGATAACTTAGTATGCCACAGCCCTCTTAACTTCCAGTGGGCTTCTTTTAAGTGTCTGTGCTTAAAAGAAGCTTACTCTATGAGCAGTAATGCACTTCAACCAGTTGGTCAGTGATGATCCCCACAGTTTGCTCTCTTGAAGCCATTGTGGTATACACAGAGTAAATGATGAGAGCTTTGTCCACTGCCCTCTCTTCCAAGTAAAGAGTGTAAAAGTTGTTTTAAAGGAGGTCTGCATTTTGTGGTATCATTCAGTTTTGGAACAGTGTCTATTTAGATTTTAGCCTGGAATTCTTTTGGAAACTCCACCCCTGGAAGAAAATGATTTTTAAAAGAATGTGTTTCAGCAGCTGTTAATGTTAGCAAAAATATAGCACTGTGTTGGAAGATCTTTTGGTTATACAACAGTAGCTTGCTGGATTTCACTTCTGCAGTTGCAGTACCTTCCATTGAGAGACTGATTTAAATTAGGCAAATATTGCCAAGTTTTAAATTATAATGTTGTATTGTTGGAAAATGCTCAAATTTTGATTCTCTAGTATTGTAATGTGTTTTTAATTTTAAGCATCACATTGAGATTTTAGCATTTAAATACCTGAAGGAAGCAATAGGCAAATTTTTACTTGTTAAAAAATATTAATAAGTAGCAGTTGTTTCTTTCTTGCCTCTTTTTCTTTATGGGATATTTAGATTTTGTATGATCATATGCAGTAGTTCTGAACTCTTTTATTCACAGTGTTAGGGTTGTGCATGGGTTGGTTTTCTTGCACAGCTCTCATTAGACTTATTTCAGTTACCTATTCTCAGCCCTAATGGTAGTGACATCCCTGTTTATTTACTTCTTGGATTCTTACCAAGTTACAACATGATCTCTTTATCCTTGTGCTACTGATTCTATTAAGTTTACTATTTCTTTTATTTATTTACTTATTTTTTTGAGACAGAGTCTTGCTGTGTTGCTCAGGCTGGAGTGCAGTGGCATGATGTTGGCTCACTGTAACCTCCACTTCCTGGGTTCAAACGGTTCTCCCACCTCCGCCTCTCAAGTAGCTGGGATTACAGGCGTGTGCCACCAGGCCCAGCTAATTTTTGGTGTTTTTTTTTAGTAGAGACTAAAAACAATAGTAGGGTTTCACCATATTGGCCAGGCTAGTCTGGGACTCCTGACCTCAGGTGATCCACCCGCCTCAGTCTCCCAAAGTGCTGGGATCACAGGTGTGAGCCACCAAGGCTGGCTAAGTTTACTGCTTCTACACAGACAGATTGATAGGTTTTTGTTTTAGATGAGTAATTGCGGTGTAATCTCTTCAGAGGATTTAGATAAAGTATTTTCAGTTGGCCTCCCATTCCTCCTTCTCATTGCTTCAGAGTAGGCTTTTTTCCCCTGCACCTTCATTTCTTTCTCTCTCTCTCTTTTTTTTTTCTTGAGAGAGAAGTTTTACTTTCTTCTAAGTAGAGAGTGGTAGTAAAAATCAAGTTCAGGTAAAGAATGAAGTGGTGGGCCAGATTTGGGAAGAAAATGAGAGAGTTTAAAAAAGTAAAATCTGCCACTGCTCCTGTAGCTGTTTTCGTGTGACCCTGAATTAGACCAGGTAACTGCCATTTTTTTCATCAGGGTCTGAGGATGGCGTTTGAGCAACAGCTAGCTTGTCAGTGTTTGTTTTTATAATATGTAGTCAGTTAAGAGTTTGACTGACTTGCTGATTTGTTAACTGCAGGGGGAAAAAAAGGCTTACTCTCTCCTTTCTAATTTCCTACCAGATGAATTCCTCCTTCATCAGTTCTGTGAAGAGACTATGAAATAATTTGAACAGTTTTTATTTTTAATAATTGAACCTTCTTCCCTACTGTTATAAACTAAGATCTCCCTTTTTCTTAAAAGCAGTGAGAAGTTATTTTCCCTTCAGGTTTTAAGGTAAGAATTGGTCCCAGTGAGCTGATATCTAACTATTCTTACATTTTTTTTTCTTCAGTCTTCCATAAATTAGCTGAAATAAAATTTTGTTCTGAAATTTTACCAAATTCCTTGAGATTCTTGGAGTCCTCTAGAGGTGGTATGGAGCCACAGCTTGGAATAATTGCTTTAGGAATAATCCTTCTACCTGGTACACAGGGACATCATCCTTTGCAAGGAAGGCAGTTAAATGTGTGTAATCTGGCAGATTGGGATCTGGACTCCTGAGTGTGTGTCTCTTCTGCCTTCTTTAGTTTACTGTTTCACATCTCTCTGTCCTTATTGCCAAGTCTGGTGTCTAAGCTTCACTGTCAAGTTCACCATCTTCCTAAGGTTGTAATAGAGGCAGGGTCATGGTGCTTTTTGGAGTTTGTGTCTGTTTTCTGGTGTTTCTGGATACAAGATGGCAAAATAGTCCCATTTCTGTTTCAGTGCTTGATAAATGACTGAAGAAAAGAAAAAGGAGAGAAAGAAACAAAGAAAATCTGATTCCTTAAGTAGTTGCAGTCTGTTCTTCAGACTTTTTTGTTTGTTTGTTTTGATGGTGTTTATTAAATGTGCACATCATTAACTGTAGTCATGCAGGGTTGCTTTCAAATCTGGGAGAGCACATTGGTCTACAGAGTAGCTTCTTGGTATTTCTCAACTGTTTTTCAGCACAAGGGAAGATGCACTCATTTTAATTTCCTTAGTTTTTTCCTCTGAGAGCAGAGAGCTGCATTGTTTTTCCTGTGACCTTTATAAAGCCATGTGTTCTGTTCGGAGGACAGTCAGTGCACAACCCATTCAAGGATGCTCTCTACAGTCCTTCCTGATCCTTGGCCAGTTTTCCAAAATGAGATAAGGAATACAAAAACACTGTCTCATAAGCTGTAGAAGTGTCAGAAATGGAGGAGAGTATTGTCTTTACTATATTATTCGTTGCTTGTGTGGCCTAGTGTAAATATTCTCCATTCAGTACGTGATCTCCATTGGTGAAATGGCTGCTTTTGACAATACTGTTTCCGGAGAATAGCTATTTCTCGATTAGGCCAGCTTGGAACTTTTCCAATGGAAAACTATTTGCACGTTGAACAAATATGACATATATTGCATTAAAATGAGTTGCTGGTGTTTCATAATATTTACAAGTTGAAGAATCACTGCCCTTTATATATGGCAATAAATTTCTTTTGGCAGTGACCATGAAGTTCTTGGCCACATGAAAAATAACTGACCAGAGAGTCTGAATCTCACTTCTTATTCAGAGGACTATTTCTCTGACAGATGGATTTTGTAGCCAATGTAGAATAATGCTTTTTGTTTTGTGATTTAACTCATTGCCCTCAGGCATTTCAGTTTGTGTGTGTTGATCTGAAAAGCTCTTCTCATGGAGAGATATGTGACCTGGACTACAGGAAATATAATTTGCAGGAAGAGTTGGAGAGGGGGGCCTTTCCTTCCTCCGTCTCCCAAAATAGCCAAGTAATTAAATCCATGACTGTAGCTAGAAAGTGAACTATTGTCTGTATTGTCAGCAACACCCTAAGGGTGCAGAGAAGCTGCTTCTGTGCAAGACATTATCTGAGCAGGCGCCTCATCCAGTGGGACGATGCCATCCACATTTGGAAGCAGCTGAGAAATGCTTCGGCATTGGCAGCGATTCCTCATCAGAAATGCTCTCTCGCATTTTATAGTAAACCTGTGTTGACTCTGGTGGGGAGCTCTAAAAATATCTTATCATGGAGATTTGACATTTCTTATAGCAGCCAATAGTTTACATTGACAAGCCCCTTGGAATTGTTTCAGAACACTAATCGCTTGCTGTCAGCAGCTAGCTCCTCTGAGGGGAAGAGCTGGGCTGATCCTGCCTCTGTTGTAAGACTGCCTGATTAGGCCGGGCGCGGTGGCTCAAGCCTGTAATCCCAGCACTTTGGGAGGCCGAGACGGGCGGATCACGAGGTCAGGAGATCAAGACCATCCTGGCTAACACGGTGAAACCCCGTCTCTACTAAAAATACGAAGAAAAACTAGCCGGGCGAGGTGGCGGGCGCCTGTAGTCCCAGCTACACGGGAGGCTGAGGCAGGAGAATGGCGTAAACCCGGGAGGCGGAGTTGGCAGTGAGCTGAGATCCGGCCACTGCACTCCAGCCTGGACAGAGCAAGACTCCGTCTCAAAAAAAAAAAAAAAAAAAAAAAAAAAAAAAAAAAAAAGACTGCCTGATTAGAGGGACATTTCTGAGTTCATGTCCATTCCTTCATTTCCAGTATATACTGAAATCAAAATACCATGAAAGGCTGATAGAACTGATTCACAGAATTTGTTTTTAGGAATTTTGGATTTTTTAAAGTACAGCTAGGCCTGGTGGTAGCTCATGTCTATAATCCCAGCACTTTGGGAGGCTGAGGTGGGAGGATTGTTTGAGGCCAGGAGCTCAAGAGCAGCCTGGGCAATATAGCAAGACCGCATCTGTATGAAAAATAAAATTAAAAAAAAATTTTAAACTAAATAAAAAGGGCTATGTTATAGTTATGTGCTATAGGACTAACAAAAAAAAGGTTGTGTCATTTGTCTTGGAAGTGATGTCTTTGCTGAATGAGAAAAAGAATACAGTGACAAGGGAAATACTTGTTTCACTCTGCTGAAAACATTCTGACTCTTAGAACAGAATTTTCCTCCTTCAAGAGAGACGGTTATTTAGACATTACATTACATTGTTTGAAATTAGGGCAAAATCATGTAGTGTTTTAAAAAAAGTACTCAAATATACAGTGGAAAGAAAGCCAAGCTGTAACACATTAATCAGAATTTATTCATGCTGGCTGGGCGGGGTGGCTCAGGCCTATAATCCCAGCACTTTGGGAGGTCCGAGTGGGCAGATTGCCTGAGGTCAGGAGTTTGAGATCAGCCTGGCCAACATGGTGAAACCCCAACTCTACTTTAAAAAAAAAAAAAAAAAAAAAATTAGCCAGGTGTGGTGGCGCATGCTTGTAGTCTCAGCTACTTGGGAGGCTGAGGCAGGAGAATTGCTTGAACCCAGGAGGTGGAGGCTGCAGTGAGCCAAGATTCTCTAGCCTGGGCAACAGAGCGAGATTCCATCTTTAAAAAAAAAAGAAAGAAAGAAAAGAACTTATTTATGCTATATGTAAGATAATTTTTTCTCTGTCCTTCTGGTGAGAATAATATGCTGCTCCATGTGAGGTGAGTTAGCTCCTTTATGGATCATTTATTAAATGTTAAGTTCTGCCTATAATGAGTACATTAACCAAGAGGGCATGTTTCGTTTTTAGAATAATTGACTAATGTAAGGATTCTAATGTTTATTATATCTATAACAATTCCATTTTAAGGATAAGTAAATAAAGACCCAAATGTGTAGTTACTTGTTAAAAGTAGCAAAACAAGTCATTCAAAGAGCAGGAAACAGATGGGCCAGTGCATGTTTCTTTCTATAAAAGTTAATCTCAGCCGGATGTGGCAGCTCATGCCTATAATCCCAGCACTTTGGGAGGCCAAGATGAGAGGATTGCTTGAACCCAGGAGTTTGAGACCACCCTGGGTAACATAGTGAGACCCTATCACTACATAAATAATAATTAAAAAATAAAAATTAGCTGGGCATGTTGGCACACACCTGTAGTCCTAGCTGCTTGGGAGGCTGAAGCAGGAGGATTGCTTGAGTCTAGAAGGTCAAGGCTGCAGCGAGCTATAATTATGCTAGTGCATTCCAGGCTGGGTGAAAGAGTGAAACTCTGTCTCTGACAACAGCAGCAGAAACATTAAGGTATGTTGACATAATGCATATATCATTCAAAACAGAGATTCTAGTGCCAGTTATTCTCTCATTATTTTTAGATAAGTATTGTAGCAATTGCACAGTAATAGCTCAAGGCTCCCCATTCCATATATTTGCCATTGGATGGCACAAAGGAATTGTAAAACACCTAAGGATCAGTGATAACTTACTGACTTTGGGGTTAAGGGACAGGAAGAAATCAATGGCATGACCATGGATCCAATCTGCTGGAGAGTGAACTTACTTCCCAGTCCCCCGACTCCTTCATTTCTGTATTCTTATTTTTTTACAAATAGGGTCTTACTATATCACCTAGTGTGGAGTACAGTGCACAGTCATAGCTCACTGGCAGCCTTGAACTCCTGGGCTCCAGCTCAAGCCATCCTCTCCACTCAGCCTCCCGAGTAGTTAGGCGTGCACCACTATGCCTGGCTTTTTTTCCCTCCCCTTCCCTCCCCTTCTGTTTTTGTCTTGCTATGTTGCCCAGGCTGGTGTGGAATTCCTAGGATCAAGCCCTGGCCCAAAGTGCTGGGATTACAGGCATGATCCACTGTGCCCCTTCATATCTTCTGTGTTCCATTCTTAACTTTATATGTTTCTCAACTTTCATGAAGTCCTACTCTTTTTTGTAGCCAACCTCTTTGTTCTGTCTTTGCCAGTCCCTCTCATCTTCTCTGGGATGCAAATTGTCTAATTGTGTCATTCCACTCACTCCTCCTTCCTCATCTCTTCATGCTTTTTCTTTGTAAATCTTAGGCTCTCTCCTGTCCTCTCCAGCACCCACTGCCCTACCCACTCTCAGATCTTTTCCATTCTCTCTCTCCTTGCTTCTAGTATGTCACAAAAAGTGAAGGAGTGGGAGAATTACCCCATCACTCTTTTATATCTTTATTCTTAATTCTTAAAGTTCTTTTTAAATTTAGGTATTATATATATATCCAATAAAATGCAAAGATCTTAGTTGTCCTTTAAGATTTGGGTTTCTGATTATTGGCTGTTAGGAATAAAATTGCTGTCAACATTCTTGTACAAGTCATTTTGTGGACATGAAATTTCATTTCTCTTGGGTAATACCTAGGAATAGAATAATTGGGTCATAGGATAGATGTATATTTTACTATGTAAGAAACTGCCAAACTGTTTTTCTGAAATGGTAGTGCCATGTTATAGTTGCACTAGCAATTCATGAGGGTTCCAGTTGCTCCACATTTCTTACCAGTATTTGGTATTGTCAGTTTTTAAACAAACTTTTAGCTCTTCTGCTGGGTGTTTAATAGTATCTCATTATGATTTTAATTAGCTCTTTCCTGATGACTGATTTTGATCATCTTTTTATGTGCTGATTGGCCATTCATGTGGTCGGTACCTTTTTTTTTTTTTTTTGCAGTGTCTTTTGCAAGTCTTGACTGTTTTTCTAAATGACGTTGTTGTCTTTTAATTGCTGATTTGTAAGATTATATATGTATTCTAGATATGATTTCTTTGTCAGATATGTATTTTATGAATACTTTTCCTTGTCTGTAGCTTGCCTATTCGTTTTCTTAACGATGTCTCTTGATGAATAAAAAGTTTAGTAAGTCCAATTTCTTGAGTTTTTTTTCATGGTTAGTGGTGTACCATGTGTTACCTAAGAAGTCTTTGCTTAGCCAATATTGGGAAGATATTGTCCCATGTTTACTCTGAGAAGCTTTAGGGTTTTGTCTTTTACTTTTAGGTTGATAAAACATCTCTTTCCTTTTTTTTTTTTTTTGAGATGAACAGAAATAACTGTTATGGTTTACTTGCACTATTTTCCTTTTTCTATCTAGTACCAATTGTTGATAATTCTGTTCCTTTCCCATTGAGCTGGGTTAGTTCTTAATTGAAAATCAGTCAACTATGTATGTGTGAGTCTCATCTGTTCCACTGGTCTATTTGTTCTTAAGTCAATTATACACTGTCTTGAATACTGTAGCTTTGTAAAGGCTTTGACTCAGGTAATTAAGTTCTCTAACTTTATATATTTTTTAATTTTTAATTTTAGAGATGTGCAGTGGCATGATCATAGCTCACTGCAGCCTTGAATCCCTGGGATCGAGTGATCTGTCTGCCTCAGCCTCCCAAGTGGCTAGGACTACAAATACACACCACCATGCCTGCCCAGTTAATTTTTAGTTTTGTAGAGGTGCAGTCTCACTATGTTGCCCAGGCTGGTCTCAAACTTCTGGACTCCAGTTCTCCTGCCTTGGCTCACCAAAATGCTAGGATTATAGGCATGAGACACTGCACCCAGCCTCATTCTTGCCTTTTAATTGCTTTGTATATTGTAGATCCTTTGAATATCCCTATAAATTTTAGAATCATTTGTCATTAAAAAAAAATAATAATAAAAGCCAATTAGATTTTGACTGGGATTTCATTGAGTCTGTTTTTCAGCCTGTGGAGAATAGACATTTTAATAATACTGAATATCCCATTCATGAACCTCTTCACTTCTCAGCAGTGTTGTGTAGTTTTCAACATAGATGTTTCATACATCTTTCGTTAGATCTAGATTTTCATTAGATATACTGGATTTTTTGTGATCCTCTAAGTATTGTATTTCAAATTCCATTTTGTTTTTCACTTGCTAGTATACATACAATTGCTGTTTGTGTATTGACCTGATATCCTGCAAACCTCCTAAATTCAATTGCTAGTTCTAATTGTGTGTGCGCGCGTGTGTGTGTATGTGTATGTAGGTAATTGTCGTATGTGATCATGATTGATTCTGTTAATAATGACAGTTTTATTTGTTCCTTTTCCATCTTTATACATTTTAAAACTCCTTTTTCTGGCCCATCGGACTAGCTAGAACTTGCAGTGGAGTGCTAAGTAGGAGTAGTGAAAATGGACGTCTTGCATTATTCCTGGTCTTAAGAAAAAAATATTCAGTGTTTCACTGTTAAGTCTCATATTTGACTGGGTATGGTAGTGCATGCCTATAATCCTAGCACTTTTGGAGGCTGAGGTGGGAGAACTGCCTGAGTCCAGAAGTTTGAGACCAGCCTGGGCAACATAGTGAGAACCCATCTCTACAAAAAATAAAAAATTAGCCAAGATTGGTAGCACATGGCTATAGTTCCAGGCTGTTGCAAAAGGTGAGCCCAGGAGTTCGAGAGGCTGCAGTGAGCTGGGATTGTGCCACTGCACTCTAGCCTGGGAAACAGAACGAGAGCCTGTCTCAGGAAAAAAAAAAAAAAAAAGAGAGAGAGAGAGAGAGAAAAAGTCGCATGCTTAGGTTTTTTTACACTGGCTTCTGCTCTTAAAGCCCTATAATTTTGTGAGCTCCTGTTTTTTAAGTTCACAGTGTTCAATCTACATATTAAGCTTTCCTGTGCTTGTGACATTACTGCATTACTCCCATTTTTCTGTTTGTTTTCTACCTGTTTTCCCAAGCAGTTACCTGTTGCTTTTTCCCTTTGGCTCTTCTACCTTTGTGAACATAGCTTCTTCTCTTTTACTCTCTTCTTTCTGTGTTCTCTTTTACTCTCTTCTTTCTGCATTTTTTTTTTTTTTTTCCAGATGGAGTTTTACACTGTCTCCCAGGCTGGAGTACAGGTGCAGTGGCACAATCTCAGCTCACTGCAACGTCCGCCTTCCAGGTTCAGGCAATTCTCCTGCCTCAGTCTCCTAAGCAGCTGAGATTATAGGTGCATGCCATCACGCCCAGCTAATTTTTGTATTTTTAGTAGAGATAGGGTTTCATCATGTTGGACAGACTGGTCTCGAACTCCTGACATCAAGTTATCTACCATGCTCGGCCTGCATTAATTTGGTTTTAATGAATTCCTTTGTAAGTGAATTCTTATTTATCAAATATTTATTGAGCAGGTACAATATGACTATGTTGGTATCTGAAGCTATACAAGTTGATGAGACATGGTCTCTGTCCTAAAAGAGGTCACTGTAAAGCATGGAAAGTCCTTTGAATGGATGCTTCCTTGGACCTCTTTGGAAGGAATGGACATCTCACTCGATCTGGTGAGGGTCAGTGAAAAGGCCTACTGAAGGAGTTGATTGTCCCACTTCTTTTTGCTCCTTTTGTGTAGTCACCCAAGATTGAGGATTGGTTTTCTTTTTTTCCTCCACATGTGATTACAGCTCTTCGCAGTTGTTTTCATGCCACGATTTCCAAACCCAGCCAGAAGCATAGTTGTCAGAACTATATTGTGATGCTTATTGCCTTGTACCCTTTGTAATTTTTGTGTAAAGAGCTCCCCTAATAGCTCTTTAGCTCTTGATGGTACTAACTTGTTTGTCCTGATTTTTAGAAATTCTATAGAATGTTATATGTGTTAAAAACTCAAAAAATGTTTTTGAATGAATGAACTAATTGAATAATTTTCACTTTTTGTTCATATGTGTCTTATATTCTTATATTTCATTATTGGATAGATTTGTAACTTAATATGAAAATAACGTTTTTTTTTGAGATGGAGTCTTGCTGTGTCAAGGCTGGAGTGCAGTGGCGCCATCTTGGCTTACTGCAACCTCTACCTCCCAGGTTCAAGCGATTCCCCTGCCTCAGCCTCCCAAGTAGCTGGGATTACAAGTGTGTGCCACTACACCTGGCTAATTTTTATATTTTTAGTAGAGACAGGGTTTCACTTTGTTGGCCAGGCTGGTCTCAAACTCCTTACCTCAGGTGATCCACCCACCTTGGCCTCCCACAGTGCTGGGATCACAGGCATGAGCCACTGTGCCTGACATGAAAATAATTTTGGATTGTATTAATTTTCTAGAATAATTATTTTTTTTCAAATATTCCTTTGGGGGGCTTCTTTACTTCTACAATGCTGGACAGTAGGATGACTCTCTTGCTACTCTACCCAGAGCAGACCCTTTCCTTAAATAACAAATGCTGGTGAGCTGCACTTCAAGATTCCTGTCTTGGATTTTTCATTCCATTTCTTCACCCAAACCAATGTCTGTTATCCTATCTTTGTTTGCCACGGTGAAACCCCGTCTCTAGTAAAAATACAACCAGCTGAGCGCAGGTGGCACACGCCAGTAGTCCCAACTACTTGGAGGCTGAGGCACAAGAATCGCTTGCCTCTCTTATTCAGTAGCTCTGCTTATTCTTGTAAAGCTGTAATGGCATCACAGAACACATTTTATTTTTGAGCAGGAACCAACTAGTGATTATTTTCAGATAATTAAATTATGAAACTATGAACAATGCCTTATTGCAAACGTAATGGTTATGTGAGGCATTGTTTAGTGATTTCATTGGAATGAAGGTGAACCAAGGCATTTAAATGTTTTTTCAAATTGAATTATGTATTTCTTTCAGGCAAACATGAGCTACTTAGTATCCATTAAATATGGGGGGATATAGCTTAATTTTGCTTAAGTGTAAGGTCAGAAGTCTTTAAACTCAACTGTGTAATGAAGTCTGCTGTCAGCATTTTATTTACTAAATTTTTATCATTTACAAAATTTGAAATTACTTTGAAAGATAAATTGTCTTTTATCACCAATATATTTTTTACTTATATCCTTGTGGGGAGGAATGTGGTGATCATAGCAGGTATTTAGATATCAGATAAAATCAGTGAATATGAATATGTTACATGTGCCTTAAAATGTAGTTATCAACTTTGAATCAACAGGAAAATAGGGGTTTTAAGTGTAATTTACATTAGGATGTTTACATTTCTAATATTCTTAAGAAAGTAAATGTGCTATTTAGTCTAAAAATGAAATGAGACCAGATGTGGTGACTCACACCTGTAATCTCAGCACTTTGGGAGGCCAAGGCGGGTGGATCGCTTGAGGCCAGGAGTTCCACACCAGCTTGGGCAACATGGTAAAACCCTGTCTCTAGTAAAAATACAACAACCAGCTGAGCGCAGGTGGCACACGCCAGTAGTCCCAACTGCTTGGGAGGCTGAGGCACAAGAATCACTTGAACCTGAGAGGCAGTGAGCTGGGATGGCTCCACTGTACTCCAGCCTAGAGACTGTCTCCAAAAAAAAAAAAGTGAAATGAAAAGGCATGCTTATATAGTGAGATATAGCTTAAAGTTTATTTGACCATGAGCAATTAAGCCTTATCAATTCAGAGGTTACCACTATTGTTTATAATTTCAAACCCAAGTCTGCTTTTTCTGTTTTCCTTACATATGATAAAAATGCTTCACTTTTATTAAACTTAATAAGAGTTTAAAATAATTCAGCATTTAAGTGGTTCTAAGTGCTGGAGAAAGATTTGGAATGCATTTTTCAAGGGTGACCTTAGTGGCTCTCTTGGCCTTCCAGGGGGCCCACAGTGACAGGTCCATCTGTCAGTAGATCGGGATTAGTAGGTGTAATTTATTCCCATTAATTACCTGTCTCTGGAATTCTGCCTTTTCATTCACCTTATCATCTAGGGAAGAGACTACCTTTTTTTTTCTTTTTTCAGTGCCGAGATTTCTTGTCTTCCCTAGCCATGATGCTTGCCCTCACAGAGAGGAGCTATCCCATGTATGAACCAAGTCATTCTACTGACAGCAGACGATCCAAGTCCCAGGGTCTCTTTTGATTATTTCTGATGTTTTATTTATTCTCTTATTGTTTCTGCCTAGATTGGCCAGAAAGAGTTAGATTTGAAGGTCAGCTGCAAACATTTCGTGTTTTTAATCACAAGTTGGCCAATTGGGAGGTTTCTATCCAGTTCCTTGAAATAGGTCACCAGACACATTGTACGAATCCCAGAGTTTAATGGGCCATCTGTTGGGTCACTCTGGTAATTGTTCCTTTTTATAAATTCCAATGTACCCAGTTAAGTTGAAGCAAAGGGTGTTAGACTCTGAATGTGCTGACCAGTGGGACCCTCTCAACTGAAACTTGCCCTCAGAGAGTTTTTGTTGACTCCATTTCTTCTGTATTTCTTCCTCAATAGTGAGAGTTTGGTTTTTTTAATTGTGGGAGTTGACGGTCATGCTTGCTGAAGATAATTAGAAATGGGGGGAAGTAGTACTGCTTGGGAATAGGAAAAATGAGGCCAGTCATTTGGCTGTAGCAATAGTGGGATTTCTTTACAAAGAAACTTTGGACAAGGCGAAGGGAGCTAGTTGTGGTGGCTCACACCTGTGATCCCAACACTTCGGGAGGCTGAGACAGGAGGATCACTTGAAGCCGAGACTTGGAAACCACAGCGAGATCCTGTATCTACAAAAAATTTTTTTAAAAATTAGCCAGGTGTGGTGGTGTGTGCACTTGTAGTCCCAGGTACTTGGGAGGTTGAGGTGGAAGGATCACTTGAGCCCAGCAGTTTGTTGCAGTGAGTTGTGATCACCCCACTGCTCTCCAGCCTGAGTGACAGAGTGAGACACTGTCTCAAAAAAATACATTTTTTTTTTTAAGTTTAAAAAAGCCAAAGGGAAATGATGGACAATAAACTTGTTCCATGCAGCTGGGTTTCTCTGTGACTCTCAGGAGAGGAGCTCAGAAAGGGTATAGTGTGGAGTAGTCAGAGCTGAAGTTTTAAGCAAAGCGGTTTGTTAGCTCACTGAAAACACCTGAAATGTGCGTTTTACTTTGTGTTTCTGATTTTCTGGTAAGATCTGGAAAATGAGAGTCAAAACATGGAGTCTCAAGTCTGAAGGGCAGTGAGTGTGTTAATGAAGAACCAGACTGAGGCAGATGTCTTTCAGTATATTATCTGTGAAAAAGAAAGTTCTGTTCTGGGCTGGTTTCTCTTCCCTCTCGAAGCGATGTTATCTAGTTGCATGACTTGAAATAGCCTCTGTTTGCCTTTCTTGTTCCCAACTCTTTATGCAGCTCTTCAGACTTGTATTTCCAATTGCTTTTCTGATATATCCACATTTATGTCCAATTAGACATCGCTAATTTAATATGGTCAGCGAAGAACTGTGATCAATCCCAGCACTTAGGGAGGCTGAAGCAGAAGGATTGCTTGAGCCCAGGAGTTTGAGACCAGCCTGAGAAACAAAGCGAGATTCGGTCTCTACAAAAAATAAAGATTAGCTGGGCATGATGGCATGTACCTGTAGTCCCAGCTACAGCTAGTTCCAGCTAGTCCCAGGGTCATTTCCCTTTCCTCTCCAGCCACACTGGCACTTTTTACCTTGGACACACTGTTCGTTCATATCCTAGGGTCTTTCCACTTGGCTTTTGCCTCTGCCTGGAACATTCATGCTTTGTGTAGCTGATTCCTCCGTGACATTTAGTCATTTAGTCTTACTATCTTAAATGACTTCTTTGCAAAGAGGCCTTCCTTGACCAAATCAGTTGAGACTGATGTGGGAGGATCGTTTGATCCCAGGAATTCGAGGCTGTAGTGAGCTGAAAAACAACAAAAACCTTGATGTGTGCCTAGGGTCATCAGCTCATCCTTGTTTCCTGGGACTTTCTTGGTTTTGACAGTGAAGTCTCACATTCTAGGAAACCCCTTCTTCCTGGGCAAACCAGGATGGCCACTCTTCCTATTTATAGTCCTTAAACCCGTTTCTGTCTCACTTGGAATTCCTTGGGAGAATCATCTGTTCAGTTGCTCAAGTTAAGCATTCAGGAGTTATCACTGATTCATCTCTTTCTAAATCCATCAGTAACATATTTCTTAATCACATCAAATCCATCGGTATGCCTTGTTGGCTCTACCACCAAAAGTGTCCAACTCTGTCTGCTTCTCTGCATCTCTGCTGATCCCACCTTAATGTAAGCTGGTTTGATGTTGAGCTGGGTTATGTCATGAGACAGGGATGTGGAACCTGCAACCTTTAATGTTGCTCTTAAAGTCCAACCCCATACCAGGCCCTCCAAGCTTCTTCACAGCCCCACACCATCTATCTTTTCTTTTCTGGGTCATTTCCCTTTCCCCTCCAGCCACACTGGCACTCTTTACCTTGGACATGCTGTTTGCTCCTGTCCCAGCGTCTTTCTACTTGCTCTTCCCTCTGCCTGGAACATTCATGCTTTGTGTTGCTGATTCCTTCATGACATTTAGTCATCTTATTTTAAATGACTTCTTCACAAAGAAGCCTTCCTTGACCAAATCAGTTGAAAGTAGCCAGCCAGACAGCCAGCCACTCTTGATCATATTACTATATTTTAATTTTCTGGATGGCACTTCCAGCCATTTGACCTTTATCTTGTTTATTGATTTGCTTGTTCTCACTTTCCCCTACTAGACCGTAAGCCCCTCAAGAGTGATGGTTTTGATTGCTGTACCTGCCATCCTTTCCCCAGGCTTTAGGACCGTTCACATAACAGGGGCTAGAAAATATTATTAATCGTAGTAAAGAATAAATGTATCCTAAGGCATTTAGTTAAAACTTTGAGATCTTGAAAGTTTTAGCAAGCAAGAACCAGTAAGTGGAAATTAATTGTACCATAGCTATTATTACTACCACAAAAGGTACAGAATATCATTGATATTATCTTCATTTAATAGGTTATCATACTGATTTTATGTTAGCTAAAAGTGTAGGTTTATTTATAAATGTATTTTCCCATGCCCTGTTTCTTTTTAAGCTTGTAAGTTACTGAATGGTTGAACTTTTCTCCTGCAGCAGCTGTTGAGTTTGTATCCTTAGTATGAAAGTTCAGTCATTCCATACATCAGTCTGTAGGGACTGCAGAGTGCCTTGGAGCCTTCCTTCCTTCCTTTGACCTAAGGGACTGTGTTTTGGAACTTGGGTGATTATAAATCTGCACATTTCAGTGTTGAAAGTATTTCTAAACGAGGATCTCAACCTTAGGACTCTGGCATTTGGGGTCAGATAATTTTGTTGTGAAGGGCTGTGGAATTACATGTTTTTAGCTGCATCCCCGGCCTCTACCCACGAGATACCAGTAACGCCTCCTCAGTTTAGACTGCCGATATCTCCAAATACTGCTCAGTGTCACTCTGGAGGGCAGAGTCTCCCCCGTTGAAATCCACCCTTCTAAACAATGAATACGTTTTCGTCTATTTTCTTTATCCTGGGAGATAATAATTTTTAAAAAATCAAATCGAAATCTGGCTCAGCTTTTTTGGTGGGGTGAATGTAGCAGATTTTTGAAAGCTATTATAAGGAAAGATTGTTCATCTTCCACCATTACTAAGTTATAAGAATCTATTTTCAACTTGTATGTTTCTATAATTCCACAGTACGCTTTGCGTTAGGAACCCTGATATATTCTGGGGGAATTTGTTCTTTCAGTGTTTCTGTATTTTTCGCCTGCTCCCATCACCATGGAGCTAAACACTTTGAGACATGTTAAGTTAAAAACAGTAATGACAGAAGAGGAAAAAACATTTTGCTTCTGCGTTCTTTTTTCCTCTCTTCTCTTCCTCCTTACCTTAGTCAACCAAATAGGGTATTAGTTTGAATGTTTTCATTGGATGTCAAGATAGGAAAGGCATGTTTTTCAGAGCTTATTTTTTTCTTAGGAAATGCTAACAGTATAATTTGAACAGACCTATGAATTGATATTCTGAAATAAAGGAAAATATGCCAGGAATGTATAGGGAAGGAGACTTTTTCCTTGGCCTGCACCCATTTTATAGATCTGTGTGCTTCAGAGATCCCATTGTATTGTTTAAGTAGGGCTCCTCTACATCATATTCAATTCTTTTTTTTTTTTTTATATAGAGAACAAATATCAGAATATATGTAACCTAGTTGTTAGTGTAGAACTGATTGATTCATTGAATAAATGCAATTCTTGCCAGCTTTTTAAAATTGAGACCTAGCACAGTGTTTTATATAAAGTAACTAGAGACAGATTATTTTTCAGCTTGTGGTTTGTGTTTGAAATTCATACCCTCATCCAGTTACAGATTTTGAGCTTTAGCCTATCTGAATGGAATATTCCGTTCAGTCCTTTCAAATGTACCAAGGATTAATATAAAATGAGAGAAAAAAGTTTTCTTTCCTAATATTTATGACCTGCAGCATCTTCTGTTAGTTTGTAGGAACATGGTACTGATAACGTTATTTCTGTTCAGCAAAGGTAGTTTAGAGATTTTTTTTCTGTTTAAGATACTGTATTTTTTTTTCCTGAACAAATTAATGCCTTGGTATTGAACCTTGGCTTCACTGTGCTCAAACCTTCAATTGTTAATTTAAGGAAGTTTAGATGCCTTGTTTATTTTTGAGCAGTATTATTGCTTTCTTTGCACCCATGAAGCCATGATATTGAATTTAAAAGCGGATGACCTTAAAGAAAATCGTGTAACTTAAACACCACAGACTTAAAAATAAAAAATAAAAGAAAGTTAAAAAAAAATGTATCTGCTTTTCTGATGTAGGCTGGTGAGAAAAGATGTTCTTTTTCTGTTGCTTTCAGTCTTAGCTCCCTGTCAGTTCTGCCCCACTGTGAAACCAAAGATGTTCTCAGCATTCTTGAGTAACACTTCCCACAGGTGACCTTCTGTATAAAGAGGGCTTGTTGTCATTGTTGTTGTTGACTTCTATATTGATAGAAAAAGATAACAGTTCAGAAACTACAACATCCTGTGATTTCATTCTTTATAAAACGTTTTGGTGAAGTTTTGGGAATTTCATTCTTGTTCCCCTGATCTGCTGCACTCGGGCTGCCACACTTTTTACAATATTTATTGCTATAAGCATAGTTTGGGAGCATTTAGGTTGTTTATAGCTCCTTGCTATCCTGAATAATGCTATGATGAACATTTTTTTGCACAGAATTTTGTCTTTTGAATTGTTTCCTTAAAAAATACTCAGGAATAAAATAACTGGGGGAAAAAAAGTAAGTAAGCATTTTAAAGGCTCTTGATACATATTCCTAATTAAAAAAAAAAAATTCACTCTTCCAGTAATTAATGAGCACATTTTGTAAAAATTAATACTTCTTATTTTTCTTAAAGCATGCTTAAGGACCCTAGGATTTTCAGATTGTAAATGAGCATTGGCTTCAACTTTAAATCTCCAGCTGCATTAGCCCCTAATAAGAGAGTCACCCTGTTCTTTGAACCTTTGAAGCCAGGCATTGACTTCTCCTCTTGGCTATGAAAGTCCTGGATGACATTTTCTTCCAAGAGAAGGCTGTTTCATCTATACTGAAAATCTGTTGTTTAGTGTAGTCACCTTTATCAATCATTTTAGCTAGATCTTCTGGATAACCTGCTGGTGAGCCTGCACTTTCATGTTATGGAGACAGCTTCCTTCCTGAAACCTGATGAACCAATGTCTGCTGGCTTCTAACTCTTCTTCTGAGTTTCTTCACCTCTCTCAGCCTTCGTAGAATTGAAGAGAGTTAGGGCCTTGCTCTGGATTAGGCTTTGGTTTAAGGGAATGTTGTGGCTAGTTTGATCTTCTTTCTCTCCAGAACACTAAAACTTTCCATCTCAGCAGTTAAGTCTGTTTTGCTTTCTTACCATTTATGTGTTTACTGCAGTAGTACTTTTAATTTTCTTCAAAAACCTTTCCTTTGCATTCACTACTTGGCTAACTGGTACCATCCTAGCTTTTGGCCTCTCTTGACTTTGAACATGTCTTCCTCACTAAGCTTAATCATTTCTAGCTTTTGATTTTAAATGAGACACCTGTGACTCTTCCTTTCACTTTCAAGTTTCGCTTGAACTTAGAGGCCATTCTAATTTCAATATTGTGGTCTCAGAGTCTAGAGAGCCCGAAGAGAGGGAGGCAGACAGGGAATGGCTGGTGGGTGGAGCAGTCAGAACTTCAATGACATTTATTGATTGTTTGCCATCTTCTGTGAGTGTGGTTTGTGGCATCCCCCAAAAGATTAGTAGTAACATCAAAGATCACTGATCACAAATCACCAAAACAGATGTAATAATATGACAAAGTTTGACTTATTGCAAGAATTACCAAAATGTGGCACAGAGACAGGAAGTGAGCACATGCTGTTGGAGAAATGGCACTGACAGACTTGCTCAATGCAGGGTTGCCTCACACCTTCAATTTGTAAAAAAAATCTGCAAAGTGCAATAAAGTGAAGTGCCATAAAATGAGGTGTGCCTGTATTGTATTTATTGAACAGAAACATTTTTCAGATGTTTAACCAATTTTTTCTTTTGTGAATTGCCTACTGTTTCAGAAAAACTCTCTCAAACCATGTCTTTCCTCTGCTTTCATACCACCATGACAGTCATCAACACGGAAGACAACTTCTGTGACAAAAGGTGTGGTTTTTTTTCCTCATATGCCAAGCAGCATACACTGGCTGGATGTCCTCAATTAAGTTCCAACACTATCCACCCTAAGATAGTGTCAGATTTCACATGTTGGGGGCTCAGTCCCCAAGGCTGCCCCCTGCACCTTAGGACATCATTGGTAAGTCTGGGCCTCCAGACTTCCGACTGACAACTTTAAGTTGGGGTTCCCACAACTCCCATCTTTGAGTTCAATTAATTTGCTGGAGCAGCTCACAGAACTCAGGGAAACATGTTTACTGATTTATATAAAAGGATATTACAAAAGATTCATATGAAGTGTTGTGTAAGGCGAGGTATCAGGGAAGGAGCGCGGAGCTTCCATGCCCTCCTTGGGCATGCCACTTTCCAAGAACCTCTACGTGTTCACCTCTCCAGAAGCTCTTTCAAACCTAGTCCTCTTGGGTTTTTAAACAAGGAGGCTTTATTACATGGCCTGGTTGACAACCGTGTAGAAATGTGATTGGACAAAAAGCACATTATCTAAACCCAGCAAGGCCTGTCTATTCAGACTTTTCTTGGCCTTTCTGTGTAGCTTTCCTTCCCGTAGGATATGAAGCAGGACTCTCTGGAATGAGGGTCTTTTGATCCACAATCAGATGAGAGTCCTGCCTTGGGCAGGTGAAAGGACGGGAGGTCAGAGAGAGAGAGAGAGAGATTCTGTTTCCTGAGACCTGAAGTACCCCAGCATTTTAACAAGGACTGTGGGAGTTAGGAGCTAGGAACTGTGGACAAAAACCAATATAGCTGTCGTAATACCACACTCATTAATACTTCTTTTCCCATTTTTCTTTTGAAGTCTTAGTATTTTATCTTGCTTTACAACTCTTTGCATATATTCAGTGTATTCAGTCTGTATTGTATTTATTGTATTTTTTTAAACTAGTATTTGGTTTGCCTTTTAATGTACAGATGTTTAAAAGTTTCATGTAACCAAATCTGTCAATGTTTTCTTTTGTGATTTCTTTCATTAGTTTTACTTATGGAAAATGTTTCCCCATTCAATATCACATTTTTTCTCTGACATTTTATTAATTTCAATCTAAGTGCTTACCACCCATTAATTTCGTAAGAAAAGACATTCACTATTTGAGAATTCGGAGCACTTTGCTACTGATCATGGTTACTACAGGCTGTATTTTTGTAATGTTCTGCACAGAGGGGCTACTTGCGCTTATTGTTAACTTCTGGCTTTGATGTGGTACTTGATACGTGAATGCCTGTTTAATTCTGTGTTAATCTGTGGTTCTGTTACATTGGATTATTGTGAAAGTACCTTATTGAATACAAATATGAAAATGAACAAAGTAAAATAAAATTAAACTAGTCATGATTGACTCCTGTGTGAGTTCATACTTTAAGAGGCCCAGAAATTAAGACTTTTTTCAGATGTAACTGATGTAAAGAAACCTACCTCACTTTCCTGTGATAGTTGTGGATTGTAGCATTAGGCTCAAGTTGACTGCCAACAAAATGTAAAATACTATCTTTTGCATAGTTTATGGTGATAACTGCTATTTTTCTAATTTGTACAAGTTCAGTTTTTTAGAAATATATGAATCAATTGAAATGAAAATGCTTCCAATTTGCTGGAAGATGAATATTGCTAGCTTACATTGTAGGTAATTATTAAGTGTTGGTTTGTGATATGTAAATCAGTTATCTCATGAGTTTTAGACCAAAAACTCACTTTTAGAAGTAATATTCTTGTTGGCATCCTGGGTGACATAGGTAAAAAAATATTTTATTGAATTTAAAGCCTAAGTACATAATGATATTCTTACATCATATGTTTGTTTATTTTCTGTCTCTCGAAGTAAATATTAACATTTTTAGGGCAGTCTTTTCAGCATGTAGAATGATGCCTCAAATACTTATGGAATAATGGATATTTGTTGAGTGAATATGAGGGCACGGACTTAAAAGTGTAGGAAAAAGGAATACTTCTGCTTGAGTACCTAGAATTTACCAGCCATTGTATGAGACATTCACTGATCTCGTGACTATATAGAGAGCGTTGTTTTTCTAAAGATGAACCTGGTTTTACTTTTGCCGTTAATTTTCTGGATACATCAAGAGTGACAGGTTTTTAGGAGACAGTAGGAAACTACAGACATGTGGAGAGCTCCATCATGTTTCAAGGCAGATTTCTCTTCTGGGGGAAGGTTACTAAAGAGCCTTAGCTAACCACTGTCTGCTTCACTTGGCTGTAACCAGAACTGTAATCAGAAATGGCGTGGAAGGCTGGTGAAAGCCATGGTTGCTGTTGAACGGGCATATGTGCACTTGTAGGTAGTTTGCTGATGAAGGTTTAGTTTGTGAATCTAGATAATCTGGGGCTCTCTTTTATTTCCTGAACCTTTTTGTTTTTGTTTTTTTAGAGAGAGGATTTGCTCTGTCACCTAGGCTGGAGTACAGTGGCATAGTCATAGCTCACTATATACTCAAACCTCCAGGCTCAACCAAGTCCGAGTCTCCTACCTGAGCCTCCTGAATAGCTGAGACTACAGGTGCACACCACTACACTTGGCTAAGTTTCTTATTTTTTGTAGAGACAGGGTCTCACTGTGTTGCTAACAAGGCTGGTCTCAAGCTCCTGGCCTCAAGTGGTCCTCTTGCATCGACCTCCCAAAATGTTGGGATTACTGGTGTGAGCCAGGGCATTTGGCCTTGCTGAAGCATTTTGAATGCATGCAAACTAGCAGCAGATGTCAACATTTTCATTTTCTACTCAATCGTAATTTTCAGCTTTACTTTTTTTTTTTTTTTTTTTTTTTTTTTTTTTTTGAGATGGAGTCTCACTATATCTCCCAGGCTGGAGTGCAGTGGCGTGATCTCAGCTCACTGCAACCTCTGCCTCCCTGGTTCAAGCAATTCTACTACCTCAGCCTCCCGAGTACCTGGGATTACAGGTACGCACCACCAGACCCAGCTAATTTTTGTATTTTTAGTAGAGATGGGGTTTCGTCACGTTGGCCAGGCTGGTCTGGAACTCCTGAACTCAGGTGATCTGCCTGCCTCGGCCTCCCAAAGTGCTGAGATTATAGGTGTGAGCCACCGTGCCTGGCCTTAGCTTTACTTTTTGTAGAGAAAGGCATTAAAATGAAGTTTTTTCAGCTTTTCTTAATAGTATGTACTTTTTATAGATTTCCTCTTGCCCACTGGCATTGGACTCTCCCAGAAAAATTTTATGCCAGGATTGTGTTAAAACATTGTCAAGTATTCATGATTTTATCATTTTATCATTTATGGCGGTAAGGGTCTCATAGAGATGTTATGTGAAATACTGTAACATTTTCTTTACCTGCTAAATAAGTATGGAGTAATAAAAAGAACAACTGTTTTTAAAGCCAAAAGATTTTGACCTAGTTCCTGATTTATCATGAGTATACTTTTAACCTGATCAATGGTTATGAACAGAATAAAAACTTTACTGCATTTTTTTCTACCAAATTAAAATGTAATTCTTAAAATTTCCAAAACCATGTTTTCTAACTATTGAAAAAATAAGAAGTTTAGTTCCCAAAGTAGAATTATATAAACTTTTTTTTTTTGGTATGAAGTTTCACTTCATGTTACTGAACTGGATTTGATATAGAAAACTTGTCCTTGAATAATCATTGAAAAATAGGCTGGGGGAGTGAGACTTTTTCATTAACACACTAAATTTGTGCTCCATATATAAGATATTTGTATATTTTTTAGTGGACTCTGATTATTGTAACTGAATTTAAGGATGCATCTTAAAGACCCTACTGTAATCTACCTACCATTAATGTGTTCATTTGTTTCTTCATTCTACTTACAAACTCCTGTTTAAACTTCATCTTTGATCCAAATATTGTCTACTTTTGGTGACAATTAAATTGTAAGTATTTGTGAGTAAAATTCATATTTACCTATTTAGATTTACTTGTGTCAGGAATGCAGTCATCTGCAAGCATTAGAAAACCTCTCTAGTAGCATAAGCAAAAGGAAATTAATTCTCCCACATACAAAGCAGCCCCAGAAATCAACAATCCAGAGCTGTTACACATGGTCAGTGATGCCACAAGGGACCCTGGATCTTTTTCCTTGATCCTGTTGGTATCTTTCCTCATGCTAGTCTTATGAATGGTAAGATGCCTGTTGCTCTTCTAGGTACCGTGTACTCCAGGAGGAAGAAGGGGGAATAAGAAGATAGCAGGTAAAGACTAGGTGAATCAGTCCGTTTTTATCAGGAAAACTAAAGAATGCTGCAGACCTCTGTTTACTTTTCATTAGTCCTGGTTTAGGACTAATCTCATCCTGACTAGTTACCCCTAAAGCAGTCCATGGCCACAGGGCGAAAGAGTCCGTTAGAAAATTTAGGAAATTCCTGATGTATCTTCTAGGACACTAGGGTGTCCCACACCCACCTGAACAACTTGAGAATCTGTTGTTAGTAAAGAATTGGGAGAATAGGTTATGGGTTAGTTAATGGACTGTGTCATCCTTACCTGCTGGAGTAAAGACAGTATGTATTAGATAAACTTAGAAGCCCTGTGCATTTTGACTCCTTGATTCTTGGTCTTCTGGAATAAATTAGGGATTTTTTTTTCAGCTTCTGCAGATATTCTTCTGTGGTCATACATATCCTGTCATTGTAGGGGATGATTTAGATATTAGGATAGCAAATACTGTGTTTTAGAGACTTCCTTAATATTAACTATATGATGAAATGGGAATTGAGTCATAATACTCTAAAATTGAAATTTGAAAGCTATTTAATGAATTTGTGCTTTCTAAAAGGAGTTCTTTTTAGTGGCTCTCTAGAAGATTAATTTTATTTTATTTGTAATTAAAATGGCTTAAAGATGATTCATTTGCAAAAGACATGGGCAATGATCATCATATATATACATTTATATTCCACTTTTTAGGCTTAACATCATAAAATTTTTCCCATGTAGTATACTATTTTAAAAATTGCTTTGGTGTCACAATGTACTTAATCATTTCCCAGTTATACATTTAGTTCCATTTTGCACTGCTGTTAGCAATGCTGTACTTGCATCTTTATATAGATTATTTTTAATGTTGTATATTACTTTCTTTATATTTTTCATATTTTATAATGTCTTTTGAAGCATTTAGCTGATCACAATCCAATAGCATTGTACAATAGCATCGTACAATCCAATAGCATTAATTCGCAGTGCCCACCAGCAAGATATAAAAATAAAAGTTTTTCTGTCAGTTTCCCCAGTATTGATTATTGGCAATTAAAAATTTTTTTTGTTTATTAACAAGTGAAGAATTACTTTGAGTTTCTTTTATGGCAGTAAGGCTAAATATTTTCTTTCTTTCTTTCTTTCTTTTTTTTTTTGAGATGGAATTTCGTTCACTCTTGTTGCCCAGGCTGGAGTGCAATGGCATGGTCTTGGCTCACTGCAACCTCCGCCTCCCGGGTTCAAGCCATTCTCCTCCCTCAGCCTCCCGAGTAGCTGGGATTACAGGCATGTGCCACCACGCCCAGCTAATTTTGTATTTTTAGTAGAGACAGAGTTTCACCATGTTGGCCAGGCTGGTGTCAAATTCCTGACCTCAGGTGATCTGCCTGCCTCAGCCTCCCAAAGTGCTGGGATTACAGGCATGAGCCACCGTGCCCAGCCCCGGCTAAATATTTTCTAGTTATTTTTTTTCCTCTTGTAAATGGCATTTTCCTGTTCTTGATTAGTCTGTTACTTTCTTAAGTAACACAGTATATTTTTTCACATTGTAAAATGATACATTCTTGTTGTAGAATATTTGTTAGCCATAGATGTCACCTCACAAAGATCTACTATTAATATTTTTTTCTGAATAATTTGTGTAAACTTTTTATGTAAGTAATTATATATTTTATTCATAATATATTTACTATATTTGTCTCAATCTGTGTGCCTGATAGTGCATTAGACTCTTAGGGATACTATGGTCAGTATAACAGGTATCATATCTATGACATCAGAAAAAAATGATACTTTTGTTTATTTTTCCCTAATATTTGTATCATTTCATTTTAGGATATAATAAGTTACCCAGTCTTAATAATAATCGTTTTTTGTTGTTTAAAATAAGTGTGTTTATCAAAAATAGACCCTATAACAAACTTCATGTAGAATTTTATTATTAAATGCCTACTTTGTGTCTATTAAATGATTTTTATACTTTTTTCATGTTTTATTTATGGGGACTATTAACAGATTTACTAATATTACCTAAAACTTCGTTTGTGTACATCGATAATGTATCCAAAGTTGTTATTAAAGTGTTCAGCACATAAGAAATGCTCAATTAATAGAATAGCTTTTTAAGTATCTTGTGTGTTAAGATTGGAATCCTATTTAACCCAGAATTCATTGGATAACCTGCTAGTTTTTGTTTTATTTCATGTTTTGTTATGTGTATTTTTTTCTATTTGTATGGAACATATAATGTGTGACTTCTTAATTTAATCAGGAAATTAAAATCTCAGCTCACTGCAACCTCCGCCTCATGGGTTCAAGCGATTCTCCTGCCTTAGCCTCCCAAGTATCTGGGATTACAGGCACCTGCCACCATGCCTGGCAATTTTTTGGTATTTTTAGTAGAGAATGGGGTTTTGCCATGTTGGTGAGTCTGGTCTTGCGCTCCTGACCTCAAGTGATCTGCCTGCCTTGGCCTCCCAGAGTGCTGGGATTACAGGCCTGGCCCCCTTTCTTGCTTTATTACTGTTCATAGCACTTTGTAGCGTGTCAAAAAATATTATTATTTATTTGTTGTCTGCCTGTTTCCCTAGACTGTAACTCCATGGAAGGCAGGCAGGGACTTTTGTCAGTTCGACCAGTGCTGTAGTCTGGGTACTAAGAATAATACCTGGCATACAGTAGACATACAATAAATATTTGTCTAATTATTGCAGTTCGTTTCAGTTGATTTCTCTTTTACATCTCAATTTTTGTCTTGATTTTATTTTTTACTACTTGACATAAAATGTCGTGTTTTAGTAGAAATACTTCTTTTATCATAGCATCTAGCTTGATGTTTTTCTTCTAAACTTGACAATAATAGTACCTACTTGGTTTTTTTTTTTTTAAACACAATTTTGTTAAATATCTTCTTTAAAATTTTTTCCGTCTTCTTTGGGTTATACATCTTGGATTTTGTATTTTCTTTCTTAATACAAACTGAGGTTCTTTTAATAAGTTAAAGTAATTCGCTTTTGTTTTTACGCTTATATTATTAAGGTGTTTTTTAAAACTATGACTCCTTAAGAATTACAGTCAGTGCCTTTTGATTTATTGGACACGACATTTCCTTTTATATCTTCAAATGATTTTGAGTGTTACATCTGAACTAAGCCACTTCTCATGACCTATTTATCTCATTGCTTCTGTTCTCAATCCTATTATTATTCTGTACTACCTCACAATGCAGTGGATTTTGATTCATTCCTTTCTGCTATAGCACACACAGTCTTCTTTACTGAACTTCTGTCTCCTAGGTTTGTCCTGTTTTACCTCAGAGTTTCAGCTCCACTGTTTTCTCTGTGAAAGTTTTCATAACTCTCAACAACTTTTAGGCAGTTGTCCTGTGTATTCTTATTGCACTATATGTATATTTCCAGGCATTTTCTTCTTATACTGCAGTGTGCTTTCCAGTCATTGGCACACAGAAAGTGCTCAATAGATATTAGTTATGTTTTTCTTCTCATTTTCCTTTTTTATTTTTTAAAGACTGGAGGTCTTACTCTGTTACCCAGGCTGTAGTGCAGTGGCACGAACACAGCTCCCTGCAGCCTCCACCTCCTGGCTCAAGGGATCCTCTCTCCTCAAATTCCCAAGTAGTAGGGACTACAGGCATGCACCAGCATGCCTGGCCAATTTTTATTTTATTTTATTTTGAGATGGAGTCTTGCTATGTTTTCCAGATTGATCTTGAACTCCTGGGCTCAATCAGTCCTCTTGCCTCAGCCTCCCAATGTGCTTAGATTACAAGCATGAGCTGCAATACCTGGCCTTATTTTCCTTCTTAATACTATTTTCTTTTATAACTTAAAGTTATACTCTCTGTACTTTTCTTGGGTATAATGTGCATAAATGAATTTATTTTTATGACTTTTTTCTTCTTATTTTTTTTTTTAAACATACACGGAGCTCTGCTTTTGTTTCAGCAGGTACTCCACTTAGAAATATGCACAATCTTCTTCCTCTTCCTTGATGACCTGACTTCTTATCCTTGGCATTTTCTTTTTCTTTTTTTTCTCCCAAGATGGAGTCTCACTCTGTTGCCCAGGCTGGAGTATAGTGGCGTGATCTTGGCTCACTGCAACCTCTGCCTCCCAGGAGTTCAGGCAATTCTCCTGCCTCAGCCTCCCAAGTAGCTGGGATTACAGGCATGCGCCACCATGCCTGGCTAATTTTTTTTTGGTATTTTTAGTAGAGACGGGATTTCACCATGTTAGCCAGGCTGGTCTCCAACTCCTGACCTTGTGATCCGCCCGCCTTGGTCCCCCAACGTGCTGGGAGTGTGGGAGTGAGCCGCCGTGTCCGGGTATCCTTGGCATTTTCTTTCCTCTTCTTTACCTCTTTCTCCGCTTAGTGTAGCTGTCCACTTAATAGTAAAATAAGTACTAGTTACTTTCACAGGTTCTTATCAGTACTTTTCCATACTTTAATTCCTCACTTAAAGGTACGTTTTTGGTCTTTTCCCTTGCCTTCTGTTTCTGTCCCTACAAAGAGTACTTAGTTTCACATAATCAGATTGGCAAAAATTTTAAGTTGTTGGTGAGAATGTGGAAAAGTGTGTCCTCTTCTGAGGAATGTTGGCTCTTTTCTATTTGTTAATATTTTCTTCTTTTGGAGTTTGTATTTGGAAATTCTCATTTTTATCCTAGTGTCTTGTTTTTAATGTTTATCCTAATGTCTTCCATTCATGTGATCTCTCCAACCATTTTCCCTTCATCCTATTGATCAATTTTTGTCTGTCTTATATAATATAACCTTTTCAGTTGGGTCAGGTGTTGTTTTTGTTTGTTTTCTTCTTAGTAATTTGCTAGGCTTTGGAGACCTTGTCTTACAGGAGACTTGTGAAGTCATTTTCCATATGTGCTCTTAATTGCAGAGATCCTGAATTTGGTTTTGGGAAGGAGGTTGTAGGCCTGCTTGAAGATTTTACCAAAGGTTCCACCTTCCATGAATTTCGTAATCAAGCAAGAATTAATTGCATTTCAAGAATGATTTTGAAAGTATAATCTGTCTATTTTCCATACTAAAGTCATGCAGTAAGAAATATAATAATATAATCTGGAACAAACTCCTTGCCATGTGCTTTAGTGAAGGTGGTAGATTATATGTAGTAGTCATTTGGTTTGTCAAATCCTGTATCATTGCATAAATAAATATCCACATATGGTAAGATTTACTCCTCCTCTAAATATTCTGGCCATGTTTTTATTACTTTCTTACTGATCTCTCATTACTTTTAATAAAAATGATGGGGTGTATGTAATTTCCTGTATGTTACTTCCAAAGTAATTATAGTTTTTGGAAAACTCCTTTATAGCAAATATTTATAAAAAGAAAAATCCTTCCAAAAAATTAACTTCTTATTTTTACGTATTCCTCTAAAGTCCTTGTGCTTTTGCATGTATAAATATATGTTCACAGAATAGAATGTAATATATTTATTTTTAAATTTAACATTATATCTTAAATGTCGGCCATGTTAACTACTAGCCAACTCAATAAGACAACAAAAGAAAAACCTTATTTTGAAGAGGATATGAGTGTCTAGGGAAATTAAAGAGAATCATCAAAATATTAACTCTAATTAAGACTTCAGTAAGATTACTGGATATGAAGTAAATAAACAAAAAAACCCAATAGTTTTGTAGTACGCCAGTAACAGTATATTAGAAAATATGATTACATGAATGATCCTAGTCACAAAATAAAATATTATAATTTACTTTATTATAATCTAGCAGATGCAATGGCCTTATGAATTAAAAGTTATTAAAGCAGATCTAAATAAGTAGGAGCTGTATATGTTACTGAGTGGGAAGTCTCAATATTAAGAATAATTTAAAGTTCCCTAAACTAATTTATAAATTTGTGCAGTTCAAAAACGAAACAACAAAACCAAGAGTGTTTGGCATGAAACTTGACAGAGTGATTCTAAAATTAGCCGAGGAAGTAGAATTAATGGGGTTAGCAGGATGTATTATAATACTGTGGCATTTGAATTGGTGTGGCATTGGCACATGGAGAGAGAAATGCCCCATCAAAACAGAAGAGAGACCACAAAAAGAGACCTCCACATGCACAGGAACTTGTTTTTGACACCATATACAAGTCAGTAATTCAAAAGTGTTGATGGCTGTTTAAGAAGTAATGGTGGGACAGTGTGATAAAAATATAAAAATATATTCCTGTAAATTCTAGATGAATTAAAGACATTTAATCCTATTTTAAAGGAACATTTCTAAACTTTTAGAAGAAAATATGGGAATGATATTGGCGATTGGGATGCCTTTAGAGCAAAACACCCAATTATGAATTTTATCATGTTAAAATTTTCAAATACAGATGTATAAAAAATATACTTTAAACAAAAGTCAACACAAGGTACAGACTCTGAGAATAAACTCAGACATGTATGTCTAATGAAGGGTTAATATCCATAGTATATAAAGAAATTCTACCTTATCAGTAACAATGAAGAAAAAGACCTATTAGAAAAATGGACAGAACATAAGTAAGATCAGTAAACAAATTAAAATTCTCTAATTATCAGGGAAAGCATAGTGAAAGCAACAAGATAATACTTTATATCCTTATATTAGTCATAATTTAAAGGCAAAGCTGTGGCAGCAAGCAGGGCCCCATACATTACTGTGAGTTGTAAAATTGTTACAACTTTGGAGTGAAGTTTGACTTTCTCTAAGGATGTTGAAAGATGCTCCAAATTAAACTTTCGACAGTTCCCATTCTAGAGCTCTCTAGAGAGACTTTTGCATGTTTCTAAAGATGTGAAAGGAAGGTTCCTCCTCTCATTGTTTTTAATAGCAAAAAATTGGAAATCTAGACATAACAAATTCTGGTGTGTACAAAAAATGGAAAAACATACAGAAGCCTTTTATAAAGGATCTATAACTTTTTGTAGCAACATGGAGAAATCTTGATAATTTTTTTTAAGGGAGAGAAAGTTTATGAAGAAAGTAAAGGAATAAAAGAATAGCTGCTCCATAGGCAGAGCAGCAGCATGGGCTGCTCCGTGGAGCATACTTATCGTTATTTCTTGATTATATACTCAACAAGAGGCAGATTATTCATGAGTTTTCTGGGAATGGGGTGGACAGTTTCCAGAACTGAGGAGCCCTTCCCTTTTTAGACCATATAGGGCAACTTCCAGATGTTGCCATGGCATTTGTAAACTGCCATAGTGCTGGTGGGAATGTCTTTTAGCATGCTAATATATTATTATTAGCATGTAATGAGCAGTGAAGACAATCAGAGCTCACTTTGATTGCCATCTTGGTTTTGGTGGGTTTTGGCCAGCTTCTTTACCACAACCTGTTTTATCAGCAAAGTCCTTAAGACTTGTATCTTGTGCTGACCTCCCATCTCATCTTGTGACTTAGAATGCCCAGCCTCCTAGGAATGCAGCGCATAGGTATCAGTCTCATTTTACCCAGCCCCTATACAAGATGGAGTCGCTCTGGTTTGAACACCTCTGACATATTTCTCTCCTCCCTTTTACAAGGGAACCCTTAATCCTAAGGGTTGTAGAGAGACAAAAATCCATCTTTTGTAACTTCTTCAGGCCGAATAGGGGTGGTATTCTTGCCAAACTGTTAGGGTGTCTTGTATCCAGGGAGGAAAGTGTGTCCGGAATTGGTTCCTTCCAGTGGGTTCTTGGTCTCGCTGACTTCAAGAATGAAGCTGCGCACCCTCGCGGTGAGTGTTACAGTTCTTAAAGATGGTGTGTCCGGAGTTTGTTCCTTCAGATGTTCAGATGTGTCTGGAGTTTCTTCCTTCCAGTGGGTTCGTGGGCTCGCTGACTTCAGGAATGAAGCTGCAGACCCTCATGGTGAGTGTTACAGCTCATAAAGGTAGTGCGAACCCAAAGAGTGAGCAGCAGCAAGATTATTATGAAGACTGAAAGAACAAAGATTCCACAGCGTGGAAGGGGACTCCAGCCGGTTGCTGCCTCTGGCTTGGGTGGCCAGCTTTTATTCCCTTATTTGGCCCCACCCACATCCTGCTGATTGGTCCATTTTACAGAGTGCTTATTGGTCTGTTTTTACAGAGTGCTGATTGGTGTGTTTACAATCCTTTAGCTAGACAGAAAAGTTCTCCAAGTCCCCACCCAACCCAGAAGCCCAGCTGACTTCACCTCTCAAGAGGAGCCCAGTTAGAAAGCATCAGTATGGTGAGGGCCATTCACAAGTCTGAGTTCTGACAAAAGGTGATATCCAGAGTCAACCAATTGATGTTGCACTGTTTCCTTTGGGTCAGAGGTCTCCTTAGCATAGTTACTCCTTAGTTCACCAGGAAGATGTTACTGGAAAGAGGTCCCAATCCAGACCCCAAGAGAGAGTTCTTGGATCTTGTGCAAGAAAGAATTTGAGGTGAATCCGTAAAGTGAGAGCAAGTTTGCTAAGTAAGTAAAGGAATGAAAGAGGAATGGCTACTCCATAGACAGAACAGCCAAATCCTAATAATAATTTTGTGTGAAAAAAGAAAGTTGCAAAAGGATATATTCCAAATGATACCATCTATATGAATTTCATAAACACACAGTACTATTATGGGTGCATTTCCATTTTGTAAACATTTAACAAAATGTGTGTGGGAAGAATGCATACCGTCTTTAGGAAGAAAGTTCCTCTGGAAAGGCCAGGAGAAGCATGGGATAGGAAGTTGATATTTTAGCTATATTCGTAATGTTTCATTCCTTTTTGGTATGCAGCAAACTTGACAGATTAATAGTTATTAAGTCTGGATGGTTAGTATGTTTTTGCATGTGTCAAATATTTTACAATCAATAGTTTTCAGTTTTATTGTGTAGCAGTTTCCAGTTAAATATGTTGGATTGAACATGTCCAATTATTTACTTTCCCTCCTCAAGCCCTATGCCAGTGTTATTCAAGGAATATAAAAAAATATATATGAAGACAGGTACGGGGGAAAGACATAGGAACAGATTTGAATGATCAACACCATTTTGGTCACCAGACAGAGGGGCATGAATTTTAATTTAACTAATTTAGTGATGTGAAAAAAGTGGCTTCAATGGCTTTACTGAGGCATTCTGAAAAATGTTGACCCTATGCAACCCCAGGATTGGAGGCCCCCAAGTATCTGGGAGGATTGCACCAAGGGGTGGAATTAGTTTTAGGTAGATACCTGTGGTCCTTTCCCTAACCATAGTGCAGTTATAGAGGCTCTGGAAATAGGAATTATTTGAAACCTTTTTTGCTGAGATTCGTTCCCAGGATGCTGGCAGTCAGATGGGAAATGCAGCCATTCTTCTTCAGAGACACTGAAATGTATCCTAGAAATGAACTACAAATATGGCCTTTGGGGGTCCCCCAGTATAGAAGGGGAAACCCTCTGTCTGATTTAAGAAGGAATGGAGTTTATGGTAATAATATTTAGTGGCTTGTAGAATCACTGGAAAGACTGTAAAACTGAGTTTGAAAAATGGGAAAAACAAGGGAGGCCAGGTAGCCAAGACAACACTCATTCCCACAAGTAGGGTGGTGTGGTGTTGCCCATGAACACTGGATGTCTAGCTTGAGATTGCCACCGTCAGTACTTTCGTGAGGGTGCCAGTGTGCACCATTGGCACTGCTTCTGCCACCACCTTCCTTGTAAATGAATTAGCTTCTTTCTTGCTTTCTTTAGGCACTACTCTTGATTCAGAGTCCAGGACATGCATGTCTCATTGGCTGAGGGGCCGATTGTGTGTCTGCAACCTGTCTGTGAGAAAGGCTGCGTTAAGTAACATTGTGCCATTTTTAGCTTCTGCTATGGAAGGCAGATTTTGTATAAGGAAAGGAGAGGTGATTCCCTGGATGTAGATACAAAGTTTAGAAGATAAGCAGATGTTAGGAAGTCATAGTGTTTTCCCCTCTGTCCAGTTTCCCCAGGTAAACCAACTGGATCTCTACTTAGTCCCTTTCATTAAGTCTACTTTGTAGTCAACAAGTCCTGCCCTACACAGAGCTTCAGTCTGCTATTTTTTTTCTTTTTTCTGTTTTAAAATCCGTTTATCTTTATTTATTTATTTTGAGATGGAGTCTCACTCTGTCACACAAGTTGGAGTGTAGTGGCATGATCTTGGCTCACTGCAAACTCCACCTCCCAGCCTAAAGCAGTCCTCACACCTCAGCCTCTCAGGTAGCTGGGACCACAGGTGCACGCCACTACGCCTGGCTAAAGTTTTGTAGGGATAGAGTTCTGCCATGTTGCCTAGACTGGTCTTGAACTCCTGAGCTCAAGAGATTCAGCCACCTCGCCCTCTCAAAGAGCTGGGATTACAGGCGTGAGCCACCGTGCTTGGCCCAGTTTGCTATTTTAATGCCTCAATTTTAAATACAAAAGGATAGCCAGTTGTAGCAGGCATATTAGCAAAACTTAGCATGTGAAAGACAGTGATGAAAAGAAAACAGAAGAAAAGTAAACTTGGGGAATATATAGATATTGAAGATGAAATGGAAACATAAAAAATTAGTTTATTTGAAGGATGAGAGAAAATACTGCATTCATGAAACAAGAATAGAATGATATTTTACTTTATTTTATTTTATTTTATTTTATTTTATTTTATTTTATTTTATTTTATTTTATTTTATTTTATTTTTTTGAGATGGAGTCTTGTTCTGTCACCCAGGCTGGAATGCAGTGGCACCATCTCGGCTCACTGTAACCTCTGCCTTATGGGTTCAAGCAGTTCTCCCTGCCTCAGCCACCTGTAATCCCAAGTAGCTGGGATTACAGGTGTGCTCCATCACACCCAGCCAATTTATGTATTTTTAGTAGAGGCAGGGTTTCACCATGTTGGCCAGACTGGTCTCGAACTCTTGACCTCAGGTGACCCACCTGCCTTGGCCTTCCAAAGTGCTGAGATTATAGGCATGGGCCACCACGCTTGGCCAGAATGATTTTTTTTAATGGAAGGAACAGAGAACACAAAATTTCTTCAAAATCAAGCCCAAGAATCAATGTGAAAGATTAAATAGTCTGGTTGGAAAATGATGTTTTAAAAAGTCTCTCAAATAACTAAGAGAAAAAGATAAAGAAATGGAGGGTGCAGGAGAAAAAAACAAGAAAGCGTTCAGGAGGCCCAGTATCCAATGAATAGAACATTTACAGAATGAAAGAACAAAGAATGGGAAGGAAAAGGAATTAATCAAAGAGTAATGAAATAAAATTTTACTCAACTGAAAGTTGAGAAGGTCCACTGAGTGTCCAATACAAGGACCATAAAAAGAACAACATGAAGACTACTCCAGTATTAAAGAGATGATCCTAAAAAAATCCAGAAAAGAGCATATAACATATAAAAAAACTGGAATCAGAATATTTTGGGCTGCTCAGTTCCAACAGTAAAAGCTAGAAGTTAATGAAGTGATACCTTTTTGTCTTAGTCCATTTTCTGTTGCTTACAACAGAATACCTGAAACTGGATAGTTTATTTTATTTTTATTTTTATTTTTATTTTTATTTTGTGATGGAGTCTCGCTTTGTCGCCCAGGCTGGAGGGCAGTGGCACAATCTTGGCTCACTGCAAGCTCTGCCTCTTGGGTTCACGCTATTCTCCTGCCTAAGCCTTCTGAGTACCTGGGACTACAGGCGCCCACCACCACACCCAGCTAGTTTTTTTTTTTTTTTTTTTTTTTTTTTGTATTTTTAGTAGAGACAGGGTTTCATCGTGTTAGCCAGGATGGTCTCGATCTCCTGACCTCATGATCCGCCCGCCTCGGCCTCCCAAAGTGGTGGGATTACAGGTGTGAGCCACCGCGCCCAGCCCGGATAGTTTATTTTTAAAAGGAATTTATTTCACACAGATGGAGGTTGAGAAGTCCAAGGTCCACCTGCTGCACCTGATGAGGGCCTTCTTGCTGGTGGGGACTCTGCAGCATCCTGAGAAGGCAGTGCAGGGCATCGCATGCTGAGGGTCTGAGCCTCCTAATGTGCTAGCTCAGGTCTCTCTTCCTCTTCTTATAAAGCTACCAGTTCTACTCCCATGATAGCCCATTAATCTATTAACCCATTAATCTATGACTGAATTAAGCCATTCACAAGGACAGCTCTCATTATTCACTAACCTCTTAAAGGCCCCTCCTCTCAATACTGCCACACTGGGGATTAAGTTTCAACGTGAGTTTTGCAGGGTACAAATATTGAGACCATAGCAACCTTGAAAATTCTAATAGTAAATGTTTTACTATCTGTCGTTTTGTGCCCAGTCAGCCATCAGTCAGTTTAAAGCTAGGCATACCAAGACTCAAAGCTTTTACCACCCACACACCCCTTCTTAGTCAATTACTAAATGAAGAAGGTAGTGGTCCATCCAGTGAGGGAGTGAACCAAGAGAAGAAGAAATGAAATCTGGGAGACATGGGATCCATCCAGGAGAGAAAGGAAGGAACGGTCAGGGTGGTGATTGGTGGGATGTTCCCAGGAATGACTCTTCAGGAGACCTGGAGATCAGCAGCTAGATGGGGACATGAGAAGAGCCCTAGGAGATAGTTCTTCAGGGAAGAGAAATGGAATTGATAAGAACCTGTTGTTTTTGACTGTGTGGAAACAATAACAAGATTTTTTTGCTTCTAAACTTTGTATGTAGGAAAAACTAAGCATAGGTATATAGAAATTAAGCAAATGAAAATAAATGAAACAGTTACTAAGTTCAGGAAAAGTAAAGTAAGCAACTGAGCAAATATAGCCGTAGTAACATATATCCTGATATATATATATAGCTATGTGATATAACTAATATACACACATGTGAACACAAATACATAAATAGGTACATAGAATGGAGCAAGGAAATGGGAGAGACACCTAATGGAAGCGTGCTAATTTCTTATCTTCCACAACAGGACTTCAACAGTTACTATATAAGATTGACAAATGAAAAAGTAGCAATATGAGCCTGTTATTTAGGAATAAGGAAATAGTGAAGGAAACAGTGCTATGTATTGAAAGTGGCTGTTCCTGGGACTGAAGAAGATGGAGTCAAGCAGTATAGGTTTTCCCCACTTTATATGCCTGTAGTACTATTTGCCTTTAACTACTATGTGTATTACTTTGATAAAAACATAAATGAATTAAAAATAAAATAGCATTGCAGTAAGTATCTTTGGATAATTCTTATAGATTGTAAAATCACTTCTCAGTGTTTGTTGTACCACCTGTTTTTCTATTCAAATGTGGTTGACATTTATGATTAAGCCTCTACTAAGGACTAAGTATCCTAAAATCAAATAAGATGCAGTTCCTGGCCCGAAGCACTTACATTTCAGTGGGTGGTGCATCAGAAAACTGAGCATTCAAAATTCACGGTGTGTCCTGTTTGATTGTCTTTTGGGAATCAAGGATGTGGAGAAAGTTTGGGACCTCAAGAGAAAGAGTGGATGTCTACAGCTGCACAAGGAAGGGCAAACCGGCAGAGCTTCTGGGAGCTGAAGGAGGAAAGATGCCTGAGAACTGGGCAGAGGAAAATTCCTCCTGCTTTTGAAAACTATGCTTTTCCAAATGTCGAAATAGAGATTGCAGAGCTCAACAACATGAATATTTTCTGGCTTACCCACCAATGGTTTTTTTCTCCCCCTAAAAGGAAACAATGTCCATTATCTCTAGCGACATGTCTATTTTAACTTTGCCACTGTTAACAGTGATGACTGGCATTTCAGTACTTTTTCCTAATGGGTATAGGGTTGTTTTGATTTGTATGCCTTTGATGCTTATTATACTCAGAACAGTAGATGGGCCTTTTCTTGTGCTTGTGTTCTGTTAAAGAATTTTTCTTAGTTCAACATATTCTTTCTTTAAAACTTGATTTAACTGCAGTGATGCCAGAAAGTTTCAAAAAGACAGCTCCTCACTTTTTCTTGGCAGCAGATATGGTGTTAGAAGGTAATAACACACAGTGAAATCATGATTTATTTAAAGTAGAAATTTTGATTTCTACAACAAAAATCTTGATTTTTAACCACCAGAAATTTCCTGTAGTAATCCCAAGGGATGCTGTAAAAAGAGTAAGATGGGGTAGGGGTGGGAGTGGAAGGGGTGGACAACTTCCTGAAAGAGAACATACCCCAGTGCAATCTTGAAGGAGGAGTAAGAGTTAAAGAGGTGTAAAGGGTGGATAAGAATAAAACAGGAGGAGGAAGGAAGAGAATTATGTGGAGTTGTGTTCCAGCAGAAGTTACCACTTGGCTTCACCTGGGAACCTGGTGCATTCAAGAAATTGTAACTGGTTTCCTTTCCCTTTGACTGGAACTCAGGGTTCAGGGAGCATGGTGGGAAGAGTGTGGAGAGACTGGGCTGTTAACTAGGGAGATTTATCTTGCACTTAGTAAATTCTGACATTACAAAAACAGAGAGGTTATTGTGAGGATTTAAGCAAAAGAGGGTAAGTCTTGTGCTCATATGCACCTTATAAACAGTCTTGAATAGGCAAAGTGATCAGTTTTTAAAATGAACATTATTGCAGACACACAAGACTACATTTTAAGTTCAAACTTACTATTCTAGTTAGAGGATTTATTTTACTTTGTCACAAAAATGAGAAGGTTGGCAAAAAGAAAAAAAAAAGAAGACTTCCACAAGGTTTTATCTTTGAACACTTTATTGGTTTGCATTTTGATTAACTTTTTTCTAGTTTGTTAAGAGTTTAAATGATCAAGTTAATACATTTGTGAGGAAAATCTCACTTAGAAATCAGAGATTTTTAAGTTTAGGGGACTAGATTAAAAATAATTTTATTTGAAAGTTAGGCATAATATGTATGTATATTTGCATATGTGCATAGTTTTTTTAAAAAAAAACCTGGAAGGATGTGGTATGCATTAAAGAAAGATACTTTGTTTGCTCCTGCTTTCATTTCTATTGACAACTTGCCAGAATTATTTGTATAGAGCTTCTATTTTCGGAACCATGATATAAATAAAGGATTCAAAATGTTTCCAGTATGAAGCATTTCATCTACCATTTTTACGTCAGCTTGAATGGGAGGAGGTCCTTTGCTGCTTCTGAGCATAAGCAGATTCTTTGGCTCTTCATCATCCGCCCCTTTGCCTTTCTTTTTCTGGCTCTGTAAATGCTTAAGTTGCTGCGGAAGTGACTGGCCCTTGCGCTGGATCGTTTCTCTCCTCTGCCCTTATCATTCAGTGTCTTACTGTCTGTGCCCCCAGCCCACAGACAGTGCCTGGAAGAATATGTGTACTATGAGGAGTGACTACCACTGGGTTTGGGATTGGGACATGTTGAAGAAGATGTATACTTTTCACTTTTTCTGTACTATTTCAGTTTTTAAAATTTTCAGTAAGCATATAACCCAGATCAAAAATGACTTTGAAAAAGGGCAAAGGAGAGACTTCTGTGGGGAGAAAAATTATTTGAGGGTGAAAGATAAAAATTATTTTGACCATCATTAGTTTGATGGTAATTGTTTTAAATTTCTGGTTTCAGTTGTCTCTCCCTCTCATGCTGTATTAACCACACTGCCTGTTACATTGTCCTGTGAGAATGTTTTTATTTGCTAGGATTTTAAATAGTTGATTCTATTGTGGATTAGTTTATCTTTTAGTTATTCCATTGTGATAGTGCCTTATCCAATTCTGTGTCACTTGTTAAATCTTTTAAAAGATTTGCTTCTTTTTATGCCTGTTTTTCATGCTGTTTTGATACGTGGATTGGGGGGAGAAGGTCAAATCCACTATTTTTCATTCATTACTGTTGTGAAGGCTTTTTAAGAGAGGATGAAGCTGAAACCTGTATTAAATTTTGCTAATGTGGACTTATTTTTGGCATTTCTCCTTCAACACAGATATGTGTGAAATAGCCATGCTTACATTTTAGATTACAATAGAAGTTCTGATAATTTATCAGTTAATTGCTATTCTATTTTAGCTGAAAGCATATAACTCTTATTTCTAGTGATTACATTTCAAGGGTACTAAGCTTAGGTGCTTTCAGGATAAGGATTGAACAGATCATTTCCTCAAGAAGAGCCTGAAAGTCTCACTGGAGAGAGAAGGCCAAACCACAAGGTAGACTGAATCCTGAAATTTCAGTAAGTAGCAGAAAGGGAAGCATTTTTAGAAAGGAGGGTGTCCTGGTATAAGGAACATGGCTTTAGGGATCAGACTCTTGAGCAGTGACCCAGTCTCTTCTGAGCTGCTGGGTCTTCGTGTACAAACTGCAGTAGACAATAGCTCTTTAAAGATTGCTTTAGGGAGTTGGTGAGATAATGAGCAGTGCCTGATGCATACATAACTAGTTACAATGGATGGAAACAGATTATTGAACAAGCATGCTCTGAAAGGTCAGCATGGTACAACAGGCAGGGCAGCACTTCCGGGGGAATGAGGGACTCTGGATGTAAATGTGGGCTTGGCCCTTGCTATTTAACCTTAGGTGGACTTACAGTTTCTGGCTACCACAGGTGGAACATGATGGGCTCAGACAAGGTATTCTTTATAATTTACAGTTTTAAATTTTCAATATTAAATTCTTAATGTGGGCTCAGTCACCTGGTAGAGCTTTATGAAGAGGGCATGGTAGTTTATCTAGGGCAAGCCTGTTTCCTTCTGTTAATATAAGAAGGAAGCAGTTTGCGAGCAGGTGCCAGTTACTCTTGAATTACAGGCCTAAATCAGAAAATAATGGCATGGGCCAGGTGCGGTGGTTCATGCCTGTAATCCCAAACTTTGGGAGGCTGAGGCAGGTGGATCACGAGGTCATGAGATCGAGACCAGCCTGGCCAACATGGGGAAACCCCGTCTCTACTAAAAATATAAAAATTAGCCAGGTGTGGTAGCGGGTGCCTGTAGCCTCAGCTATTCGGGTGGCTGAGGCAGAAGAATCGCTTGAACCCAGGAGGCAAAGGTTGCAGTGAGCCGAGATCGCAGCATTGTACTCCAGCTTAGGTAACAGAGCGAGACTCTGTCTCAAAAAAAAAAAAAAAAAAAGAAAAAAAAATAATGACATGGCAGTTGAGGAGCCACTGAAGGTTCTCAAAGTGACATGAATACCATAGCATTTTTAAAAAGTTAAAGTTAATTATTAATATTTTTTCTCTCACTGTATCCATTTACACGGGATGTAGAAATTCATGCCTGGGTTGGATTGGAGAGGTGGAACACAGGCTGTAAGGGAAACATTTTTTCTTTTATATTTTCAAAGCAGTTTTTCTGCCATAAATTTTGTAACCACTAGCCCAGTATTGAGAGAGAGCCCGCTATATAGTGAGCACTTTTATTTTTTTTTTGAAACGGTCTTGCTCTGTCACCCAGGCTGGAGTGCAGTGGTCCGATGGCAGCTGATTCCAGCCTCAAACCCCCGAGCTCAAGCAGCCCTCCTGAATAGCTGGGACCACACCACCACGCCTGGCTAATTTTTTTTATTTTTTATTTCTCCAAGACAGAGTCTTGCTCTGGCACCCAGGCTGGAGTGCAGTGGTGTGATCTTGCCTCACTGCAGCCTCTGCCTCCCGGATTCAAGCAGTTCTCCTGCCTCAGCCTCCCAAGTAGCTCGGATTACAGGCACACCCTACCATGCCTGGCTAATTTTTGTATTTTTAGTAGAGGCGGAGTTTCACCATGTGGGGCAGGCTGGTCTTGAACTCCTGACCTCATGATCTGCCCACCTTGGCCTCCCAAAGTGCTGGGATTACAGGCGTGAGCCACCGCTCCCGGACTTTTTTTTTATTTTTTATTTTTTAGTAGAGACAAGGTCTTGCTTTGTTGTCCATGCTGGTCTCAAACTCCTGAGCTGAAATGATCCTCCCTCCTCGGCCTCCCAAAGTGCTGGGATTACAGTTGTGAGCCACTGAACCTGGCCTGACCATTCCTTTACCTCTCTATGCTCTTTCTTCATTCATAAAATGGAGATACAGTTAACCCTTGAATAATGCAGAGGTTGTGGCACCAAAACTCCCACCCGGCATGCAGTTGAATATTTGAGTATAACTTTTGATTCCCCCAGGACTGGACTAAGAGCCTAGTGTTGACCAGGAGCCTTACTGATAATATGAACAGCGAATGAACACATAGTTTGTATGTTATATGTATTATATAGTGTGTTCTTACAGTAAGTAAGCTAACAAAGAGAAAATGTTATTAATAAAATCATCAGGAAGATACATTTGCAGTACTTTACTGTATTCGTCAGTACCGTAAATTTACTTCATCTGTCTGACGTGGCAGGCAAGTGCAGCTGCAGACTTCAATCCATGGTACAGATCAAACTATCGAACTCTTTCTTATAAAATCCTGACTTTGCTTCTTGGGAGCACTTTTAGCATCACTAGTGGCACCTCATATGGGTCCCATGGTGTTATTTGGGGTTAACGTATTTTACTAAGCATGAAAAATACACCAGAACCATGAGAGGTCACTTTTTACTCTGACATGGAGTTTGTCTGGAGAGGATTAGTTTTTAATCGGAGAATTGTAATACTTGAGCTCACCACAATAGCAGCAGGATATGGCTATGAAATTATTTTAGGAGTACAATATGTATTACAATTAATTGTATGCAGCTATGATTGAATATTACATCTTTACATTTGTTTACATTTTTCTCAGCTGTAGACTGCACCATTTATGATCTTTCTGTGCATAAGTTGTGATACATTTTAGTGCCTATGTATCTTCAATGGTAGTAAATGATAAAATAGACTAATATCTGCATGTATTTTATGCATTCATGACATTCCTAACTTTTTATTGATTTTTTCTATATATTTCTAGGCTATGTAGTTTTTTCAATTTGTCACAATTCTCCAAAATATTTTTTAGTGTATTTGCTGAAAAAAAATCTACAGATAAGTGGCCCTCCCTGTTCAAACCTGTGTTGTTCAAGGGTCAGCTGTACTCCTGGGGTGCTGGTGAGGACTGAAGGAAAGGAATGAGCATGTGTGAGCAAATGAAATGGGTGAGAGTCCTGCTGTCTTAGATCCCTTGAGGGAGAGAGGTTATGCTCAGAGATAACGGTACAGTCAGAAAGACACAGGAATCGTCTGCAGTCTGTATTTAAGGACATGCTAAGGCAATGGGGAGTGATTTCAATTTTTTTCTTTTACGTTCTAGGTTCTTGGGTGGTATTTCAAAATCTGCTAAGGGAAATGCGCTTACTATTGATATCAATCATGATTAATAATAGTTTGGATATTATGTTCGTCTATTGTTCTTATGCTCCTTTCTGCTTTTTTCCTGAGCTAAATTTAAACGTGTTTTTTCAAGTGCAGTTTCTTAAATTCTTTTTGGAACATAAATATTCAAGTAAGAAAACTGCGATATCCTTAATAAAGCCATTTGTGGTGCTCCTTCCTACTGAGCCCCCGCCCGTTTCCTACACACTTGTCTTCTTTTTCCAGTTAGATAATAGAGACTTAAGGGTAGAGATGATTCCCCTGTGTCACTGACAGTGACTGTCTCAAATCGCCAATGTTAGCAGCCTGAAAATCTGTCTTAGAGATGCAGATTCTCTGCTGCATTTTTTACAGAGTTCATTATATGTGGATCAAAGGCAATTTTCATGGCTTATCTAATGTAAATCTGACTTCATAGCTTTCCCTTCTGCCCTCAAAGAAGAAAATCAGTACTACCAGATTCTTCTTCCCCAGTATGCAATTCCTTGAGCCATTGATACCATGTAGCACTTTAGTGAAGCTCTCCAGGGTGTTGGTGTGAGTCCACATAGAGACATTCTTCAAATTTAGCTTCAATCCTGCAGAAGAAGGACTGTGAAAAGGACAGAATATACATAGGAAGGTAGATGTTTCCCAAGAAAGGGGAACTAATGATGGCAACTTGTGCTCTGTTTGGGTACCTTCATCTGATGTTCCTAGGTCACTGCAGTCTTGGGACGGGACAAGGTGAAGGCTTCTGGGCACAAGGGTACTTTTATGTCAGTATTAAATATAGGGAAAGCATCTGTAAATGAGGAAATATAAGCAATTGTGTTAATCATCTATGTGAAATAATTATTCAAATCCTATAAATACTGCTAATCTTATAATCTTTAGTACTTTCATTTTAATTAGGGGATTTAGCACAAGAACATCTTACAGGACAGACCTGACATCTGTTGGATTGTTACTTTTTTGGTGATTTGAATGGTTGGAGGTTTAACAAAGTATAGTATCTTAGAATTAGTATTTAAACGTGTGGTCATCATACCGCGTTCCCAGATCGTATTTTATATTTTTAGCAACAGAAAGATGGGTTGTTTTCTCATAAGTTTTGTTTCTGATTATGAAAGTGACACATGTTCATTTCAGAAAATAAAAAATATAGACAAATACAAAAAAAAAAACAAATTGTTCATAATCAAAAGACAAACATTGTCAATTATTTGGTGAACTTACTTTGCCCTTTTAATCTGCCTGCCTGCCTATCTATCTATCTATCTATCTATCTATCTATCTATCTATCTATCACATATCCAAATTTGTAATGTATATTCAGTTTCTTTTTTATCCTGTATTCTTCTGAAATATGGACCTGCTTGTCCCCATTTATGTTCAATAGGATGGATAGTATAAAATGTTTGATTGATTTTTTTTTTTTTTTTTTTTTTTAAAGTGAGTCCATGGTCAAATCAGTTAAGAAATTTCTTCGTTTAACAAAATTGGTGGTGGTGGTGGTGGTGTTTTCTGTTTTTTAATAAAAATAATGGGAACTCACTATGTTACTCAGGCTGGTCTCAAACTCCTGGGCTTAAGAAACCCTCCCACCTCAGCCTCCCAAAGTATTGGGATTGCAGGCGCAAGCCACTGTGACTGCAGGTTTCTTGGAGGCTTTAATAGACCAACATATATCGAGATGTTTACAGAATGCTTTTTTGTGGGTTACTTGAATTTGAGCACAGTTTGGGAAAATGGACAAGCACTTACTTCATGTGCTGGTTATTTACTGGTTGTCCCAGGGCATCTGTTTCTCACACTTGTCTTTCCCCAGATATATTTGGTAATAAGTTATTTAATACCAGATTTGATTTGATAATCAGTTGTTCAATTTACAGTATTGGGTGAATTAGTTTTTTTAATGTATTTTAAATGTATAGTAGTTGTATTTTATCATACAATTATTATGATAAAAACACTCATTTACTTCTTCGGTCTCATCTGGTCTCTTGATATCCTGATGGCAGGCATGGAAACTCTCAATGCCTGCAATGAGTTAGTGAACTTTTGGTTTGTTTTCCTTTAAAGTATTATTATAATTTATCACACCTCAAGCACTATTTTCCGCTAATAATTCTGTTTCACTTTTACCTTTCTACTTACTACCTTTTAGTCCTTCTGCCCTTCCTACTTTAAGCTCTTCCAGCTTAGGTCTTTGGTATTTTATTATGTGCTTATTGCATGAGATTAGTCATATTTAAATATAAGAGATAAACATTGACATGTACTTCTGTACTTCATTTTGCCAGCTATTGAATCAATTTACTACTTACCAATTATTCCACCATGGGTTGGGTGTACTGGCTTACTCCTGTAATCTCAGCACTTTGGTAGGATCCCTTGAACCCAGGAGTTAAAGATCAACCTGGGCAACATAGCAATACCCTATTTCTACAAAAAAATTTAAAAATTAACCAAGCAGGCCAGGCGCGGTGGCTCACGCCTGTAATCCCAGCACTTTGGGAGGCCGAGGCGGGCGGATCACGAGGTCAGGAGATTGAGACCATAGTGAAACCCCGTCTCTACTAAAAATATAAAAAAATTAGCCGGGCGTGGAAGTGGGCACCTGTAGTCCCAGCTACTCGGGAGGCTGAGGCAGGAGAATGGCGTGAACCCGAGAGGTGGAGCTTGCAGTGAGCTGAGATCGCCACTGCACTCCAGCCTGGGTGACAGAGCGAGACTCTGTCTCAAAAAAAAAAAAAAAATTAACCAAGCATGGTGAGGCACGCTTGTAGTCCTAGCTACCCAAGAGGCCAAGGTGGGAGGATCACTTGAACCTGGGGGTTCAAGGCTACAGTGAACCATTATCATACAACTGAACACCAGCCTGGGTGATAGAGCAAGACCCTATCTCAAATAATAATAATAATTATTATTATATTTATTATAATTAATATATATTTGTTATTTTATATATTATGTTTATATATTATATATTAATATGTTATATATAATTATATATTAAATAAAATTGAATATATTATAATTAATATATAATATAATAATAACTATTATTATTCCACCATGTAACTTGCTCCAGCATTCTTTATTCTGTCATTCTTCTTCTGCCCTCAAGCTTTCTGCCAAACTTTTGTGTTCTTTCCTTTACCTTCAGCTATACAAACTATATTCAAGCTTAAGAAAACCTTTGAAGCATAACCTTCTGAACTTTTTTCGTTAGGAGGGTGAGTGGGAAGAAAATGTGATTTTCCCTTTTGATCCTTCCTCTGTCCAAACAGGCACATTTTAAGTTGTTTTCTTATCTCTAAATTTAAATATGGCTTTATCATGTTACATGTTTTGTATCTATAACTTTTGTATTCACTTTGTTAATTTTGCCACAAGGTTTGTTGACTCCACTTTGTTTCCATCAGTGTCATCCCCTTCAGAGAGTGAACATTGGGAGAGCAGGAACTAGATTTATCAACTGTTTTTCTCAACTCTTCCTGCTTTTTGTTGAAGGGAGAATACGGAAATGAAAGGAGGTAGAAATTCCTTTCTAAAAAGTTGCATGCTAATTCATAAATCTTAAATTATCCATGGCTTGCATTAAGATGTGTTTCAGGCTAACTTGAAAGAGTGAGCCATCCCTTCTGTCTGAGATGCGACTTTTATGTAATGTGAGTGGAATTCAGGAAAGCCAAGAAGGGATGTAAAGAAAATAGTTTGCTTTATTTGATTATCTTAGCTCATCTAATATTCAAGTACGGTGAAGTTATATTTCTGTTTTTAAATAGTGTTCTATTACCTTCTGAAGTAAGAATATTTATAGGCATTCTAAGCCTGTGTGCACAACTTCAAAAACTATTTCTATTTATTTTTTTTTTTTTAAGAGCCTGGGTATTATTACCATGTTACCTAGGCTGGTCTCAAATTCCTGGGCTCAAGCCATCCGCCTGTCTTGGCCTTCTAAAATGCTGGGATTACAGGCACAAACCACTGTGCTGGGCCTGGACATTTTCGTAAATACTTCTGTAGTGTATATCTCTGGATTATTGGGGCATTTGAATAGTTATTCATCAGCACAGTTCCTTCTGTTGCCCTGAAACATTGAGAACTGGTGTTGTATTTTAGGCTATACCAATTAAAGAATCTCAGAAGATCTCATTTTGGAATGTGAAAGTATTTGATGAGGAATGCTACATCTTTCTGGTGACGCTACCATATTGCACTGTAATTCTTTCACAACAGGAACTGTAGTGTTCCGCCAGCCCCACCCGCTTCCCACATCTTCTTGTGTAACCTTTAAGTCGCTCTTTATGCCCTTGTCACGACGTTGTTTCTTTCATTCTATTCCTTGAATTACTGTGCTCCCTTCCTTACCACTTAATCATTTCTTGAAAAAAAAATTTTTTTCATTATTCTGCTTATTGATTAATTCATTATAAGATAGGCAAATAAAGAAGATATCAAATGAGCATCTACCTCTATTTTATCTGTAGTTTAGTGGAGAAGATCATAACCAGAGATTTGGAGGTAACAGCATAGAGATGATATTTAAAGCTGCAGGCACCTACAGTATCACCAGACAGAGTACTGGTTGCCATGCAGATTTCCAGCAGGTAACTTAATTATTCTGCCCTTGTTCAGCTGCACAGACAAATGTGATCCAACCCAATCAACACTCTGCTTTCCACAGTGATATTATTACTCCAGTGGACCCATGCTTCTGTCTCATCCTAATACACTTAGTGCTCACATGCATCCTGATAGAAATGCCCTTTATACCCCCTTCCAGAAATATGAAAAATGGTAAGAGAAATAAACCATAGACACCACCCTGCAATCACTAGCTTTTCAGTGGAACTGAACTGAAGACTGAACTGAACTGAAGACTGAAGACTGAGTAGTGGGCAAAAAGAGGCAACAGAAAATGAAGAAGCACATGGTTATCACAGAGGTCCAGAAAAGAGAGGTTCAGGGTGGAGGATGGGTTCGGGAGTGCAGATGCTTCACAGAGCCAGAATGACAAGGGCTTTTTAGCAATCAAGAGGTCCCATGAGAGGTTCCATTTTCAGCATTCTCAGGGACTTGATGTTCTAAATGACTGACCTACTGTGTTACAACTAGTCCCACCAGGAGATAGTTCCTGTTATTAAAGAGCTTACAATCAAAATGGAAAGTATGTAGGAAGGAGGCATGACCCATGCATCCCCTGTCATCTTCTTGCTTCTCTGTGTCTCCCCGCTACACCTGGAGCTTTCCTTGAAGGAGGGACTGTTGGATGTATGGTCCATGCTCAGAAGACACTACAGAAACATAGGGGGTGGTTTAGAAGACAGGAGGAAGCATTTCTTCTGGAAGAATGGTGGGTTAGGTTGTGAGAGATGTTGAGTTGATGAAAATACTTTCAACTAGTTGAATTGAACTCATTAAACTAAACTATGGGCCCTCTAGATAGAATTAGTGTTCTAGCTACATGGATCTACCATAGACTTAAATAGTATCTAGAGCTGTAAAATTAAACATGTAATAAGAAAAATTTTTATATAGCCTGCTCTTTCAACAGATGGAGGTGACAAGCTGTGAATTCGTATTGCTCTTCTGTTTAATTCTATTGCTTTTTACCATATTGGTACTTAGGTTTGCTGATATTTAAGAGAGTTGCTAATCGTTGTCAACATAGGTTTGCTGTTTCAGCCTACCCTGAGGAATAGATGTTAAGGCATTATTTATCTGTCATCATGTGATACACATCAATGGACAGCATTATTTTTGACTGGTAGTTTAATAAGTGCAAAGCATGTATATTTCCATATATACTAGTCAGTGCCCAAAGTTTATATTGTACCCCAAAGGGGTTTGATGCCATAAATAAGAATGAGAAAAGGGAAAGAGGGAGGGAGATGGAAAATGAGAGGGAGAAAAAAAATACAAAGAAAGGAAGGTCCTTAAGACTGAAAAAAACCTGTTATTTAACATAATTGCCCATCTTGAACCTTATCAGTTTTTACAGGCCATTAAAACGTGGCTTCTTTCTCTCCCATGTGCTCGTCTATATTTTGAAATGAAGAGAAAACATTGAGTCGTTGTTATATAATGTAATGGGAGTCTTGAAATTTCTTTTGAATTGGTAAGAAATTTTTATATTTAAAAATAAGATTTTATAAACTCATTAAAAATATTGGAAGTATATGAGATGGTTTGGAAGAGAAATACTGATGATGGAGACTGAGCATTTCCAAGTCAGTTTTATTTCTTGTATTTTACTGCCAGCTTTTAGTTTCCTCCTATAATGGAAATTACTTCACATCTACTAAGAAAGACAGTTCTGCAGTAAAGTATTTTCTGAGGCAAATGAAATGTGGCAAGAGTTTTTATCGTGGTGGGATTGGTGTGTTGTCCTTTTAGAGAATGAATGTTTTGGGAATGAAAGATGATTTATTTGGATTTCTGTGAGGTTGTGAGAAATGTTGAAAGCATCTACTTTTTATAAGAATCTACTTAGAATTATTATTTATGCCATATAGAGTATTCATTAAAATAATCAGCTTTTTGGGAGATGAACAGGTGTTTGCATTTTGGTTCAGTTGATTCATTTTCCTTCCATTTTATGAGAATCACTTCTTAAACCTTTGCCGTGGCCATACATGCTGTCCTTTGATATCCTCGGAAGCAACAGTTAGCATGTTTTGTCACTTGAAGGGTTATCATTGAAAGAGGAACATGTAAAGTTCTGGAATGTAAAGGGAATAATAGCAGTCTGACAGTAGAAGTATCTAGAAAGCTCAAAAGCCAGGTTTAATTAGGTAGCAGTGCAAAACTATTATCCCTTTTACAAAAGACGGTGAAGAGGAGTGCTAGTGAAAACAATTGGCATTTATCTGAATGGCTCCACAGACCCAGCCAGCACGAGCCCAGCCAGAGCTTGCCTGGCCCTGCATTCTGCAGGCAGCATGCTTTTTTTTTTTTTTTTTTTTTTTTTTTTTTTTTTTGAAACACCCCTACGTGTTCCAGCCTTTAAATAGCAGTGAGTCTTCTAAAATGATGCTGTGTGCTGCAAGAGAAATGAAAGCGCCTGCCTTGGAGGCAGGAAGCCGACTAGGGAGATGCTTAATTATCGTGGAAGTAAGTGCTTGTTACCATTGAGTGGAGAGTGCAGCAAGTGCGGGTCGTCCTCGGGTGTCAGAGCCGTGATTTGTAGACAATGCCGCCCTGTCAGCTCAGTGCTGGTTCAGCAGCATCTTTCCAAACATGTATTTGGCAAGAATTTAAAGGCCACCTCTTGTGTAATTTGTGGAGTCTTGGAAAAGAAGCCTCTGCCTTTCTTTTCAGAATGTACGCAACCATGCAGAATTTTGTACTCAGAATCTGTGTCTCCTGCCTCCTGCCTGACGTGCTCATGAGGAAGTTCATTTCCATGCCCGTCACCTGGAAGGATGCTAACAGTTCTCTGTAATCTGTTGGGGATATGGAGAGGGCCACCCAGAGCTGTGTTTTGTTTCTACCGTCTTCATAAATTAGCACTGATGGGGTGGAGTAGGTTGTACTGCATAAGGAAATGCAGGCATTTTGTTCATTAGTGAGATACTTCTAGCTTTTAAGAGTACAAGAAACTAAGGAGAGCTTGTGAAGAGGTGGTGGTGAATGCTGGATTCATTCTGCAATATCCTCGTCTCGGTAAGTAATAAAGTAGAGGAAAATACAGAAGAGTGCTAATGGATATAATGGCTCCGGGAAAACCCTTTTTATTTATTTTTTTTCTGCTGTATTTGTTTTTGCCAACTATGTTAAGCCTTTGTAAGGAAACAAAAAACATGTATTGATTTTGGAATAGAGGAGTTAAAAAGTGATTGTTGCAGCATATTCAGTAAAGTCATTTTTCAGTTTTTACTTTTGTCAGAAAACTGTGTTGCTCTAATTATCTTATTTACTTGGTTACATCTCAAACTTCTGGTTATCACAGTAGCTCATGATGTTCTACATTTTTAGAGGTCATTGGAGCAAAAGTCTGTACTTTGGGTAGGAGCCATGATATCCAGAACAAGATGTACCCCTCCCCCTGCCCCCCATTTTATGAAACAGTTCAATGAAGGTGAAGTCTTAGTGGTCTTTTTTTTTAGAATATAAATTATGGATTTTATCAAATGAATTTTACTTTCTTCCTTTCTTTCAAACCTGCTTTACTAAAAATATGGATTTTGGAACTGTGAATCCCAATCCATTATTGAGTCTTTTATTTTCATGTATCTGGTTTTGACAATTGCATGTTTGTTTTTAGATGTATTTATCTGCTAATTCAAATTATCCTTTTCTGTTTTAGAGAAAGCATGGGATTATGGCAACCACAGAGTCTCAGTAATACCAGTTCCGTTCAATTTTTTCTAAAAGAAAGCCCTCTGTTAAAGTGAAGCAAAGAAACTGTTGTGGATTATAACGTTTAGGAGTTCAAATTTTCAGTGCTTTACAAATAAAGCATCATTTAATCTTTTAAATGAAAAAGATTAAGATCTCATGCAACTGTTGTATTTTCTGGAAGCCATTCTCCAAAAGGGAAGTGCACATTTAAAACACAGATATGATGGTCCTTGCTGCAGGGATTTAAGTCTACTTGCTTTTACATCATGACCAGCTTGAAACGGTCACAGACAGAAAGGCCCCTTGCCACTGACAGGGCCTCCGTTGTTGGCACAGACGGCACCCCCAAAGTCCACACTGATGATTTCTACATGCGGCGCTTCCGGTCCCAAAATGGCAGCTTAGGCTCATCAGTTATGGCTCCTGTAGGACCCCCCCGAAGTGAAGGTTCTCACCATATAACCTCAACCCCCGGAGTCCCAAAGATGGGGGTAAGAGCAAGGATTGCAGATTGGCCCCCAAGAAAGGAAAACATAAAAGAATCTAGCCGTTCAAGCCAGGAAATAGAAACCTCAAGTTGCCTTGATAGCCTGTCCTCCAAAAGCAGTCCTGTGAGTCAGGGAAGTTCTGTTAGCCTCAATTCCAATGACTCAGCCATGCTGAAAAGCATACAGAACACGCTGAAAAACAAGACAAGACCGTCGGAGAACATGGACTCCAGATTTCTCATGCCTGAAGCCTACCCCAGCTCCCCCAGAAAAGCTCTTCGCAGAATACGGCAGCGAAGCAACAGTGATATCACCATAAGTGAACTTGATGTGGATAGCTTTGATGAATGTATCTCACCTACTTACAAAACTGGACCATCACTGCACAGGGAATATGGTAGCACATCTTCAATTGATAAACAGGGAACGTCTGGAGAAAGCTTTTTTGATTTGTTAAAGGGCTACAAAGATGACAAATCTGATAGAGGTCCAACTCCAACCAAGCTCAGTGACTTTCTCATTACTGGTGGTAGCAAGGGTTCTGGTTTCTCTTTGGATGTTATAGACGGGCCTATCTCACAGAGAGAGAACCTCAGGCTTTTTAAGGAAAGGGAAAAACCACTCAAGCGACGTTCGAAATCTGAAACTGGAGACTCATCTATTTTTCGTAAATTGCGCAATGCCAAAGGTGAAGAACTTGGGAAGTCATCAGATCTTGAAGATAACCGATCAGAAGACTCTGTCAGGCCCTGGACATGTCCAAAGTGCTTTGCCCACTATGATGTCCAGAGTATATTATTTGATTTAAATGAGGCAATTATGAACAGGCACAATGTTATTAAGAGGAGAAACACCACCACTGGAGCTTCCGCAGCTGCTGTGGCATCCTTGGTCTCTGGACCTCTGTCTCATTCAGCCAGTTTTAGCTCCCCAATGGGCAGCACAGAGGACCTTAATTCCAAAGGAAGCCTCAGCATGGACCAGGGAGATGATAAAAGCAATGAGCTTGTAATGAGCTGTCCATATTTTCGGAATGAGATAGGTGGAGAAGGGGAGAGGAAAATCAGCCTTTCAAAATCAAATTCTGGCTCCTTTAGTGGATGTGAAAGTGCCTCCTTTGAGTCTACCCTTAGTTCCCATTGCACAAATGCAGGAGTGGCAGTACTTGAAGTGCCCAAGGAGAACTTGGTGTTGCACCTAGATAGAGTGAAAAGATACATCGTGGAACACGTAGATCTGGGTGCATACTATTATAGAAAATTTTTCTACCAGAAGGGTAAGTAGAGATCCTTTATTTCTTAAATTTTCTTTTGCCATACTTTCTGAAGAAAAGTACTCTATATTAAGATATTTATTAGCAATGTGGCATAAGATTTGCATGTCTTCATTATCTTTCTTGGTGGCAAAATAGCTCGATAGCCATTTGCTCAGTTTATTTCTTCTTGCATTTTTTAAGTTACTTTCCCCTTTCAGATATACAAATGTCTTGTATATTAAACAGTACTTTTACAAATAAAAAGCCCCTTTGACTTAGCGGTTGAAATTATAGTCTTTGTTATATAGTAGATTTGCTGTGTCACCTTTAGGGATAAATGTACCAAGTTGAAAATATTTATATATAGCTATTTTTTAAGGATTGCAAAAACAGTTTTAATGCTACTTTCATTTTTTAACACTTTCGCAGTAAGTACAGGAACCATGTCTTTGCTGCTTCAATGTTGTCATCAGTAGGTGGGAATTATAACATATTCCTGTCCATTTACAGGAAGTATTGTGAAAACAAATTACATTATTTGACAGAAGTCACAGAGCCAATAGATCTCAGTGCCAAGAATCAAATCTAGGTCTTTGAGTAGAAAAGGCACTGACGAGAGAAGTACCTTTGACATAAGGGCCACTTCCTTTCTAGTCTTTTCTTTGAATGGGAGAGTAAAAAAAGAAAAAGAAAAAAATTTATATATATAGTTGAGATTATACTTTATACACAGTTTTATCTCATACTTTTAAGAAAGACCATTATGATTTACTGAAAAGTAAGTAGTATAAGTGAACTCTTACAAGCTTTTTGAGCAGCATTAATTTAGGAATGAGTTTAAGTTATCCAGATAGGCAAATGAGGAAACGGGATGACCATCCACGAAGGACATACCTCTGTGTTCCATTAGCTAGATCAGTCATCTCTGCAGCCAAGTGAAGAGGCCTGTGGCGAGAGGCTCCCAGTCTGCAAACTACTCCCGCAGTGTTTTGATTTCCACTGTTTTGGGGTTTTGAATTGTATTTAAATTTATTCTTCTGAGTGAAGTTTAGTTTCAAATCTAGTACTCATAGCTTTATAACAATTGCTTTAGAATAAAACATATCTTAATATTACATGATAGATCCTGTTCCAGAAGGCTTTATTGACGGAAACAATCTTGTCTCGTGACTAAATTCCTACATATCTATGGCGTGGGTCTTGGAATCAATATTGTTTTGCATACCCCGATGTCATTTTTAAACATTTATCTTCTCAGAATAATTTTCTGAAGTTTATATTTTAGAAATTACATCTCTCTTACACTGTTCTTTAAGGTCCAAGGTTTCTCATTCTTGCCAACTTGGCATTTGGGGGTGAGATGATTCTTTGTTGGGTGGGGTGGAGACGGGGGCTGTCCTGTGCATTGTAGGATGTAGGATGCTTAGCAGCATCCCTGGTTTCCACACTATCAATGCCAGTAGGTTTTCCTTCTCCTTCTAGTTGTGACAGCCTAAAATGTCTTCAGGCATCGCCAAATGTCTCTTAGGAGGTAAACTAACCCCTAGTTGAGAACCCCTGCTTTACTGTACCTGTGCAAATTTTCTGCAGGTGTTTCTGAGCTGTCAATAGGTGAAGGCAAAATGGCCTCCACCCAAAACTGACAGTGAAACATATTAGTTATAATCTAATTTATGTAGTTATGGGTACCTTTTTCCTATTAGGCACTATAATAACATTATTATAATAATGAACATTTTGGGTACTTATTTTGTACCAGGCACTGTACTAGGCATTTGCTATGCCACATTTTCTCATTTCAATCTCTTAATGCCCAGGAGGGTAGGTACTATTGTTAACCTTATTTTCCAGTTGAGAAAACTGAGGCTTAAGCGATAGGCTCTCATGGAGCTAGTAAATGTTGGAGCCAGGCTATCTGAACAGTCATGTTCTTAATCACTGTTCTCTGATCTCTGCTAGGTTAAAGAGATGGAGAATCTTAAAGTATTTTATCTTTCAAAAGTCTGCAATACAAATGTGAATGCTTAGATTCCAGATTAATCATTTGTTCCTAGTAACCTCATAAATCTAATAGTCACTAATCCAGTAGTTACTAATTTGAAGCATGGAAAATACCCTCTTACCCAGCATAATTGGAACTAGTGAATTGAAAATATCAACTCAAGCAGGGAATTTTTTAAAAGTATACATTTAAGCTGTTCTATTGTCATTAAAACATGTATGAATATGTTTGCCAAACTCTTGTGAGGCTAAAGGCTTTTCTTTGACAATGATTCTACTCTTTTAAATTCTTCATTGTGTTAATAGGCTAAACCATAAGAATAAAAACATAGAGACTAACAACACAATCTGAGTACAAAATCTTAGATTTCATAACTTTTTTCTCATTTTTTCGTAGCTGTCCTGCCCACATTTAATCCAACAGCTTTCTTTTTAATGACTTGTCTTTATTAAGTCTGTAGTAAAGCCTTAGTTTTTAGTAGGAACAACGTTTATTTTTTGTACTCATATTTCATCAGCTTTCATAATTAAATTTCATAATTAAAATAGCAAGTCAAATGGTATAAACAGCCCACTCTTTGTCAGCATGAGGTCCAGCTGGCGGGAGCAGAAAGTATATATGGCACTAGGGATCACCCACTAGACTGCTGGTGCCACTGGGTATTCATCAGCATGGTTTGCAGGGGAATGATGAGCAGTGTGGTTAATCCAGGAAGTTGTCCAATGGAAGTCAGTTACATAGAGTGCCTACTGTAAGAACTTTTCTTGGGCCACACAACTTAGAATTTTCAAGTCAGACAGGCAATTTGTTACAATATGATACTATACCACAAGTAATGGCTCTGGATAACAAAATTTTGAGCAGAAATTAAGCTCTGTAGAGTATAAACTGTACATTTTAAAAATTGTTATTTATACTTTTATATAGTATAAAACATATCTAAACAAACAACTCTGTCTTGTAATAGACAACTTTGATTCACTGAAATTAGCAGACTAACTCATTTTTCCTAATCAGAACCTTAAAGCAAGTCTTCTTGTTGAAGGAGTACATCAGTGTCAGATGTAATTTATCCTCTAGCACCAAGGTGTGGCCCTGCTGACCTGGCTGTCATTCAGCCTCTTATCAGGTAGTTTCTGTTTGGCTGCCTAATGCATTCCTGACTAAGGAACTTAGACTGTGGCTAAGTCTCAGGCAGGGGCGAGAGTAGAATGAGAGTACTTTACTAAAGTATGCTATACAGCTGCATATTTGGCTAATGAAGCTATAATCACTTTTTATTATTACATTGTTTTTATAAACATTATTTTACAAATTTAGACTTCAGAGGATATTTTACTCCAACATATAAGCCAGGTCAATTGCTGGAAAGATGCTGGATCAATAGAGGAATCCCATTATTCGTACTTAGTAAAATAAGCAACATGCTATCAATGCTTTTCTTTCCAGTCGTTTCTCATGCCCACTTCTCTTTGCCATTTTGCTAGTGAGTGTATGTTTATATTGAGACCCAGGATTAAATGACGGTAATAATGTAGCTAACATTCATTGCATTACTTCTTTGTACTTTATTTAGAGTTCCTCACTTAATGCCCATTGGACCCCAAGGTGAATCTGTCCTGGTGATAGAAGTCCAAGTAATACAGCCACATCCTCCTTAGGGAGGCACAGACTAGGCAGTAGGGCTGCATTCAGATTAACCTGAATTACTTATCTTCCTTTGAGTGTATGTATGTTTTCTGTTTTTATTTATTTATTTATTTATTTTATTGTTATTTTTTGAGACAGAGTCTCGCTCTGTCACGTAGGCTGGAGTGCAGTGGCATGATCTCGGCTCACTGCAATCTTTGCCTCCTGGATTCAAGCTTTTCTCATGCCTCAGCCTCCCAGGTAGCTGGGATTACAGGTGTGCAGCACTGTGCCCAGCTAATTTTTGTATTTTTAGTAGAGATGGGGTTTCACCATGTTGGCCAGGCTGGTCTCGAACTCCTGGCCTTAAGTGATCTGCCTGCCTTGGCCTCCCAAAGTGCTGGGATTACAAGCATGAGCCTCTGCGCCCGGCCTTGTGTTTTTATTTAGATAGTCACCATGATCAGAGTACTAAGGAAATTTATAGGTGGAAAATACTAAGTTATAGAATAATTATAATGTTGCCTATATCCTGCATAGCTTGTTGGAGGAGGAGACCTTTTCCAAGCCATTGCTTACCTTGGTTTCTGTGGCCCCACAAGACTTCTTCAGTTTTGCACTGAGTGTATAATTGTCTATGAACTATGTTCTCCTTGAATCCTATACAGAGGAATGCATTAATGAAGACAGAGGAGCCCATGGGCTCTTGGCAGTGGCATTTGTTCCTCCACTGATAAACAGTGTTGATAGGCTTATCTGCGTGGTAGCTGGAGTGTTAGTCTCAAACTCAAGTTACTGAAGATGCTGATAGGGAAGGGCCTGTCTCTACTGCACGCTGCCCAGGAGAAACACAGTATCTGGTCTGAAGCACATCTAAGAATATTTTCTCATTCCTTAAAAGAGGGGAAACTAGTGCTTATGCACCTAAATATTCTTTGGATAACTGTAAGCCACCAGATTTGATTGTTCTTACTGTTCACCTTCCTCCTCCTCCTCCATTCCAAAACACATACAAATCAGGTTGAACAGAAATTGAGGACGTTTCAGTTGCTGTTTTCTGTCTTTACCTCTCACCCTCTTGTCATCAGCCATCTTTAACGTAGTTTCTTTAGAATACCACACTTAACTTGATTTGTACTAAAGTTACAGCTTTAGCACTCTCATATACTCTCAATTTTGCTATCAAGAGCTATTCTTCAAGTTCCAGTCTGTCAAATAAGCATCATTAAATAGCTGTTATAAATTTTAGTGGATTATTTTTTAGTGCATATAGAACATTAGGGAATATGTTAACTAAGTGTATTTCTAAAAATGTGTGCTTATTTTGTTTATTCAGGATTTTTTGCTTTTTACAAAATCCTTCTGCTGTGTAAATATTAGTCTTGAGAAAAGTACCATGGAATGCTTTACAATTCAGTGTTCTTTAAGCATAATTATTCTACATCTAGTTTTTTGATGTGGACAGTTTTAGATTTTGGATAAATGGTAAACTCCAAGGTCAGTAAGTCTGCTCTCCTGAACCATGTTGTGTTCTACGCTGTTGAATTTAGCAGTTATTTTCTGCCAAAATGAATTGAATGGTGAAAGTTTTTATACATATATAATAATTAATTGTTTTAATGCTTTTGCCTTTCATTTTTTATTAAAGTATTTTTCAGTGTAGTTTCATTTTTATACAGTTTATATATAATCTATGTAATTAATTTGAAGGTAACTCTCTATGTATTCCCTCACAGGGAGATTTGAGGCACTAAATGCCTTCCTGAGAAGCTAAGCTAGGAGTGTGTTTTGCTGCTGTCCTTTTTTCTCCTCAGGGCTTCCAGTAGCAAGGAAGCTAGTAGGTATTGTGGTTTTGTGTGTTTGCTCCTTGGAAAGCAGAGGTCCTCTCTTTTCTTTACTGTGATCTCGAAGTCCCAGCGTGGCTCAGCTGCAACCTGATCTGGAAGGCTTTCACAGTGCCTGAGCCTCTCAAGCCAGAGGTTTGTGGAAGCTGCTTAAAAGGGCGTGGGCTTCAACTGCTCCTACATGTGTTTTATTTTAAAATCAAGATAGACCATCAAAGACCACACTAGTTCAAACACTCGACTTTATTAAAGGTCATCTTTTTAAGAGCCAGTCATATAAAAACAGAGTTTGTTTTGCAGTAAAGCTGGTGGTGAAGACATTTGCATTATGTCATTCATCAACCACTTTAGAAAGTTCATGTGAAAAATTAATTTTAGAATTTGATGCCAGAAGTTGAAACCGGTAGCTACCAAATGCCTGCCTTTCTGATGATAGGTATTTTGTGTGTGTGTTTTGTTTCACTTATCTCTTGTTTTACTTCAACTCCCAGAACCAAATTTGATGCTCAGCTATATGATTTTGATTATTAACACATCTGCTTCCACTTTCATCTTTTATTTTCCTATTCTGTTTCATTAGCATGATTTATATATATCCTGTATCATTAATGACCTCAATTCTTTTTGGAAAAAGATGATTAGTATACATTTATATCCAAATAAAATACCTCTGTCCCCAGGCTTTCTCCTTAGTTCCAGCTGCATTTCTCACCAGCTGTTAATCTGCCTCTACCCAGATGGCTATCTCATTGGTATCTGTAACCCACGTGCAGAGAGATTTGGAGTTCACCATTTTTCTCCCCTCCTCATCATTGCTCTCCTTCTGTAAATTAAAGCTTCTTTGATACCTCCTTCATCTTCATTGTGTTCAACCTACGATCTCTAGTCTACCTTCAAATTGCAGATAACTTCTGTTCCTCATGTCCCATTCCCAATTCTTTATGTAACTTCAGGGCCTCATGCCTCTTACCCAAATTCTAGGTTTCTTAGTCCCTTTATCGTCTACCCTACTCAAACTCTAACCTCTTGTCTTTGCCAGATAGTCCTTTATTTAATAATGTAATAAACATGTGGGTCATCTGAAAGGCAGATGCTGAGACAATACAGGACTGCAAGTGGTTAGGAGCTTGGATGAGAGTAACTTAGGTCTGTGAAAGATAATTTTGCAGAGAAAGCCTTCAGTTCTTCAAAGGAAAGAGGAGACAAAGGAAGATTAGGCAGGGAGAGCCTCAGACCATGATGCAGATCTGACAAAGTGTCAGCCAACGCAAAGGGTCAAAAATGAGCATTAGAGAGGCATTACTAGAGCATCACTCCTTGTTGGGGAGTAAAAGGCAGGTCCTGTTACCCCACCATGCTCGGCTATTGACTAGGGGCTGCCCAGGAAGAGTGTGGCCCAACTCAAAAATTATAGTAGATTTGAAGGCACGGCATCCAGAGACTTTTAGCTAATCCTATTTCTTGTGACCAAACTGGTTGTAGGTTCTTCCTAGAAGGGAAATCAGAGTGTTGCACCCACATACAAAAATGCATTATCCAATTTACTGTTGTCAAGAGTACCCTTCATTTTTTTAAAGTAGTTTTAAAAATTAAAATAACTGCACATTTATTTACTCATTTATCCATTTGTTCAGTCATTCAAATAATATTTAGCATCTGTTGTGTCCCAGATACAGTGCCTGGAGGAGAACAAATGGAGATACACCTCTGCCTTCATGGTATTTATAGTCTCCAATTAGTGCAGTTAAGATGAATGGGAAGCTATTAAACAGAGGTTTTTTAAAAAGTCTTCTACAATTTCTTTGTTTCCTCTGTTCCAGAGTTCCTTTGTTGGAACTCTGTTTTGATGGATGGTGAACCCCTGGACTTATCTTCCCTTTTTTTTTCTTTTGTAATTTCAATTTCTTTTTATTTTTGTTCTATACTCATTGATTTCATCTGATGACAAGCAGTTGTTATGTAGCTCTGTATGTTCTATTAGTCCTTTTGCTGAATTTTATTTTTAGCTGTCATATTTTTAATCCCCCAATAACTCGTTCTTTTGTTTTTTGTTTTTAGACAGGGTCTTCCACTGTCACAGGCTGGAGTGCAGTGGCGTGATTATGGCTCGCTGCAGCCTCAAACTCCTGGGCTCAAGTGATCCTCCCACCTCAGCCTCCTCAACAGCTGGGATCACAAGTGTGCATCATCACACCTGGCTAATTTTTTTAGATTTCTTTTTGTAGAGATGTGGTGTCACCATGTCACCCAGACTGGTCTCAAACTCCTGGGCTCAAGCAGTCCTCCCACCTCAGCCTCCCAAAGTGCTGAGATTATAGGCGTGAGCCACTGCGCCCACCTTGTAGTTATCTTTCATAATAGTTTTTTCTTACATAACCTCCCCTCCCATTTCTCTGTTGGTATTAATTAAAAATTTTTTCTAAGTTCTTTTTCTTGAATTACCTGTATCTTTCTGTTTGTACATTTTACTTTTCTTACTTTTCTTTTTTCTTCTTCATGCTGTTAGTTGTCCAGTGATCTTTATCACATTTATGAATAAAGGTTGAGGTAGCTTAATGTAAGAGGCTTGGGTTCCCCTGCAGCTCCCCAGCTGATCTCTTCTTACATAGGAGAAGTAGTGTAACCTTTCTATAGGAAGGTGTCCCTGTGGAGTGACAGAGCAATAATCAGGCTGCAGTATAGAAACCCACAGGTGTGTCAAATTAGAAGGGCTTTATCCTGTTCCACTCCTGCATGGAGTTGAGTTTCCTTCTCCTGCCCCAGGGTATGCACTAGAATAGGTTCCTCTTCCTTTCCTCTCTTGCCCACCTGACAGGCTCCTGCCTGTCCTCCAGGGTTATGCAGCCCTCTGAACTCCTCTCCTGCAAGGTTTAGATGCTCTCCAACCACTGACCTGACACACCCTAGCACCTCTTGTTTTGCATGATGATTTCTATGCTGCATTAATTCACAGCCAGCCTAAGCATGCTTTGAAGGCAAGGGCCACAGAATAGAAGGTCAGGTTTTACAAATGAATAAATGTTTGTTGCTGAACAAGGTATAAAATTTATTGAGTTGAGGAGCCAGTGTGTCTTGTATTCATAGCATCAGGAAGAAAAGGTAGAGGAAGCCCTCTGTGTATATGGCCTTGTGTTATACTACAGACACTGGATAATACGTTGCAGTTCTTCTTCCTCTCTTCTCAAGAAATGAGACTACAGACAGGTCTGTATGTGGTCATGGTGGTTTTGTGGATTTACCAACCACCAGTTGATCCCCATAGGCACAAAACGCCATCACAGAGACTGATTTTTACTATTGTAAACTTTACTGGACACAACTGATGGAAACTAAAATCAGTGAATGACTGTTGAAGGAGAAATGGGAGGAGAAGCAGGATTTGCATGACCTCCAGGTATTTCCTTTAAGACATTTGTAAACTACAGGAGAAAAGATAGTAACTTAATGGTGGAGAAACCTGGCAGATACAGCCGTACCTAAGTGAATCAAGGTTGATATGAACCTCCGGATGTACTGACAAGGACACATCATTTCTGTAGTCCTCTTGCCCAAGAGGCACAACCCCAGCCCAATCACTTGAAACTACCACACAAACGCAAATTGAGGGAGAAATACTCTTCAAAGCTGTCAAGGTCATGAAAGACAAGTAGACTAAGGAACTCTTAGAATCTATAGGGGATTAAAAAGACATAACAACAAAATGCAACATGGGATTCTGGATGGGATTGGGGGGATTCCACATAATGGAAACACTGGTAAAATTTGAATAAGAACTTTAGTTAATGGTATTGCGCCAATGTTAATTTCCTGGTTTTATTTGCGAGGGAGGATATCCATCACCTTGAGTATCATTTCTATGTGTTGGGGACATTTCAAGGCCTCTCTTTCAGCTATTTTGAATATACCAGTAGATTGTTGCTAACTATAGTCGCTCTAATGTGCTATTGAGCATTAGAACTTTTATTGTTTAACTGTATGTTTGTACTCATTAACCACCCCCTCTTCATCCTTGTCAGATGAAGAATTTGGAAATATTTTACCCAATGAAACTCATGATTTCTTCACTCTGTTGATTGTTTCTTTTGCTGTACAAAAGTTTTTTACTTTAGTATAGTCCCATATGTCTATTCTTGTTTTCATTGCCTGTGCTTTTCAGGTCTTAGCCATAAAGTCTTTGCCTAAACCAATGTCCTGGAGCATTTCTCCTTTGCTTTCTTCTAGTAGTTTTATAGTTTCAGGTCATATGTTTATTATGTCTTTAATCCATCTTGAGTTGATTTTGTATGTGGTGAGAGAGAGGAGTGTAGAATTTTCCCAGCACCATTTATTGAAGAGGGTGTCCTTTCCCCAGTGTGTGTTCTTGACACCTTTGTCAAAAATTATTTGGCTGTAAATGTATGAATTTTTTTGGATTCTAGATTCTGTTCCATTGGTCTTTGTGTCTGTTTTTAGACCAGTGCCATGCTGTTTTGATTACAATAGCCTTGTAATATGTTTTAAAGTCAGGTAGTATGATGTTTCCAGCTTTGTTCTTTTTGCTCTGGATTGTTTTGTCTGTTCTGCCTCTTTTTTTTTTTTTTTTTTTTTTTTGGTTCCATTTAAATTTTAGGATGTTTTTTCTATTTCTGCAAAGAATGGCATTGGTATTTTGAATGGGGATTTGCACTGAATCTGTAAAATGTTGTCATTTTAATGATAATAATTCTTCCGCTCCATGGGCATGGGACATGTTTGTTTGTGTGTTCTTCCATTTCGTTCAACAGCGTTTCGTAGTTTTCCTTACAGAGATCTTTTACAACTTTGGTTTAATTTATTCCTCGGTATTTTTCTTTTCTTTTTCTTTTTGTTTTTTGTTTTTGTTTCTGTTGTAGATGGAATTGCCTTCTTGATTTCTTTCTCAACTAGTTTGTTATTGGTGTAAAAGAACACTACTGAATTTGTGTTGATGTTCATTTTGTATCATGCAAATTTACTGAATTTAATGATCCAGATCTAATATTTTTTTGGTGCAGACTTAAGTTTTTTCTAGATATAAGATTATATCGTCAGCACAGAGGAACAATTTGACTTCATCTTTTCTGATGTAGATGCCTTTTCTTTCTTTTTTTTACCTGATTGCTCTGGCTTGAACTTCCAATACTGTACTGGAGTAGTGAAAGTAGACATCCTTTCTTGTTCCAGTTCTTAGAGAAAAGGATTTCAGCTTTTCCCCATTCAGTGTGACATTAGCTATGCGCTGGTCACATATGGCCTTTATAATGTTGAGGTCTGTTTCTTCTATGCCTAGTTTGTTGAGAGTTTTTAATCTTGAAGGGATGAAAAATTTTACCAAACATTTTATGTCTATTGGGATGATCATATGGTTTTTGTCCTCCATTTAGTTGATGTGATATGTCGTACTTACTGAGTTGCATATTTTGAACCATCTTTGGATCTCTGAGATAAATCCCACTTGATTATGGTGTATTATTTCTTTAGTGTGCTGTTGGATTCAGTTTGTTCGTATTTTGTTGAGCCTTTTTGCATGTATGTTCATATGGGATACTGACCTGCAGTTTTCTTTTTTTTGTGTGTCCTTGTCTGGTTTTGGTATCAGGGTAATGCTGACCTCATAGAATGAGTTAGGGAGAGTTCCATCTTCTTCAGTTTTTTGGAATACTTTGATGAGAATTTGTGTTCTTTGGAAGTTTGATAGAATTCAACAGCAAAGCCATTGGGTTCTGGGCTCTTCTTTACTGGGAGACTTTTTATTACTGCATGATCTTATGTCCAGGAATTCATCCATTTCCTGTAAGTTTTTTAGTTTGTTAGTGCCTCTGATCTTTTGTGTTTCTGTAGTTATCAGTTATGATGTCTCTTTTTTCATTTCTGATTTGATTTTGGTCTTCTCTCTTTTTGTTTCTTGGTTATCCTTCCAAGTGATTTATCAATTGTCTTTTCAAAAAACCAACTTTTTATTTTGTAGATTTTTTTCTATTGTGTTTTTAGTCTCTATTTTGTTTAATTCTGTGATCTGTTACTTCTTGCCTTCTAATTTCGGGTTTGGTTTGTTCTTGGCTTTTCTAGTTTCTTGAGGTACACCATTAGATTGCTTATTTGAAATATTTCTCTGTTTTTGATGTAGTCACTTATTGTTATAAAATTCTCACTTAACACTGTTTTTGCTGTATCCCATCAGTTTTGTACTTTGTATTTTGGTTTTCATTTGCTTCAAGAAATTTCTTCATTTTCTCTTTAGTTTCTTCTTTGACCCAGTGGTCATTCAGGAGCGTGTTGTTTAATTTCTATGTATTTTTACAGTTTATAGAGTTTCTTTTGTTATTGGTTTCTATTTTATTTCATTGTGGTCTCAGGAGATACTTGATATTATTTAAAGTTTTAAAGTTTTTTTGAGACTTATTTGGGCCCTAATATATAGTCCATCTTGGAGAATGTTCTATGTGCTGATGAAAAGAATGTGTATGCTGCAACTGCTGAGTGAAATATTCTGTAAATGTCTGTTACATCCATTTGGTCTAATGTGTAGCTTAAATTCAGTGTTTCTTTATTAATTTTCTGTCTGGATGATCTGTCTAAGGATGAGAATAGGGTGTTGAAGTCTCTAACTCAGGAGTCCCCAACCACTGGTCTGTGGCCTGTTAGGAACCAGGCTGCACAGCAGGAGGTGAGCAGCAGGTGAGCCAGCATTATCGCCTGAGCTCTCCCTCCAGTCAGAACAGCGGCGGCATTAAATTCTCATAGGAGCGCAAATGAACCCCGTTGTGAACTATGCATGCGAGGGATATAGGTTGTGCGCTCCTTATAAGAATCTAACTAATGCCTGTCCCCAAGGTCCGTGGAAAAACTGTCTTCCACAAAACCTGTTCCTGGTGCCAAAAAGGTTGGGGACCACTGCTTTAACTATGATAGTATTGGAGTCTTTCTCTTTAAATCTAATAATGTTTTGTTTATATATCTGGGTGCTCTGGTGGTAAGTGCATATATGTTTAAAATTGTTGTATCCTTTTGCTGAATTGATCTATCTTATATAGTGGCCTTCATTGTCTCTTGCTTTATTTAACTTGAAGTCTGTTTTATCTAAGTGTACCTATTCCTGCTCACTTTTGGTTTCCATTTCCATGGACTACCTTTTTCATACTGTTACTGTAGTCTGTATGTTTCTTTAGAGGTAAGATGAGTTTCTTGTAGACATTATATAGTTGGGTCATGTATTTTTTTTTTGCATTCAGCCCATCTATATCTTTTCTGTGGAAAATGTAATCTGTTTACATTCAAGGTTATTATTTATAGGTGAGGACATATTTCTGTCACTTTATTAATTGATATCTAGTTATTTTGTGTATTGGTTTCTTTCTCATATTGTTTACCACTGTGATTTGGTGGTTTTCTTTTTTTTTTTTTTTTTTTTTTTTTTTTGAGACAGGTGCTTACTCAGTTATTTAGGCCAGAGTACAGTGGTACGATCATGGCCCACTGCAGCCTTGAATTCCCGGACTTTAAGTGATCCTCCCACCTCAGCCTCCTGAATATCTAGGACTACAGGCATATGCCACCATGCCTGACTAATTAAAAAGAAATATGGCCGGGCACAGTGGCCCACGCCTGTAATCCCAACACTTTGGGAGGCTGAGGCAGGTGGATCATGCGGTCAGAAACCAGCCTGGCCAAGATGGTGATACCCCGTCTCTACTAAAACTACAAAAAAAGTAGTGGGGTGTGGTGGTGGGCACCTGTAATCCCAGCTACTCGGGAGGCTGAGCCAGGAGAATCACTTGAACCTGGGAGGTGGAGGTTGCAGTGAGCCGAGATTGCACCACTGCACCCTAGCTTGGGCAGCGGAGCAAGATTCTTTATATTGAGACAAGGTTTTGCTCTGTCAATCAGACTAGAGTGTAGAGGCCTGATCTCGGCTAACTGCAACCTCTGCCTCCTGGGCTCAAGTGATCCTTCTGCCTCAGCCCCCTGAGTAGCTGGGACTACAGGCACACACCAGCACGCCTGGCTCACTTTTCTATTTTTTGTAGAGATGAGGTTTCACCATGTTGCTCTGGCTGGTCTTGAACTCCTGAGCCAAGCCATCTGCCTGCTGTGGCCTCTCACAGTGCTAGAACTGTATAGGTTTGAGCAACTGCACCTGGCCTTAGCTAATTTTTTTTTTTTTTTTTTTTTTTTTTTTTTGAGACGGAGTCTGGCTCTGTCGCCCAGGCTGGAGTGCGGTGGCCGGATCTCAGCTCACTGCAAGCTCCGCCTCCCAGGTTCACACCATTCTCCTGCCTCCGCCTCCCAAGTAGCTGGGACTACAGGCGCCCGCCACCTCGCCCGGCTAGTTTTTTTTGTATTCTTTAGTAGAGACGGGGTTTCACCGTATTAGCCAGGATGGTCTCAATCTCCTGACCTTGTGATCCGCCCGTCTCGGCCTCCCAAAGTGCTGGGATTACAGGCTTGAGCCACCGCGCCCGGCCACCTTAGCTAATTTTTAAAAAAATTTGTTTCTAGGAATGAAGTCTCACTATATTGCCTAAGCTGGTCTCAAACTGCTAGGCTCAAGCAATCTTTCTGCCTCAGTGTCCCAGAGTGCTGAGATTACAGGTGGGAGCCACTGCACCTGGCCAAGTTTGGTGGCTTTCTGGAATGGTAACATTTTTGTGTGTTTTCATGATGGTGGTTACCATTTTTTCACTTCCAGGGCTAGGACTCGCTTAAGCATTTTTTTTTTTTTAAAGCACTGAATTTAATACTAAAAAAAGATGAATTCTCTCAGCTTTTGCTTGTCTTGGAAAGACTTTTTATCCTTCACTTATGAAGGATAACTGCTGAGTTTCGTAGCTTTGGCTGACAGGTTTTGTTGTTGTTGTTGTTTCTTTTTTTCCCCCGCACTTCTAATGTATCTTCCCATTCTCTACTGGCTTAGAAGTTTTCTGCTTAGAAATCCACTGTTAGTCTGATGGGGGTCCCTTTATAAGTGACTACACACTTTTCTCTTGCTATTTTTGGAATTCTCTTTGTCTTTGGCTTTTGATGGTTTCACCAAAATGTGCCATGGAGAAGACCCTTTTTTATTGCTTCTGTTTGGGGATCTGTAAGCTTCCTGTATCTGGATATTTACATCTCTTGCTAGACTTAGAATGTTTTTATCTTACTATTTCATTAAATATGTTTTCTAACCCTTTGATTTTCTTTTTACTTTCTGGGACTCTGAAAATTTGAATATTTGGTTGCTTTATAATGTCTCATGTCACATAGGCTTTGCACTTTTTTTTATTCTTTTTTTTTGCAGTTTTTGACTGTTATTTCAAAAGATCCATCTTCAAGTACTGAGATTCTTTTTTCTGCTTAATCTAGTCTGTTGTTGATGCTTTCAAATGTATTTTGTATTTCATTCAATGAATTCTTCACTTCCAATATTTCTGTTTGTTTCTTTTTATAATTTCTATCTCTTTGGTAAATTTCTCATTCATATTCTGATATATTTGTGTTCTTTTTCAGTATTTAGTTGTATTTCACTGAGCTTCATTAATTAACGTTTCGAATTCTTTTTTCTAGGATTTTGTATATTTCTTTTTGATTGGGATCTGCTGCTGGAGACATATTGTATTCTTTTTAAGATGTCATATTTCTTAGTTTTTTCATGGTTTCTATGTCCTTACATTGCTATGTACACATCTGATATAACAGCTGCTTCTTGCAGTTTTGAGTTTACTTTCATGGGGAAGGACTTTTTCCTGAAAATGTATCTATAGTGCTGGTTGGGTAGGGCATTTTGACTTTGATTCTGGGTGCATGTAGTAGTATAGTCTATGTATAATGTCTTTGTCTGTCAGCAGCATAAGTGGTATCTGTAATTTCCTTGACTTAGGGTACAGTCGTTAATGGAGGCTTGCTGAACTTTTGCTGGTGACGGGGAGGTGGGCCAGTCATCAAGCCCGGTGGTAGCAGTGTTGGACTGAGTCTGTGTGTGTCTGGGCCTCAGGGCAGCAAACACCAGCACTTGTGCTAGCAGGTCGCGGCAGGTTAATTCTGGGGCTACAAGTGACTTGCTTGGATACCCAGTAATGCTGGCAGTGGGCTACAGTTGTTGGAGTCCTGGGCCCTGGGAAGCAGGCATGATAGGGGTGACAGCAATAACAGTGGTGGGATGACCCTCTGAGTTCTAAGTGGTGTGCACTGGTGTTGGCCCGTGGCTATGGTGCCCTGAGAGGGCTTGACCTCCATCCCCTTGATGGCACATGAAACATTGGCTATGGTGAGCAGGGACTGAGTTATCCCCAGACCCCTAGAAGGTTGCTCAGTTGGGGATGGCAGTGGCTGCTCTGTGGCTGTGCTCCTGGGGAGGACGGGATTGCTTTCAGTGGCAGCAGCCACACGCAGATGGGTGGAAAACATTCCCTTCCCTTGTGCTTCAGCCCCAATGATGGCAACCCACAACAAAGGCACCTGCAGGCCATGAAGTCTGGGCATGTGAAAATGGGTGATCTCACTCTGCTGGAGAAAGGGGGGTTGCTGCCAGTTGGCCCATGCTTCAGTCCTGGTGGTAGCAGTTTGCTGTGGCAGTGGCTGCATATAGGGGATGTCGGTGGGGTTCCAGGAATATGGAGATGCAAGTGCTGTTGATCCCCAGGGCAGGGTGCAGTCTCTTTGGGGCTAGGCTGTCAAAATGGTGTCATTATGCATGCCGTAGCTGCATAGGACTCAGGAGGGTGTGTTGGACCAATTGTGGGCTTCATCCTGAGCAGTGCCCTGGCATGTTTTCCAGGCATCTCCTTATATTTGTTTCAGGGCCTGCAAGGGTCATGGGGCTCTTCCATAGCTAGGATCACAGGAGTGAGTCCACAATGGAAATGTGGCTCATGGGGGATCTCTCACTTACCCTGCACTGGGGAGTCTCTCCATGGTCCCAGCCAGTCCCAACAAAGCAGGCTTAGTTTCCTGGTTTTGACAATGATTATTGTACTGTATGTCGTTATATAAGATGTTAGCACTGGGGGAGTCTGGGTGAGCAATATGGAAATAACCTGTAATATTTTTGTAACTTTTCTCTAAGTCTAAAAGGAGTCCAGATAAAACGTTAAAAAAATTTATTTTTTTCGGGCAGAAAAAAGAAATTAAAAACAAATAAAAACTTTCATGTACATATATGCATGTATATACAGTCATATACATGCATAAACACAGGAACCATAGAAGGTGTGACACCAAAAGATTGGCCAGATGTTTGAAGCTTAAGTAGCACCCCCTTGGTAGTGCAGAGGGAATTGGGGGATGTAGGCAATTGTGAGGGTAGTAAATGATTTTCAGAGGTAATGAATGAGCCCAAAGAATAGATAATGTCCTGGAACAAAGCTCCTCTGAGTTCCAGGGGGAGGTGACAGGAAGGTGAGGGGCAGAACCTCACTATGAACAATGGTAGTTTTAATTTGCAGATAAACTGTCCCAGGTAATTTCCAGGAACTGCCCTCAGCATAATAGATGAAAAGCCTGCATGGTGTGGTGACTATTAGTGTTCTCTCTTTTAACATTTTGCAGCTGTGTTTCAATATGCTTGGTTTGCTTTGTATTTTTATTCCATGCATTTTAAAACATTATTCTGGCCAGTGGGCAGTGGCTTATTAATACCAATGCTTTTGGAGGTCAAGGTGGGAGGACTGCTTGAGCCCAGCAGTTCAAGACCAGCCTGAGCAACATAGTGAGACAACATCACTACAGAAAATTGGCCTATGAATTCAAGTGGTTAATCTTTCCTGGTTATCTGATGTGATTCCTAGGGAGGGAGTTTTAAGACAGTTTTACTTTTTTGGTAAGAAGTTTCCTCAGTCAGATAAGGAAATACCAGAGTCCCTCCCTTTGCTTTCAGGGGAGAAACTAGAGAAGATTAGAAGGTCCTTGGTTCTGAAACATCTTCTACGGCTTTTCAATTTCTTTAATTCAAAAATATCCAGCATGCAAAAGCACCATATTTTGGGGTATTGTTATCTGTGCCCCAACACCTTCCATATAAAAAGATCAAAGCAACTAGCTTGCTTACTGATTTCCACATTCCAGTGAGTTTCTGTGCTCTTTGTTTGGCATTCTTGAAGCAAAGGGCCTTTTAGATCTGTTGTTTCAGTACAAGTTGATGACATACATAATCAAGCTTGCCACCTATTTCCCAAATGTGTACCTCATTATATCTTCAGACAGTGAGACCCTCATTCTGAGCCCTGAAATTAGGTGCTCAAAAAAAATTTGCTTTATTGCATCAATTCCTTTTCCAGTCTTCTAATGAAGGTCCCTCCTCTGTATGGTGAGCCCATTAATCTGAGCATCAAGGCAATGAGAGGAGACATCTTCCTATTTGCATTCAAGTCAAGTCTGAGAGAAGCATGAGCAGAAGCCATCTCTAGGACTCATGTAAACATTTAGTCAACAAATAGGTAGGTTTTGCTGAGTATTTGGGACACTGCACGGTCCCTGTCCTTGTTAGCAGTGGTGACTTCTGCCTTAACTGAATTTCTGGCTACCTGTTAGAGACTTTCCCCTAAATCCCCCAAAAGCCTTTTATATAGGAAGACATCTTGCTGCAATATGCCTGGTAAGGAGGTGTAAAGGATGTTTTAAATATAAGGCAATTCATTTAGAAACAAATGTTTCATTGTAATTTTTTTCATTTCGATGTTAGTTTTTTTTTTTTTTTTCCTAGGCTAATGTTTGAATTGGTATTAACATTAAAAGTAACTTAACTTTTAAACATATTCTTTATAGTCATTGACCATTTGCAAACCAAATGCATTTTTTATAGTTAAAAAAAAAATCTAGCCAGGCGCAGTGGCTCATGTTTGTAGTCCCAGCACTTTGGAAGGCCGAGGCAGGCAGATCACGAGGTCAGGAGTTCGAGACCAGCCTGACTAACATGGTGAAACCCTCTCTCTACTAAAAATACAAAGGTTAGCCGGGCATGGTGGCACATCCCTGTAATCCCAGCTACTCAGGAGGCTGAAGCAGAAGAATCGCTTGAACCTGGGAGGCGGAGGCTGCACTGAGCCATCGCACCACTGCAGTCCAGCCTGGGTGACAGAGAGAGACTCAGTCTCAAAAAACAAAACAGGCCGGGCGCAGTGGCTCAAGCCTGTAATCCCGGCACTTTGGGAGGCCGAGACGGGCGGATCACGAGGTCAGGAGATTGAGACCATCCTGGCTAACACTGTGAAACCCCGTCTCTACTAAAAATACAAAAAAAAAAAAACTAGCCGGGCGAGGTGGCGGGTGCCTGTAGTCCCAGCTACTCCGGAGGCTGAGGCAGGAGAATGGCGTAAACCCGGGAGGCGGAGCTTGCAGTGAGCTGAGATCCGGCCACTGCACTCCAGCCTGGGCGACAGAGCGAGACTCCGTCTCAACAAAAAAAAAAAAAAAAAAAAAAAAAAACCTTCCAATTATAAAAGTTATATATGTATATCATTATAGAAAAAATAGAAACTCTAGAAAATTAATTTCGTGGGAATACTGTTGGTTTTATTTCTGCCCCATCAGTCTTAATACATGCGTACTCTTTTTTAAAATGAATGAGGAGCCTTAAATACAGTTTACACTTTTGTCCTGCTTCTGTAATGGGCCTTGCCGTATCTTTTTAAAAGTTTTTCAGCTGTTTTTTCCGTTTCTTGTTATAATAAATAATGCTTACATTAGCTGGTCTTAACTTTTTGTGGTTGTTGCCCCATTGATCCTGATAACAGTTTAGTGAAGCCTGTGAACTCTCCTTGGAATACATTTTTATTTATTTATTTTTTTATTTGAGACTGGGTCTTGCTCTGTCACCCAGGCTGGAGTGTAGTGGCATGATCACAGCTCACTGCCACCTTGATCTCCTGGGCTCAAGTGCTTGTCCCACCTCATCCTCCCAAGTAACTGGGACTACAGGTGTGTACCACTGTGCCCAGCTAATATTTTATTGATTGATTGATTGATTGATTGAGATGGAGTCTTGCTCTGTTGCCCAGGCTGGAGTGCAGTGGGGCAATCTCGGCTTACTGCCACCTGTGTCTGCCTCCCGGGTTCAGGTGATTCTCCTGCCTCAGCCTCTCAAGTAGCTGGGATTACAGGTGCCTACCACCATGCCTGGCTAGTTTTTGTATTTTTAGTAGAGAGGGGGTTTCACCATGTTGGCCAGGATGGTCTCCAACTCCTGACCTCAAGCAATCCATCTGCCTCGGCCTCCCAAAGTGTTGGGATTACAGATGTGAGCCACCGTGCCTGGCCAATTTTTTGTATTGACTGTGTTGCTCAGGCTGGTCTTGAACTCCTAGGCTCAAGCAGTCCTCCTACTTTGACCTTGATTAGTAAGCCACTTCCCCCACCCCCCGCCCCGCCCCACCAGCGTAATGTTTTAAAGTGCATGAAACAAAAATACAAAGCAAACCAAGCATATTGAAGCACAGTTGCAAAAGTGTTAAAATTTTGAGACATAGTAATCGATGTGCTTCTTATTTCATGAAAAAAAGACCTGGCGGCAGCTCTGTTAATTACCATCATTTCAAAGTAGGGGTGAGTGTAATTAATATTCTGATACATCTGCAACAACTTTAATGTAGTATTAAACTGTGATTTCTATTGATGTCAAAGTCACATGTAAAACTAATATTAATATAGTTTGTTGCCTGCATTTATAATTGATGAAAGCACTAAATTTCAGTTAGAAGTTGGTGAAAATAAAGATGCATTTTTTTCGGTCAAGTTTATAGACCCCCCTAATTTCTATTCCTAGCCACATGCTTGTTATGTAAGTTTTTTCCACATATCTAATGATTTCCATAAGGTGGAGCCCTGTAAATGAAATGTGAGCTTTACAGGAGCCTTGATTTTTATTGCCAAATTGCTCTTAAGAAAGCTTAGACTAGAAAGATCCACTGGTATGTTTAAGACTTGTAGTTTAACATTCTCTTAACTACTTTGAATATTTACAGTTTATATTTTGAACACGTAGTAAAGACCAACAAAAGACATTTTGTTTCTTTGATCACTAGTGAGTGTCAATTTTTAAAAATATAACTATTGGCCATTTGTCTAAGACTGATAGCAACCAGTAAAAAATCTCTCATGATTCTGCTAATCTTTATCCTCCCTTTATTTAAAAAAATGTTATGTACAGAAAAGTTGGAATATATGTCCTTTTATTTTAAATAAGTTTGTCTTGTATTTTTTTCTTTAATCATTTTGATGCAATTTATTAATATCAACATAACTTCATACTAAAGTTTACCTTTTACTGAAAAGTTAGAGGCCTATTAAGTGCTACTTTAGATACTGTTTTAAACCTCCAAATTAGATGTAATCTTTACAAATACATCACCCCACTTTTTAAGTGTTACCTATGGGAAGAAGAAATGGAACATCAGACTACTATGCACTTTGTAAATGTGAGCAATTACTCTTAGGCAACAGTAATTATAAGTTTAGTGCCACGCTTTGGGACAGAAATCTGGCATGTGGCCACTCCTGTTTAAATGTCCCCGTCCATTACTCTGACCTGCTTTTGATTATGGTACGAAGTCCTAGGCTATTGAGTTCTCATGGAACCTCCACCCTTAAAATTAGGATGAGCCCTCTGAGGACCAGAAACTGAGAATCTAAGTGGTGCACTTCCCAGAAGGAGAGCCATTCTTTAAGCACTTGGCCTTTTATTATGTCCACTTGGGCAAACCTGTTTTCCTTTTAACAAGATAATACATTTCTTTCTTTTTAACATTGAATTCTCCAGTCTTTAGCTTTGTCCTCTCTTTCTTACTCATTAGTCAGATTAAGATGTAAGAAGTTGCACAAAAACAAAGCCTGAAAATTTTGAACAGTGAGTGGTTTTCCTAGTTGTTATTTTATTTTATTTTATTTATTTTACTCTACTGTATTTTGTATGTTCCGGGATACATGTGCAGAACGTGCATGTTTGTTACATAGGTATACATGTGCCATGGTGGTTTGCTGCATCGATCAACCTGTCATCTAGGTTTTTAAGCCCCACATGCATTAGGTATTTGTCCTAACCCTCCCCTTGCCCTCCACCCCCTGACAGGCCCCCATATGTGATGTTCCCCTCCCTGTGTCCATGTTCTTATTGTTCAGCTCCCACTTATGAGTGAGAACATGCGATGTTTGGTTTTCTGTTACTGTGTTAGTTTGCTGAGAGTGATGGCTTCTAGCTTCCTCCATGTCCCTGCAAAGGACATGACTCATTCTTTTTTATGACTGCATAGTATTCCATGGTGTATATGTGCCACGTTTTCTTTATCCAGTCTATCAGTGATGGGCATTTGGGTTGGTTTCAAGTCTCTGCTATTATAAATACTGCTGCAATAAACATACGTGTGCATATGTGTGTCTAATGAAAATATTAAACTGATGAAAACATTGAGGGTCAAAGTTTATGTTGTTAACTGTACTGATAGTGGCACACATGTAACCAACCAAGTAGACTACCTAAGAAAAATAGTTTAAATGTTAAAAATGGTGAAATAACTTTAAGCTATTGAAGTTGTCACTGTGCCACTCTTTGACCTGCTGATATATGATGAAGCCCAAGTCTGTCTGCTTATTACTTGTGTCTTTAGCATCCCCGTTATACATTGACTTACGGTGTTTTTTCCTTGGGAAAAATGGAAAAGATTTTATTGTTCTTTCTGTATGATCAATTAGGGTAATTAGGGTAATTCTAAGATTTAGATGTGAACATTTTTGTGACTTTAACATATCTTGCCATATTGCTTTCAAAAGCAGTTGATACCAATCCACAGTGCCACCAGCAATGGATAAATATATTACATCTCTACCAAGGGCTGGTTTTTTATTTCAGAAACATTGTTTAGATATTGGGTTAGTCATGAGATAGTAGCTAAGTTTTATTTGCTTTGTGTTTCTTTGATTCGTGTTTCTGATGTCTATTTTTTCTATTAAACAATTTAAATTAACTATTGTAAGCAGATGTTTTAAGCCATAAATCATAACTTTACAGATTACTTGTAAAACTATATTTTTACTGTTCATAATTACATTCAGTTGAGATTATGCTATAGATGTCCTCAGAGAAGTGTGCAACTGAAGTATTAAAAATAGCCTGCAGATACCATGATAACCAGTGCAAGTGACAAAAATTTGCTAGTTGAAGCCCTGTAACTCTTGTAACTGTAGTTTCCTTTCCCCTTCACAAGTAAAACACCAAGCTTAACTTTTTTTGCCTTGTACACACATGCTTATGTATACCTTATAATCAGGTAATTGGACTGTGCCTGATCTAATTACTTTGAGCTTTGAACTATTTACTGTTTCCCCTCACTAAGAATGTGAACTTTTTATTATAATCATTATTGTGAATGTATCAACCAAAAATAAAACTATTTACCTGGAATATTTTAATGATGACATAATTATTTATTGGTACTCTTTGTACCATCCTGGTTAAAACCAAGAACCAGAACTAATAAGAAAACTTCAGACTAAACATTTAAATGTGAGGAATGGAGTAGGTGGAAGGAAGTCAACCATATATGGATATAATGTTAATCTCTCTCCCTTTCAACAAAACCTTAAACAGCACATCAAGAAATAAAGCATTATGTCTCAGCTGACTAGATAAACAGTTTATTCCTTTAGGAACCAAGTTTTATTTAATGATTTTTTTATTCATAATAAAATTTTAGAAACTTATGGGAACATAATATTGTGTGTAATGGCTAAGAAAATGAGCTTTCAAATCAGCAGTTAATATGTTTAAATCTGGTACTGCTATATACTACTTGTGGCTAAGTGACTTATCTTCTTTAAATCAAAGTTGCCACATCTATAAAAAAGAAGGAAGTACCTGGCCGGGCGCGGTGGCTCAAGCCTGTAATCCCAGCACTTTGGGAGGCCGAGACGGGCAGATCACAAGGTCAGGAGATTGAGACCATCCTGGCTAACGTGGTGAAACCCCGTCTCTACTAAAAAATACAAAAAACTAGCCGGGTGAGGTGGCGGGCACCTGTAGTCCCAGCTACTCGGGAGGCTGAGGCAGGAGAATGGCGTGAACCCGGGAGGCGGAGCTTGCAGTGAGCTGAGATCCGGCCACTGCACTCCAGTCCGGGCGACAGAGCGAGACTCCGCCTCAAAAAAAAAAAAAAAAAAAAAAAAAAATAATAATAATAATAATAATAAATAAATAAAAAATTAAAAAACAAGAAGGAAGTACCTTTTTTTGGTTTTTTGTTGTTGTTGTTGTTGATGTGATTAGAGTACTTAGCAAAATGCTTTGCTTTGCTGCATTATATCATTCTAATGTGGTAATTGCTGTATTGGTTTTTGGCATCCCGGTATGCTGGCTCTAAAATATTCTAATTTCTGATGGTCTAATACCTGTATTTCAGTTCATCCATCAGAAGCTTTCTCTACCCTACTTGAGGTTCCAATTCCTCTTCCCTTCCTCTTTTCTTCTCTGACTTGCCTCATCCTGAATTTCCTCATCAAAATCTTCCTTGCCTTTCTTTAACGCTCTTCATCTGAAACTCCCCTGTCCTTACTCCGCTTCCCTGCTAAACTTTCCACTCCAGAAGAAAGAGAAAGACAATTGTGGATCTGGCTAGAAGAACACTTTGTAATTATGGGTATCTTCACTAGGGAACAATGAAAGTCAATGGCTGATAGGAAAACAAATTTAAAATGCGACATCACAGAGCAAGTATAGATACACTGCCCAGGGACCAGGGGCCTGAGAGGAAGGAAGAGACTGCAGTCCAGTATCTTCTAGCTTAGAACTCAAAATTGTAGCTGTGTGTGGTGGCTCACGCCTGTTACCCCAGCACTTTTGGAGGCTGAGGTGGGAAGATCACCTGAGGTCAGGAGTTCGAGACCAGCCTGGCCAGTGTGGTCAAACTTCGTCTCTACTAAAAAAAATACAAAAATTAGCCAGGCATGGTGGCACACACCTGTAGTCCCAGCTACTCGGGAGGCTGAGGCAAGAGAATTGCTTGAACCTAGGAGGCGGAGGTTGCAGTGAGCCAAGATCGCGCCATAGCACTACATTCTGGGCCACAGAGCGAGACTCTGTCTCAAAAAAAAAAAAAAAAAAAAAAAAAGAACTGAAAATGGTAATTTGCTGAATGAAACTTTTCTCTACCAGAAGGTTAAATTTAAATAGTACATTAGGATTTTGAATAGAATAAACTTGTGTTCATATGGAAAGAGTTTTTTCTATACTTCTGTAATCCTTAAGAGAAAAAAAAAGGACAGTGGACAAAAACAGAGCTTTTATTGTAAAAATAATTTTTTTTCAAGTTCAAAGACTTTGGAAAAGCAGAGTCTAGTGATGATAGTGGTGAATTTAGCATGGGAAATTGGACCGGAGTCTCCATCCATGCCAGTAGAACTGATACCGATGAAGACTGGCTGGAAAAGCTATTTGGGAAATAGTAGCGGGAGCTCTTTTTTAGTGAAAACTTGACACAAGTTCAAAAATATCTTCAAAAATATCTTCCTAGCATTATCTAATGCTAACCCAGAGATGGGTTTGTTTGAAGCTAGAGTCTGAAGAAAGTGTTTGAATTTAGTTTATAATTATCACATCACCATTCCCCAAATTCAGAAATATACTTCATTAGCAGCTGGGAAAAGTTACCAAAAAATGTAGTCAATTATTGATGATGATACACAAAAAGTTTAAATTATCATTAATTTTACAGTTCTTATTATTAACAAAGTAATCTTATTTTTAGTCTTTAGTTTTAGTTTATTTTATGTAGGATTTATTTTTTAAATAACACAATTTGTATTTTATCAACCAGTAATACTAAAATGATTATGTTTAATATTTTTAGTTTATAAATTTATATTTTATTTACATTTTTGTAATGTTTCTATTTTTGTTCTTGAGATATATTAAATATTTGGTTTTAATAATTTGTTTTTATGAATTCATAACACTTTAAAATAAAGTTATTAGCATCAATATCCAAAGTAAACACTTGCATTTTCTTCCAGTATTCAGTCCCTCTTTTCAAAGATGTCTGTGCCATACTTCGGATGAAACCTAAAAATTAGAGGACTTAGCCAAATAAAGAGGGGTTAAGAAAAGAATGTTCTCAGCAGATTTTCTCAGATGATAAAAGACTGTGAGTTTGAGCACCTGAAAGAGAAGTTTAGTATCACTGGTTCTCCAAATTTAAGAAGGTGAAAGGTCTGAGCTGAGGCTGGAGTGATTGACAGTGACAGGTTATGAGAACCTTTTGGAAACCTTGGAAAGGGTACAAGAACCTAAGTGTTTTAAGTTTTGTAGTAGGGTCAGATTTGCATTTTAAAAGGATCATCTGGCAGTGTGAATAAGTTGGATAAAAACAAACCAGTTAGAAGACTACTACAAACACTCAGGCAAGTGATGATAGGAGAAATAATGGCAGTGGGATGAGAAAAAGATAGATTTGAGAGATGTCCAGAAACTGGAATTCACAGAGCATGACAGTGGGTCTGGCATGAGCAACTGGGTGAATGTGGTAGCAGTTGCTGAAATAGGGACTGGATGGGGACCTATATAGGTTTCTGTGGGAAGGTGATAGGTTCACTTTTGCAGATGCATATGGGACAAACGGTTCCATTAGGTAAATGTAAAGATCTCAGACTTTGGCCCGGCATGGTGGCTCAGGCCTGTAATCCCAGCACTTTGGGAGGCCAAGGTGGACAGATCACTTGAGGTCAGGAGTTTAAGACCAGCCTGACCAACATGGTGAAACCCCATCTCTACAAAAAATATAAAAAATCATCCGGGCATGGTGGTACGTACCTGTAATCCCAGCTACTCCGGAGGCTGAGGCAAGAGAATCGCTTGAACCCAGGAGGCAGAGGTTGCAGTGAGCCAAGATCACGCCACTGCACTCCAGCGTAGGTGACAGAGCGAGACTCTGTCTCAAAACAGACAACAACAAAAACAAAAAAAGATCTCAGGCTTAGAGATATCTGGGGAGGACATGTAGGTAGACCTCTGCGAGTCATCAACCTTGAGGCGGTAGTTGAAGTTCTGAACGTGGGTGGAATATTCAGATGGGAAGAGGGAGGAAAACTGAGCTGGAACAGCCAGAGCGGTAGAAGGAAAATCAGAAGAGGGCAATGTCATAGGAACAGGGAAGTAAGAGTGTTTCTAGAAAACATGAAGTGATCACCTGTGCTAGATGTTATGGAGAGTTTGAGCCAGGTAAGGACCAAAAGTATCATTTGTTTTAACTTTGAGAAAGTCATTGGTGACCCATGCAATGGAAGTCAGATGGTAATTCTGAAGTGAGGAATTGGACAGCTATTTCAAGAAATTTCCAATGGAAGAAAGGAAAAAGGAGATAACTTTAATTCTGACAGGCGGTAAGGAGTTGAGAATAAATGTGAGTTTAAACGTAATTAAACAATGATGGGAATTAGCAAGTCTAGAGGGAGAAGTTGAAGATTAAAAGAGGGTCATCAAGGCACCTGAGTCCCTAGGAAGGGGGAATGGGCAAATGGGGGTGGGTGTGGGGGTGGGGCTTTGGATCATACAGAAAAAGAAGCTAGAGTCTGGATGCTGGTGACTTTGTGTGGATGGTGAGTAAGTTTGCATCTGAAATAGCTTCTTTATTTCCTTTGTGATGTAGACACATTGTCTTTTGCCAAGATTGAGGAGAAGGTAGTTGAGGGGTGGTTAAGGGAGAATAGAGCATGTTTGCCACATCTGCCCTGGAAAAACGGAGAGAGGAGCTGACCAGGGAAAGCTTGATGAGGATGAGGATGAGTTGAGGTTATTGATGGAATTTATGGTGGCCCTATATCTGGGAATTTCTCTAGCAGCAGAGAACTGCCATGCCACCTGCCCATTGTGAGATATGTGGAGTGTACTTGAGGAGTTCCTAGAAGTTGGTTTTTATTAGAGTCCATGAAGTACAAGGACCAGGTAATGAATGTGGGTCACAGTCTGTTGCATCCACTGTTGTTCAGTGCTGCAGTGGTGCAATATCCTCTGAGGTTGTTGAAGCGTGTTAAGCTCTTTGCTCCTTCAGTAAATGGCCCCAGACTGCTGTCTTGTTTTTCTTTAAGTTCTTGTCCGCTTTTTTATACTATTTCTGTCTCCTCCCTTTCTGTTTTCTTCCTTGTTGTCAGTTGTTCTATCACATTGCTGTCTGCATGCAAGTCTGTATCAGCCCTACACCCTGGACTTTGTCAACATCTGGAATTATCACACCTCTGAAATAAAGCTGTGAGCTTGAAGACCAGACAACCAAGCTTATTAGAATTGTGTGCAAAGTAAGAGTAAATAATCTGAGTGTGGTTCTCATGTGCTGTGCTTTGAGGGTATGCATAAGTGTCTGTACATGAATTTTGTGACATTTAGTGGGTTATTTCTCATATATGAGATATTTGTTGCTTGTATTCCCATTGTGTTTTTCTTCTTTTGAATTTCCATGGCTTATAATAATATTCTTAGAGAACCCTCAACATTTATGATTGTAGCTTTTGTAATTGTGCTTTCGTACCTGCAAAGTATTTTCATATGCATTACTTAATTTTAAACTACATGATTCGACATTTATGCTGTTTTTTCTTATTATTCTCATGGATTTTCAAATACTTATATTTTGTATGGAAATAACATGTATTTTCAAGTGTGTATGCATTTTGTGTGATAATGAGATGTTATGTTACAGTGCGGTCATTTAGCCGTGTCAGATATAAGTGAAATACAGTAATGTAAATTAAGCATTTTGGAGGTTTGAAAAACAAATTATCTGTTCTAGTTTTTCATATATTTTCATGTTTTGTGGACTTCATCTGTGAATATCTCATGTATAAACAGTTTAAATTTTTAAAAGATGTATATGCACAGTAAATAACCATTTTTCAGTATTTTCTGTAAATTAACTTAATTTTGATCCCCATCTTTCTCTTTGTCAAGAGGAAGGTAAATTCAGCACCAGTCCTTTGGAGGCTTGTGCTAAGGTGTGGGGCCTTGGGCGAAAGGCCAGAACATTGAAGAGCGGCCCTAGGCTCATCAGTCACCTGGCCACACAAGTTACATTAGCCCTGCACTGTGGGATACGTGCTGTGGCCCAGAGCCCTGGGTCCGGCCTCCCTGGGGCACTGTGAAGCTCTTTCCTCTGAGCTCCTACTCTACCATACATAGGCTACTTGGGAGCAGAGTGCTGCCCAGTGACTCGCAGCACACATCTCTCTCTCCAATCCAGGGACATCTTTTTTAATCTGGTGGAATCCCCCTTTCTTCAAACTCTGTTCTTAATATGTTTAGAATTTTTTTGAAAAACAAAAACTAAAAAGCCCTGGCACAAGCCTTCTCTTAGGCAAGGAAGCACGTACAAATGTAGCCTATTTAAATGGTGGGAGAGAGAGAGAAAATACAAATTTATTTTGAGAAATGGTAGAGTAGTAATCTGTAGAGTAGTGAAAAACTCAACAGGCCACCTGTGTTCAGTGTTATCTTCTCTGGAACTAAACCTGTGTAGCCAAGTCTTTGTTTTTATAACTAATTGAAGAATATTAATATTTGTTAAATGTTTACATTTTATTAATATAATTTCTGAGTGATGACCTTAAATACTGAGCAGAATGTACCATTTTCAAAGTGTTAGGTAGATTTTCTAACTTTGTTTTGTCTTATTTTACCTAAGAACACTGGAACTATTTTGGGGCTGATGAGAATCTTGGTCCAGTGGCTGTGAGCATTCGAAGGGAAAAACCAGATGAAATGAAAGAAAATGGATCTCCATACAACTACCGGATAATTTTTAGAACTAGTGAGGTAAGTCGCAAATGAGAGAGATTTGAGGTTTAACTGAAATGGGGGGAAAAAAGCAAATAGTAGCAGTAGCAAAGCAATTAAATTTAATAGCACATGGTTACAGATGTCTTTGGAATAAGCAAAGTCCCCTTTCATTTATTCTGGTGGAGATGGAGGTGGACAAGATGGTTAGATCTGGATCCCTTCTTTTCATCAGACTCTGAATAGATGCAATCTACGAATGAGGAGTTTTGATTCAGAGAAAGATGTGTCCGTTAAGTGTTGCCCAAGGAAATTGGAGCCCTCAGAATCCCCAGTGGGATATTGTGTATCCTTCTTAGGGCTACTGGAAAACACCAAGCTAACTTGAGGAGCCAGGGTATTAGGGATAAGAGAAGGCCACCGAAGACTTAATTCACTCTTCCAAGCTCTTTCTGAGCTCATATCTTCGCCCAAGAAGAAGGCGGGAAAGAGACTCTTGATTTCTTCCACTATCAGAGTGGAGGAAGTCCACTATCTTTGGGACCCATTGTCTGAGACCGAGAAGGTGGATTCTTTGAACCAGGGACTATCTAGTTTTAAGTGAAACAGGCTGTTAGTGCTCTTTAGGAATCTAAATATACCCAATGTATGAGTTTTTATTTTAAAATGAAATTTGGGCTAAAAAAAAAAAAGAAAAGAAATGGAAAAATAAAAATAAAAAGAACCCACACAGCATTTTTTTTAAAAACCTGTGAACAAGTTTGGGACTATGAGGTTCTCCATTTTCCGTGTAAAGCTGTATAATTGGGCCACTTATCAATTTACTGCCTCTCAACTGCTAATTCACTTTAGGATTTTTGTTATGTATTAATACTTAATACCCTTGAGTCATCTGGAAAATAATAGTTTTGAAACTAGTTTAAATAGGGCATTTGGCTTTATTTCCCCCATTGAAAGCAAAGCAAGTTTCTGGGGTTGGCATCACTTAATAATTGTTCCTAAGCCTGAACTCCAGGGAAATTAAATATAGGACTTTTAAAGACAAGACTTAAATATCTAATGTGTTGTTTACACTGGCCAGAGAGAAATGAACTAACATACTCTCATGTGCTTTTTCTCCATGGCAAAGCTAATCATTAAGTGGTGTAAATTCTTTTGTTGAGCACAAAGGCACGAAGAACATCACGTTCTGTTTTGGAGTTGTATGCACGTAGTTGCTCCTCTGTAGCTTCCCAGATCCTACCAGTTTTGTTTGTTTTTGAGACAGATTTTCGCCCTTGTTACGCAGGCTGGAGTGCAATGGCGATCTCGGCTCACTGCAACCTCCGCCTCCCGGGTTCAAGCGATTCTCCTGCCTCAGCCTCCCGAGTAGCTGGGATTACAGGCATGCGCCACTACTCCCAGCTAATTTTGTATTTTTAGTAGAGACAAGATTTCTCCATGTTGGTCTGGCTGGTCTTGAACTCCCAACCTTGGGTGATCCGCCCGCCTCAGCCTCCCAAACTGCTGGGATTACAGGCATGAGCCATCACACCTGGCCATTCTTACCAGTTTTTAGTGATACTCTGTTATCTTACTTCCAAGTATTTTTATCTTTCCCATTATCTTCTTTTTCCCTTCCCAAGGCCACTCTGATTTAAATTCCCATCATATTCTTCCTTTTCTGTGTTGTTTTTTTATCCACCTAAAGTCATTTCCTTGTCACTTACTCATCCCATCCTTCATACCAGAGATTAAAGTTTCCTACAGTTCTTTCTTTCTCAGTCAGATGCTGTCACTGGTTTCCATGAGCTTCCCTTCTCAGCATGTCTTGCAGGCTGTCTCCTACCTGAGTTTCTGTCCTAAATTCTGCTATGGTCTGTGAACCACACCGACTCTTACCTTTCCCACCTCTGTTCTTTCTGCTTTACTCCCTTGACCCAAAATGTTCTCTTTGCGTTCTGTGGTCATAAGATTCTGTTCTCCAGCTAACCCATTTGAATAAGTTGTGTCCCTTGGGTCTGTTTCCTTAGCCTTTGACTGAAAGGTTCAAGTCAAGTGTTCAAAAAAAACCATTACCACTTGTTTTTTACGTTCAAATTAATGTTCACTTCATGACAACTCTTATTATTGCGTTTTCTCAGGTCAGAAACCATGAAAGCCACACTTTATTCCCATCTTCTGCCTCCTGACCCTGAGATCTGGTCTGTCAGCAACGCTTGTTCATTTTGTCTTCACAATATGCCCAGAGCTCAACTACTTCTCCCACCCTCACTGCCCAGTCCTGGTCCTGGTCTTGCTCTGAGAACTGGTCTCCCTGCTTCTGTGCTGAAGCCCTGCCTCCTTTTGACCCAAAGTGTTCCTTTGAAATGTCATTCAGATCTCGTCATTCCTCAGTTCAAAATCCTTGAAAGCTTCCTCATCTCCCTCTGAGAAACAGCCATTGTCCTTGCTAGCCTAGGAGATCATGCACATCTGCTTCACCGTTATCTCTCTGCACCTCATCCCTGATAACTCCTCTTGGCTCAGTCTTTTCCCGCCCCACTGGCCTCCTTCCTCCCTGGGCCACCTCAGGACACCTCTGCCTCAGGGCCCTCCCCACTGCTGTGTTCTCTGTCAGGCTGCCTCATCTCCATCTGGCCTTTACTTAGAAACCACGGAGGCTTTCCTTGACCACTGAATCTAAGATTTCTACTCCCCTCCCATTTCATATCCAATGAAATGCTTTATTTTTCATTAATACTTAACACTGTCTTCTCTGTTGTACTTAGTCATTTTGTTTGCTTTTAATCTGTCCACTGGAGTGCAGGCCCCATGAGGGTGGGACTTCGGTCTGAGTTGTTCAGTACAATGTGCCTGATGTGTCAAATGGTGCCTTGCTTCCCTGTTTCTCGCTTGCTTCCCTCCTTCCCTGTCTCCTTTCATCCCTTTCTCTATGTCTTTCCTCCTTTTCCTCCCTTCCTTTCTTCCTTCCTCCCTCTAATGTTTATGTAATTAATTGCCACTAGGTTTTGTATAATTTTTTTCTTTCTAGCAATAAATAATCCCTAAATTTGGTTTAATGGTAATATTATATAAGACTTTTGATAGAAATGTTTCCAGATATTGGTCCTGGTCTGTAGCTCCTGGACTTTAAGAGATAGTTCCTTCACTCTTTTCACTGAAACCTATTTACTTAATACAAATGAAATAAGATTTAATTTGTATCAGAGACTTCTCATGTTGCTAATTTCTCATGCAGATAAATACGGCAAGAAAAAAGAAAACATGACAGTGACACTCTGGTGACTTCAGTAAGCGGCAGCAAGATAACAGAAATACAAACAAATCTCTTTCATTTTAGTATAAATAAACATTGCAAAACATAAAAGAAAATACATACCTTTGTAGGCATGGCAGTTTGTTTATGAGCAAAATTTTATGGCATATGAGTGTTTTTAAGCATAGGAACACAAGGACTTAGGAGGACTCACTTCATTCTTGTTTCTGGAAGTCATTAAGAAAAATATCAGTAATACTAGTGATTCAGATGTAAAAAATGAGCCATTCTTTTTCTCATCTGCTTTGGCTTTCATGAGTTAGCTGCTTTCTGTGGCTCAGGATGCAATGACTCGAATTTGGTCTTAGCTTCTAAATTGAGAACACCCCTAACCTTTGTGGCTCCCTATTTCAAGCTATGTATTATCTCATGAAGGAAAGAGTCAAATAACTGAGTTAGCCATTTTCCATGATGTAAAAACAAAATAAAAACCATTTGTGTCAAATTATACATTAATAGGAAAATAATTTTTACTTGTTATTAATATAAGAGGAAATTGTTTATAATGAAAGAAAAAAGATGCTCATCAAATGAATAGACTGCAAATATTTCTATTACCTTTTTCCTGTATTGAGAGTAAGACGTTGATAAATTTTGCTTTTTCTTCTCCCATCTGTCTTGACCCCATCTGTGGGCAAATGTTACAGATCAAGCTCGTCCAACCCACGGCCCGAGGGCTGCATGTAGCCCAGGACAGTTTTGAATGTGGCCCAACACAAATTCATAAACTTTCTTAAAACATTATGAGTTTTTTTTGTGATTTTTTTTTTTTTTTTTTTTTTTTAGCTCATCAGCTATTGGTGTATTTTGTATGTAGCCCAAGACAATTCTTCTTCCATTGTGGTGCAGGGAAGCCAAAATATTGGACACCCATTTTCTAGATTCTAGATTTTACTTCCCTGGTGATTCTTCCTTTGGTTTCCATTTCCTTGCGAATCCTAAGTCGTGCCTAGTTTGCCTGAAGACTGTTAGGGCCTCCATTCTAACTACATTCTCTGCCTCCATTGCTTCCTCTCACAGTTCATCTTATTTGCAGCTTAATTTCTGAGTATACATCATCCCCCTACGAACACGTCCTGAGCTGACCTGTAGGAGCCCAATGAGGTGTGTACCACTCAGTCAGCTTCAGGGTCTTCTGTGCACCCCCAGCTCACAGCTGCATCATCCATTTCTCCCTGTACTCTCTTTGTGTCCATCTACAATAATCACTCCTTCCCACTTACTCCCTTTATTCCCAATCTCCGTACCTTTGCTCATGTTCTCTCTTGACATTTTCTTGTTGTAGAAATTGTTCCTCTATTTCATGGCCACTTCCTAAAACCGTCCCTTTCGATGGGGCCTTTCTTTATGCCCTGAGCCACTGTGATCCGTTCTCTGCCTTTGGACTGTCTAAGGACCTGACCTTGTTATGCTTTGTTGGATATACTTGTCCTTCTGAGATTGCGTTGTGTCTTTCTGACCTCTCACCCTCATTTTTGACAGTCAGTCTTCAACATGCACGCCACTGGCTTTTGTAGCTCCTATTGCTACAAAATGGAAATGTATTCAGTTTGATGGGTTTTCTCTTCTTTCCCCATACAGTATTTAAATTATGTTAACAACTTTGCCTTGTAGACATATTTGGAAATTAAGACTACTTTAGGCTTCATGTCTGGTTAACTTTTCTCCAACACATTATCATTACATAGGAAAATGTCTTTGCTTAAGGTATTAATGGCGGGTATTTTAAGAAGGGAAGGTATTTTAAGAAATAAGAGAAAATCTAAAGTAACTTCAGCTGCTGTTGCCTGTGCTGCTGTACTGATGGTGATGATTGCCCGGTGGCAGTAGCATTTGGTGACATGAATAGTTTATGCTTGTCAGCCATGCATTACAACGTTTAAAACTTTCTCTCTCCCTTTTTACAATTCAAAGAAGTATAATATCCAAACTCTAAGTATTTATTCTTCAGACATTGCTCTGGGATTCTGCCTTCTTAATTTCCTAATTAGTATGCATAGTGACATTGTATGGCCATATAGAGACCTTGATCTTTACTGATCTCTTTAAGGAAATGTTATTTTTGGTCTTTAAATAAATATCCTCAGAAGTCTTGATTATGTGCTCCTTTGGACGCACCCTTGTCTTGACAGCATTGGTTTCATTTTTCATATGACAGTATCCTACATCACTTCTCTCATTGTTTCTCCCTCACTGGCTTTACCCATCAAAAATCATTCCCTAGCTCTGTGAGGAGCCCCATAGTCCAGGCCTGCAGTGCGTGTACATATGTTCAGGCATCTCACATCCCAGAAGCCTCACCACAGCACCTGTCTCTCTTGCAGCTCATGACACTGAGAGGTTCGGTCCTGGAGGATGCCATTCCATCAACAGCCAAGCACTCAACGGCCAGAGGCCTGCCTCTCAAAGAAGTGCTGGAGCACGTGGTTCCCGAGCTCAATGTCCAGTGCCTGCGGTTGGCCTTCAACACGCCCAAGGTCACAGAGCAGCTCATGAAACTGGATGAACAAGGGGTGAGTTTGCCTTTCCGAGGAGAGCATTCTTGCTCAGGTTTCCTGCTAGGCTTCCAGAATACAGATCTTAATGTTTCTTGTTTTGATGGAGAAAACTGATAACCTTTTATTGTGAAAGACACTGTCTTTGCAATTACTCATTTTGTTTTTACTTAACTCTGAACATTTCTCATCTGATGAAGTTCTGTATGTCAGAGTTTATAAATAAGGCACTTTAAACTATGTTGAATTCTTTTGATAATCTTCCATATGTACAGTATGTTTTTTGAGTGTCTGAGAGTAAATAATAGTTATAATAATTAATAATAATGAGCATATCTGCAAGTCCCTTTTCTAAGTGCCTTAAATATGTTATCTCATTTAATCTCCCTACCCTGTGAGAAAGGTACTCTTACTATTTGCATTTTAGAGATAGGGACTCTGGGGTACAGAGAGATTAAGTAATAAGTCCAATTTCACACAGTTAGTAAGTTTTGGAACCAGGGTGCAAACGTAGTCTGCCTCAAAGTCTGTGCTACTTCACCGTGCTGTTCTTAAAAGCTTAGAGTTTCAAAGTCTATTAGTACCATCAAAGGATACATTCTAGCCAAGATTTTTAAATATAAAAATGTAAAATTTCACATTCTGCTTAGAGTAATTTGAGCATATGGGCTAATTTTATAGATAATGTATTTATGTACTCTTCCTTTAATTCTTTTAGCATTTTAGCCATATTGCATCCTAGTAGTGGGTGGTAGTAGTTTCATTACATTTAAAAATTCCTCCAAAAATAAAATTAGTTCAGATAGTTTATTTATTTCTTGTTTTCCCATTATGTTCATTTTTCACAGAAGGGTCCAGCTATTGAATGTCATTTTGTGAACAAATTTGGATAGAATTTCCTTAATCAAAAATTCCAATTTTATTAAAGTGAATGGGAGTCCAAAAAAATCGGTTTTAAGGTATATTTATTATTTTAATTCAGCCACTAAGAATATATAATGAAGCAATAGTTAGATGTCTCTTTTCTCTCTTCTCTTTTTTTTTTTGGGAGACCGAGTTTCACTGTGTCACCCAGGCGGAGTGCAGTGGCACAATCTCAGCTCACTGCAACCTCTGCCTGCCAGGTTCAAGCGGTTCTGTTGCCTCAGCCTCCCGAGTAGCTGGGATTACAAGCATGCACCACTGCGCCTGGCCAGGTGTCTCTTTTCTAATCTTTGCCTTTTTCTATCCATTTCACTTTTCATAATGCACAGCTAATGTCTATTTGACACATATATCTAAAGAATGCTGTGAGTATCCATGTTCATAATGTGAAAATTCGTTGCCCTTTGAATGCTTCAAAAGACTAATGACATATAAACAACTATTTTGGAGGCTGTTTTCCAGTAAATATTCTGAACATTTATTCTAACAAAGGAGTAGAAAAATGATGTTTAGGTCCAACTTTATTGATTCAGCCATTTCTACTACTATGTTTATCAAGAAGAATAAAAACATTTAGACATTGATAATATAGTCATATACTTAACATTTGAAATTTCTGTTAAAACAGATTATTTTATGTACAGGAGATATTGCCATTTTCTTTTGTTTTAACTGTATTAAATAAAAAATGGATACCCTAATTGTAGACATTATGAGGATTTCTGACACATTTTATGTCATCTGTTAGTGATTGCCAAGTGCTGGATCACAGATGGTGCTGATCTGTGATAAACATTTTATAGTCCTATCTACATGGGAAAGATAAGAACACTATAAAGAGTTGAACTCAAAGTTTATTTAATTCACAAAACTGGCCATTATTTTGAAATTATGGCCTTCCTATTCTTGGAAGTATTAAAATGTCCCTTCCTTCATAAATTATTAATTATAATATATGATAGTTGTTTTCTTTAATATCTTTACTAGGCAAAATTAAAATTTGGCAATAAGTCAGTCTCTTCAATTTTACTTTGAAAGTAAGTGCCTTAAATATGTCATCCTGTTCAACAAGAGTATTACTATTAGACAGTAGTTTTTTACTACACAGTGGAATCCAGAGGTTCAAAGCATGCTATTCTATATGAACAACTCCATGTCTGGACTAAAGAGCACCGGGGGTTGGCCTCTTGTCTTTTTTTATCTCCATACATACAGCGGTCAAAGCCCGGATTGTACTGAGATAAAGCAGATGACATGCATACTTAGGCTTTTAGTCTTGGGAGTAATTTTTTTTGGTAGGAAATCTCATTAATGCCTTGGAATTATTCTGAGAAACTGATTATTTTGGTGCCTTTACAAATACAGATTTGAAAAAGGAAATGCTTATAAGTGCAGTGGATTGCGCATATGAATCATTGCAAAGCATTTTTAGTTTCCATCTGTGTCGTCATATTTTAAAATTTCCAGCTTTGTGTGTCTTTATATTTAAAGAGATTCACAGTGTGCTACCAGGAAACTGGACTCATCAGAAGGAGCTTTAAATCTCTTTTTACGTTTGGTTTAATGATTCTTTTAATATATTTTATGTTTTTATTAACTGTCTTACATAACCATGCTTTGAAAAAGAAGACACAATTTGTGTCCTATATTGTGGCATTTTGCCTTTCAAATCTTTGCTGCTCTAATTCCTCATTTTACCACTATCAAAAACTAAAGTGAACAGAAAAATTAAAATTTTATCTATTAAATATAAAAGAAAACACTGCACAAAAATCTAATAATTTGCTTTTTAATTTAACTTGACAATGATATATGTGTGGGAGCTGAAGTATGCGTTTCAATTCCTGAAGAAATTTATTTTAGAAAATGAACTAATTCTTTGTAGCTTATCCAGTCTTTTACATTCTCCATCCTGAGGCCTTTCTGGGACTTTCACTACTTTTTTTGTTTTTTTGAGACAGGGTCTCTGTTGCCCAGACTGGAGTACAGTGGTGCGATCTCAGCTCACTGCAGCCTCTGCCTCCTGGGCTCAAGCAGTTCTCCCACCTCAGCTGGGATTGCCACCACTCCCAGCTAATTTTTGATTTTTAGTAGAAATGGGATTTCACCATGTTGGCCAAGGTGGTCTCGAACTCCTGACCTCAGGTGATCCACCTGCCTCGGCCTCCCAAAGTGCTGGAATTACAGGTGTGAGCCACCACGCCCAGCCTTTCGCTCCCTACTGATGCCCATGTCAATTGTTAAAATGGCAATGAGAAGACAAAGATAACCTGCTAATATTTTCACACTGATAAGAATTTAGAACACTTGATGCTTTAGAAAATTTGTGTTCTTACTGCCATGCACCTTGATCTTCACTTACAGTACAATTGGGTGCATCTCATGATAAAAACAAATGACATAAATACATGTTTCATTTTACTGTGTTCTAATCACTTTACTGGCATAATCTGATTTAATCCTCACAGCAGCCTGGTACAATAGATTCCAGCTATTGGGCTATTTTACAGTCAAAGGGATTGAGGCGTTTGAGAAGTTCCCAGAGCTATTTTTCTTACCCTTTATCACTTAATAGTCCTGAGCACTGGATACAAATTTGCATAATACTGCTCTTCAATTTTAAGATTTCCAAGATCCCATTTACAGATCAAATTACTTTGTTTTTAATTTCTTTTTTCAAAATCTGTTTTCTTTATTTTTTTTTATTTCTAACTAGGAATTCATTGTAGAATATTGGAATATTTTGATGCTTAAAACTATGCTGTAGGCTGGGTGGTGTCATTCACACCTGTAATCCCAGCACTTTGGGAAGCTGAGGCAGGAGGATTGCTTGAGCCCAGGAGGTCGAGACCAGCCTGGGCAACATAATGAGACCCCTATCTCTAAAAAAATAAATAAATAATTTAAAAAACTATACTGTGAAGTATTAGGAATTTTATTATTTAATCAAGTCAACTTTTAAATAATGTAGAAAATTCAAATACTTTTAAATTTGCCATATCAGAGCCCTTTTTCCTCAACAGTCATTTAAAAATACCTATATTTTATCTACTCTGTGCAAGGGGAATGAAAGATGATTATGTCAAGCCCTGGTTTAAGGTGTTCCCACATGTAAAGCCCTTAGTACAATGCTGGGCATGTGATAAAACATTCAAGAAATAGGAGCTGCTGATAATATGATAATAACTTGTTAGTAGCCCTTTACATGCATTATCTCATTTAATCTTTATACATATCCTATGAGAGAGCTTCTGTTGTAGTTGATATATTATGCTTACTTTCACAAGTAAGCAGGACTCTTTCAAATCCAGTAAATGCTTTTTAAGTATGACTCTGCAGGTTGTTAAATACTGTAGAGCACAAAATAGGCTAGTAAGACATAGTCCTTATCCATGAAGGAGACAGGGTCATAAATTACTGTAATGGATGTCAGGGTTAATATAATAAATCTAATAAGAGAATTGCAAACAAAGAGCAATGGAGGTACAAGCCAATGGGGACAAGTCATAATGGTTAACTGGATCAGAATGAGATGGGCCTTGGAGGGAAGAAGATTTCCTCAGGCCAGGGAATAAGCAGTTGCATGGTCCATACTCAGAACAATAGGAACGAGGCTCGGAAGGACAGAAGCACACAGTGCGTTCATGAGGGAGCAAGGAATCCCGCTCAGCAGGAGTGTGAGGCACATGTAAGGGAGTAATAGGGAACTGAACAACGAGATCACTTGGACTCGGGAAGGGGAACATCACACACTGGGGCCTATCATGGGGAGGGGGGAGGAGGGAGGGATTGCACTGGGGAGTTATACATGATATAAATGATGAATTGATGGGTGCTGACGAGTTGATGGGTGCAGCACACCAACATGGCATAAGTATACATATGTAACAAACCTGCACGTTATGCACATGTACCCTAGAACTTAAAGTATAATAAAAAAAAAAAAAAAAGTAGGTGATTTTTATTGACAGTGACTAGGCCAGGCGCTGTGTGAAACAGTTTCCATGAATTATTTTAATTAATCCTCAGAACCCTTTGATACTATTATTGTTCCTGTTTTATAGCTAAGAGCACTGAGACACAAAGACCAATCACAATTAGAGTCTGTGCAGGCTGGTCTTGAATCCAGGCACTCAGACTCTAGAGCCTGTATTCTTTTTTTTTTTTTTTTTTGAGACGGAGCCTGTATTCTTAACCAGTACATCAGCCACCCTGTCCTCTTTCCCTCCCAATGAATGGGAGAAGAAACTGGAATTATATTGCTGCAGACCTCAGTGCCCAGTATTCAGTGTAATATGTTAAACCCAAATAAAATTGGAATGGGTCTGGTTTATAAATATTTAAGGAACAGTTGCTAGTTTGCAGTAGAGAAAATTGGTAGTTCTGTTTTCATTAGGAAATGTCAGGTTTCATGTACACGGTAATGACTTTGCCTAACTGATCTTCACTGTTTTTCTAGATTATTAAAAATGCAGGGAAATGAAAATATTTATTGGGTTCTCAAATTTTAAGAAGTTATCCTTCAGGTTATTGAAGTTAGAGTAAGGGAGAAAGTGATCATATTTAATTTAACTCCGCAATAAATATCTCAAGAATGGATGTAAGGAAATGAGCAATGTTTATGTGGTAATGAATAGCACTGACCCTTTGATTAAGGACATGAATGAAATTCTCTGCTGACTTCGCCTATTCATTGCCTTGCCGCATTATTTTATTGTGAAGATAAATGAGTTTGACTAGCCATTTTCTCTTTGATTCAGGCAGCTAATTTTGAAAAATGACCCATAGGGGAAATATTTTTTCCAAAACTGATTTTCTGTAAATGAAGCTTTGGCAGAACAATTGCCATTCCTAGAATTTTAATCATCTCTTAGATTATGATATTAGCTAATGCATGTTTAGAGTTCAGATGGCTACCAAATTGATTCCAGACAACTGGTGGATCCGTATGTACATTTTCAGGAAGGAGACATCCACAATGGCCATCTAGTCAGGGGAAGAAATCAGTGGCATCTGTAGCTTTGTCTTTTGTGTTCGCAAGTAGTGATCACGCTGTGCTGACCCATCCCTGTCCTTTTGCCTGGCTGAGACTGGATTGGATGACAGGATGGATTCTAGTGAGAAGATTCTGCGATTAATGGGACTGATAGTGTTAGCATTTGGAAGACATGTGGCTATGGTAGGACTGCAGTTTGCAGTGAGAGAACACAGCAAGACTGAGATCACATGTGAGGACTCACATCACAGTTCAGAAAGACACAAGAACTGGTGGCAAACATTTCAGTCTTCTGGATTTTGAATTGTGGATTGCGTTTTAAATTCAGCTTTAAAATAAAAAGTTACACTAATTTCTTTCCTATAGGATTTATCTGAAGTAGGCAATAGTTTCAAATGGTCCCAAAATCAAAGCAGTATAACTATGTTTACATTCAGGGGTTCCATTTCTGCCAATTCCTATGACCCTTTTCTCCCCTGCCTCGTAGTTAATCACCTTATTAGTTTCTGTATTTCTGTTTAATTATGCAGATACCACCAAATATGCATATGCAACTTTACCTCACCCCCTTTTTTTAAAAAATTAAGTTCTAGGGTGCATGTGTACACCTTGCAGGTTTTCTACATAGGTGTACAAGTGCCATGTTGGTTTGCTGCATGTATCAACTTGTCTTTACACCAGGCATTTCTCCCAATGCTATCCCTCCCACAGCCCCCCACCCCCTGACAGGCCCCCAGTGTGTGATGTGTCCATGTGTTCTCATTGTTCAGTTCCCACCTATGAGTGAGAACATGCAGTGTTTGGTTTTTTGTCCTTGTGACAGTTTGCTGAGAATGATGGTTTCCAGCTTCATTCATGTCCCTGAAAAGGACATGAACTCATCCTTTTTATGGCTGCATAGTGTTCCATGCATTTCACCCCTTATACAAAGTAAAACAGGCTGTAGACACTTGCTTTTTTTCATTTAGTAATATAGTTTTGAGATTTTTTTGTCAGTACACAGAAAGGTTTCCCAGCATTTTTACTACTGCATAGTATTTCGTTGTACTGCTGTACCATAGTTTATTTAATCAGTTTCTCCATTGATGGGCATTTATGTGTAGATTTAAGTCCTTTTCTCTTACAAACAGTACTGCAATGAAGACTTTTTTCTGTGGAATTGAAATTCATCTCAGTGTCAAAAAAATCAGGTACATTTATTATCAACTTAATAGCCAGTATGAAACTTTTTATCTTTGTGAGAAATTTTGCACAATACATTATTAGATAAAATTATTGTGTGTATGGAATATTTCCTTTACATTATGCCAAATATAAAAATAGGTTAGAATATATCTGTGTACTTTTATATAAATAATTTTGAAAGCATCTGTCAGTTTTTTTTTTTTTTTTTTACAACTTTACTACTTAGTTATCTATATGTCATTTTTTTAAAGCAGTTGGATTTTTGTTAGTAATTCCCAATGAGGATATACATTTTCTAACTGGCATTTTTTGCTCTCAACACCGAATTTTTCCAGTTTCTTTGTCATTCTTTTTGGAGGACTGTATAGAGATGTATCTTAAGGAAGTAGTTAAGGGAGTTATATATATGAAGAACAAATCAAAGCAAATAATGTGAATTACAAGAAATTTTTTGTTTGTTTTAATGACCAAGGTCTTTACTTTCAGTAGTGACAAAGTTGCTTATTGCAGACCAGCCTCCATTGAGAATAACCAGGAAAATTGAACAAAATATTTTAAAAACTATGTTTGGACTTTGTATTCTGGAAAGATGGAATAGATATATTTCTCTGCATTCTTCCTGCTGGGTATAGCCAACAACCTTGGTCACGTGTATAAAACAAACATAAAATGAATCTGAAAGGTGGAGAGAAGCAGCGGGCTGGTTAGGGGCCTTGAGATCTCAGGAATGCCACAGCCCAGACCCTGGGTTTTCTCTTTGCTCATATATCCCAGTCTTGGGCTGAAGAAGTCAGCAAACTGGAAATGCCTATTAGACACGGCCAAAATGTCCCCCAAACGTCTGTTCTTTTTAGCAAAAGGACCAAGAGAAAAAAAAAAAAAAAGGACAAACTCAGACAGAAAACTGTAAAGCAGGAACTTCTCTACTCCAACTGCACACTACAAAAACAAACTAACAACAACAACAAACCCACAGCATTCCCTCCTCCTTAATCCTTGCTGAGGCATTATTAGAGAAGGCCAAGTGAGGAGCTGGAACTTTCATCACTGTGGAGTGGTAATGAAGCACTCCTCCAGCTCCCCACTGTGTGGCATCAGAAGAGGCCTGATGGAGAGTCAGGACATTTTTGCACACCCAGCAATAACGGGGTCTTCTTACCAAAGTGTGGGTGAAAGCTACACAGGGAGTAGTAATCGTGCATGCCTGATACCAACCAAGGTGGTATCAAGAGAGACCCAGAAAGGAGCTGCAATTCTTGCTGCTGCCTAGCAATGCAGAGGTGCTGCTTTACCTTAGGTGTCATGGAGGTAACTTGACGTTCAACCCCACCTTGCAGTGTCCCTTTCTCTATACCAGAATGGTAATAAAGAAGGCCTGCTGGCCGGGCGCGGTGGCTCAAGCCTGTAATCCCAGCACTTTGGGAGGCCGAGACGGGCGGATCACGAGGTCAGGAGATCGAGACCATCCTGGCTAATACGGTGAAACCCCGTCTCTACTAAAAAAACACAAAAAACTAGCCGGGCGAGGTGGCGGGCGCCTGTAGTCCCAGCTACTCCGGAGGCTGAGGCAGGAGAATGGCGTGAACCCAGGAGGCGGAGCTTGCAGTGAGCTGAGATCTGGCCACTGCACTCCAGCCTGGGCAGCAGAGCGTCTCAAAAAAAAAAAAAAAAAAAAAAAAGAAGGCCTGCTAAATAGATGATTTAAATACGATCCAGAGTCTCATAAATTAATATCCAAAATGTCCAAAATTGAATTTAAAATCACTGCTTATACCAACAACTGGGAAAATCTCAACTTGAGGGAAAAATTTGATCAAGACACGCCAATACTAAGATGACACAGTTGTTAGAATTATCTGACAATGATTTTCTGACAGCCATCATGAAAATGTTTCAATGAGCAATTACAAGCATGATTTTTATTTATTTTATTTTATTTATTTTACTTTATTTTATTTTATTTTTATTTTATTATATTATTTGGAGATAGGGTCTTGCTCTGTTGCCAGGCTGCAGTGCAATGGCTCAATTTCAGCTCACTGCATCCTCCGCCTCCTGGGTTCAAGCGATTCTTCTTCCTCAGCCTCCTGAGTAATGTTTGTATTTTTAGTATTTTTGTATTTTTAGTAGAGATGCCCAGCTAATTTTTGTATTTTTAGTGGAGACGGGGTTTCACCATCTTGGCCAGGATGGTCTCGATCTCTTGACCTTGTGATTCTCCTGCGTAGGCCTCCCAAAGTGCTGGGATTACAGGCGTGAGCCACCACGCCCGGCCACAAGCATGATTTTAAAAAAATGAAAAAACAGAAACTCTTAGCAAAAAATTGAAGGTATTAAGAAACAAATGGAAATGTTAGAACTGAAAAATAGAACAACCAAAATGTAAAATTCAGTAGATAGGTTTTTAGGATGCTAGTGGACCCTGGATATGGGCCATTAGCAGTCTACCAAAAATTATAAATTCTGAAATGTAAGGTACTTCAGTGGGCTAGATACCCTAGAAGCCCCTGTCCCCAGAGACAAAATGGAAGGGACAGAAGAAAAATTAGTGAACTTGAAGATAAAACAAATAGAAATCACCAAATCTGAACAACAAAGAGTAGACTGGGGGAAACAAGTGAACAGAGCTTCACAATTTGTGGGACTACAATAAAATATTTAACAGTTGTATCTTGGAAGAAGAGGAGAAAGATGGGAAGCCTTGAAAACGTATTCAAAGAAATAATTTGGTAAGAAATTTCCCAAATTTGGTCACAGGCATAAACCCACACATGACAGAAACTGAGCAAATCCCAAACAGTATAAATCCAAAGAAGTCCACAGCAAGACACATCACAGTAAAATTTTTGAACACTAAATACAAAAAAAAAAAAAAAAATCATGAAAGAAGCAAAAGATAAATGACATGTTACCAAATTTGGCCAAAGGCATAAACCCACCGATGCCAGAAACTTAGCAAATCCCAAAAGGCATAAATCCGAAGAAGTCCACAGCAAGACACATCATAGTAAAATTTTTGAACTCTAAATACCAAAAGAAAAAAATCTTGAAAGAAGCAAAAGATAAATGACTTGCTACCTGTAAGGGAAGAATTGCTGGGCATGGTGGCTCATGCCTGTAATCCCATCATTTTGGAAGGCAGAGGCAGGTGGATCACCTGAGGTCAGGAGTTCGAGACCAGACTGCCCAACATGGCGAAACCCTGTGTCTACTAAAAATATAAAAAATCAGCCAGGCATGGTGGCAGGCGCCTGTAATCCCAGTTGGAGGCTGAGGCAGGAGAATTGCTTGAACCCGGGAGGTGAAGGTTGCAGCAAGCCTAGGTCACACCACTGCACTCCAGCCTGGGTGACAAGAGCAAAATTCTGTCTAAAACAACAACAACAACAACAACAACAACAACAAAACACCTATAAGGGAAGAACCATTTGAATCACAGAGTTTTCATCAGAAATCATGGAGGCCAGAAGGAAGTGGCATGATAATTTTCCAAGAGATAGAAGAAAAGAACTGTCAACCCAGAATTCTATGTTCAGGGAGAATATCCTTCAGGAATGAAATTGAGATATTCTCAGATAAAGGAAAATTAAGAGAACTTGTTACCAGTGGGCCTACCTTTAAAAAGTAGCTATCTAAACAGAAAGGAAGTGATAGAAGAAGGGATCTTGGGAGGGCACGGTGGCTCACACCTGTAATCCCAGCACTTTGGGATGCCGAGGCAGGTGTGTCACCTGACGTCAGGAGTTCAAAATGAGCCTGGCTAACATGGTGAAACTCCGTCTCTACTAAAAATACAAAAAATTAGCCAGGTGTGGTGGTAGGCACCTGTAATCCCAGGTACTCAGGAGGCTGAGGCAAGATAATCGCTTGAACCCAGGAGGTGGATGTTGCAATGAGCTGAGATCATGCCATTGCACTCCAGCCTGGGCAACAAAAGTGAAACTCCATCTCAAAAAAAAAAAAAAGGCGGGGGGGGGGGGATCCTGGAACTTCAGAGAGAAGGGAAGAGTAAAAATATGGGGAAACACTTTTCTTAATGAGCTTCCTAAATTATTTTGACATTGGAAGCAAACGCTATAACAATGTCAAATGTGCTTTTCAAACGTGTACAAAATTTTTAAAATGTAAGTGTTTTATACATGGGGAAGAGTAAAGAGACTAAAGAGAGGTAAAGTTTCTACACTTCACTTCAATTGGTAAAATGATGCATGTAGATATTAGCTATATAGATAAAGATATATATAGTAATACATAGAGCAATCACTAAAAAACAAGTTCTAAGAGATACATTCAAAAGCACTATAGATAAATCAGAAAGGAATTCTAAAGAGCACTCAAGTAATTCTCAGAAAGAGATAAAGAAAATAAATGAAAAATAAGATAAAATGACACTTAAACTCTAATGCAGAAATTAGTTCATTAGGAGCAAAAGATCTAAATATACCAGTTAAAGGACAGAGATTGGCAGAGTGGATTTTGAAAAGCATTATCCAGTTATATAAACTATAGAGTTACTTGAAATATAAGTAGTTGAAAGGAAAGAATGGAAAAAGATATACCATGCAAACGTGAATCAAAGGAAAGCTATAGTGGCTTAATAATGTCAGAGAAATTAGACTTCAGAGCAAAGAAAATTAACAGACTGAAAGGGTCATTACATAATGATGAAGAAGTCAATCCACCAAGAAGACAGCAATCCTAAATATATATGCATCAAACAGAGCTGCAAATGTGAAGGAAAAAAACTGATGAAACTAAAAGGAGAAATAGGTAAATACACAATTACAGTTGGTGATTTTAACATCTCTCCTTCCACAATGGAAAGGAAAACTAGACAGAAAATCAGCAAAGACATAGAACTTCGACATCAACCGATAGGATCTAATTGATATAAAGCAGTTTACTCACAACAGCAGAATACATGTTCTTTTCAGTTGCACATGGAATGTATGCCAAGATAGACATCCTGTCCCATGAAGTAAACATCCTCAAATTTAAAAGAAGTGAAATAACAAAGTATGTTTTCTAATCAAAATGGAATCAAACTAGAAATAACAGAAACATAATGGAAAAATCTCTAAGCACTTGGAAACTAAAAAACAGATTTCTAAGTAACCAATGGGTCAAAGAAAACACTTCAAGGGAAATGAAAAATGTATATAAACTGAATGGGAAGGAAAAGACAACATATGAAATATTGTGGAATACAATTAAAGCAGGCTGAGGTGGAAATTTACAGTACTAAATGCTGCGTTAGAAAAGGCAAAACATCTCAAACCAGTAATCTAAGCTCATAACCTTACGTAATTAGAAAGAGAAGAACAAAATAAACCCAAAGCAACTAGAAAGACAGAAATGGTATAGATCAGAAGTCAATGAAATTGAAAATAGAAAAACATTAGCAGAAATTAATGAAACAAAATGCTAGATCTGGCCGAGTGTGGTGGCTCACTTTGGGAGGCCAAGGTGGGCAGATGACTTGCGATCAGATGGGTGGATCACTTGAGACCAGCCCGGCCAACATGCTAAAACCACGACTCTACTAAAAATAAAAAAATTAGCCGGGCATGGTAGTACACACCTGTAATCCCAGCTACTCAAGAGCCTGCGGCAAGAGAATTACTTGAACTCAGGAGGCAGAGGTTGCAGTGAGCTGAGATGGTGCCACTGCACTCCAGCCTGAGTGACAGAATGAGACTCCATCTAAACAAACAAACCAAAACAAAACAAAAAAAAGCTACATCTTTGGGGTTTTTACATTTGTTTGTTTTTTCATAAAACCCAGATCCTGTGCGTGTGCACGCACGCACACGCTAAATCTTTGAAATGATGATAAAATTGAAAATCCTCAGGCCGGGTGCGGTGACTCACGCCTGTAATACTAGCACTTTGGGAGTCCTAGACGGGCAGATCATGAGGTCAGGAGATCAAGACAATCCGGGCTTAACACGGTGAAACTCCGTCTCTACTAAAAATACAAAAAAAAAAAAAAATTAGCTGGGCATAGTGGCGGGCGCCTGTAGTCCCAGCTTCTCAGGAGGCTGAGGCAGGAGAATGGCGTGAACCCGGGAGGCGGAGCTGGCAGTGAGCCGAGATCGCGCCACTGCACTCCAGTCTGGGCGACTGAGCAAGACTCCATCTCAAAAAAAAAAAAAAGAAAAGAAAAGAAAATCCTCTAACAAGACTCACAAAGGAAAACAGACAATACAAATCTTGTCAACACAGTAGTTCCTCAGTATTCATGGTTTCTCTTTCTGCAGTCAACTGTGGTCTAAAAATAGGAGAGTACAATACAATAAGATATTTTGAGAGAGGGGCAGTACATTGTACATTCACTTAACTTTTATTACATTATATTGTCATAATCGTTCTATTTTATAACTAGTTGTTAATTTCTTACTATGTCTGATTTATAAATTAAACTTTATCGAGTTGGGCTCGGTGGCTCACACCTATAATCTCAGCAACTCAGGAGGCTGAGGTGGGAGGATCATTTGAGTCCAGAAGGTTGAGATTAGCCTGAGCAACATAGTGAGACACTGTCTCTACAAAACTTAAAAAAAAAAATTTATCCAGGCTTGGTGGCTCATGTCTGTAGTTTCATCTACTCAAGAGGCTGAAGCAGGAGGATCAATTGAGTCCAGAAGTTAGAGGTTTCAGTGAGCCATGGTCAAGTCACTGTACACCAGCCTCGTTGACAGTGAGACTTTAAAAAAAAAAAAAAAAAAAAAAAGAACTTTATCCTAGATTTTTAGGTAGAAGGAAAAACATAGTATATAGTTATATAGGGTTCAGTACTATCCATGGTTTCAGGCATCCACTGAAGGTCTTGGAACATATCCCTCATGAATACGGGGGTACTACTCTATCAGAAATGAAATGAGATATTACCACCAGCCCCCCCAGTAGCAACAATGTATTAAAGAAATACTGTATACAACTGAATACATATAATTTTGACAAGATGAAATGGGAGAACTCCTCAGAAAACAGTCACAACTCAGCTAACTGAAACAATATTTGAATAGCCCTATGATTATTGAAAAAATTGAATTCATAATTTTAAGACTCCAAAAATGAAATCTACTGGGCCAGATGGTTTTCCTGGAGAATTCTACCTAACATTTAAAGAAGAATTATCACCAGTTCTGCACAATTGCTTCCAGAAAATACAAGATAAGGAACATTTAAATTTCACGTTATGAAACCCTAATACCAAAGCCAGACAAAGGCAGGAAAAAAGAAAACAACTCACCACATCCCTCATGAATGTACATATAAAATTCCTTGAAAAAAATTAGCAAATATAATAAAGTAGAAAAAAAATCTGTAGACCATGACCTAGTTGGATTTATTCCAGAGATGCAAGGCTGATTCAGTATTGACAAATCAATTAATATAGCCGATCGTACTAACAGACTAAAGAAGAAAAATCATGTGATAATATCAATTGATGCAGAAAAAGCATTTGATAAAATTTGAGCTTATTTATGATAAAAACTAGGAATACAGAGGAACTGTCTCAGCTTGATGAAGAACATTTACAAAACTTCTATAGCTTGCATTATTCTTAATGGTGAGAGACTGGAGAAGGGGAAGGATATGTGCTGTTACTATTGCTATTCAACGTAGTACAAGAAGTTCTAGTCAGTGCAGGAAGGCAAGAAAAAGAAAAGGCACGTAAATACAGCGGTGGAAAAATAGAACTCCCTATTTCAGATGACATGTTGGTCTGTGTGCAAAACCCTAAGGAATCTATAGATAAACAACCTGGAACTACAAAATGTGTTTAGCAAGGTTGTATGATTCAACATCAACTTACAAAAATCAGTTAGATTTCTTTCAGTGAATATGTGAACACTGAAATTAAAATATACCATATACAATCCCTAAACAAACAAACAAAACTTGGAGCCAAACACGATAGCCTGTGCCTGTAATCCCAGATACTCAGGAAGCAGATACTACAAGGCTACAGTAACCAAAACAGCATGGTACTGGTACCAAAACAGAGATATAGACCAGTGGAACAGAACAGAGTCCTCAGAAATAATACCACACATCTACAGCCATCTGATCTTTGACAAACCTGAGAGAAACAAGAAATGGGGAAAGGATTCCCTATTTAATAAATGGTGCTGGGAAAATTGGCTAGCCATAAGTAGAAAGCTGAAACTGGATCCTTTCCTTACTCCTTATACGAAAATTAATTCAAGATGGATTAGAGACTTAAATGTTAGACCTAATACCATAAAAACCCTAGAAGAAAACCTAGGTAGTACCATTCAGGACATAGGCATGGGCAAGGACTTCATGTCTAAAACACCAAAAGCAATGGCAGCAAAAGCCAAAATTGACAAATGGGATCTAATTAAACTAAAGAGCTTCTGCACAGCAAAAGAAACTACCATCAGAGTGAACAGGCAACCTACAGAATGGGAGAAAATTTTTGCAATCTACTCACCTGACAAAGGGCTAATATCCAGAACCTACAAAGAACTCAAACAAATTTACAAGAAAAAAACAAACAACCCCATCAAAAAGTGGGCAAAGGATATGAACAGACATTTCTCAAAAGAAGACATTCATACAGCCAACAGACACATGAAAAAATGCTCATCATCACTGGCCATCAGAGAAATGCAAATCAAAACCACAATGAGATACCATCTCACACCAGTTAGAATGGCAATCATTAAAAAGTCAGGCAACAACAGGTGCTGGAGAGGATGTGGAGAAATAGGAACACTTTTACACTGTTGGTGGGATTGTAAACCAGTTCAACCATTATGGAAAACAGTATGGCGATACCTCAAGGATCTAGAACTAGAAGTACCATATGACCCAGCCATCCCACTACTGGGTATATACCCAAAGGATTATAAATCATGATGCACACATATGTTTATTGCGGCACTATTCACAATAGCAAAGACTTGGAATCAACCCAAATGTCCATCTGTGACAGACTGGATTAAGAAAATGTGGCACATATACACCATGGAATACTATGCAGCCATAAAAAAGGATGAGTTTGTGTCCTTTGTAGGGACATGGATGCAGCTGGAAACCATCATTCTTAGCAAACTATCACAAGAACAGAAAACCAAACACCACATGTTCTCACTCATAGGTGGGAACTGAACAATGAGATCACTTGGACATGGGAAGGGGAACATCACACACCGGGGCCTATCACGGGGAAGGGGAAGGGGGGAGGGGGGAGGGATTGCATTGGGAGTTATACCTGATGTAAATGACGAGTTGATGGGTGCTGACGAGTTGATGGGTGCAGCACACCAACATGGCACAAGTATACATATGTAACAAACCTGCATGTTATGCACATGTACCCTAGAACTTAAAGTATAATAATAATAATAATAATAATAATAATAATAATAATTAAAAAAAAAGATTATTTGAACCTAGTAGTTCAAGACAAGCCCAGGCAACACAGTGAGATGCCATCTAAAAACATAAAAGCTTGGGCATGCATCCTAACCAAACGTGAATAGGACTTGTATTTTGGTAACTACAAAACCCTGATGAAAGAATCAAAACCCTAATTCTGGGCATGATGGCTCACTTCTGTAATCCTCGTGTTTTGAGAGGCCAAGGAAGGAGGATTGCTTAAACCCAGTAGTTCAAGACCAGCCTGGGCAACATAGTGAGATCCTGTTTCTATAAAAATTTTTTTAAAACTTAACCAGGCATGGTGGTGTGCATTTGTAGCTCCAGCTACTCAGGATGCTGAGCTGATACAGGAGGATCGCTTGAGCCCAGGATTTCAAGGCTGCCAGAAGCTGTGATCATCCTACTACACTCTAGCCTGGGTGACGGATTAAGTCCTGTCTCTAAAGAAACCAAAGAGCTAAATAAATGGAGAGGCATACTATATTTACAAATGGAGAGAGTCAACATACATTAATCATGTCAGTTTTCTCCAAATTGATACAAAGTTTAACTTCTTAATTTTTATCAAAATTCCAGCAAGGTTTTTTTGTAGTTATAGACAAGATTATTCTAAAGTTTACATGAAAAAACAAAGGAACTAGAATACCTAAAACAATCTGAGAAAGAGGAGTTAATGTGGGAGAAATTATTCTATCTGAATTTGAGACATGTTATGTAGCTCCAGTAGTCAAGACTGTGTGGCACTGCTGGAAGGATAGACAAATGGATCGGTGGAACAGAATAGAGAAACCAGAAATAGCCCCACACAAATATATCTAGCTCATTTTTGGCATAGGTGTAAAAGCAGTTCAGTAGAGAAAGGATAGGCTTTTGCAACAGTGTTGGGACAACTGGACATTCATAAACAAAATAATGAACCTTGACTTTTTTTAGGGTTTTGTTTTGTTTTGTTTTGTTTTGTTTTGAGACTGGGTCTTGCTCTATTGCCCAGGCTGGAGTGCAGTGGCGTGATCTTGGCTCACTGTAGCCTCTGCCTCCCAGATGCAAGCGATTCTCTAGCCTCAGTCTCCCGAGTAGCTGGAATTACAGGTGCATACCACCACACCCGGCTAATTTCTGTATTTTTAGTAGAGATGGGGTTTCACCATGTTGGTCAAGCTGGTCTCAAACTCCTGATCTCAAGTGATATGCCTGCCTCAGCCTCCCAAAGTGCTGGGATTATAGGTGTGAGCCATCAGGCCCCCAGCCTAAACCTTGACTTTTAAGCATCAAAAATTAAAATTAATTCAAAAGGATCATAGGTTGAAATCTACAAGTATTAAATTTTTTTGAGGAAAACATAGGAGAAAATCGTTGGGACCTTGAGCTTGGTTAAGAATTCTTAGATGTGGCACTAAGTGCTTGATCTAGAAAGAAAAAAAAAATTGAGAAATTGTTGTCTATCAAGATTAACAATATCTTACAGTGCTTTTTCCCTTAGACATTTGCTGATAGGTTAAGAATCTTGAGGCTTTTACGTCTAGCATAAAACAGCAGATAAAAAGTTAGGAGACAGATCAGAGCTTTCAGTCATCAGATCAAATCAGAACTTTTATATAGTGCTTTGGAGGTTACAAATTGAATTCAAGGCTTACTGGAGAACTCAGATCTGTAAAACAATTGTATTGAAATTTGTTTTTGTTTTTTTGGTTTTTTTCCTTTGGGACAGAGTCTCACCCTATTGCCCAGGCTGGAGTGCAGTGGTATGATCTCGGCTCACTGCAAGCTCCGCCTCCTGAGTTTAAGTGATTCTTGTGCCTCAGCCTCCCAAGTAGCTGGGATTACAAGCATGTGCCCCCATGCCCGGCTAATTTTTGTATTTTTAGTAGAAACGGGGTTTCACTGTGTTGGCCAGGCTGATCTTGAACTCCTGACCTCAAGTGATTCACCTGCCTTGGCCTTCCAAAGTGCTGGGATTACAGGCGTGAGCCACTGCACCCAGCCTATATTGAAACTCTAAAACTAAAAATCCCCTAAAGTTAGATTCATTTAGAAGTAGCTACATTTAAGAACATATTGGACACAGTAGAAGAGAGAGAATTGATGAAGATGGATTACCAGAAAAATTTTAACTAAAGAATGGAGACAAGAAAACATAGAAAAATACAGAAAAATGTCTGAAAGGCATGTGGGTAACAGCAAAATATATATATGATTGGATTTTCAGAAGAAGAGATATTTGTGCATTATTTGGGAATAAAAGCAGTGTTTGAGGAAATGCTGGTAGGGATTTCCAGAACTGATGAAAGGCATGCATTAAGATAGAAACAAGGAGCTCTGTCCACCCTAAGCAAGATAATATAAAAAGAAAAAATCAAATGTAGGCTTATAGTAAAAATTGCTGAAAATAAAAGAAAAAGAGAAAAATCTTTAAAAATAGCCAGATGGAAAAATACCTTTAAAGAACAACAAGACTGTTGAACATTTGCTGGACTGTAAAGCCTAAAGAGAAAGTAGAGGCCGGGCACGGTGGCTCACGCCTGTAATCCCAGCGCTTTGGGAGGCTGAGGTGAGCTGATCACAGGGTCAGGAGATCGAGACCATCCTGGCTAACACGGTGAAACCCCATCTCTACTAAAAACACAAAAAAATTAGCCGGACATGGTGGCGGGTGCCTGTAGTACCAGCTACTCGGGAGGCTGAGGCAGGAGAATGGCGTGTACCCGGAGGCGGAGCTTACAGTGAGCCGAGATTGAGCCACTGCACTCCATCCAGCCTGGGTGACAGAGCGAGACTCCATCTAAAAACAAATAAATAAATAAAGTAGAAGCCAGAAGACATTTCTGAAGTGCCGAAAGAGTAACCCTCACAATGAATTTTACACCAAAAAAAATTCTTTAAAATGTAGGCAAAACTAATTTATAGTGAAAAAAAAAAAAAAAAAGGAAAGAAAAAAGAAAATTAGGACAGTGGTTGCCTGAAGCAGTTAGATGATGCAGGAATGGACTTCAAAGAGGAACCAGGAGCTATTGGGGTAATGGAAATGTTCTGTATTTTGATTGTGTTGGGGGTTTGTCAGAAGTTATTAAATTATACACCTTCCATTTACCCTTCAGAAATCATACATCAATAAAGTTGATTTAAAAACTGAAGGCAAATTTCTGCATCTTGCTAAGATTTAGTAAGAGGGACTGCATTTAACCTTCCACCTGAAACAACTTAAAAACTAGACAAAACAGTGAAACAGTAGTTTTTATAATGTTGAACATCGGGCATTGAAGGACATTGATTGCCTGGGAGGTGGGAAACAAATGAGGTGAACCCTAAGATTGCACCAGCTTTCTGCCTGAAGAGAGTTTCCAGGCTACAGTACAGGCAGAGGGTACCCAGCTGAAGGCCAGAGGCCTCCCTGATTGAGATTGAGACGTGAGTCCAGGGAGGCTAGAATTCGCAGAGCACTGACTATCAGGGAGGAGAGAGCCATAAACAGTCTACTTCTAGTGCGAATAGTTTCAACTCCTACAAACCAGACTGGAAAACTTCATAATTGACATGGCATTGAGTAGAGCCTCAGAAAGATTTTGCCTCAATAGTGGGGCAGAATTATCCTTAGACTAAACACTGCTCTCTTGCAACCAAGAGTTTAAAAGCAAGAACTAAAAGGCTCAAACTTTTGCCAAGTAATATAACTATGAATCCAGGACAAAGTCAAGAATACTTTATAGGAATACAGCAATATCCAGCACCCAACAAGGTAGTATTCATAACGTCTGACAAACAATCATTTAATTAAAAACTACAAGGCAGGAGCATATGACCTGTAGTAGGGGAGGGGATAAAATAAACAATTACAACCACAAAAATGACTTTGATGTCTTTCTAATGTTCAGGTAGCAGGAGGAAAGATTGAACATATTAAGTACAAATCTGGAAAAAGAAAATTTTATATTTATAGATATGAAAGCTACAATATCTGAGTTGAAAAATATACTGGATAGAATTAACAGCAGATTATGACATTGTGGAAGAAAGAATTAGTGAATTTGATGACATAGCAATAGAAACAATTGCAAAAAAAGAAAAAAAAAAACCCAACATCAATGTGCTGTGAGACAACTTCACCTGACCTACTATTCATATAATTGGAGACCCCAGAGGAGTTAGGAACCTAAGTAGTTGAGGAAATAATAGTTCTAGATTTTCCACATATGATGCAAGCAGACCCAAGAAACTCAGTGAGCCCTGAGAATCAGAAACATGCAGAAAATGGCACCAACACACATCATAATCAAATTGTTTCAAACCAGTGATAAAGAGAAAATCTTAAAAGCAGCCAAAGGGAAAAAAATGTTGATTTTCAGAAGAAAGGTTATCAAAATAGGAAAAGTTAGATGATTTTTTTAGTCATTAGAGAAAGCCAAAAGAAAGCATTAACAATACAGTTCTCAGATGTTTACGTCTCAGAGTCCCTTCACCCTTTTAAAAGTTAAAGATCCTAAAGAGCATTTGTTCATGAGACTTTTTTGTGTGTTTATCACATTACAATCAAAACAAATTTTAAAATGTTATTTTTACATGTTAATTACATGTTTATTTAAGTAACATGTTTGTGAAAAAAGTTTTCTAAAATGAAAAACTACTGCAAAGAAAGTATTGTTTTTGCAGATCTCTTTAATGTCTGGCTTAATAGAAGGCAGTTGGACTCACATATGTGCATCTGCTGTCAGTCTGTTGCAATATGTTGTTTTGGTTGGAGTAGGTGAAGAAAATCTGGCCTCACAGAGTTTATGTACTTGGAAAAAGAAGGACTTTCATATGGCCCTTTTAGATAATTGTGGATATTTTCCTTTGATATAACACCAAAACTTAACAAATGGTAGTTTTGTGTGTGTGTGTGTGTGTGTGTGTGTGTGTGTGTGTGTGTGTGTGTGTGTGGTTTTTTTTGTTTGTTTTTTCGTTTTTTGTTTTTTTATTTTTCTTCTTTTTTTGAAATGGAGTCTCACTCTGTCACCCAGGCTGCAGTGCAGTGGCGCGATCTCGGCTCACTGCAACCTCCACCTCCCGGGTTCAAGTGATTCTCATGCCTTGGCCTCCTGAGTAGCTGGGATTACAGGCGCTCACCACCATGCCCAGCTAATTTTTGTATTTTTAGTAGAGATGGAGTTTCACCATGTTGATCAGGCTGGTCTCAAACTCCTGACCTTGTGATCTGCCCACCTCAGTCTCCCAAAGTGCTGGGATTACAGGCGTGAGCCACCGTGCCTGGCCAACAAATGGTAGTTTCTTAAAGGTTAATAGCAATGTGGAATCTAAAATCATGAGTGTATTCTGTTAAATTAAAAATTCCTTGACTTTCATGCACTTTGAATGAATCTTTCTTTTCTTTTCTTTTCTTTTTTTTTTTTTTTTTTTTTTGAGACAGGGTTGCACTCTATTGCCCAGGCTGGAGTGCAGTGGCACAATCATGCAATCATGGCTCACTATAGCCTTGACCTCTTGGACTTAAGCCATCCTCCCACCTTAGCTTCCAAGTCCTGGGACTACAAGCACATGCCACCATACCCACCTAAGTTTTTCTTAATTGTACAGAGACAGGTGTTGCCCTGGCTGGTCTTGAAGTCCTGGCCTCAAGTGATCCTCCCACCTTGGCCTCCCAAAATGCTAGGATTATGGGCATGAACCACCATGCCTGGCCTTGAATGAATCTTTTACTCATGCGTGATTTTGTAATTTCATGCAGCAGTCATTTGGAAAAGTTGGTTCTCTTAGGAAGATTTTGTTAGTGTTTGCTTAGTTTACAATAATGAAAATATTCCATTGATCTTATTAGAAAAAGAGTTAAGTGTTGGGAAGCTCTCAAGCTCATGGTGATAGGAATAAGTTTCCAAAAATTTAAGTTTTGCTTTAGAGCTTAAATTCTATTATTGTCAGAAAATATTGTCAGTTGTTTTTCCTGAAGTAACAGGCTCCCGTTTATAGTTTCAAGACAATGTCTCCCAAATACACAAGCCTGCATAACTATAGTTCGTCTCTTGTTTGTTCTTTCATATGAAAATAGTGATCTTAGTTAGGCTTTTATTGCTGCTATAACAAATTATTCCTAAATCAGTGCCTTAAAACAACATAGATTTGTTATTTTACAGTTCTGTAAGTTAGAAATTCAATATTGGTGTCACTGGGCTAAAATCACGGTGTTGACAGGTCTGTGTCCTTTCCAGGGGCTCTACGGGTAATCTGTTTGACCTTTTCAACTTCTGTGGCTGCCCATGTGCCTTGGCTCATGACCCTTCCTCCATCTCCAAAGCCAGCAGTGTTGCATCCCTCTGACCCTGCCTCCATTGTCTTTTCTCTTTTGTCTCCGTTGTCTTTTTCTGATGAACATCTTGTCTTCCTCTTCTACTTTTAAGGATCTTTCAGTCATTGGACCCATCTGGATAATAAAGGCTACTCTCCCCATCTGTTAATTAGCAATCTTTAGTCCATCTGTAATCTGAGCTCCCCTTTACCATTAACATTACATATTCACAGGATCTAGGGATTAGGAAGTAGGTGGGTTTGAGGAGAAATGACTCTGCCTACCAGTCTTCTATGAAAAAGACTCAAAGTTCATCTTGCAACTCAGTTGAACGAATGCTTTTCCTCGAGAAATGTATCATAAAGCACTTCAGTAGGCAACAGATGCTTTATACGTGCGCTCCATTTCATCACATGGAATATTAAAAAGCACGTGCTCAAGTTTCTAGATTTAATACAAGTTAATATTTTACTGCTTCATCAAGGAAATTCTTAATTGCATTTTTATTTGGGGAAGGGGTAAGTGTATAGCAGAGAAAAAGAATACAAGTAGTGCTGGTATAGTTTGGAGCCACTGCTTGATTCATGCTAGAGTGCCAGCAGTTTGACTCACCATGAGTGCATATGTCCATGGAACAGATTGAATCTTAATAGTGTTTTGAAGATAGTTTTGATGTCATGATCCATCACTCCCCACAAGAAGGTTCTCAGAGATGCTCAAGAGTTCACTGTCCACACTTCAAGAACTGTTGCACAATGAAATACCTCATAGTGACTATTTTAAATTTCTAAATTTAGTTAGGCAATAGTAGAGGTTTCATAAGAATGTAAGAATTGGGTTGTTCTCATGGTTTGTGCTATCCCAGTGGCCACCTTCTGGCCATGATACCAGGGAAGATGGGGTAAAATGCAAAACTTCTGAAGAAGACTCTGAGAACTTGGTTATTCACATCTCTTTCTTCTGATACAAGACTGTGACTTTATCGTCCATCTTTCCAGGAAGTTATGGCTGTTTAAGTCAGATTGCAGTGTCTGTTTTTAACTCTGTTAAAATGCCTACTTTATGAGAGGAAGAGCAAATGTATGTACTGTTGGTTCCCAGCTGTGGAAGCTCACATCACTTTTAGTAGGTGTTGAAAGACCCCTTTACTTTGTTGAGATTCAAGACCTTCATCTCAAATATAACCTTTGTCCTATTAGACTGACCACCATCACTTTTGTGTGTACAAACATTTATTGAGTGCCCAACATTTCCCTCAGTGCTCCATATGAACAGCTGATCCGCAGACATGAATTATAGCACCATTGCTAAATGACCCAGAGGTTATCCAAAGCAAAATGCTCAACTGTGGATAACCTAGCCTGTTCCCAGGAGGGCTTCTGGCGTCATCGTAACTTTATTTTGATCATTACCTTAAAGTATTGTATATGTAGATCCATAAGTCCAGGTAGGTATGTTTGTGTGTTTCTCAGACAATCAATGCTGTTTTATATAACCTCAAAACAATCCAAAATCCCCGCATCATGGCTTTACAACTCCATGTACATTTGCTCCTTCTCTTAGAAAGTTCCTGATTACATTTACTTAACTTCTCCTTGTCAACATCTCATTCTGTCTGGGAGCATGGCTGCTAAGGACTGTAGGAGCCTGAGTTCAGAGAATGCTACCTACCTTTGATCTAATTGGAGTAGAAATCAAGATACAGTCATATTGTCACCTTTGAGGATACAGCAAGTGACATTTGGCATGGTTTCACACCAGAGGAAATTCGACATTCTTAGGAATTTCCTAATCCTCTTAAAGGATCATTCCTTTCACAACTGGCAAAACCAGTTTGTTCTGTCAGCAGGTGGAGCTCACTAGGGTATATAATTCAATCAAAGGAGGCACATTGTCCTGTCCTTGAATTCTACTTGTCCACTACTTTGGGGGAAGTTTTCTTATCTTCTTTCTGCAGGTAACTTTTTTTTTTAATAAAAGAATCCTTTTGAGTGTGGCACAATGAAATCTTAGGCCTCTATCTAAGAAGTTTTAAGTAGACACCCATAAATTCAGTGTCACTGTAATGCTTTCCATTAGTCAGGGTGACTTTTATTTTACACTGTTGCAAGCAAAGGCTGTTCTGGGAGGCATAGCCAGACAACATGTAACTTAAAGCCCCTTCCTGTCTACAGATTGCTTGATCTTTTTGTTCTCCCTGGAGGCAGAGAGGCAGGTAATGTTCAGCCCTGGAATCTGGCTGTATTAAGGACTTCTTTTGTAATAGACATCGAGACTGTCTCTCCCTTTTTATTTGTTGAGACCTAATAGGGTACTTAGCTCAATTCTAAAGCCAAGATGAAACCTTTACCTGTGGGAGCGTTTCCCTCTAAGCGTTAGCCACGTTCAGCCATTTCTCAGCAGGCCAGCTGAGAAAGGGGTTAAATGTCAGTAGTGTGCAGCAAGTTTTACCCTGATTTTTTTTTTCTTATGTGTGCTATATAAAAATGAACTAAGTCCCAAATGTGTTCCTGTTCATAATCAAGGTAGTGGTAGGTCAGGTTGTATGCTATTTTAAAAATATTCCAGGCCAGGCACAGTGGCTCATGCCTTTAATCCCAGCACTTTGGGAGGCCGAGGCAGGTGGATCACTTGAGGTCAGGAGTTCGAGACCAGCCTGACCAACATGGTGAAACCCCGTCTCTACTAAAAATACAAAAATTAGCCAGGGCTGGTGGTGCATGCCTGTAATCCCAGCTGCTTGGGAGGCTGAGGAGGGAGAATCTCTTGAACTTGAGGCGGACGTTGCAGTGAGCCAAGATCGCGCCATTGCAGTCCCACCTGGTCAACAAGAGCGAAGCGAAACTCCGTCTCAAAAAAATATATATATATAATCCAGTTTTCGTATATCCAGTTATTTACAAGTTTCAGACTTGGAACCTTACCTTCCTCCCACCAGTGCAGGTAAAATAGAGTCAGGTCAATAGGATTATGGAACTCCAGGAACTCTCCTGTCTATGCACAATGCAAAGGCTGTTGAGCTTTCTTCTCAGCTAAGCAAGGTGCAGGGTAGGGAGACAAAGCAAGCAAAGGTTTTGTTTGTTTGTTCATTTGTTTTCTCCCCTGTGACATTTTTTGTTATCACGATGTGAACCATTTGGTTTGGAAAGCTGAAAATGGTAGTTCAGGTTCATAGTCCCTTAATATAAAGTGGCAGGGCTGGCTGTGTTTTAGAATTCAGGAATTTTCAGATTTTAGAGGGATAATAAAATGTATGACCCATATAGTCATATTCCCAGTGAGATCTGGGGAAGTACCCCACAATCAGTTATGCAGGGGAAATATGAATATTCACACAAAGATGAATAAATTAAAAGTACTAGTGTCAGCCCCATATCAAGTTTTGCTGCCAAATGTGTTGCCTAAATTTGGTTTCTACCTTTGAACTTCAGAATTGCAAATAAGAAGTTGTAGACATATGTTGCAGTGGTAGAAATAGAGCAAGACAAACCTGGTTGAGTCCTGGTGATAGTTAGTGGAGCTGAGTCACAGAACTGACAGTTCGTGATCTTCTGTCTCTCCCTACTGTACTAGTTCCTCTCTCTTCCATTCTGTGATCTCTTTGCTCATCTGTCAAACAGGGGTAATATTTGCCTTGTGGGCTATTGTGAGAGTAAGAATTTAATATATGTTAAACACTGCACATAGTGCTTGGCATATGGTAGATATTCAATAAATGTTAGCTATTAAAATTTCACCTCTTCTCTTCCCCCTTTTATTAGATAAAACCCTACTGATGTGGTGGTTGTAATGACACTCTGGAAATAGGATAAAGTGATAAGAATTGTCCCAATGTCATTGGAGAATTCAAAGTCCAATTTTTTTTTTTTTTGGAGACAGTTTTGCTCTGTTGTCCATCCTGGAGTATGTGGCACAGTCATGACTCACTGCAGCATCAATCTCCCAGACTCAAATGATCCTCTCATCTCAGCCTCCCGAGTAGCTGGGACTACAAGTGTGCACCACCACACCTGGTTATTTTTTGTGTATTTTGTAGAGACAAGATTTTGTCATGTTGCCCAGGCTTGTCTTGAACTCCTAGGTTCAAGTGATCTGCCCCACTCAGCTTCCCAAAGTGCTGAGATTACAGGCATTAGCCACTGTGCCCAGCCCAAAGTATACATTTTTATGTTGAAAACTCATTGCTTGTTAAATGATCAGTAACACCTTAGAATTTGTTTGCAAAATGACAGGACTTTTCAATGAAGAATAAATGTTTTGATTAATGTTATATGTAAATCTCTTAATCCTTCATTTTAACTGCATTTGAGGAAGAAATATTTGCCGTGAACTGATTTGCCATTATGAGGCCTCTTTTAAAGTTTCTCTGCAGACACTCATCTTTAGAAAACTATTTGAAAGAGAAGTTGCTCTAAGTGCAGCATTGATGGTAGTAGTGCTGTAACAAAGACATAAGCAAGGTTTATAATTTAATATATTGGGAAAAGGGTATTGGGAGATAAGTCTTTTCTAATTTTACAAAAAAATACTGCAAAAATATTAGTGGACCTTTTAGTGCAAAACAGTTTATTTTAAAATATGTTTTATAAAGTAGACCTCTGCTTTTAAATTTGTAAAGGCCTCCCTTTTAAAAGGGGGGACACCATAAAAAAAGAATTGCCTTTAGTTATCAGGATTTTTTTTAATAACCTCATTTTGTACTTTGTAATTGATTAACAGAAATTTCCTATAGTACCAACAGGTCTGTTCTAATGATGCATGATCTTTACATACAGGAAATTTTCATTTATTGGCCTTTTCTCAATTCATGGAGTTTATAGATACTTGCTCTACTTTATTTTTGGATCAAAGATGGAAAACACAGAAGGATTTCAAGAGAAGAAAGATGTTAGCTATTTTCTGGGCATGTGCCCTATAGGACCTTTTAGCATTTGAGTGGGACAGAGTGGATCTGCCTATATTTTTATGCATTGTATTACCTGCCTTCACAGCTGAACTACCAGCAGAAAGTAGGCATCATGTACTGCAAAGCTGGACAGAGCACTGAAGAAGAGATGTACAACAATGAGTCAGCTGGCCCAGCCTTTGAAGAATTCCTCCAACTATTGGGAGAGCGAGTTCGGCTCAAAGGATTTGAGAAGTATCGAGCACAGCTTGATACCAAAAGTAAGAAATACTTACACCCTCCTACTAGGCTTATTTTCCTCCTGTTGTGCTATTGTGCATCTGCTAAATTATCTGTAAAACAACATTGCCATTTATTGCAGAAAACTGCTGGTGATGGGGGAGAGAAAGCCAGAGAGGGAGGATGTAGCACCAGAACAGTTGAAGATCATAACCAAAGTAGCTAGAATTAGACTCTAAAAAAATAATGTTGTCAGAGGTGTGTGGATGAAGTGGGGCAGTGACACAGATCATGCAGAATTGCTCCTGGATAGCATTGTGTAAATGTCATTACATTTAGCCTAATGTTAGAGTGATTAAAAACTCCGGAAACTTACAACCATCTGAGTGTAAGACTGGAATTTTTGACTTCCATTAATTCATTTCATAGTCTTCATGTTTATATACGTAGTCAGCCTTTGTTTTTGTTTCTTTGTATTGTTTTTATATCTAGGATTTTTGTTTGTTTTTATTATTATTCACAGTCTACTTAATCTCTGAGAAAATAGACTTTTTAGCTTTGGTATTAGTTTAGCTCATAAAATGTGTTGATTAAAAGCATGATAATGAAACAGTCTGTTTAACTGTGGTGCATGAACCTAAAAGGTTGTCCATGCCCAGTCCCCAAGTTGTCAGTAAAATAGTTAACATTCTCAAATGCCTATTTTGGTTAGCTGGGACTAACCAAAGCGTGTTTTGACTTTTGCTATGTGTCTGTGTGAAAACAGTTTTAAATTTTATCTTTAAATTCATCCATAGACACCTGTGACCTGTTTTTCTTTGACAGGGTCTTTGGATTAGCACATCTGTATTGCAGTCTATAGTAATCTCTCTGATTTTCTGTACAGGAAATTAAATAAGGAGTTGAGTCATGAAAACAGAAAAGCATTCATAAACTCCACTGCAGGGAAGAATTTCCTGTTGCCATGGTTTTGCTGTTGCCAACTTGGAAACGACATGCAAGAGAGACTATTAAAACCCATAAATAGCCTAGCTGCTTAAATATTATTTTAACATTCTATACTCTGCTTGCAACTGCATAAAGATGTTAAATTTCAATATGCCCTTAAACTCTTTTTATCCAGGTATTCTGATACTCACCCTGTACAGTTCATTCATGTTGCCCCCATTTGTTGTGCTGTATAAATTATGACTACCACAAAGAATTATTGAAAGGATCTGGGAAGAGAATGTGTAATAAGCTCAGTGATACTATAAATGAATGGTCAGATTGGCAGTTGATAAGATTGTGTGTTATCTGTGATGAAGGGTGATGTGAGAAATGTATAGCTAGGGTATCGTTAAGCAACATGACTGTAAGTCAGGCAGTGGAAGTAGTAAGGCAGTGGAATACACAAAATAAGCACCTTGTGCACAGTTTGCCCAATTACCCCAACAACTGTAAAGGCTAGAGGGGGATGAGCCTGGATTAGCCAACAACCTCTTACTGTAGTTGTAGTTTTGGAATTATATAATACATTCAACAGGGAAAGATTCTTTTTCACTGAACTACTCTCCTTTAAGTAGTTCAACTTTATGAGGCATGTCTGACCTTTTTCAGGGCATATTTTCTGAGAAGGATTCACAGAAAAGTGTCCTTTTCTGTCCTTTTAAAATGACACATTTCCTAAAATGAACAAAAAGTAGGAAAGTATTCCTACTCTGAAGCCCCGAAGAAGACAGTATGCAAAATCATCTCTTTTACTCCAAGCTTATGAATAGGGGCAAAAACTAGAGTCCATTCATCATGCCATTCAAACCTGCATTAAATAATAACAGACCACCAAAATAGGCAACAGCCAGCCTCTATACACCTCAGCTGCCTGCTACTGGGCATGACACTACTAGAGATAAGACTTCGTTCTATGTGCTGTGATGTAATCTCACCATACTTAATCTAACTTTATTTTGCGTCAAGAAACTTTGAAGATAATTCTTTTTCTGAAAAAGTGCTTTTCAGAACAAATGTTCAAAGATCATTCCCACTGTAGATGTCACTTGAATCTATGGATTTGTAGTTTTTATCAAATCAAAATACTATTTGCTATTATTTCTTTATTTTTTCTGTCTTACCTCCCATCTCTCTGAGACTCCAATTACACGTATGTTATGTCACTCACTAGTGTACCACAGGTTAGTGAGACCCTGGTTCTTTTTTTTTTCCCCCAACCTTTTTTTTCCTTCTGTGCTTCAGTTTGGATAATTTCTATTAATATATCTTAAAGCTCCTTGTGTTTTTCTTTTCTTCCATGGTGTCTTAATTCATTGTTAATCCCATCCAATGAAATTTCCATTTAAGATACTGTATTTCAGGGCCAAATGTTGCATTTGATAATCTTTTTAAATGTCTTCTATTCTCACCTCATTAGGTTCACACTGTCCTTCAGATCCCTAAACACATTTATAATAGTTGTTTCAAAATGTTCATCTGCTAATTTCATTGCCTCTCTGATTTTCGGTTTCTTTTTTTAATGGGGTTCCTCTGCTTTGGGTTATATTTTACTTCCTCACATGTCTGGTTGTTTTTGATAAGATAATGGATGTTATAAATGTTTCATTGTTCAGTGTCTTATTTTTGTTATCTTCTCTAAGTGTTGTTTTGTTTTGGCAGGCAGTGAAGTTGCAGAACAGCTTGATTTTTATGAGTCTTATTTTTAAGCTTCGGTAAAGCATACCTGGAGTAGCTTTTACTCTGGCTCACTTAACCCTACTACTAAGGCATGACTTTTCTTGCACCTCAGTACTTGAATATTCAAGTGTCTACTGTGGCTGCTCAGAACTCTAATATCTCCCAACCCAGTGCGAACTGTGAAATTATTTGGCTTATAATTCGTTGGTAGTTGTTCTTTCCCAAATATTTTGTCTTTGCTTGACTTTTGGAATTTATGCATATGTCGCTTACTATCCAACTCAAGACTCAAAGGGACCACTATTCAGATTTCTGAACCTTTCATCTGATATTTCTTTCTCTTTGGTATTCTGCCTAGCAAATATCAGCCACCACAGACTTCCTGAACTCTAGTCTGTCTTGGCTTCCCCCTTCAGTACCCTGCTCTGTGTCACTGTCCCACAAGTACCTCAAGGTAGAAAGCCCAGGGGTCATAGGGCTTATCTTCTGCATTCTTTTTTTCTCAAGGATCACTGCCCAAGGCTGCCTATTGTCCAGTGTCTGCAAATAGTTGTTTGAGGTATTATATCATTTTTTCTAGTTATTCACAATGGCATGGTGAGTGCTGTATCAAGCACTTTGTTATGGCTGGAAGCAGAAGTCCCAGATACTTTTGATATATATGCCGTCTCATTTAATTCCTACAAACCTGCTAGATACCAATTATCCCCACTTTACAGAATTGGCTTCTTTAGATTAAGTAACATGCCCATGGTTAGATAGCTAGCAAGCATTAGGGAAGTAGAACAGATCCCAGTAGTGTGGTTAATGAAGTGTTCAGAGAAAGTATAAATGTGGACTGAAACACAGCAAAGCCCCAAGACTGACCTTTACCCTATGTCTTCCTCCCTCTTAAGTCCTTGAACTAACAGTACTCAAACCAGTTCATGAAATAGCTCTACTTCATGCATTATCATCATATTCATTTCTTAGTATTTTTGTAAAGGAGGACGAGGCTCAGGGAAGGAAGAAGTAATGAACTCTTGAAACATTTCTTCTTTTTCCCAGTTATTTGTACAGAGACCATCTCTGCATTTCAGAAATAAGGATTTGTAGCAAACAAGCAAGCTACAAATAAATATGTCACAGGCTGGAACAATTCTGCAATGAAGAAATTTTTAGTAGGGGATTTTTCTTCTTTTTTGTTTCTTTATTCAGATGATATAACCTAGATAACTACCATTCCCTCACACTACAATAAATACAATAAACTTCCCACCAAGCAGTTTGTTACTTGAAAGCTGGAGACCATCCTTATTTTTAGCTGCATATGTGGGTTATTTAGGGAAATTATTTCCTGACTGAGGTTTGTTTGTCAAGTCAGTAAACAGGAGACTTAGAAGCCCTCTGTAAAAGCTTTCCTTCAAAACCCTGCCTTCATTAATTTGCTGCAATGTTAGTGACTGCTATCTCCTCCATTTTTCAGCAGTGTTACAAATGCAGTTGAGGTTCAGGATCTCAGAAGAGATATAAGACTTTGTAAAGAAAGATTTGGAGGCAGATCATGTGATTGTCAAGGTGACCTATATAATGCCTGAATTTACTTATTAAGTTTTAAAGTTCTATACAAACAAGAAGTAGCATCATTCTTTCATCCTTCTTCTACAAGCACATTGTCCCTTTAGAGTTGCTCAATATGCTCTTCAACCAGATAAAAAAGCATCATTTTTTTTCATTTTCCTGATAGTCATTCTCTTAAAACTTCCATAGTTTCAGGGTTTCATGGTCACTGAAAATATTATAATAAGAACATTGTATGCTTTATTCCTTAGTAATATAGTAAACAGTCTTGTTTTAAAAAACACTACAGATTCAGGAGGACATTTACAGGTTCGTTACAGGGGTATACTGCACAATGCTGGGGTTTGGGCTTCTAGTGAATCTGTTACCCAAATAGTGAGCATAGTACCCAGTAGGTGGAGATTTTGAGGTGGAGTAGTGTTTTCCAACCCCTCCTCTCAACCTTCCTCCCCACTTTTGGACTCCCCAATGTCTGTTGTTTTCATCTTTATGTTCATGTGTACCCGTTATTTAGTTCCTGCTTGTAAGTGAAAACATGCAGTATTTGACTTTCTGTTTCTGCATTAATTCACTTAGGACAGTGGCCTCCAGCTGTATCTATGTTGTTACCAGGGAGATGATGATGTGCTTCTTTATGGTTGCGTACTATTCCATCATGTATATGTACCAGCTTTCCTTTATCCATTCTACCATTGATAGACACGTAGGTTGATTCCATGCCTTTGCTGTTGTGAACAGTGCTGCAGTAAACAAATTAGTGCAGGTGCCATTTGATAAAATCCCTTTGAGTAGATACCCAGTAGTGAGACTGCTGGGTCGAATGGTAGTTCTATTGTTAGTTCTTTGAGAAATCTCCACACTGTTTTCCATAGTGGCTGTATTAATTTACATTCCCACGAACAGTGTATATATATTTTTTCTTTTCTCAAAATCCTTGCCAACATCTGTTATTTTTTGACTTTTGAATGATAGCCATTCTGTCTGATATCAGGTGGTATCTCATTGTGGTTTTAATGTGCATTTCTCCAGTGATTAGAGATGTTGAGCATTTTTTCATGTTTATTGGCTGCGTGTATGTCTTCTTTTGAGAAGTGTCTATTCGTGTTCTTTACCCACTTTTTAATGGGGGTATTTGTTTTTTTCTTGTTGATTTGTTTTAAGTTTCTTAGAAATTCTGGATATTAGTCTTTTGTTGGGTGTATGGCTTGCAAATATTTTCTCCCACTCTGTAGGTTGTCTGTTTACTCTGTTAATTATTTCTTTATAAAAAACATTCTTTTTGCATTCTTTCTGGTAAAGTTTAGTATCTCTATGATGTGCATAGTAATTTCAGGATTTTGGAATTCTTTTCTTCTTGGAAAGAAAAGTTTCATTATTTTAGCCCTAGTTTCATCTCTGAAACTTCTGAAACTATTCCCAAACTGTTGAAAATTATCAGCAAAACTCTATGAATCTAAAAGACCTCAGAAAAAAGCTGGTCAGATAGCATACACTGTGTGAAATTAGATATGCAGAGGACAGAGAGAAGGGGCTAGAAGTAGAAAAACAAATGATCTTCAGTGTTTTCTTCCCCAGCAGTTTTCCACTCTGGCAGTAATCCTTTTAGAACTAGACAGGCATACAAAGCACAATGTAATAAATGAATACCAATGACAATCTTTTTTTTCTGGTTCATTAATTTTGCTTAAAATTGACTTGAAATGCATGTATAAGTACACGTCAGTGGTGACACATTCACTTTAAAGTTTTAAAATGTACTAATTCATTCTATACGTATTTATAGAAAGGGTTCTTGACAATGGATAAGTTATTGATCCTCAAGACCTTAAATAGTTCAGTTGAATCCTTTGTTGTAGTAATACGCAGTTTTTTTGTGGTGATGGTCATTAATAATTAGAAGATATTTTTCTTGGATATTTATGTTGTTAACATAGTTTTCCAATTTTTGAAAAGTAGTCTTTGCTTTGTTCTATTTTTGACTATTTTTAAGCCTTCACATTTTATGTCAGCGTCAAAATTAGATTCTCCAACAAGCTCAAGCTTGAAACTTAGAGCTCTGGAATATCTTTAGAAAGCTGTCTGCAAGCCATAGTTGTAGTCTATTCTTAGAGCAGTACCTGACGGCAGTGGAGTTACTGCATTAGAGCTACCTGGGAGTGTCTGTGAAGAATAGATTTCCCTGTGAGGCCCCATACCCACTGAGGAGTATTTTAGGGGGTGGGCCCTGGGAATCTGCCTTTTAATTTAGCTCCACAGCTGATGCTGGGCATACTAAGTTTTGAGAGAACTACTGTTGCCTTTTGGTATATGTCAGAGAGTTTGTCTGAGAGCATCATTCTCTAAAATGCTGTCAAGTGTTTTGGACCTCAAAAAATAGGGTCGAGGCTGGGCATGGTGGCTCACGCCTGTAATCCCAGCATTTTGAAAGGCCACGGTGGGTGGATCACAAGGTCAGGAGATTGAGACCATCCTGGCCAACATGGTGAAACCCCGTCTCTACTAAAAATACAAAAATTAGCCAGGCATGGTGGCCTGTGCCTATAGTCCCAGCTACTCAGGAAGCTGAGGCAGGAGAATCACTTGAACCCAGGAGATGGAGGCTGCAGTGAGCCGAGATCGCGCCACTGCATTCCAGCCTGGACAACAGAGCGAGACTCTGTCTCAAAAAAAAAAAAAAAAAAATAATGGGTTGATAGAGAGTTGAGTTTACTTACAGTGAATGTACTTCTCTTCCTTTTGCAACCCCTAAGTCCGGGTCCTTTGAGTCTGAACACATATTCCCTTTACGTTGGGAAGTTAATAACTTTTTCTGCAGCTTCCAGTATTTGTGGGAACACTGATTCTGAAACTTTGTTAAGATTAAGGCAGTAGAGTTTTTTTTTTTGTTAAGGAAAGTAAGAATACAACATGCTTAAGTCTTAAAAAAATTGTTAGACATTTCTATATCACCTTTGTTCTCCAGTGTTAATGGTCTTGTTAAATTATTGTCTTTTTTTTTTTAAGAACAAGTCTCTTGCTTGAATTGGAAGTATTAGAAAAATGTTTCTTAACCTGATGTGTGGACAGAATTCAGGGGTCTGTGAACTTGGATGGGAAATATTTTTTTCTTTATTTTCACTGACCCCAAGTTGAAATTTAGCATTTCTGTTAATTATGGCCATAGGCAGTAAACCACAGTAATTCGTTTACCTGTGATTTCATTGCCAATAGAAAGCACAGATATTTTCATATTATATTATTTGTTGTTGCAGATATTTCAAGAGTGTGTTCATCATGTCTTCAGCATTATAGTAGATATTGGGACCAACTGCTAAATCTTGTTATATAAATCTTGTGCATTCATATTTAAAATTATTTGATACTGTGCACTTCAGTATAATTTCTTTTGAAATCTTACTTTTTTTATTTTATACTTTTACAAATATTATTCTGAGAAGGGATCTGATCCATAGGCTTCACTAGACTGCCAAAGAGGATCGGGTACAAAAGGAAAAGAAAATAGGAAGAACAGCTGTCTTGTCTAGAATCTTTTCATCCTAAATCATTTTCTTTTTTTCTTTTTTTTTTTTTTTTTTGAGATATTTCTCTTAAATAAATTATTTTTCCTGTTATAGTCATCTCATCATTATATTTTTTTAACTGTAGCTGACTCCACTGGAACCCATTCTCTGTACACAACATACAAAGATTATGAAATTATGTTCCATGTTTCTACCATGCTGCCATACACACCCAACAACAAGCAACAGGTAAGAGATCCTCCTGTTATCTGTGTTTTCACCCTTGTTTCATTTCCTCTAGAAGCCTAAGTGGCAAGTTTGTAAAATCTTAAACCAGAATTTAGTGTTGCACCTGTCACAGCAGCGGGAAGCTTTATGCTTTGTGGAAGTAAGGAATAGCAAATGAGCTGAAAACAAATGAAGAGACCTAAATTTTAGGTTAACAGCCAGCTGGATGCCTTTGTGAATTAATCATTTGCTTTTCACCCACGGGGATTGAGGTTTTCATGAAATTCAAAGAACAAGTTGAAATCATTGGTAATTACATGACTCTGCAGGGTTGCAAAGAGCATCCATGAGAGGGTGAAGTTTCATCTCAAGAGGCCAGTGCACAGAGTAGGAAAGTTCTGATGTTTCATTATAGATTTCAAAGGAGATATAGAATACTAACTTGGAAAAAGGTCAAATGTCAACAGAATGATATTCTTCATTACCACGTTCATTGGGAGATAGCAAGGAACATAAATAACAATTGCGTATGTGCACATTATACACAGAGCTTCTCTTAAAATGTTCTAAAAGCTCAATGCTCAATTACTAAAGTGTAAGTGAGGTAGGAAAATGTGGAAACTAAGAGGTGACAGATTGTTACAGAGCAAACTGGAAACTGGCAGTATTGTTTTAGGGAATGTGTGGTAGTTGATTTTTAAAAATATTTTAAAATAAATAATAGCAAATTGAAATGTAAAAGAACCAGAGAGCTAACACACTCTTTTTTAAAAGCTTTTACAAACTTGAACAGTTCAGTTTTACTTCTGACCTTCAAATGGATATGGATTTTTGTTTTTGTCGGTTGTTGTGCTAACAGAGCACAGGCCAGCTGCAGAATGAATCACATCCTCTTTTACAGAAGTTAACCAAACACTGATCTAATCTAATGCTTTATCACTTTAGGTTTGATTAAATCACAAATCTGGGTAACAAAGTTTTGCCTTTCATGATTGCCAGTGTAATAAAAAAATGGGGAGCAAAGCAATGAATCAGCTATAAATCTGAAGTAAACCTGTTTTAAGATAAACTCCCTGATCTGTACTTCGTTGATAATTTGTTTTATGCCAATCCCAGATTTTAGCTCTCTTTGAAAGAAAAACACCGTGCTAAGAAAGGCATAATAAACTTATTATTCTGACCAGTCAGTAGATGAAAAATTTAAGAACATTAACAAAATGATCATTAAAGAGAGCATAAAGACTTATTCTGCCTGATCACTTAGAGGGGAAAGATGAGATTTGTAACGGTAAAAAATTTAGTAACAAGATTGGATTGATTATTTGTAACTAAATGAGTTGAAGTGGTAGGCAGAGAAAGTTGGCATTTAAATGGCAGCTCTCTAAATTATTTAATTTTGGAGTCTAATCAAGGCAAAAATGTTACAGTCCTAAATCATAATGAGAAAGAAATTGGTACTGCACCATATCAAGAAATTTTCACTCTCTAGCCAAAAAATTTATTTTCTTCTATATAGATTACTTTATGCTTGGAAAAAAAAAAACAGGAAAAATGTAGCTTTAAAAATTCTTTTGCAAGCATTTTAAATATAAATATTGTTTTTCATTATATGTAGTATAAGATGGAAAAATGGATTTGTTTCTATTTGGGTCCTTTATTAAGACGTTTATTTTTATATGTCAAGCCATATTTTGAAGAAAGAATTACATTGCAGAAAATGACATAATCTGTGCAGGAATGGCATAACATGTAGATAAATAGTATTTGTTTTTGGTGTGTCCAAGATCCTAGGTAGATTAATAATCTTTAATTATTGGTATGTTCTATAGAGCAATCAGTACACACCAGCCTTTATTTTCATAACGTCTGATTGTATATCATATTTAGAAATGAACTCAGAAATAAACCGCTTCATTAGAAGACAATTTGGGATGCTTTCTAATTCCTAAGGTTAAAAGTACATTTCCTGAACATTCTAACTGCCACTTCTCAACCCTAATCTAAAAGGCTATTGTTTCTCCCAGTTGGCAGCCAATACTGGTTCACTGATTTTACTGGTGTGCAATTTGTATGCCTTAATGTCACTAGAGAATATTTTTTTAAATACAAGTTTTATAAGTACAAGCTTATGTCTAATGGATAGTTTATATAAATGTCACACTTAGTTGTTTTTCTTTTTTAAAAGCCTCCATATAATAAGTATGAGAAACACAAATTTTATTCTATTTTTCTTTACACTATTGAATGAACTGCTGAAAGACACTGACCTGGGATGATCTGGGGTGCCTGAGTTTGAAAGCCACCCATCCAGCACCCACTGAATGGGAAACAGAGGGTGTCCCTAAGCAGCTTTCACTGCAATTAAAGAAGCTGTTTAAACCTGAAATTTACCTGCTTTTAATTGTTGCAACATTCTGGAATATTATTCTTTTCTACATGCCCAGCTTGTGACACAAAACATATATCGGAAAACACCTTAGCCACATTTTCTTTCAATGAAGTCAATTAAACCACAGCATAAATTACATTGTAATTATTTCAGCCATTCTCATCTCTAAAAATCTTCCCTATGGCACGTGTTTTTCTTATGTGAAAATGGAACAAAACTGTTGTTATAGAAACTGAGGATTTGGAGATGTCGGGACCCGGCATAATATGTCAGATATTGGGTAGATCTATTTGAATGGCTGTATCTTTTATGCAAATTTCAAAATATTCATTTCCATGTTCTTCCTTAGAGGGAATAAGGCAGGCTAAAACATTGACAGTACCTGTGTAGATTACCTACCTTAACATGTACTGATTAGTAATGAATGTTTTAATATATAAGGGAATTGGGGCGGCGGGGAAAGCAAATTATTGTCATTTATGTTGGTTGCTTATTTTTTCTTGTAGCTCCTGAGGAAGCGGCACATTGGAAATGATATTGTAACAATTGTTTTCCAAGAGCCTGGAGCACAGCCGTTCAGCCCAAAAAACATCCGATCCCACTTCCAGCATGTTTTTGTCATCGTTAGGGTGCACAATCCCTGCTCTGACAGTGTCTGTTATAGGTGTGTATAGGTGTCACAGCAGGGGCTCTATGGATGTTGGCTGGTTATCACACAGAGGCCCCATTCAGCTCTGCATTCTGAGGTGGCAGTGGGAAGTCTATTACTATTTCTTTTTGTCTTTAAACTGTGCATGCGGATGGCTGAATTCACATGATGATGTAATTCGGTGGCATTGACATTACCCAAGCATGTTGGTTAGACACCTGCCGTTTCCATTTGCACCTCCTCCTTAGGTGATGTCCTTCATCCATACCATCTGGTCACCAAGCAACTAATTACTCATATTGCTAATTATATTTTTCTTTTGGCATGGCAAGAGCAGAGAAGAAGGATTGTAATAAATAGGGAAGAGAAGTTAATTTTTTGAAAAGCATTGTTATTAAAGAAGCCTAAATCCTTGCCTCTAACTTACTTGATTCACATTAGCACTCTGACTACAAGCTTAGAAGCGCTTCTATACTTTATTCAGCATTATTGAAATTGTTTCAGTGTCACTTGTTGACGCAGTCACATGAGTATCAGAATTCAGGCCTCTATCTGTAGAGACCTTTCTTTGTAAGAATACTGGAGAGTTAGCAGTTGAAGGGGATAGAGACCTGTGATGCTAGCTTGATATGGGTGTAGTGCCAGAATGTGTAAGGGTAATGTTCTGGCATTTGTAAGATGTTTTTAATGTGCATCAGTTCCTTTCAAAATATGGACATTTAGCATATCTTTCCATCCCTAAAATGTTGTCTGCACAGAAAGTGACCAGTGCAGATTGACAGTTGGTGAGATCCACAATTGTCTATCTTTAGGGGTAAGGCAAATTAATTATAGGAGTAGAGTAAGTGTAGCTTAGAGAAAAAAAAACAAGTAGAGGTTGTGTTGGTCTCCTGCTGGCTGTCACTATCCTTGCACATATCCTAATAACTGCATTGGTTGAGCTCTTCTTACAAGCCCCACACTATTCTAGACATCTTAGATGTATATTCCATTTAATCTTTAAAACCTATCAGGTAGATACTGCTTTTATCTCCATTTTCAGATGATGAAATTTAAGCCAGGTCACTTGCCTTGGGTTAGCTGGCTAGTGTTGAGCAGAATTAGACAGGAATGCAGTCAGTTTGATTCTAGAGCCCAGTCTCTTAACCATGCTGCTATGCCACCTCTCTCACATGCTGGGAAAGCTGGGTTTTTCACTCCGAGTTCCCAACACAGAGGCTGTTCCAGAACTTCTCAGGTGCTGAGCCTAGGTGAACACCCAGCCTAGGTGAATACCAAGACCAGGGAAGTCTGTAGTTTCCTAGGATTGGGGCAGAAACCCCAACCATGAAGACCTAGATCTGAAACCTCTTATCAAGGAAATAGTGTCTGAAAGCTGCTCTGGTTAGTTGTAGAATGAAAACACAGAACAATTGACTATAATTGGGATGGATAACTATTTGCATTTAGAAAACACTCAATTAAAACATGCTGTGCACTCGATTCATGCAAAGGATTTCATACCACTTGACAGGTAGGAAGTTAAGCCCATTTTGAATGCGCACTCCAAAGTTTGGGGAGTGGAAAGCTATGCAGTTTCTTTTAAAGAGAGTTTCTTCTTTTCAAGCCTTTGTATAAATCAGTACCATCCAATGGGACATATAATTTTACATTTTCTAATGGCCAGATTTTTTAAAAAGTGCCAAGATATAGATGATATTAATGTTGACACTGTTTTTGACCCATTTATACATTTTATTTACTCAATATATCTAAATATTATTTCAACATGAATTAACATGTGATTTCAGCATTTAACAATTATTGTGACATCTTACATGTTTTTTGGACTAAGTCATTGTAACCTGAAGTACATTTTAGACTTACCACATATCTCAATTAGGATGCTAAATTTTCATTGGTGATACTTGATGTATATTTAGATTTCATAAAATTTACAATTGAAAAGGTTGATTTAATATACCCAGATTCTTCCAAATGTACTTTTAAAAATCTTTAAAATAACGGAATTAAGTATCAGTTTTTAAATCATATATTAATTAAAATGTAATGTAATTTGATATTCCTTGGTCCCACTAGCCACATTTCAAGTGCTCAATAGCCACAGCTGGCCAGTGGCCACCATAATGAACCACATGAGTCTAAACAGACTGCTGAGGGAGGTGTGTTCGCCTTCTTCAGTGCTCTGTTTTTTTATTTTTATCATCCCTCCCCTGAAAATTATGATTTTTGCTTTCTCTCTCTTATTTTTAATCTGTTGCCTGGAGAGCCCATCTTTTGAACCCCATCGTGTAACACTGGGAGTCTTTGCGGGGAGTGGGGTACTGAACATCCCTGCTTAAGACATGTGGGCAGGTCTGGAATTTCCTAGTTACCAGGCTTGTTTGAAGGCCCAACACACAGCTTTGAAGCTGTGAATTTTGGCCTGTTTATCAATCCAAGAAAACATATCAGTTTGTAACATCACTGAAAGAAATCACAAGAGATTATAGAGTAGTGACCTTTGCCTATTGTAAACTTTAAAGATCAATAATTTTTTGCCATCCTTGTCAAAAGAGGCAGGGCACACTTCCTCAGGTATGTGGTGGGTGATGTCAGGAAGTGTTTGAAGGCACTGAATAAACAGGGCACCTTTCTTCTAGCCTTTAATGTTGGGGGAGGGGATAAGGACAAGCTTATTTTCTCATGAAAATACATGTTGTTATGAGGTAGAATGGAAAATACCAATTTTCAGTTAAAACATGAGTCTTCAAAGAATTTTTACACCTGTGAGTTTTTCTCAAACCCCAGCCACTGCCCAAACTGCTGGGGATATGAGTTTATAGGCCTGTTTTATTAGGGTGGTTTGGTGGAAAAACTTATACATGGGTTGATTTATACTTTAAATCTAATTTAATTTTATCCCTAAGTGGCCGGGCGTGGTGGCTCACGCCTGTAATCCCAGCACTTTGGGAGGCCAAGGCAGGCGGATCATGAGGTCAGGAGATCGAGACCATCCTGGCTAACACGGTGAAACCCCATCTCTACTAAAAATGCAAAAAATTAGCCGGGCATGGCGGCAGGCACCTGTAGTCCCAGCTACTCGGGAGGCTGAGGCAGGAGAATAGCGTGAACCCAGGAGGCAGAGCTTGCAGTGAGCCGAGATCGCGCCACTGCACTCCAGCCTGGGTGACTGAGCGAGACTCCGTCTCAAAAAAAAAAAAAAAAAAAATTTTCATCCCTAAGTGATACAGCTAGAGTAACTCAAATGCTTTTAAAACATTTTTTTATTTTTGTGGGTACATAGTAGGTGTATATATTTTTGGGTTACATGAGATATTTTTATATGGGCATGGAATGCACAATAATCACACCAGGGTAAATGGAGTGTCCATCACCCTAAGCATTTATCCTTTGTGTTACAAGCAGTCCAGTTACACTCTTTTAGTTATTTTTAAATGTGCAATTAAATTATTTTTAACTATAGTCACCCTGTTGTGCTAGCAAATACTAGGTCATGTTCATTCTTTCTATTTTTTGTACCCCAAGTGCTTTTTAGCATTTAAAACCTCTTGGTCCCAACTTTCTCCACCATGAACACTCATATTTATTTACTTACACCTACCCGGTATCTGAACTGTGGAAAGGGGAAAAGTTTCCTTGAAAGAGTGTTCTGCAGTAATAGTGCAGAGAGGTGTGGGGTCATTACAGGCTGAAGTTATATGGATATTTATGAGAAGATGGGATTTGATGTGTGTGTTAAAGCATAACTGGATGGAATTCAGCGGGAAAAAGCGAAACCATTCTAGGAGTGGTCAGTGGAAAGGACAGAAGCCTAGTGATGGGAAGGAGGATGGAAAGTACAATAAAAAGGCTACTAATGCAGGAAGGATGACCAGGCAGTGGAGGCCCCCAGAATGCTAGGCCATCAATTCAACACTACGTAAGTAGAATTCTAGGAAAAATTATCCAGTGTTATCATGCCAGGTAATTTGTACACAGAAAGATAAATTTGGAGACTGTCATTATCCATTTATTTTTCATTAGTTCTTTATCCAACCTTTAGCATATACATGCTAGACACTACTCTAGACCCTGGGATGTAACAGAACAAAGAGAGAAAAATTCCTATAGTGGATCTAGAGATGAGATCTCAAAATAATGTGGTATTATACCTCCCTGGGACTAGAAAACTTATATAGGAGTAACTGACTAATTCAGACTAATTCTAGAGGCCAGTTAATGTGAGTCATCATGTAGCCAAGAACTCAGAAATCAGTCACTAAGTCTGCATAGTAAAGCTTATCCCATAACTGATGAGAGAGCCCTCCAGTCTCTACTGTTTTATTTGTATTGTTGCAGTGACCTTAATTGTCTGATCCCAGTTGATAGAGAAGATTAGAAGCAACAAAACAAAAAAGATGAAGGAGCTGTTAGTAGCGAGTATATACTGGAAACAAATATTTGTTTATTGATAGAGGAGATGCTGAAAAACTATTCACATCAAAGATACGAATTCAATAAGCATAGCAATCTGGGGTCGTTTGATTTTGAGGCAAACAACCAAATATATTAGTTCCTACTTATCTGTCGGGGATATATTCCAGGACCCCCAGAGGATGCCCAAAACCATGGATAGTGCCTCACCCTATCTATACTATGTTTTTTCCTATATGATAATGTTTACTTTAGGAACAGTAATATATTAACAGTAATTAATAAAATATAGCAGTTATAACAATATACTTTAATAATAGTTATGTGAATGTGGTCACTCTCTCAAAATGCTTTATTGTACTATACCATGGCTAACTGAAACCACAAAAAGTGAAACCATAGATAAGGGGGAACTATTGTGTGCCTCAGTTACTCCTGAGAGCTTCACTGTGGAAACACAGTATAAAATAATACCATTTTTCAACAACTAATGACTTAATGGATTTAAGCATCAATCATCAAAGGATGCAAATACCATAAAAAGAGACAAATATGTGCCTCATAATGGAAGAATACAACCTCACCTATGCATTATTTTTGCCACCCCCTAAAAAAAATTAAATCTGAATCTGATCAAGCTGCCAGACAAGCCAATTTATAGGAAATACAAAAGACAGAGGAACATGTTTGTAATTGACCAAATTCAGACCCTGAATAACTGCAGACAAAAAGCTTAATTTCTTCAACAAGTAAGTTGCAAGAAATAGTGAGAAAGTGGAGGGGAATCTATAGAATAAAATATTTTTTAAAGCTAAATTAATTGCAATGTGTGGATCCTATTTGGATCCCAATTTAGACAAAAAGACTATAAAGAAAATCTTAGGACATCCTAAACAATTGTAAATTGGAACATTGACACACTAGTTGATGAAATAAAATAGTTGTTATTCATTTTAAAACTAGAATAGTAATACGTAGTCATAACAGTGACCCTGATTCTTCAAAGCAAATGTTAAATTGTGGTCAGAGGTATGTTTAGGAAGGTAGAAATATGTGTTACTCCTCTCAGAGAGGTTTCCATACCCGGTAATTAAAATGTAATAACCGTTGAAAGGAATGAGTATGATATAGTACAAAAAGCACTTGGAATTAGACCAAATTGTTAAACAGTGCAGTGGGAAGTTGCTTGACCTCCACTTAAAATTCTGTAAGTAAAATGTCTGGCATAGGCAGAGAGGGAGTGTGATGCATGCCCATTAAATGTCTGTGTTCATCTTCTTTCCTCTCTTTAAAAAAAAACATGGATTTGCAAGCTTCAGCTGAGAAGAAGAAAAACCCAAGTAGGTCAAGTGATAGAAATTTCTTTAAGGAAGTCTATTTCAGGCCTCAATTAATCAGCATCCCTATTGTCCACTGGAGCTGACCTTTCTAAAACAATAATCTGATTATGTCATTCATGGTGCTTAAAAGCATTTAGAGAAAAGTTCAGACTTGCAGGCATAGCTTACTGCATGGGGGCGTCAGGTCTGGCCTCCTGTCTCTCAGTCTCATCTACCAGTCTGCACCCCATGCCTACCTCACTCCTTTGGAGCTACTGACCACTCCCCAGAACAGCGTGCTCTGCCCCTCTGCTCTGTACATGCTGCTCCTCTCGCACACTCCCCTTTCCCTTCTTCATCTGATGAATTCCTGCTTTTCTTTTTTCTGAGAAGGCTCCCAGGACTAAAATGCCTTTCCTAAGTGTACTAGACTCAAATCACTGGCTGTGGCTCCCACCAGACTTTGAGTTTCTGGAGGGCTGAGCCCAGGACATCTTCAGCCTTGATCCTCAGCAAGAGCAAAGTAACTAGCACATAGTAGGTACTTAGTGACTGGTGGATCAATACTGTTAGAAATCAAGAGAATGATTGGCACATGTTTGATCTTTCCTGTCCTTTGCCCAGATCTGCTTTCTTGGAAGCTGCCCTGGCCAGTAATCTGATCCAAGGTCCAAGAAGAGGAAACTTCCCTCTGTCATTTGATGTTTTCTGTGTCACCTTCCTTTTAAATTCTGGGCTGGGGATTGTTGATTATTGCTGTTTTTCCATTGTGCTTTCAAAGTTCAAATGTCTTACATTTCTCAATTTGTATCCACTAAACTTCTGTTCACACATCTTTGAAACAGGCCGGGTGTGGTGACTCATGCCTGTAATCCCAGCACTTTGGGAGACTGAGGCAGGCAGACCACGAGGTCAGGAGATTGAGACCATCCTGGCTAACACAGTGAAACCCTGTCTCTACTAAAAATACAAAAAATTAGCCAGGTGAAGTGGCAGGTGCCTGTAGTCCCAGCTACTGGGGAAGCTGAGGCAGGAGAATTGGTTGAACCCAGGAGGCAGAGGTTTCAGTGAGCCAAGATCACGCCACTGCACTCCAGCCTGGATAACAGAGTGAGACTCCATCTCAAAAAAAAAAAAAAAAAAAAAAAAAAAAAAAAAAAAAAAAGAAGAAGTAGTCTTTGGAACATTTTCATGTGTCAGCTTGAAGTTGGCTTTGGGTATCAAGACTTGTTACTTCATCCAAGCTCTTTGATGCCAACCAGTGTTACATGGCCTATATCAACTAGAAATAGCCTCATCATCTCTTTGGCCATGTAACCCATATGGATGGTCCCTTTTAGCAGGCACCTCAGGAGCAGAAGTCAAAGCACTTCCTCAGAGGGAGTAAGTGTGGGCTTGTCGTGGAGCACTCTCTTGGCTGTCCAGAAGCTTACGTTCCAATCCTGGCTCTCTCTAACAAATCTGGGCAAATCCTTTTACTTCTCTGTATCTGTTTCCTGGAGAAGTGAAGAATTTGTACCAGCTGTGCAACCAGAGGTTCAGGAAGATGTCAAACCACAGAATACAAACAAGACACCTTCCTGGTTGCTCAGTGTACCCAAAGATTTTGGAGTGAGAAGATATTTTTATATGAAAATGAACACAAATATTTTTCAGTAGAATATAAAATCAAGGTGAATTTTCAAATGAAACCCAAGATTTTATTGAAAGAATTTGAGGAACATTGAGTTCTCTAAGTTCCCTTCCTGTGATAACTTTCCATCACTGTTTTAGCCTCTAGCTCTGTCTGTCTGTCATCTAGATAACCCTTTTGAGTAGAACATTCCAGTCGTCAACAATGCTGGGTAAATAAAGCATGACTATGATTTTAAAGCATGTATTATTTCCAAGAAGACACAGAATTGCCAGCTAGGCTAACATAAGTACACCCAAGCAGAGGCCCTTTGGAATCTACCGTTAAAAATACCAAGAACCATTCATAATTAATATATCTTAAGTAGCTACATACAGCAAACTGAGATTCTAGAAAGGCTTTTTTCTTACACAGGCAAAATATTCTGTTTAACTTAAACCAGGCCTTATGATCAAGAGTTCAGAATTTGTGGCATCTAAATTAATGAGCTTTTAACCGTGTAGAAACCTTGCCAGTTTGATTTATCCAAAACAAAATCACTTATTTGAAAAGAGCACTCCAGGGTATCATCTTCCTCATCTTCTATAAGGATTCTATTTCTGACTATGTGAAACTGATTTCACTGCCTGTATCATTTACCTCCCTACCGCAGTGAATCACTGAAAATTGTATGTTAAGGATTCAGTTCTTTTCCTCACAGTTCATTATAGCTGTTTCTAATTATTGGTAGGTTTTCACTGTATGTTTGTCTAAAGTTCTATCAATTAATAAATGGATCTGCAGAAAGCCAGTTAGTTTAAGGGGCAAGTAGATGGAGGGTGCTTAAAATCACACCCCCTGCTGAGCATTTTGCTCTCCTTATTTAAAATAAAATCACAGATATTTTCTGAGAAAGAATAGCAATTTGAGCGAAATTAGCAGATGAGAAATTGCCAATTTTAAAATGAAAGATATTAAATATTTCTGGATTCTTACAGGATTCCGCTTAGAAAAATCTAGCAAACCTGAATTTCAGCATATTTTGCTTGACTTTTTTTTTTTTTTTTTTAATTATACTTTAAGTTCTAGGGTACATGTGCATAACGTGCAGGTTTGTTACATATGTATACTTGTGCCATGTTGGTGTGCTGCACCCATCAACTCGTCAGCACCCCTCAATTCATCATTTATATCAGGTATAACTCCCAATGCAATCCCTCCCCCCTCCCCCCTCCCCATGATAGGCCCCGATGTGTGATGTTCCCCTTCCTGAGTCCAAGTGATCTCATTGTTCAGTTCCCACCTATGAGTGAGAACATGCGGTGTTTGGTTTTCTCTTCTTGTGATAGTTTGCTAAGAATGATGGTTTCCAGCTGCATCCATGTCCCTACAAAGGACGCAAACTCATCCTTTTTTATGGCTGCATAATATTCCATGGTGTATATGTGCCACATTTTCTTAATCCAGTCTGTCACAGATGGACATTTGGGTTGATTCCAAGTCTTTGCTATTGTGAATAGTGCCGCAATAAACATACATGTGCATGTGTCTTTATAGCAGCATGATTTATAATCTTTTGGGTATATACCCAGTAGTGGGATGGCTGGGTCATATGGTACATCTACTTCTAGATCCTTGAGGAATCGCCATGCTGTTTTCCATAATGGTTGAACTAGTTTACAATCCCACCAACAGTGTAAAAGTGTTCCTATTTCTCCACATCCTCCCCAGCACCTGTTGTTGCCTGACTTTTTAATGATTGCCATTCTAACTGGTGTGAGATGGTATCTCATTGTGGTTTTGATTTGCATTTCTCTGATGGCCAGTGATGATGAGCATTTTTTCATGTGTCTGTTGGCTGTATGAATGTCTTCTTTTGAGAAATGTCTGTTCATATCCTTTGCCCACTTTTTGATGGGGTTGTTTGTTTTTTTCTTGTAAATGTGTTTGAGTTCTTTGTAGATTCTGGATATTAGCCCTTTGTCAGATGAGTAGATTGCAAAAATTTTCTCCCATTCTGTATGCCTGTTCACTCTGATGGTAGTTTCTTTTGCTGTGCAGAAGCTCTTTAGTTTAATCATATCCCATTTGTCAATTTTGGCTTTTGCTGCCATTGCTTTTGGTGTTTTAGACATGAAGTCCTTGCCCATGCCTATGTCCTGAATGGTACTACCTAGGTTTTCTTCTAGGGTTTTTATGGTATTAGGTCTAACATTTAAGTCTCTAATCCATCTTGAATTAATTTTCATATAAGGAGTAAGGAAAGGATCCAGTTTCAGCTTTCTACTTATGGTTAGCCAATTTTCCCAGCACCATTTATTGAATAGGGAGTCCTTTCCCCATTTCTTGTTTCTCTCAGGTTTGTCAAAGATCAGATGGCTGTAGATGTGTGGTATTGTTTCTGAGGACTCTGTTCTGTTCCATTGGTCTATATCTCTGTTTTGGTACCAGTACCATGCTGCTTTGATTACTGTGGCCTTGTAGTATAGTTTGAAGTCAGGTAGCGTGGTGCCTCCAGCTTTGTTCTTTTGACTTAGAATTGTCTTGGCAATGTGGGCTCTTTTTTGGTTACATATGAACTTTAAAGCCGTTTTTTCCAGTTCTGTGAAGAAACTCATTGGTAGCTTGATGGGGATGGCATTGAATCTATAAATAACCTTGGGCAGTATGGCCATTTTCACGATATTGATTCTTCCTATCCATGAGCATGGTACGTTCTTCCATTTGTTAGTGTCCTCTTTTATTTCACTGAGCAGTGGTTTGTAGTTCTCCTTGAAGAGGTCCTTTACATCCCTTGTAAGTTGGATTCCTAGGTATTTTATTCTCTTTGAAGCAATTGTGAATGGAAGTTCATTCATGATTTGGCTTTCTGTTTGTCTGTTACTGGTGTATAAGAATGCTTGTGATTTTTGCACATTGATTTTGTATCCTGAGACTTTGCTGAAGTTGCTTATCAGCTTAAGGAGATTTTGGGCTGAGACAATGGGGTTTTTCTAAATATACAATCATGTCATCTGCAAACAGGGACAATTTGACTTCTTCTTTTCCTAACTGGATACCCTTGATTTCTTTCTCTTGCCTGATTGCCCTAGCCAGACCTTCCAACACTATGTTGAATAGGAGTGGTGAGAGAGGGCATCCCTGTCTTGTGCCAGTTTTCAAAGGGAATTTTTCCAGTTTTTGCCCATTCAGTATGATATTGGCTGTGGGTTTGTCATAAATAGCTCTTATTATTTTGAGGTACGTTCCATCAATACCTAATTTATTGAGCGTTTTTAGCATGAAGGGCTGTTGAATTTTGTCAAAAGCCTTTTCTGCATCTATTGAGATAATCATGTGGTTCTTGTCTTTGGTTCTGTTTATATGCTGGGTTACGTTTATTGATTTGCGAATGTTGAACCAGCCTTGCATCCCAGGGATGAAGCCCACTTGATCATGGTGGATAAGCTTTTTGATGTGTTGCTTGACTTTAAGAGAAAATAACACGATCAAATTAAAATTACACAGCTGTCAGCGTTCAAGTCAGGCAGTTCACAACAGAAAAGAAAAATTGCCTTCCTAATACATATTGGTATGATTAAGCCATATGGAAGTCTCTGAATTCTCTCCTCCAGTTAGAAAATGGAGTGTTGGTTGCCACTGTTCTTTGTCATGAAGTGAACTAGGTAGTCTTTTAAAAATACACTTGTGAAACCAACAAATAGGCCATCCCATGGCATCTTCTGAGTATTTAGCTTTTCCATTCCACCAGAAATATAATTTGCATCCTGAAGTTGCTGATTTTTATTTTTCTTATTTTCACAAGAAATAACTATTTATTGGAAAACAAAGCTGAATATCTTAAAGCAAACCCTTCTTAAAGAAAAAGTGAAACAGAACTCTTCAATTTTATTTGAAAGATGCATTCTCTCTGATTATGCCATTTCTCTTCTAAGAGTTCAGAAGAAACATTTTTTTTATTGTTTCCCTAATACTAAGTATAATTGCATAATTTGCTCACTTTTAATTTGGAAAAAGGGATCTTTGTTGTGTTAGAATCATTTCCAGCCATGTCAAACTTTACTAAAATCTTGGGACATGACATAAAACACTCAACCTCTGTATTTCTGTATCAACAACTTCCTTTGTTGTTTTAGGATAAACTTACTTTTTTTCCTTTTGAAGTTCAAAATGATAGGTTATTACAGATGTTCATATGATCCTTTTCTTAGGCCCAATTTTAGGAATATATATTCAGAAGAAATGACTGGAACAGGCTTTCTTATATCAATCTTGCTTAAAGGAACGGGAGTAGGAAAACATTTTTCTTACAAATAGATTGTCAGAATAAAATGCCAAAAGGACCAAGCAATAGCTCAGTTTAAAAATATTATTTTAAAGCATTGTTGCTGTTACATAAAGATTATTCTCATACTATTACTCAGATTCCAATTTTCATTTTAAAATTATGCTTTTAATCTGGTTGCATAATGCCTCACTCTTAGGCCAACAAATACTACTTAAGTTTTATTAAAATTTAATTCATTTCTTTTGTGGCATGCATCTTCTGATATTTTCAATATAAGCTATCTGCTTATAGGCATCATATCTAAAATGGAGAACACATTTGTGTTCTCACAGAATGGATGCTTGTTCTGAAAGATGATGTGGTTACAGTAACCTCCCTTGAAAACAATTAGTAGGTATGTAAAATGTCTTATGCAGAATATTACAGTAAGCCTATTTTTTTCATGGAGTTGCGGTCAGTTTCCTGTCTGTCAGAAAAACGTTACTAGTGTTAGCTTTTGGGATTTGGGGAGGTTTATTTTTGACCTAGAAAAAAAATTTATGTTGTGTAAATTCTAAATGTGGTTGAATGAAAAACTATGCTCGTATTAAGCAGAAATGTGTGTTGTTTCTCATGGAAAAATAAGCAGCTATTTTGCATCTGAGGTATGTCTTTGTCTTTGAAAAGTATATTTTATTCTGATGTTGTGAGACTGAGAAATACTAACGTGGCTCTCTTTGATCTTTGTCTCTCAGTGTGGCTGTTACCAGGTCCAGAGATGTGCCTTCCTTTGGGCCTCCCATTCCTAAAGGGGTCACTTTCCCTAAGTCAAATGTGTTCAGGGACTTCCTTTTGGCGAAAGTGATTAATGCAGAAAATGCTGCTCATAAATCGGAGAAGTTCCGCGCCATGGCAACTCGGACCCGCCAGGAATACCTGAAAGATCTGGCAGAAAAGAATGTCACCAACACCCCTATCGACCCTTCTGGCAAGTTTCCATTCATCTCTCTGGCTTCCAAGAAGAAGGAAAAGTCTAAGCCATATCCAGGAGCCGAGCTCAGCAGCATGGGGGCCATTGTGTGGGCAGTCCGGGCTGAAGACTACAACAAGGCCATGGAACTAGACTGCCTTTTAGGGATCTCCAATGAGTTCATTGTGCTCATTGAACAGGAAACAAAGAGCGTGGTCTTCAATTGTTCCTGTAGAGATGTGATAGGGTGGACTTCAACTGACACCAGCCTCAAAATCTTCTATGAACGAGGAGAATGTGTTTCAGTGGGGAGTTTTATTAACAACGAGGAGATCAAAGAAATTGTCAAAAGGTTGCAGGTGAGTCTTTCCTTGTACTTGCTTATATGCAGTTTCTCTTTCATAAAGCTTTCAGTACAGACTAGAGCCAAGTTACTGAACCTTGCACTCTGTTATTAGCTTCTCTGAAAACTCCCTTGATGTATGAAGCAAACCGAGTTTATCTCATGCTTGTGTTTTACATGGATGTTTCGGAAAAGTAGAACAAGTTGGGGAAGACACATTTACTCTGTGTGTGTGTGTGTGTGTGTGTGTGTGTGTGTTCAAAACCCATTTACATGTGACTTGTTCCCTGGTGCTGCAGCCCAGTCATCTGGTGGTGGTGCTGAAAAGAATGTTTGAGTATCTGCTGCCTTGAATTTTACAAAGGCTAAGTGAGTAGCAGTATATGGTTTCTGTTTACTGCCAGTTCCCTGTAGGTTTCTGGTAGAGGTTTCCTTGTAACTTCAGGGAAGCCGTTTAGCTTTTTGGATGCAACAAGTATATTCCTTTTGGCCTAATGAATAGGAGACTAGTGAAGAAGAAATAACCAGACTGCTCTTCAGCTGGCAATAAGATATTCAGAACTAACCCTGCTTGCAATGATTTTCCAGTTCCTTGTCTACCACTTAATACCCTATTGCTTTAAACCACAGTATCTTTTATTTCCTTGTCTAGTTTGTTTCCAAAGGCTGTGAATCGGTGGAGATGACTCTGCGAAGAAATGGGCTAGGACAGCTTGGCTTCCATGTCAACTATGAGGGCATCGTGGCAGATGTGGAGCCCTACGGTTATGCCTGGCAGGCAGGGCTGAGGCAGGGCAGTCGCCTGGTGGAGATCTGCAAGGTGGCGGTTGCCACTCTGAGCCATGAGCAGATGATTGACCTCCTGAGAACATCTGTCACGGTGAAGGTTGTCATCATTCCCCCCCATGATGACTGCACCCCGCGGAGGTAGGTCTGAGGAGGCAGCTGTGGGCCTGAGACTCAAGTGCAGGGTTTGCGTACCATGTAGAACATCTCTTAGCAGGTAGTGGAGTAGGGTGTTGTGAAGAACAATAGATTACATGTGATGCTGAATGTTTCATCCATGGAGTCTGACTCAGGACGAAGCTCCCTTTCAGTGTGTGGCAACAGCAGCTGGAAAGAGTGACTAAATGGGATTTATAAATCCATCTCTGGATTTATAAGGTTGCCATTACAGATAGAGAAGTCAGATAATACATGTCTTAAGAATCTTCCACTAGGAGCGGAGAAACATTCAACACTTAGCATTAAAAGACACTCAGCATTTCAAATTGTCATAATGTTTTTCTTTTATGTTCCATGATGCTCTTATTCTCTTCTTTCTCTCAGTTGCTGCCCAAAACTCAGCAATTGTTTGGACCTTTGCTGTCTCAGTCTGGCAGCCGCTTTTCCTAACTGTATCTGCATGTGCTAGGGTTTGGCTTCAGGTGAGCTGCCCCTGCTCATGGTGCTTTGGCATTTTGGTTCCTAGTCTTTTCCAGAAGGGAAAACCTGGGAGCTCCCTGCCCCACCCAACCCCCCACAGCTCCTGCCAAGCTAGCAGCACTGTTGAAAATTTAATTTCTGTGTCTCTGGGGAGGTTTCCTGCGGGAAGAAATTTAATCAACTGTTTATTTTCTCCTTTGGACATGCACATGCTATTTTTGCTAGTTTTAAAATCTTTTTATTTTATGCCATTATTTTCTAAGAATTTCTCTTAGGCTTTGGCAATTGATTCTTGGGCTTTCTAAAGCCAAGACAGTGTTCTGTGTCCTATTTTGCCACTAAGATGACCAGTCCTACACCTGAGCTCTCATGGATTTGTGAATATCAGATGGTAGAAAGTTAATGGTTATGATGGGCTATTTGTGTCTTTTAAAAAGTAAAGAGCAGCAAATGTATATGTGTGTGTGTGCATGTGTGTGTTTTATATACTTTGCTCAGGATAGTATTTCCTAATACTGCTTACCTCGTAGATGGCCTAGGGATTATGTATATATGTCAAAATACAGAAAAATTCCTTTGTCTGATAGTTTGAAGAACTGCGTTTTGGATGACTGCATTTCCCTGGAAATCAAAATATGAACTTATAATTTCACCTGTTTTGGAGAGGAGTAAATATCCAGAAACTGCCCTACCCACATACCCTGCCTTAGTTAACCAGGTCTAATGAACCTTATTAGCCTTTTCTGGTTTCCCCAAGCATGTCATCATTAAATGTTAAGTAATGTGCTGAACTGTGATTTAAAGAATGACGTGAGGTGGCTCAGAAAGGCAGTGGGGTTCTTGCTTACGACAGTCTCCAGCCTTGCTGCACTCCTTGTCTCTTTCTCTGCTGTCTGTCCTTCAAATTGTCTACTTTATTGCTTCTGAACAGACAGTTATAAACGGGAGAAGATAACCAAGCTTTGTAAATTGTCAACCTTAATTACCGACAGTAAAGAGTTGCAGATGTTAGTTTAAGAACTGTCTACTGAAATATGGAGCCCTCGACCTTATGACGCCATCTTGCCCGCTCAGAAGTCTTTCCCTTGTATCTAGGCTCCCAGGTTTATATGCGGGAAAGGAGAGGGAAGTGAGTTTGTGTGATTGTGGGTGGGATGAGACAACAATACAGATATCGAAATTGTAAATAGCTGTTACTAGAAAGATGGATAAGAGGCCTAGTCCTGGATAGATGGAGCCATGATAGGAGGTGTACTAGACTAGATATATTGTGGTGTGTCAGTGAAAATAACGAATATACTCAGTTTTTTACTTTAATATGCCAGGCCCTGAAAAAAGCACTTTTTAGTGGATTAGTGCATTTAATTCTTATAACAACCCTCTCTTGTGATAGTGTTAGTAGCATCCCTGTTTTAAAAGTAACCGAGACTCAAAGGTTGTAACTTGCTAAGCTCATCTGGCAAATTTAGGTCTAATGTCAGAGTCCAGGCTCTGAACTGCCACGTTGTGTGCTTAGAGCACAGATTCTTTCCTTATACACCAGAATTAGCAGTGATGTGCTGGTAAGTTGGCTTTCTGCTGGGGGGAAGAAAACTTTATTTGTAATATTTGCTGATTTCTGTGGTGCAGGTACTCCCACTGTAGCTGGTTCCAAGCTACCGACGTGATGTCACTGCAGGCAGCATTGGGGTAGATGGGATGATTACCAGCTCCAGCACACCAGGGAGTAAATGAGCTGTCACACCGCTGTGACGCTCTCAGGCCTTCCCGGAGGAGCCAGTGGAGCTGCTGGTGACATGTCATTTGGGTGCCAGGAGGGGAGGCTGGGGAAAGGCACTGCACAGCCCCACCAGCCGAGAGGGAGACATGGGGCCTCTTTCACTACAGTTCCCATCTGAAAAGCCAGACCTGGGCAGGGCAGGTGGGAAATGCCTTAATGCCTTTGGAGGGCTGAAAGCCTGCTCCTTTCTCCTTCCTTTAGAAATAACTTCAAAGGGAACAGTTGAAGCATTAACACCTTGTTACAGTTTTCAACAAAATAGAATAATGCTCTTGTGTCATTTTTTTCTTCTCCTCCGCACTTCACACTCCCACTACTGTTGTTCTAGCGACTAATTACTCTGTTCTTTGAATACTCATTCTCTTCTTTGTCAGCTGGAACTTTACCACCAGTCACTGCAGCTGCAGTGAGAGGCAAGACAGGCCTCCTTGAGGCAAGCTGCTCCTCTGCCCCTCAGCCTGGTGGTCTTAGGGTCGCCAGGACCCTGAGAGGGACACAGGTGAGGGGATAGGGGAGGTGGTGACTGTATGTAATACAAACACCCCCAAGATCTAATACAAACACAAATGGATTTGTGTGTTCACATGGGAGAGTCATTCATTTTGAAAATGCAGCTTTTAAAATATATGTAATAGTTCAATAACAAAAAAGTGATACTTAAATAACATGTAAAAGCCTGTAATCCCAACAGTTTGGGAGGCCGAGGCTGGTGAATCATTTGAGGTCAGGAGTTTGAGACCAGCCTGACCAACATGGTGAAACCCCTTCTCTACTTTTTTAGTACAAAAAAAGTTAGCTGGGTGTGGTGGCGCATGCCTGTAATCTCAGCTACTTGGGAGGCTGAGGTAGGAGAATCACTTGACCCAGGAGGCAGAGGTTGCAGTGAGCTGAGATCGCACCATTGCACTCCAACCTGGGTTACAGAGGGAGACTCCATCTCAAAAAAATAAAAATAAATAAATAAATAAATAACATGGAAAACAAGGGTCTCTTCCCTGTTCTTAGAAAATGTGCCCTTTATGAATCGTTTCCAAACTACAACTTTTTAAAGAGAAGACAGGGAGACTATAGCAAACTTTCTGAGCCCCTACTAGGTGCCAGGCATTTTCTTTTTTAATTCTCATGGCAGTGAAACGGGAAAAGTTCCCTTGTCCCCTCGCAGGGTGCGTGATGAGGGTGTGGTTCACTTCTTCAGTGCCCCACTGCTTGAACCTCTAGGGGAGCATACAGATGTGCAGGCTGTGGGACTCTGACCCCACGGCAGTATCTAGGGGTGAATGTTTATAGCTCCTGAAGCCCCAGGGGGCGTGTGTTACAGGGTGCTCTTTTAGTTTTGCTCTTTTAATTTTGCTGTCTGTAGGTGGCTTATGTTAACCAGTTCAATTAGACCCCTACCTTGTCACAAGGACAGAGGGTTTTCTGTATCCCAAGGTTTTTTGCCTTGGTGTACCAGAAGAATCAGATGACATGTGGACTTGGAGAATGAGTGTGAGGTTGTATTGACTGCAAGTAGCTCTCAGCAGATGGGGAGCCAGAAGGGGGATAGTTTTTCTGTGGAGTTAGGCCACTTGGTGACCTGGGCTCTCCTCTGACTGCCCCAGCCAAACTCTGCGTGGTTCTGCCGGTTGGTGGCCTGCCAGCGTGCAGGTGCCTGTTGGTGCATTCCTCTTGACATCCAGCCACCTGTGTATTCCTCCACCTGTGTGTTCTTCCACAGATGTGCTGCTCTCGACGTCCAGCCGCTTCTGTCCTTGCCTTGCTGGGGTCTGGGGTCTTTATAGCCACAGGATGGGGGTGCATCAGGGGCCAGGGGTGGTCTTGGGAAATGCAACATCTGGGTGTGAAGGCAGGAGTTCCTGTCCTCAGCTAGATCCGTGGGGGTGGAGCCCTAGCCGGGGACCACGCCTTCCTGTACCCAGCACTTCCCTTTTTTGCTTCCATATCATTTACAGGGACCATGCTGTTCCCTTCCCAGTACTTCTGTATCAGCAGCTTCATTTTTATTAAAACAATGATGAGAGTGAGGCTGGGAGAAGTTCAGTTGCTTCCCAAAGAGTGAATGGAACCAGCTAGCATGACAGCCCGATGGACACAGTCCTGGTAGACTTCACTGGAAAACCTCCCTGGAGTGAGCAGGCCCTTTATGCAAGACTTGCCTGATTCTCATCCCCCAACTGTCACCCCTCTGGAGTACATAGCCAGTGTCAATAGATGAGTGTCTGTGACCTCTGGGTCTTCAACTTCATTCCCGTGACAAGGTGAAAAGTACCTGGATGAACAGACTAAATTGTGATGTTCTGGATAGTATTGCATGGAGTGGTCAACCCTTTATTCTGTTGAGGGACACTAGCCTATAGTTCTTAAAGAAAGCAATTAAGGGCCATTCAAAATGACAAGCTAAAATCAAACAGGCTACTATAAGACCAAATTACCTCTTAAATAAGAACAGGTCACAGCATTTTTTCTTCATTTTAAAAATTCAGTATTTTAAAGTGCTAAAGCATACTGCTTTAGAGTGAAGAGGGCAATTACAAATCATCTGGTTCAGATCTCTCATTTTTCAGGTGAGTTTTGATTCAAAGAGTTTATGTGTTTTTTCCAAGCCAGAGTCACATGGCTTAAAGGACCAAGCCATCCTCAAACATAAAACTTTTCTGACTTGTGAGTCCAGTGTTGTGATGTTCTGTTCAATTTCCTAGTCAACCATTTCTCTATATTCCATAGGGTCTTAAGGAAAAAGGAGAGAGTTATGAGAAATAAAAGATTAAAAGAGAAAGAATACAAAGACTGAAAAACAGAATAAGGGGATGGAGTAGCTTTTCCATTAATTTAGGGTTTTGGCAGGTCACCTCTTATCACTTTTAGCATTGACATTGTAATTCCTGCTGGCTGTAGCCCTTTAATTGGGTTTAATAAAAGTTGTTGAATTGTCCTTGGAGAATGGGAATGGTTTAGTTAATGACTAAAATAAGACTAACCTACGTAGTCTTACCTACATAGTACGTATTAATTCTGTGGGTTCAAATCCTGGCTTTGCCACCTGCTGGCTGTGTAAACTTGGGCAAGTTAATCTCTCTAGGCCTCTATTTCCTCCTCTACAAAGCGGGGGTAATAATAGCATCCACTTCACAGAGTTGCTGTAATGTGGCTAAATTCATGCCTGGCCCAATTTAAGTTATAAGTATTATTAGAGTTACCATTCTTCAACACAGAATTTTACTTAGAATGATATAATAAAAATCCTTTTATGAAAGTTTATGCATAGCATTAAAAGCCAGTTTTTATCTGCATTCTTCAGTCTGTTGTGTACTTCTTGATTCTACATATGATTCTTCTGTTTTGCAGAGATAAGTAAGAGACCAGGAAGCCAGTGATGGTTACCCTGGCCACGAAAGGCAATCAGAAATGGCGAGTAGCTGAAGTTTAGCTCTGCAGAACCTTCTGTGCTTATTCATTGTTTATGAATGAATCTTCTCTCTGCTCAGACTTTATCATACTGTATTTGGCCAATGTGGGATACGAAGAAAGTTTCTAGTTATATGTTATGAGTGGTGGAAATAAAATGTAGACTATGGGGAAGACAACATCTTTGGCCAGAGAGGCCTTCTGGCTAGTTTTCATACTAAATGTTAAGCAGTTTAAAAGACTATTTCAAAGAGTGTTTAAAGAAGCCCAAAGATAAAGTAACTTGTCTGTTTGATATTCCTTTATTACTGTTATTGTGTCTGTTACCATTATCATTATTTGTTTTATTCTCTGTCTGATGCAAAATGGACTTAACCTATGAAAGTACTTGTGGGCTGGGCACAGTGGCTTATGCCTGGAATCCCAGTACTTTGGGAAGCCGAGACAGGTACATCACTTGAGCTCAGGAGTTTGAGACCAGTCTGGTCAACATGGAGAAACCCTGTCTCTACAAAAAATACAAAAATTAGCTGAGCGTGGCAGTGCACACCTGTAGTCCCAGCTACTCAGGAGGCTGAGATGGGAGGATCACTTGAGTCCAGTAGGTTGAGACTGTGGTGAACCTTGATCACGTCACAGCACTCCAGCCTAGGCAGCACAGCAAGACCTTGTCTCAGAAAGAGAAAGTAGTTGTACAGTATCAAAATAGAAGCTTAGCTAGGGAATTTGAGGTGGAAGAGGTAGTAGTGAAAGCAAAACATGGTCTAGGTAAAAATTTTTGGAAAGTTGGTGCCCAAAATACATAATAATAAAGTTCTGTACGTTTGCTGGTTCCTAGCAGCCAACAGAAAGGGACATAGATGATGTTCTTTGAGTTTACAAGTTAAAACAAGAACATTGCTGAGGAGAAACAAAGCTAGTCCAGATTTTGAGCAGAAGTGAAATTTTTCCGTGGATTATTATAAATTTTAATCAATATTCCTTTGGTAAAGTGTAACATTTTTGCATTGTATTTACAGATCCAGAACATTAGATCTTTATAGTGTGCCTTATTTAGTCAGAAATGAGAGACTGTAGTCAGAAATGAAAGACTCTAAACTATACCACTGTGTGTTACCTCTATTAACAACCAAAAAAGGGTTGCAATGGCATATTTTTGTCATAAATACCAGAATCAAAGCTTAAAATTATATCAGAGCCTAAAGTAGTATTCCTTACTATTAGAGAAAATGTTTTATTAGAGAAAAGGTTTCAATGACATAGCAGTCATTAACTACTAAAAGTAACGTCAAATGTGCCATAAAACAGTGTTCTACAGACTGCAGACCGTAACTCTCAAGTAGATCATCAAATCAGTTTAGGACATTGCTTGCGCCCAGTGTATTTTTGGTTGAAGTGTATTGACTCAGAATATAGCAAAATGGAAGACCTGAGAGGAGGGATGCACATCTGTGTGTGTATGTGGTGGTGCTGTGTCCCAGTGTGAAATGTATTTCTTACTTAGGTTGTCATCCAGAAAGTTTAAAAGCTATTGCCATTAAAGCATAAAAGGGATACAGTGGAGCCTTGGGCAGAGGGTCAGATTAAGATCACCCTTGGTTTTGGGGCATTTGGGATACTGGTAAGGAAACCCCAAGAAGAAAGTACTCATTGGAGACGTGGGCTGTGACTGAGTCAGTTAAGGATGACAGCAGGCGCCATTGTTCCTTCTGAGCACATGCTCCAAAAGCGACACTTTCCGACAACAAAAACTCTACTGAAGGTGGGGGAGAGGATGCGTTATGGAATACACATTTGAAATATCAGGAGTCAACCCTGAGATGTGTAGACAAGGTCATGAAAGAGTGGCACCTTCCATTGTCCTTTTTCTCTTGCCAGCCAATTATGTAAACCCTTCCACTCTGCCCCCTGTCTCCATGTCTCACGTTCCCTCCCCATGCCTTCAGCCTCGTCCACATCAAGACCAGGCCTTTGGCTGGACGCCCTTTGGGCCTGCACTGTCCAAGACAGGAGGCATGTGGCTACACAGCACTTGTGATGTCCAAAGTGAAATGGGCTGTAAGCTGCTCGGACACCCTTTCAGAGCCCAGTTGCAGTGTGTGGTGGTGGGAGTGTGAAGTTGCTCATACACCCTTTCAGAGCCCGGTTGTAGTGCGTAGGGGCGGGTATGTGAAGCTGCTCGTACACCCTTTCAGAGTCCGGTCACAATGTGCAGTGGTGGGTGTGTGAAGCTGCTCTTACCCCTTTTCAGAGCCCAGTCGTGATGTGCAGTGATGGGTGTGTGAAGCTGCTCATACACCCTTTCAGAGCCCAGTCAACCATGTGCAGTGATGGGTGTGTGAAGCTGCTCATACACCCTTTCAGAGCCCAGTCAACGATGTGCAGTGATGGGTGTGTGAAGCTGCTTATAGACCCTTTCAGAGCTCAATCACAGTATGCAGTGGCGGGTGTGGGAAGTTGCTTGTACACCCTTTTGGGACCCCAGTCACAGTGTACAGTGGCAGGTATGTTAAGCTGCTTGTTCACCCTTTTGGAGCCTGGTCACAATGTGCCCTGGTGGGTATGTGAAGCTGCTCATACACCCTTTCAGAACCCAGTCACCATGTGCAGTGGTGGGTGTGTGAAGCCGCTTGCTTCCATTGAGACTTCGTGCTCTCAGATACGCCCCTGTCATGCTGTCCTGGTGGCTTTTCCTCCTCAGGTCTCAGTAGTCTGGCCACCCCCAGGGTAACCATGGGTCCCATTGTTTTTTAAAGACTCCATATCTCACACTCAACAATTGGGACTGAGTAAAGGAAAATACATTGTAATACTTCCTTGGGTTCTGGTTTTTGAAAAGAAATTAAGTATAGGGCCCAAAGATTGAAAGGTGGTTTGAAACAGAGGGTAAAATTGTGGATCCATTTTTAAGTGTTGGGCGAAAATGAAGTGGGCTCGTCCGGGATTTGAACCCGGGATCTCTCGCACCCGAAGCGAGAATCATACCCCTAGGCTAAAGGGTCACTTCCATTTTTAAGTGTTAATGAGAATCAATGTGGTTCCACCAACAAGAAAAAGCGGTATCCATTGTGTTTCTCCCTATGCCTTGCCCCTAATAGGAGTTGCTCTGAAACCTACCGCATGCCAGTGATGGAGTACAAAATGAATGAAGGTGTTTCATATGAATTCAAGTTTCCCTTCCGAAATAATAACAAATGGCAGAGGAACACCAGCAAGGGGCCTCATTCACCTCAAGTCCCGTCCCAGATGCAGAGTCCCATGACCTCGCGGCTGAATGCTGGAAAAGGAGATGGGAAGATGCCTCCTCCAGAAAGAGCTGCCAACATCCCTCGAAGCATCTCCAGTGACGGGCGCCCACTAGAGAGGCGGTAAGTGTGCCTGCAAAGGTTTGCTCTCTCTCTCTCTCTGCCCCGAATGTAAGTAACAGACCCATAAGCACTACTTTTAGGCCTTCTCATATTTTACTAGAAACAAAGAATTAAACTGAGGTGCATACTATAGTGGCTTTCAAAGCATGGTAGTGTTCTAGAGCCATAAGGATGAACAGAGATTGATTCTAGCAAAGCCTTCAGCTCTGCACAGTGGTATTTGTGCTTTGCTCTTTAATTTCTGTGTGATTATCAACAGACGTCGTTACTCCATGCTTAGTGACCCTGTGGATTAGAATTCAGCAGACTCTTTGAGGTGACAGTGACCATATGTCATCCTTGACAGTCTTCATCATTTTGGGACAAAACGATGATATAAGAGCAACAGAAGGCAGGTTTTTGGTTGACTATGTTTTTGTCACTTTATTAATAAAGGATTATGAGGAAGGAAGACTAGTATAACACAAACATATTTTTCACTACTCTGAAAATAGGACAGAATAGTGAGGAGAAGATGATACATGAAGATAAGTTAAAACACTTAGTCCTGAGTAAAATTAAGCCAGAAGGAGAGGGACTGAGGGATCCTAGAAAGTAAGAAACCAAAGGTTGTTGTTAAATTGAAAGCCATAGAGGATTCCCTTCCAAAAGGTAGTGGATTAACTCTGCCTTTACAACGATGCCCTAGCACTTTTGTCTGGAATTAACAGTAAACTGCAGCACTTTGAACTAGAGTCCAGACCTAAAATTAAACTAGATTAAGTACTTTCAAAATGGGAATAGAAGTTGGCTATATAGATTTTAAGTAATTGCACTATAAATTTGGTTACCTCAAATCATGTACACTAAAGGAGGAGACAGTTTAATTGAATAATCTGCTAGTGGTCTGCTAGAAGTCATCAACTTCTTTTTTTTTTTTTTTTTTTTTTTTTTTGAGACAGTCTCACTCTGTCACCCAGGCTGGAGTGCAGTGGCACGATCTTGGCTTACTTCAACCTCTGCCTCCCAGGTTCAAGCAAGTCTCCTGTCTCAGCTTCCCAAGTAGCTAGGATTACAGTGTGAGCCACCACACCTAGCCTAGAAGTCAGCTTCTTTCTGTCCATCCACTGTCCTTTCCCCATCTCTTCTGCTTGCCTTAATCACATCTTAGAATGTTTTTGTGAAAACCCTTAGACCTGGGGAGAAGTCTGTATTCTGGGAACTGTGTTGGGGAGAGGGGAGGGTCCGCGTGGAGGCCAAAACGTGAGCCTGATTCATGTGAGTGGCAAGAACCAGGTCTGGCAGGAGCAGGATGCTGAGTAAAACGGTTCCCAGATAACACGTAAATCATCATCACTCCAGTTTGGGAACAGAGAGCAGGAAGCTTTAGAAACCACACTATGAATTCTTTATCTTAGTCTGACTTTTGAGCTGTTGCATGAAACATTGCTACTTAACTATTTTAGGTTACTAGGATACTATGTAGAAATAATTTAATAAAAACAGACAAACAAAATTTAATTAAAGCAGACAAAGCAAAAAAATAGTCATCTTTTTACAGTTTCTCATTTCATCCTGGAGATCTATTTACAGAGCCTTGCTATTTATCTCAATAAGAGTTTCCTCTCCCATAGTGGCCCCATTACCATCTGGACTCCTCTCTCTTTCCTTATTTTTGAGGAGGAAGACATCCAAGAGACCTCTGAGTAAATTCTTTGTTCGACACATTCCAGACTTGGTTGTCTCTGAGGTGTGTGCTAACTGGAATTCATGATTTGGCCCCCATTTTGAAAGATGAACCCAGGAAATCATTGTATAGAGAAGGACCTTTTCCACCTCAATGCTGTTTTCTTTCTCTCCAGAACAATCAGCAGGCTTTCACAAGTGAAATTGGTTTTGTGTCATTTCCTTTATACAGTATTCCATTTGAGAATGTATTTTGATTCCATGTTGAATTTAATTTCTGCAACAGAAACTAAAGCTCCTTGCCAGTCATACTGGCCTTCAAAAGGGAAAACATTTTTTGTAGCTGAATATCATCTTTCGATGGGAGCAGCTTTCACTGCTAGAGAATGCAGAACTCCATTTTTTCCAGCTGTAGATCCTTGAGTTCTAGAGGTAATTTCTGTGTGTACTTGTCTCTGCCTTTCTTCTTTACTCCACCCAGTGGAAAATGTATCTCAGTAAGTGCTCCTTCTAGAAGACTGTTAGAGTAGCTTGTGATTCTCTAAGCTGCAGAGGTGAAAGGGCCGTAGGTGGGGCTAACGAGGTTTTCAGGAAAATTTTACCTCTACTCACTGCCCCCTTAGTCTCTGGTATATATTAAGTACACTAGACTGGAATTTCAGCTCTTAGGATGCAGGGCTTAGATGACGTGTGAGATCTCAGTCCTGTGGTTTCCAGGATATTAGGATGATTTGGGTCATCTTCATTTTGAAATACATGGTAATTAATTGGATGGATATTCTTCTTTTATGAAAATTTAAAGTTCAGTTTCTAACCCCATCATTCCTAATTTTTAGTAAAAAATATCTTTTAAGTTTTAATTTTGAGGCATACAAAGAAGGTACTATAGATTAAATATCCTAATCCAAAAGTCTGAAATCCATAATACTACAAAAATCTAAAACTTTTTGAGCACTGACATGATACTCAAAGGAAATGCTCATTGGAGGATTTCAGATATTCAGATTAGGGATGCTCAGCTGCAAGTGTAATGCAAATATTTCAAAATCCAAAAACATCCAAACGCCAAAACATTTCTGGTCCAAAGAATTTAGGATACAGGATACTCGTGTTTGAGAAACTTTGTTTTGTTACTGTGACTCCAGGAATATTTGAGGATAGAGCAGATTCATGACTTTTATCAGAAATACTTCCTCAGTCCTTCTTGAGTCCCCAGATGCATAAAGTTCACCTTAGAATATAATTTCCCTCATGAAATTTAGTAAAACATAACTGAAAACTTTAAGCATCCCCTTTATAGTCCTAGTCCTACTGAGAACAAAATACCTTACTGAGATACAGAAATGAAGAGTATCGGGACATCCCTCGTCCATCTGACTCTCCCCTATATACCAGCGCCGTCCTGAGTGCCATATACAATTTGTACCTTGTACTCACCAAGTATAATTTGGACCTTTCAGAGGAATCATAAATCATGAAAATAAATGACAGAGTCTGCCAGACTGTGAATCTTGCCTTACCAGTAATGGTGTGGCCTAATATTGTGACTAAAGAATGCTTTACAGTTGTTCATTGCATTCATTTTTTTTCTCCCCTAGGTTAGGGAAATTGTGTTTAACCATAGAGATACCAGCTATACTTAAGCTCAAGTTAGCAGCCATCTCAAGTCTACTCCTTCAGTGCTCCCCAAATCTGCCCACTTAAGTCACCATGGCTGGATCCAACACAGTCCCTTTTGGGTGAAAACACTAATTTACTCTTGTAAAAGCATAGTTTTTCTTTAATTTGTATGTAATATCCCAGACTGAAAGGTCATTAGGAACAAAAAAAAAATCTGTGTAGTATTTTTCCTTTAATATAAAGGTCAGGATTTTTATGACATACTGAAGTATGTTGGTGTTCTGAGTTTTAATAAAAATTCTTTAGTTGGTTGATGTTCTCCATACATAGTTAAGAGAAACTGACACAGTAAGAACTGATAATCCATTTGGCATCTAAATAAAATCTAATTTCTATTTTATTTGAATATATGAGTTTTATGCTCTCCAGGTGGCTTTCTGATTACAGAATTTTACAGTATTTGTGAGAGTAGTATTTACTAACAGAATTAACATTCATTCAACAGAAATAGGTAATATGATACGGTCACTATTTTGGCCTCAAATTTACCTAGAGCTTAAGGGTAGGATTGAAATAAAAATTGCTGGCTGTGGCACACTGAACTTGATACATTACTGTGTTTAAACATAATGTGGGATCAGCAATAAAACCCTGATCTGTGTTAATATGCTTATAAAAGTTGAGCTATTTGAGGTGCTTTGGATAAACAACAGACATCTTAGCATATAAAATGATTTTCTCTTCTATTTTTTTTGGCTAGTATTACCAGCCTTTATGTAAATATTTGACGTTAGAGCTCACTGAACACTTGGTTCTTCTGAGTTTTACCTGGATGTCATTGACACTCCCCTTGAGACCCCTGCACTTAACCCTTAAGAAGCTGGATGGGGGACCTTTTTTGTTCATGCAGTTATGGCAGCTGCAGCTGCAGCCTCCCTCCCTCCTTCCTCACAGACACCAGCACCATATAGGGTGTGAACATCGTGAAAACAAAGTTAAAAGAGTTCTCTCAGAGAGCATAATAGTCACGTGACCATTCAGTCTTAATTTTTAAGGAAATACTTTCTAAGTTTGTTATTTCTTATAGGTTCTAAGCCAATCTTCCACTGTGTCATTTTCTGCTTTCAAACCAAACAAGCACTATTTAATGTTTACTTTTCTTTTGTTTAGAATATTAGCTGTGGCTAGAAGCTTCAGGACTTGTACTTTCCAAATACTGGCCCCTCCATCACAGCTTCGTACCTTGCCATGAGATTCCCGAAACCGTGGGACTTTTGAGCTTCGCTGGGATTGTTCCAGCTAGATCCCCATTGCCCATTGACTTCCATGTTTCTTTTCATTTCTTTAATTAACTTTTTTTGAGACAAGGTCTCACGCTGTCACTCAGGCTGGGATGCGGTGGCATTGATCTTAGCTCCCTATAAACTCCAACTCCTGTGCTCAAGTCATCCTCCCACCTCAACCTCCTGAGTAACTAGTACTGCAGGTGCATGCCACACCACACCCAGCTTATGTTTTTAAATGATTTTTTTTATAGAGACAGTGTCTCACTGTGTTGCCCAGACTAGCTGTAAACTCCTAGCCTCAAGTGATCATCCCTCCTCAGCCTCCCAGAGTGCTGGGATCACAGGTGAGAGCCACTGCACCCAGCTGACTTCTACATTTCTAAAGCTTCTGGATGGTGTTAGGTCGTTAACTTACTTGATACCTTCAAATTCCATTTCCTTGTCTTCCAAAATGTATTCCTGATTTTTTTGTATCGTCAGCTCTTTGCACCTATCTCATCACCCTGAAATTTGTGTTCCCCACTTCTTCCTCATTTTTATTTGAATCCCACACTGTGCAATTCTTCTAGATGGTTCATCCACTTGAGCAACCTCAACCATCATCTGTATGTGGGTACTTCCTTAGCTGTCTGTTTTGCCTTGGTCTCTTTTTCACTTTTCATATTCGTATGCCTGACTACCTACTGAACATTTGCACTTGAAAGGCATGAAAGTGTCTCACATTCACAAGTTCAAACTGACTTGACCTTCACCCCTGCCCCTCCTTCTGCCTTCTCCATCTCTTGTGTTACCCACCTTGGTGGACAGCTTTGCCATCTACCTGAGTATCCAGAACAGAAGTAGGATTTGTTATCTGTTTCCCCTCGGCACTATCATCCCAGCTCCACACATGTTCCTGCCATTGCCTGGGAAGTTCTCATTTCACACTGAGATTCTTTTGCTTACCTAAACTGTTGCCAACAGCCTCTAGGTATGATTACCAACCTCCCACTGAAAGGATGACCTAATAAAAATAGAAATACTCTTCACACTGTGCCTTTCATTATAGCCCTTCTGTGGTTCCACACCGCCTTCAGAATCAAGTCCAACTCACCAGCAAGTTTGCCTGTGTTGGCTCGGTGCTGTGGCTTATGCCTATAATCTCACCACTTTGGGAGGCCAAGGCAGGTGCATGGCTTGAGTCCAGGAGTTCAAGACCAGCCTGGGCAACATAGTAAGACCCCATATCTACAAAAAAAAGAAAATTAGCCAGGTGTGGTGGCCTATGTGTGTAGTCTCAGCTACTTGGGAGGCTGAGGTAGGAGGATCCCCTGAGCCTGGGCAGTTGAGACTGCAGTGAGCCGTGATCACACCACTGCACTCCAGCCTGGGTAACAGAGTGACACCCTGTCCCTCCCAAAAAGTTTGTCTATGTGGACTTGCCTTTCCCTTTTCCCCTGTCATCGTCACCACCCCCATCTCTAGGCATGTGAGTGGCCCTCTCTCCTCTGCAATTACCATGTTCCCCTTGATGCCTTTTTAGGAGCTCCTCTGCTTGGTACACCTTCCATTCCTTCTTTTGACTGCTGAAGCCTTGCCATGCCTCCTCTGAGAAGCCGCCTTTAATTTCTCCAAAACACTCTCCTCCCATTTCTACCTTAATTGCCCCACTAGGAATGTTCTTACCACCACATGGCTTCTTCACTCACAAAATTTATGATACTTCACTTTAATGTTATTTGTCCATTTTTTAAAACTTAACCTGTCTTATTTATCTTTGTATTCCAAATATCAGCTGTAGACTCTGGCATTTAATAGACTCCCAATGCTTTTTTTAAAAAAACGTTATTTGGTAATTAAACCAGGAGACCTCATAGAGTAGTTTACCATCTTGCGTCCACACTTCACATGGTACTCCAGCTTTCCACACTCAGAGTTTCCTCACCTTTCCATTTGTGGTAATGACCCTTTAATATCAAAAGGGCTTATTTAAGTAACTGGGGACATCATTTAATCTATCTTAGAGAAAAGAAACCAATTTCATTTTATAAAAATTAGATGAAAGGTAAAGGCAAAGCACTTGACAGTCTGATAAAGCTATAGCATTAAACATAGATTTAAGTAGAATTCTTTGGGTTTTGTTGACTAAGTTTAGAATACTTCATTTTAAAAGTATATTGCTGGTAGAGCTTTTCTAAAATTGACTCAAAGTGAAATGCAAGATCTTGATTGACTCCTTCAAAAGGTTTTAGTTGGGATTGAATTCTGGTGTTGTATTTGTCAGCCAAGACAAGGGAGAAAAGCAGAGGGCCGCATTTGACTTAAAGACACCGGACTCTGAAGGCTTCTCTTTTCCACTTCTTGCAGGAAACAGCATACTCTGGCATCCATGTCAGGATTAGAGTTGATGTGATTTGCAAGTTCACATTTTTAGATGGTACTGCAACGGTGGTTCCTATTCAGGCATTCAGGAAATGGGCACAATGGCTTCAGCTTGGTACACCTCCCAGTTCCCCATCGTTTACAAACTCCAGAGTGACCCAGGAATGGGAGGAGGATGCTCCAGCACTGTGTCCTGAAGAGCTCCGGCTCTTCAGTTACTTACTCATCATTCCGTGGGCCTCGAAAGTAGCTATTCTGCACTCACTCTAGGGAAATGTTTCCATAACGGCTTCCTTTCTGCAGGGCCACCTGTGTATTAGTGTGAGCTGCCTGGAAACTCCTAGAAGCACCAGGAGTGGAGCCTGTGCTGTCCAGGGGCCGTGATTTTCATCCTGGCTGTGCTACTGCGAGTGTGTGGCAGTGGGCAAGGTCCTGTCCTTCTGCACTTTAACATCCCCATGAGTCAAGTAGGTCACAGCCCCACCTCTTAGAGTCTGTGAAGATCAATTAGGATAATCCCTTATCAAAAATGCTTGGACCAGAAATGTTTCAAATTTAAATTTTTTTTTTAATTTTGGGCATATTTGCGTTAATCTTATTGGTTGAGCATCCCAAATTTGAAATCCAGAACGCTCCAGTGAGCATTTCCTTTGAACGTTTTATTGGCCCTCAAAAAGTTTTGGATTTTGGGGCCAAGTGCGGTGGCTCACACCGGTAATCCCAGCCCTTTGGGAGGTTGAGGCAGGTGAATCACCTGAGGTCAGGAGACCACCTTGGCCAACATGGCGAAACCCTGTCTACTAAAAACCCAAAAATTAGCCGGGCATGGTGGCAGGCGCCTGTAATCCCAGCTACTCAGGAGGGTGAGGCAGGAGAATCACTTGAACCTGGGAGGAGGAGGTTACAGTGAGCCGAGATCACACCACTGCACTCCAGCCTGGGCAACAGAGCGAGACTCTGTCTCAAAAGAAAAAAAAAAGAACAGGATTCCCATGATCTAGTCTGAACAGCTGGTATGAATTATGTGGTTAGAAAGCCAGCAATAATTCTGTTCACAAAGTACACAACAGGAAGCGATGAAAAGACAGGCACGAGTTGCTTGAAGTCGAACATGACTTGTTCAAACTACTCTGGATATAGCACCCAAATTACATCAACTTGAATCATTGTAGAGATTTTTCTTTTTCTTTTTTTGCATAATTCCTAGTTGATATACATGGCTGAAGACAGAACACTTTAACTTGGTCCTGTTCCCTGGTTGGATAGCATTTTAATTGCTAAGTTGTGGTAAAATGCTGTGCTTAATTATGGACTCCAGCATTTAATTTGTCCATCACTGCTGCTATTTGAAATGCTCTCAATTGTTTATACCACCAGCTCACTGTTTGCACTTGGGTTACTGAGGGCCTTATGTCCTTGTACATATCTCACCTTGGAATAAAAAATGGGAAATAGAATAGAGATGTAATTAATCCTACCTAATCAGTTAGGAAAATATTTTCCCAACTTCTCACTTAGAATTCCGTACCCATAAGTTGATAAGTTGTAATCAGTCATAATCTGCAGTGATCAGTTTACTATGAATCCATTAATGTTGGCACTATATATGTCATCCTATGAGTTTATTCATGGAATAGGTGTGCAGGACAGGGGTGGTTGTGTTAGAAATCCGTGTGTGTGTGTGTCAGCTCTCTTTTCTCTTTTAGCCTGGTGTGAGACTACTTCTGGAAGAAGGAAGGACGTATCTTGGACCATCTCTTTCTAAATGTCCAACCCTTTCAAATCTTTGTTTTCACTGCAGTGAAATGCATTGTATATAAATGAAAATCTGGTGTTAAGTATAATATTAAGTGTAGTCAAAAGACTGTGGAAATAATGTCTCTTGATGGTGATGATCATGACTTTTTCAATTGCTGCATTCTTAGTACAATAAAAAAAAGCCCTGGTGTTTTATCAGCAGAAGGAAGCCCCAGAGAATGTTTGGTATCAGTTATTTTTAAAATGTTTAGTTATTTCTTGACTAAATTTGTAAAAATGTAGGGAAGAAAATCTTCTGAAATTAATGCTAAAAGATTTACAGAATTCCTCTCTGACAGTGATGAGAGCATTCTTTAAAAAGAATATTGCCTGTATTCAACAGAATGGAAAGATCTCAGAGCAATTGAAAGAGGTATTAATTAATCTTCGTCCTCTAAACCTATTGGGACATTAACGTCAGACATTTGGGACTCTTTAAGACTAACCAGAAAGATCTAGATTTATCTCAAAAGAGAAGAAAAGACTCGACTCTTGTGATCTTGCTATAACTTCACTGGACTCAGCAACGCTTAAAACAGAGTACACTTGTGAGGTGTGTTGGGATGGACAGAGATCCAGGAGGTCAGTGTGCTGGTTTTCCTATGTGATTCAATGTGAGAGGTGCTGCTCCCAGTTCTTGAAGCACCTCTTCAAAGTGGCAGGATAGCAATCAGCCCAACTTCCAATAACGATCAGCCTCAGACTATCTCCGCAGAAGTGGACTGCCAGTACCCAGACAGGCAGCAGTGCCTCCCACTCTCCCACTAGGTCTGTTCTTAAATAATATTTGTGTGATAGTATCAAATTCAGAGTATTTGGAAAAAATAGTAAGTCGTCAGAATAAGGGCTAATTCTGATTTTTTCTTTGCCTACCATACATACATCTAGAGTCATAAAAACATTTGGGTGGCATTCCATCAGTTGCTCTATGTGTGTGAACAGTCCGAAAACAAAGCCACTATTGAGTTATATAAATGCAAAAGAGGGATGCGAATGAATGCCAGCCTTCTGGAAATGCTATTTTTTCACTTTGGGATAACTCCAGTAACCAAATAGAATTTTCTGATACATTTGCCAAATAAGAAAGCTGAGGTTGAGAACTAGCCTGAGGTATCTTAGCTTAATATACGTTTTGGAGAGCAGGGTAAGAAAAGCAGCCTCTAAATACAAATGTAAAGGTTACATCTTGACTTTTCCTTTGGAATTAGGTTGTAACTTCCTCATAGAAGCATAAACATTTTAACGTTTACCGTAAATGTACTTCACTGGCATTACTTGTTTACTACCCCTAAGTCAAAAAATCATCAGACCCCTACACATTGCATTAATCTTCACTGAGTTAACATTCCACTGCTGTCTCCTTTTTGCTATTTTTCTGTAACACCTCCTCCCCTTTTCAGGAAGAAAGTCAAAGCAGCTATGAAGTGAAACTATATTTGAAGTTTCTCTCTATTATGTGTGTATAAGAGCCAGACTCTTCAGGTTGAAAGGAATGTGGTATTTTGTTACATTTGGATTCATGTCATTCCTTAAGCCTTACTTCGTTTTCTTTTTCATAACCAACTCCTCCCAGTCCTACCCCTTTCACATCACTTCACAATTAATTACTTTAGAATAATAGTGAGAAATTTGCAGTATGTCTCAGTGGAAAAGAGTAAAGAGAAACCCGTGTTATGGTACCCAGATAAATGTCTTTATTTTCTCTTATCAAAACACATTACCTGAAGTAGAGATGAGCTAGTATCCCACTAGTCTGTGGCCCCGCCATACCTGCCCCACGCATACCCTACTTTGAGACCTGGCAACCTAATGACAGTGCCAGTGGGTGGTTGGCCCATATTTCTCACAGTCTGTATAGCAACAGCGAGATCGACGATGATAACAGGAAGACTTTAGAAACCCGGCCTCTTTTTCTTCTTACCACATTTCCTGGACACTGACATCCCAAGTCTCCCTATTTGCCCCATTTCACACTAGTTAGAACAGGCATTGTCCTAAGTTCTCTCACCATCATATGTAAGATTGATGATACTCACATAGGTGTCTGGGCTTAGATATAATTCTATCACCTGTAACTCCATCCCTTTTTCTTGCATTTTAGAAGGCATATTAATTTTCAGTCTGTTACAATTGCTTTTATTAAATTATTCACAAATTTTGGCACTTCATTATTAGTGACCAACTGTTGTTCAGGTGATCTAGCCCCACCATAGTTGAGAACTCCTGACTTGGGACATCTGACATAACTATGGTACTTGTCCTGAATCCCCTTTTTCTTCTTCTTTTTCTACACCACTGATAGGGATTCTCCTTCATTCAAAACACATGTTAAGCACTCAGAGATGTAAAGATAAATAAGGCTCAGTCCTGGCCCCTTAAGGACAGAGTCTTAATTCACATTAGGGGAGACAAATACACATAAAATAACCATTCTGTATGACATGGTGTAATGGTGCAAAGAACAGACTGTCATGGGATTTGAGGAGATTCTAATCTATGAATTCAGAGCGATGATGTTGGAATCAGGCCTTTTTATGTGAGTAGCAAAGGAAGAAGGCATTCCAGGCAGAGAGAAAAAGATGAATAATGGTGTAAATGGGCGGAGTCTGAGAACTGGGACACCTCAACTGTCTCTAGAATGTAGGGTGTGTGGAGCCATTAATGGGGATGGAGATGAGGATGGGGTTTGGTCAGATGGTTCAAGGCCTTAAAGAGAGTCCCGGGGATTTGGTCCTCTATCCTATAGGCAAAGGGAAGCTTTGAATAGGCTTTTAGCAGTCAGATGACTTGATGGAAGAGGGTGGGTTGGGGCTGCTGGAGGAATTGGGTGGAGAGAGCCTGGAAATTGAGAGACCTATCAGGACACTTCTACTGACCCAGGCTGCAGGTGAGAGAACTCAGAAGCCGTTCAGCAGGTTGGAAACTAGATAGCTTCTTTGTCTTTGTGTTTTCAGGACCAGCATCAGTTTGTGCTCAGTAAATAGTGGTTGAACTTAATTAACCCAGTTGACTATGGAAAGTAAAGAAAGAGGAAGGGAAAAAATGGCTTCACCATGTTTAGCTTGACTAGTCACATGACTTGCAGTCTCAAGTTGTCCTGTGAATAAACCCATTATGTGGTACAAAAAAAAAAAAATGTTTATCTTGAGATAACAAATATAGGAAGGACAGTGTGGGGTGTTGGAGAGTGCGATAAAACGTGTTAGTCTTGAAAAGGTCTGATTTGGATTGCTGGTGAAGGGTGTCCAGTCGACATGTTTAGGAGACAGCCGGAGACAAATCTGGGCTCTCAAGTCAGATCTGCCTCTTGGGCATGGATTAATTTGGGAGTTGTACTGTTTAATGTCTATCCTTATTCTTTTTCTATTAGCAAAGCTTCTCAGCCTCCTACACCTGAAGCCCCATCCTGCCCTACTCAGAAGATAAAGAGGCACTGCGGGACAGGGCCTCTGCCAGTAAAGCAGCTTCTGTCTCAAGGCTTCAGAACTTGGACTTGCCTTAGGATAGCTTTATGTGCAAAGTTGTCTGAGCATGCAAACCCATTGCAAACTGTCTCATTTAAAAAAAAAAGTCCAGGCCTTCTCTAGGGGACAGCAGTAGTTTAGCATGGAGTGCAGCAGAATTAGAGTCTAGAGATCTGGCTCGTTGTGAACTTGAACGATGACTTAGATTTCACTTCCTAAGTTATAAAATGGAAATTACCTCCCCTGCTACAAGAGTCAAGTGATTTGTGCCAGCATTTGCTTCTGAAATAAAATGCCATTGTTACTAAGGGTGAGCTTAAACCTAGTCACAACTGTCAGCACAGCGTCACTTACTCATATCCCTGTGGTTGCCATGTTGCCTACTAGAGTAGAGGAGGTAGAGCGGAAAAATATGTCTGTCCTGACCACAAAGCTATGGTTTCTGCCTTGACAGCCAGTTGGCAATGTGAAGGACCCATAACTTTAGAAACAGATACATGAGGTGCCCATGTGGAGCACACTTCTACTGTGATATTATATACATTCAGTAGTTCTAGTTAAATTCAACAACTGTGGTTTTAGGCATTTTTTCATGGAGATTTTTATATGGTGATACTACTACCAACCAAAATTATAAATACTAAATAGCAAAATCTGAATATTCATTCCAGACTGTGAACAATAAAATTGGAAAACAAAGAAGCATGCAAAAAATGTACCAGTGTTACTATGGTCATATACTCTGGGAGGACTGGTGTGAGAAACTGGAATTAATTGCTATGTTAATATCACTTGGGTTCAATTATCTTCTGCTCCGCCATACTAGGAAACTGCATAAGCAATTTAGCCCATTGAATTCTGGCAGCTTTTGGAAGCATACATGTTTTCTAGATCTTTTTTTCCCCTTTATTTTTTGACACCCACCCCCCCTCCCCCACCCAAGGCAGTTTTCCAAAGCTGTTCCTAGAGGGAGTCATTTTATGGGGAAGTTTCTTTTGTAGGCTTCCAGCTGGCTTCGTTTTCACTATCTCCATGAAGTCACTGTTTTTGTCACATTTATATGATTTTATCCATCATGCATTGCCTTGGGATTTTCCCTTTGAATTGTTGACTTCATGTTTTTGTATTGCACATGCAGGCTGTCTCCTGGTTCGGACATCTATGTGACGGTCTCATCCATGGCTTTAGCAAGATCCCAGTGTCGGAACTCCCCTAGCAACCTGTCTTCATCCAGTGACACTGGTTCTGTGGGGGGCACTTACAGGCAGAAGTCCATGCCCGAAGGGTAGGTATGCGTTTGTCCCATTGTACATGGTCCCTGTTGGCGTCATTTCTTTCATCTGTACTCAGACATGTAAAATGACTTCCATTCAGCCAGCCTTGATCAATTTGTAGACAAACAAAAGAGAAAATGTAGTTAATAATCCAGATAGAAAAATGGCTTCATGGCTGGTTTAAACTACTTCTTAGGAAGTTTATCATCATCTAGCCTCTACGAAGAACTCAGTGGCAAAGAAATCAAATTGCATTAGTTTGTCCATTGTATATATTGTTTAGTTTTACAGTTCAGATTTTGTCACTTCTTATTTACTCCAAAGTGGAAACAACACCTGTACAAGTTTAGGATGGAAATAAAAGGGAGCTAAAAAGCAAAACTGTTGAAAAGACATAGGGCCTGTTCCACCCTCCTTGGAGATTTATTTCTGGACCATACACTTTGAGGAGTTCCGACCAGGCAGGGCAGATCCAAAGAGAGGGCCCAGGTAAATGAGGAGCTCGGAGACCATGTGGGAGAAAGAACTGAGGATGTGCAAGCTGAGGATGAGAATTATATGGAGGTGAGGAGGCCACAGTAGCTTTCTTCCAGCACTCTTAGATTGGGGATCAAACTTGTCTGTGAGGACAACTAAGTCCAGTGGATGAAAGTTATAGAGAAGGGTCCAGCCTATTTTGAGGAAGGTATTTCATAGCTGTCAGCCTGCCCTGGAAAGAACTGGATGACCTCATGAGGCAGAGTCCTTGGTCACTGAATGTGTTTCATATGGCAGCCAAATGATTACTTAAAACTCCTTCAAATCTAAGTGTGACTCTTAAACTAGTAAATGCTTCTCTGAACAAAGAACAATTAAGCTCTTCAAAAACAGCACCAAGTAAAATTTAGAACAAGTTTTATCTTAGCTCCTCAGGACTGGGTATCCCTTATACTCTGGCATACAATAAATTGGGGGTGGGGGCATATATGAGAAATGAAATTAGAAGTTCATCAGATGAAAATGTTTTCCAAAGCAGAGTTTAAAGATAGTCTTACCTTATTGTTTATTTAAAACCAAAGGGCCAGAAAAATGTCCAGCTTTAAGTTCAGAGGTTTAAAAGGTTCAGAGGTTTAAAAGTTTACACTGCTACCAAAAACTAAAAGCAAACTGGGCACTGTGGTCCCAGATACTTGATAGGCTAAGGCAGGAGAAGGTCCCTTAAGGCCAGGAATATGAGTCCAGCCTGGACAACATAGGCCTGTCTCTTAAAAAATAAAAAAGTAAAAGCATGATTAGAATCCATTTCTAACTTGCATCTCCAAGCCTTTTAAAAAAGTCTTAGTACAAATTTAGAATAGGATCACAAACAGGTATATTTACTCTTGTGAATGAAACCAAGGACCCTTAGGGAGGAGATGGCAAAAAGTGTAATTGTGAGTCCTTTTTTTAAATGATCACTTTAACCAATTAGAAGTTTTCATAAATCAAGGTTTTTATTTTTAGTAAATGCTACATCAGTATGTGAGATAGCTTTGCTTAGTGAGTCTTGTGATGGGGTATGTAAATGAAAAGAATTTTGAAACAGTAACTGGGGAGATGATATAATAAGAGTTTTATTGGCTGGGCGCGGTGGCTCACGCCTGTAATCCCAGCACTTTAGGAGGCCGAGGCGGGTGGATCACGAGGTCAGGAGATCAAGACCATCCTGGCTAACACGGTGAAACCCTATCTCTACTAAAAATACAAAAAATTAGCCGGGCATGGTGGCGGGCGCCTGTAGTCCCAGCTGCTCGGGAGTCTGAGGCAGGAGGATGGCGTGAACCCGGGAGGCGGAGCTTGAAGTGAGCCGAGATTGCGCCACTGCACTCCAGCCTGGGGACCAGAGTGAGACTCCATCTCAAAAAAAAAAACAAAAAAACATGAGTTTTATTAAGATAAATGTTTTTCTAGCCCCTTCTACTTTGCAGATGCTTCATATAGATTTTTCTCCTTGGATTCTTATAATGAAATTGCTGTTTTACACATTAATTGAGGCAAAAATTCAGTGACTTTGTTCAGTCATATTTGGTGGGGGTTGGAACTTGGCCTCAGGTCTTATTGTTTATCTCCTGCCTTTCCGGTGTGCTACTTGCTGGTTTTACCCATACATGTATCAGCCTATAACAAGGAGACACCCACGAACATGAGTTCCTCCAGGCCCATCTCAAGCCATCCTCCCACCTCAGCCTCCTGAGTAACTGGGACGGTAGTGGCCACCACCCTTGGCTGATTTTTTTATTTTATATAGAGCCTGGGGTCTCACACTATAGCCGAGGCAGGTCTCGACTCTTGTCCTCAAGTGATCCTCCTGTCTCTGCCTCCCAAAATGCTGGGATTACAGGCGTGAGCCACTGCTCCTAGGCCCTGTTTGGTCTTTCATTGTGTAGATTATGCATAAGTTCATTAGTAACCACATATAAATTAGTAAATTTCCATATGAATGTTTAAATTCTACACTCTGGCACTTTTTCATGGGCTCAGTCAGTATTTAATTTGTTGATATTGCTATTCAAGACATATGCTTTAATTAAGCATGTATTATTATTTTACAAAGGGAAAAATAAAACTAAATAGCTAAATGTTCTTTCCAGAAATAAACATTTGCCTTTATTTTTTGCCAGTTTACCTGCTTCCAAATGGCCCTTCCCAAAGGCAGTTTAAAATTTATACAGTTTGAACATGGTTTCTACATGATCTAAATGATAGTAATCTTTGTATTTCAGACCACAAAGCAAGTTCTCAGAAAATACTTGTTCCAAGAACCACTGACTTAATGATTTAGTAAACTACAAAGTTAAGAGGAACAAACCTCCACAGTATACCATTTGGAAGATATATATGGAACATTAATACTTAGATTGTGAACTTTTTCTTTTGGCTGTGAATAAGTCTGAACTTGGCTGTACCAGGGCTTAGAAAATTTTGGTTTCTTACACTACATACCTTAGGTTAGCTCAGTCCTAATGGCTTCCGCCCTCGTTGTTACAAGTTTGTTTACATTGCATTCATACCTTTTTGAGCAGAGTGGTGTATATTGACCACAACATACACATTTCCACACCCACATAAACACAAACCAGGGTGTGTATACATGTACAGACACGTAAGCAAAAACCAGTAGTGCCTGTCGTTAAAATTTAGTTCATTACACCCAGGACTGCCTTCCCTCATGGGTAAGGTCCCTGATGTTGTCTTTGCCTTTGCGGAAATCACCACAGGTTTGGAGTGAGCCGCAGATCCCCAGCCTCCATTGACAGGCAGAACACCCAGTCAGATATCAGTGGCAGCGGAAAATCCACACCTAGCTGGCAAAGAAGTGAAGATAGCATTGCTGACCAGATGGGTAAGTAATCAATTTCTACAAGAAGCAAGTTGCTTTTACAAGGTGACTTAGGTCACCTCTTGATGATGTTATCAAAACATTGTTATAAAAGACAGCCCTAGTTAATAAATATGAATTAGAATTAAGTCTGTTAGATTATGTATAAGTGAAAGCAGTAAATAAGACCTAAGAGAAAAGGAATTCTAAGTGACCCCAAATTCAAAAGTGGAAAGGGGATAGGAATTATTTTCAGCACCTAAATTAAAACACCAGACTACCAAACTAAGTGCCTTCCTCCTCCTTGTTAATTTGTTTTTGCCTAGAATAAGTACCTTGAGAGATTGCTTGGTATACTTAATGTCAAGTTAAAAAACAAGACTATGAACAAAGTGGGAAAGAGATACAATTATTGTTTAGTCATATCTGTAGCTTGCTTAGAATCTCTTTCCTCCCTGATGTGCTTTTAAAAAAAATTCTTCTCACTCTGCTGTTAAGCTGTCAGCTAAGGAAATGTCTTAGCAGTACGAAACAGCTGGGTGGAAGAGATTTGCATGAGCAAGCTCGGGCCCGGATTTCTACTGCATAGCCCTTTCTTTCTATATATGTGTTGTTTCACAATGATACCATAACTCTAGTTGGTACAATAACATTTTGCCATGAAACAAGATTTTCAACACAGGAGCCTCAGGGATTTGGTACCAACGCAGTTGATGCATCATTAACTTGAATCTAGATTGTTAGACTGTTGGATTTTTTCCTCCTTTATTTAATCTCCAGTTGCATCAATGTAGGATAAAAAAGGTGTACATTTCAGGGCTGAAAAAGATAACCTTATAAAGCAAGACCCATCTGTTAATCTTCTCTGCAAATTCATTGTTCTGTCCTGTTTTAATGACTGTGCCCAAGTAAATGTACTAACCATGGACATAGCAAGGAGTGGAGATGTGTTCCACCAAGACAGGAGTTGAGGAAGAGAAATGGAGTTCCTAGGTTCTGAAGATATGCTTTGTTCCAATAGCTTCAGTGAGATGTGCCTTGTTATTGAAGCCATCTGTCATTCTCCATTCTTATCCCACCCACCCCCACACAGAAAACCTGAGCATATTCTGATCTGCTTTTCTACTCTTGACAGAATGTTTTAAATCCCATATGTTTTGATACTGTTGAGATGGTAATGACACATGTGAAAAGGATCCCTTCTTCAGCATGACTTTAGCAACTTTTTTTGGCTCCTGGTGCAGGCTTTGAACAAGGCTGCCAGCAAGCCCTTTGTGAGGCGTGCAGTGTCATGCCTGCCACACTCGGGAAGTCACACAGAGTGAGAAGGGATGGAAAGGGTAATTACAAGGTTCTTCCTAGACCCCTGTTCATTCTCTCACACTAACCTCCCTCTGGTCTGTTTTTCCCTGCATCCACTTTACTTTAGTGGCATCCCACTCTTATTAGATAAGACTTAAAAATGAATGTAGGTGAATTTTGAAAACGTATTTGTTCATCTTTTTTGTAAGGTATACCTTTTTTTAAAAATAAGATACCCCTGAAGTCTGCCAAAGAAACCTTTCACCACAGTACAAGAGGTCCAAGTGGTGGCCTTTCACCATTGAAAATCCAACCCTTCAAATAAAATATTAAAATAATTTTAAAAATAATTTTTGATATCCCAGCATTCCAGAAAAATAACCCAGCCTTTCCTAACTGGCACATCAGACAGAATCAGAAGGCTTAGCTGGTATAAGCCATTCCAGGGAGAAGTCAAGAAAAATAATTGTTGCATTTTTATTACTCAGTACCCAATATTGAGTATATAATGGGCTTACCTTTCTCTACTCAGTTTATAAGAACCACATTCTCTAATGACTTGCACTGATTGAGAATGTTTACCAGGTTCTTATTGGTTAGGCATCAGTGTGTTATATCAACAGGTACCCTCCTGACAGTGGAGACAGGAGTTTAGCTTACTGACTTGGCTCACTTATCTTTATGGCTGTTTGCTTTTCTGCCTCTGTTTTTGGAAATGGTTGAGAGTCAGAGTCAAGGAGTATTTTGCCCTGTCCTCTACGTGTTAGGAAGGGTGTTTCAGAAGCCCAGGATTCTTGCTATTAGGTATAGTGGTGTTATGGAGGATAAATTCTTTATCTCTCACTTTTGGAACCCCATCTTGAACGCCAGCTTGGAGTCCCAAAGGAAGCAATTGTTTTAAGTAAACTAGTTGCTGTGTGTCTTTTCTGTTGTGCTCAGCTTACAGTTATAGAGGACCTCAGGATTTCAATTCTTTTGTCCTCGAGCAGCATGAATATACAGGTAAAATATTTCCAAAATGTCATGGTAAGTAACACGTGATTGCATCCATGCCTGTCTAGGTAATGTAGACCAAGCTAGGTTAGCCACACTTGGCAATGAATGAATTTCATAAATTTAATTCATATAATCCAAATTTTTCCCCCAAACCAAAAGTTGATTCTGAACTTTGCTGCGTTGTTCATGGCCTTTGGTTTGGTGGTACTTGGCTATGCTAATGTGTATGACGTGACAGTTGTCACCAGCTGCAAGCTTTATCCATCAGCCACTTAAGTTTCTGACCTGCTGTCTATCATATAGACTCTTAATAAGCTTACTGCTGAAATGCAGAGTTTGCTGGTCAGTGAACTGAAAGATGCAATGGCAAGCCATCTTCATTTGTCACCATGTGCTTGTTTCTGCTTAGTGCCTGCACCATAATGTCCTATGCTGTATTCCAGAGCCAACATGCCATCTCCCAGCAGTATCAAAGGTACTGCCAGCTTTCCGAGAGAGCCCCAGTGGGAGATTAATGCGGCAGGATCCAGTGGTTCATTTGTCTCCAAACAAACAAGGGCATGTAAGTTAACTGTAAACTTAAAAAAATATTAGATTCCTAGCAGTGTACCTTTCTTGCACTGTGAAAATGCTCTGCTCTTTCCTCTATATGGCCAAAGAGGAAGTCATTCTGGCAAAGGGTGGTCGTTTGCTGCCATGGCCTTGCAGTTTCTGCTGCTATGGCCTTTAGATTGCTTTGAGATAAATTGTAACTCCTCATTGCTGTGCTTCTGCCACACCCACAGGTCTGGTCATCTGATTCAATCACTAACAATCCTGGAATGTTAGGAATGGAAATGTATTAGAAGTTGATTTTATTTGCTTACACAATTGCAAGCATGAGATGTGGTTAGAGTGTCAGTCCTGCTCCAACCATGGGAGGACTCCAGCAGGACTGATGTTCCAACCATGTCTTTGACTCTGCTGCAGTAAAGGAGGTACAGGAGACCGACAGCTTCCCCTGTGCCTCCTCTACCGCTTCTCTTATCTTTCACAGCCATACACATTTCATCCTTTTGCTATAGTAATACACAATTCCTTCTCACTTACAGTAAAATTGGGAATATGAGGTTATCATTCTCCAACCCCCCTCTTATTCTTTTTTTTCTCACTCTTCTTCCCTGATACTGCTATTGGGATGGGACACCCTTCCCATGCGGTTGATTTCCTTGGTGTGTCTGTTCACTGGAATGTGTATGTTTATATTCACGTCATTCTATAGAATGAGGAAATACTGTATTTCATGCTTACTAGTTCACTAGGGAAGATACCCAGAGAACTTGAAATGAGCGATGCATGTAAGTTTTGCTGTAGAAAAATGAATATTGAGCCAAAAAAAAAACAAGAGTGAGCATGCCCTGCACTTTGCTCTGAAGAAAAAGATTTACTGAGGAAAATCTTTTTTTTTTTTTTAAATTATGAGATAGAGTCTCGCTTTGTTGCCCAGGCTGGAGTGCAGTGGCGCGAACTCAGCTCACTACACCCAGCCTACTGAGCAAAATCTTTCTATGAGGAAAATATTTACTGAGGCAAGTTGTGACAATGTGATATTGTCACAATTCTACTTGTAAATGATAGATTATCCCAATTGATCTATAAATTTCACCTCATTAATAATTTTTATACTGATTACATGGTAAAATAATATTTTGGACAGGTTGGGCTAGATAAATATATTATTAAAATTAATTTCACATGTTTCTTTTCTACTTTTTAAAATTTGGCTACTAGAAAATTTAAAATTATATATGTATAGTTCCCATTATGTTTCTGTAGAAATGTATTATATACTTTTCACTCTTGGTACAATTCAAACCAGCCATGTTAGAAGTACTCAATAGCCACACATGACTAAGGGTCACCAGATTTCCCAGCACAGGTCTGGAGCTAAAGAAGTTCTGTCCTATTAAGAATAAATGAAGGTTTTATTACAGCACTTAGTAAGTTGTTATTGAGGAAAACTAGAGTAACACCAATAAAGTAACTGGGATTGATTCTTTTTTCAAGGGGAAGAGATGTTTCACTTTGAGATGAAACTGGTGACTGGGTGTGGTGGCTTACCCCTGTAATCCTGGCACTTTGGGAGGCTGAGGCAGGTGGATCACTTGAGGTCAGGAGTTCGAGACCAGCCTGGCCAATATGATGAAACTGTCTCTACTAAAAATACAAGAAATTAGCCAGGTGTGGTGGCACACATCTGTAGTCCCAGCTTCTCTGGAGGCTGAAACAGGAGAATCGCTTGAACCCAGGAGGCAGAGGTTGCAGTGAGCTGAGATCATGCCACTGCACTCCAGCCTGGGTGACAGAGCAAGACTCTGTCAAAAAAAAAGAAAAAGAAAGAAAGAAACTGGCATATCCTACTCCTGCCCCTCCCCTTAGCCAATGAAAAGCCTGCTCCTTCCTCCACCAAAAGACACACACACGAACACATGCACACACGCAGTTCCTTCTCTCTTCTTTTCTCTTAATCTCCATCATCCGGACTTCCTGCCTCCCTCTAATTTAAAATATTACTTTATTCAGAAATCTTTTAAATTCTTATTTCTTTGGGAAACTCTATAAAATGTTCTTTCTAAGCATCTAAGCCAGCATATGGAAAGAGTTCCATACACTTTTTAAATTGAGATATAATTCACATACCATAGTATTTACCCATTTAAAATATACCATTGTATTTACCCATTTAAAATATACCATTGAGTGGTTTTTAGCAGCGTATTCAGATTTGTGCAGCCAGCACTGCCTGATTCCTGGGCATTTTCATCACCACCACCGACTGCTTGTCATCCCCTCGAAGACCTAGACAGTCACCAGTTTCTCTCTCTGGATTTGCCTACTCTGGACATTTCATACAAATGAAATTATACAATATGTGGCCTTTTGAGCCTGGCTTCTTTTGCTGATTATGTTCCCAAGATTCATCCATGTAGCATGAATCAGTACTTCATTCCCTTTCATAGCTGAGTAATATTCCATTTTATGGATATACCCTATTTTTTAATCCATGTATTAGTTGATGGACATTTGGATTTTTTGTTTTACTTTTTGACTATTATGAATAATTCGGCTGTAAACATCCATGTACAATGAAACATGCATTTTTATTTCTCTTGAGTATATACTAACATAGAATTGCAGCTGTTTTCCCATAGTTACCTCCCCATTTTATATTCCCAACATTGCAACATTCATTATCATCTGCCTTTGTGATTATAGCCAAAGTGGCATCTCATTGTGGTTTTGATTCATATTTCCCTAATAACTAATGGTATTGAATATTTTTTGATGTGCTTATTGGACATTTGTTTTTTGGTGTTTGTTTCTTTTTTTCTTTTTTTTTTTGAGAAATGACTATTCAAATCATTTGCCCATTGTTTAATTGGGCTATTTGAAGCACAAAAGTTTTAAACTTTTATGACGTCCAATTTATTTTTTTATTTTGTTTCATATGTTTTTGTTGTCATAGCTAAGAAACCATTTTATAACTGGAGGTCCCGAAGACTTACACATGTTTTCTTGTAAGAGCTTTATAGTTTTAGCTTTTACATTTAGATCTTTGATCATTTGTGAGTTTATTTTTCTATGTGGTAAGGATCCAACTTTATTCTTTCCTTTTTTTTTTTTTTTTTTTTTTTTTTTTTGAGACAAGGTATCACTCTGTCACCCAGGCTAGAATGCACTGCAGTGGCATAATCTCAGCTCACCATAGCCTCAACTTCCCAGGCTCAAGCGATCCTCCCACCTCAGCCTCGTGTATAACTGGGACTACAGGCAGGCACCACCACGCCTGGCTAATTTTTGAATTTTTTGTAGAAATGGGGTTTTGCTGTGTTACCAAGACTGGTCTTGAACTCCTGAGCTGAAGCAATCCACCTGCCCTGGCCTCCCAAAGTGCTGGGACTAGTGCTCTTTTCACCCGACTTCCTAAGTGACCCAGACAATTATACCCCAGCTAACCCCCTAAACACCCAACCTCATATTAAACCTGAATGGTACTTTTTAGTTTCATACGCAATTCTGTGATCTATTCCTAACAAACTAGGAGGCATATTAACACTTCTGTTATCAATCCTTATCCTAGCACTCATCCCTGCACTATAGGCATGAGCTGCTGCCCCAGTTCCAACTTTATTTTTTGCATATGAATATTCAGTTGTATCACCATCGTTTCATGATAAACCTAATTTTTTTTCCCATTGAATTACCTTGGCACCTCTGTATAAATTTTACCTCAAAGCGTGTCTTAGAAGGCTGTCTCCTCAATAGAGGCTAGTTGGGGAAGGAGAGCTCTCTAGGAATAAGTCTTATATTCAGCCTTCTATTTACTCTGAACAAATAGGGCTTTTAGAATTAACATGCTTTCTAATTATAATCCCTTTGGAAATGTCATTTCCTTTCTATTTTAATATACTAAAACTTTAATGACAATTTAAATTTCTTCCTTATTAGTATTGATACTTTAGCATAAATCAAATAATGAAAAACAAGATTAAAAAAAAAAAAAACGTTTCTAGTACTCTTTGCCATGGCTACTTCTGAGTGGACTAGAGTGACATAGGTTCCCTGTCTTACTGTGACTTGTCATTATTGGAACTTTTAGGCCTTCATAACTAGAAACTAATCACAGTGTCATTTCTGTTATTCTGTTGTTCAGGAAGCAAAACTTTACACTCAAATAAATCCTGCTTCTCTTGCAGTCTGATAGCCACTACTCGAGCCACTCCAGTAGCAATACTCTCTCCAGCAATGCGTCGAGTGCCCACAGTGATGAGAAGTGGTACGATGGGGACCGCACAGAATCCGAACTCAACAGCTATAACTATCTGCAAGGCACCTCTGCTGATAGTGGGATTGACACCACCTCTTATGGCCCCAGCCACGGCAGCACAGCTTCCCTGGGGGCTGCCACATCATCACCTCGCTCAGGGCCAGGCAAGGAAAAAGTGGCACCCCTATGGCACAGCTCCAGTGAAGTAATCTCCATGGCAGATCGGACTTTGGAGACAGAGAGCCACGGCCTGGACCGGAAAGCAGAGTCTTCCCTGAGCTTAGACATACACAGCAAGAGCCAAGCCGGCTCGAGCCCTCTGGCAAGGGAGAACAGCACCTTCAGTATAAACGATGCTGCTTCCCACACAAGGTAACCACCCTTCCCCACTGTCTCTACGATGCCCAGCGCAGACCTAAGCCCAGTTCCCTGGCCTCAGCCCACTTTACTTTGCTCAATAGTGTATAAGAAAAGGAGGTTCTTCTGCAGTGACAATTATTTTTATATGTTTAATGTCTTTTACTTGCCTTCAAAATACTTTAATCCTGCAATTTTAGTGCATTATTTTAAACTGTGAGAAAATTTTGCAGATTCATTCTTTTTTAAGTTGGATTTGATTTTTTTTTTTTTAATTTTCCTGGCTACCACAATTTGAGAGGAAATTTGTAATTTTGTAATATTGGCTTTTGGTGAGTGATAGGGAATATATATTGGGACAAGCTTTTGAAGACTACATTTTAAAAATATTGACCATATTTTTAAAAGAAAGGGGTCTTTTCTGAGTAACAGAGCATCATTTATGATGCCAAGCACGTCCTTTACATGCCTCTGTAGCCGAGAACCTCACTTACCTGATATTTGCATAGTAACTTTTTTTTCAGTAATTGGCTCCTGGCAGTGATGGGTTGAGAGTAGGGGATGTCCAACACAAACGTGTAGCTAAAATTAGACACACCTTTCAGAATAGGAAAGTACACATTCCCCTGTATCCTTGGAGATCACACCTCTAGATAAAGTAAATACTATTTGTCAATTCCTCTTGATTTGAGCCTAAAATCCCAAATGTGACAAGATCCATATAGGGAAGAAGGATTCCATCACTGTCTTTTTAGGCCTGTTAATCTGTGTGTGCTTTCTCCTTTTACCTTCAATTGTTGTCAGTCATTGATCAATGTGTGAGAGCATCTAGCCTTGCTATCTTCTGGGTCTGTTATGATTATGACCTCAAGAAAAATAGTAAAGGCTGGGCATAGTGGCTCGCACCTGTAATCCCAGCACTTTGGGAGGCCGAGGTGGGCAGATCACTTGAGGTCGGGAGTTTGAGACCAGTTCGGCCAACATGGTGAAAGCCCATCTCTACTAAAATACAGAAATTAGCCGGGCATGGTGGTGGGCACCTGCAATCCCAGCTACTTAGGAGGCTGAGGCAGGAGAATTGCTTGAACCCGGGAGGCAGAGGTTGCAGTGAGCCAAGATCATGCAGCTGCACTCCAGCTTGGGCAACAGAGTAAGACTCTGTCTCAAAAAAAGAAAAAGAGAAAGAAAGAAAGAAATAGAGAGAGAGAGAAAAGAAAAGAAAAGAGAAAAATAATAGAGAGGCTTAATTTAGTTTTTATTTTTCAAATGGAAATCCAGGCCCATAATCTGTCAGTAAACCCCAGATAACCTTAAGGAGAGAGGACATCCTCTACTTAATTTCTACTTAATTTAGATTCCTTTCACTTGACCAGCTAAGTATTCTGTTTTCTCATGGAGTTTCTATCGTTACTTATCATTGAGTTTCCCTTCATTTAAAATATCAGGCCCTGTGGTATGAAGCTGAAGCCTTTCACGAGTGTTGTTTCTGTTTACTGCTACCACATTGCAGATCTCAAAATGGTGGTGATAGGTCTGGAAATTCCATGGCTTCTAAGCAAAATGAAATTGGGAAAGTAGTCCCAGTATTCTTGAGTACTATCTATGTATTCTGTTCCACAATTAAGATAGTAGATTATTTGATGCAAATGGTGTAAGAGATGTGTTTGCCAAAGTAGAATAGGAAGTGGGCATCAGATGCCATAACCATATAGACAGAATCACACAAGACACTCGCTGGCTGTTCTTGGCACATCCCCATCTGAGTAGATTGTGCATTGACTTAGAACATTCTGCAGATCTGAAGAGTTTCTCTCTGGTTTTTAAGTTTAGTTTGACTCCTATTTCTTTGGTTTTCAATCTGTCATTTTCAAAAGAGGACGCCTTTTTTTAAGAATATCTTCCATCTGAAAATATTTCTGTGGTCCAATGTGATGGCAGAAGAAAGTTGGTTATAGAGATCTTGTCTCAAATGGCATCACCATGGAGTGAGGTTGGAAAGAGCTGGGCCCCTGAAACCAAAGCACAGAATGTGCGGCTGTCCCATTATCTAACAAATCCCAGGGGATCAACAAAGCTCCCTGAAAAAAGCACCTGAGTTTGCATTATCTGAATGTGCTGGCTGGAGCTGCCTGAAGGCCTCAAAGGATTATCTCAATTTTCTGCTTCTAACTGAAAGAATGCAGAATCATTGAAATCATCCTTTAGAAATAACTCTCCTATTGAAATTCAAACTTACTAGAGAAGAGAAGAATGTGGCTGTTGAGGGAGGGTGGCAGAGCTTCTCACCCACTCATGTGTTGAGTCACATTCACATTTCTAGACTGTGGTAAGTAGGGATGTTTTGAGACTTTGGTATGTTGACCTTGGCAGAGTGAGTTGGATAATCAGAGCTTTAGCAGCCTGCCTTTTCTGGAGGAAAGGGGACTTAGCCACCAAATGCACATTGCTATAGAAAAACTAAAATCACAGCAAATTAGAGTGTTTGTGTCCTCAGAAGACAGGAACAGCAATTAATGTAGAGATGTCTTGACAGTGCTTAAAAGAGCTTGTACCTGGGACTCAGTGACAAAGTCTAAATTACAGTGATTAAGTCTCACTGCATCTTTCTGGCTGGGCTCCATTCCTGCCTCCTCTGTCCTCTAGTTTCCCTCTTGATGATCATGCAGATTTTGTGTAGCTCCTCATGAGAGCTGCATTAATACAGGTTGGTAATTACATAGAGTTGCTATATTTGAATGTCATTACACATACTGATAACTTTCTATAACTAAAAAAGTCTATCACTTGCTCTAAATTATTGCTCCCTAGAATATATGTGTATCTATGAAGCTTGGAAATTTAGGGAGAAAATTTATTTTATTTTATTTTTTGGTAATGGCTGTTTCACTTTCAGATCTTAAAATGAACCACTAGAAAAAAAAAATGATTAGTGGTAAGCCTAGGATAGGTGAAGATAGTAGTAATTTAAGGACATTCTTACCAGCAGCATTCATTTTCTTCTTAGGGTTCTGGCCTTGGCAGTAGGCAGTGCCAGTTTGTGTGGCAATCAAGGACCTCCTCAGTCAGTCCAAAATGCTCTAGTCCTGCTGACCAATGCTGTTTCAGATGTTGGAGCTTAATTTAAGACCACACATGAGAAAGCTAAAAACCCTACCTCATGCTTGCACATAGACATTTCTTATGTAACTGACTGACCTGACTTGTTTTGGTGTCCATGGTTGTTAGCCCGCCACTCTCCAGGTCTCAAAACTGGCATCCTCTTGCTTCCCTAAGGCCCCCTCAGATACCTGTAGCCAATGACTACCCACTTATGTGATCACGTATACCTTTTTACTGCCATCCAGTCAGTACAAGAGGATTTGTCACCCAATATGTTCATCCTAAGTATATTTGCATAGGCTGTGCCAACATGAACATAATAGATTGATACTCAATACATGCCAATGAGCAAATAGGAATAACTAGCTGGGCACGGTGACAAGCACCTATAGTCCCAGCTGCTCAGGAGACTGAGGCAGGAGGATCATTTGTGCCCAAGAATTAGAGGTCAATCTGGGCAACATAGCGAGACACTGAAAAAAAAACAAAGAAAGAGTAACTTTTCTTTTATGTTTTTTGCCTGATGACTCAATAAACCAGTTCAAAAGTTACATAAATCCTCAACTCCTGGCTCCTGGAAAACCACTATTTTGAAGGTTATTGTATAGATGCATCAGTATTTGCACAGAGCTGCAGTGCTTATGGGTGTAGTTATGAGAGCATACACAGAGTCCTCGTGTAGCATGAAGTCGTAGTAAAGTCATGTCTACATGAAAGGTTTTAAACTCTACCAAGTATGACAAGGAAGAACTTCAGAACAGCTTCTTTGCAAATATCAGTCAGGATCTAGATATATGTTGGTTAAGTGTCTGACATTATCACTGGAAGAACTGGTTAAAGACCAAGAAAAATGCCTGCCCACAGTTGCCAGCACAGTTCAATTTCATGAATGTGCTTTTTCTGGTTGACCTAATAAGTTAACTGTTCATGCCACAAAAGCTGTGTTTCTTGAGAGTTGAGGAAAAGAAAGCCTTTGTATGTGTGGTTTACATTGAACATTAGGACTGCCTCAGGCTACTCTGGCACACTGGGCTGTCTGTGTGCCTCCGTGTATGCCCTGGTGTGTTTAAATTTTGTTCTCTGCACCCTCGTTGTCATCCTATGTATGTGAGAAATATGCCTTCCGTCTTTGTTTGGAAGTTACTCAGTTGTCTTTATCTGTAACATTTCCTTCTCTAAATCTTTTCTGCCTGGAATTTTTTTTTTAAGTTACTAACAATTAATTGCCTCTCTTTTATATTTTTTCCTTATGATGTGAATGTTATTTTTCTGAATATTATGTACTAACTCAGAATTTGAAAGTTCAACCTCTGAAATAACAAAACCAGAACTTCTCTTAAGAGATGTGGTTAGCTCTATTTGCCTTAGCCTAGATTGTGGGTATGGATCATTTTAATTGGCAGTTTTTGCTTTGTGTCACTGTACACAATGAACATTCACAATTACGTAATATCTTGCTGTTACACAGCAGAACTCCAGGTGATCTGGCCTAAGCAATCTTGGCACACCTCTTCCAGCTTTTGGGGGGTGAGTAGTTATTTTATCCAGAACCAGTTACTTTTAGTAACCTCAAAGACTGAAAAAGAGAACCACCGAGGAAGAAATTTCAAGTGAACCTTGAGAAAATGAGCCCTCTGTCAAGCCACAGATGCTTGATGCAGATCTCACCAACAAAACATTTTTTTGCTTTGTTCTATGAAGCAACTAATCCATTCATTCAGTTGATATAGCAAGCCCAAATTCTTCCAAGTGTCATTAAATCATAAGGCCAAAAGGAATTCAGAAAGGACCGAGAGCCCATTCTTTGTCATATGTAAAGCATTCTACCAGGATGAGAATTCATACAATTGCGCTATTAGGGGGGGAAAAATGAAAAAAATAATCTCAAGAGAGTTCACAGGTTTTCTCTCTCTCTCTCTCTCTCTCTCTCTCTCTCTCTCTCTCTCTCTCTCTCTGTCTTTTAAGACAGGGTCTCTCATTTTGTCACTCAAGCTAGAGTTCAGTGGTGGCCCCGCAGCTCACTATAGCCTCGACCTTCTGGGCTCAAGTGATCCTCCCACCTCAGCCTCCTGAGTACCTGGGACTCCAGGCATGCACCACCATGCTAAGCTAATTTTTAATAATGTTGTAGAGACAGGGTCTCACCATGTTGTCCAGGCTGGTCTCATACTCCTATGCTCAGGCAGTCCTCTAACCTTGGCCTCCCAAAGTGCAGGAATTACCAGCATGAGCCACTGAGCCTGGCCCACACAACTTTTCTAAATAATTTCAGTATATAATAAGTCCTCTCCCTTTTCAATATTTAATTCCATTCCTCTAGCTACAGCTCAAATACACAATTAAGAGAGAATAATTTTTTTTATGAGCTGAGTGTTTTCTCAACATGATGACTTTTGACATCTAAGATTCTGAGAACATGTGGTTGGCCCTTTTTGCCTTAACCTAGTTATTGGACATAGATTATTGACTATAAGGTGTTCATTTGCAAAAAAAGAAAGAAGGAAAATTTGGTATAGCTCTCTACCCCCAGGCAAGTTGAGAGAGGAACATAAGGAAAATAGATTTGGAGCCTGAGACCCTGGTTCAAGTCTCAGTTCTACCACTGATCAGCTATGTGGCCTGTGGCCAGTTGTACCATTTCACCTGGCTTGTCCCTCATCTGTAATCTAGGAGATGGCATATTGGCCATGGAATACACCATAGGATCTTAAGGTGCACAAATTAAACAGATACAAGCACATGGTGACAAATGTAGATGGCTTACTATTGCATCTTTCAGTTCACTGGCCAGCAAACTGCATTTCAGCAGTCAGCTTGTTCAGTCTACACAATAGACAGCAGGTCAGAAACTAAGTGACTGATGGATAAAGCCTGCAGCTGGTAATGTGCCATGTCATACACATTAGCATAGCCTAGTACCACCAAACCAAAGTCCTGTTCCACCTACTAAATGGCTGTTTTTATATGTTTGTTGAAAATAAAAAAGATGATCAGATGTATTGCAGACTGTAAATGTCATTTTAAGACCAAAGGTTTTTTGTCATTTCCTTTTGTAAACTCTTCATCACCTGCCTTAACACTTTTCTAGTGACTTTTCTTTTACCAGGCAGGTATCTCCCACAGCTCTTAGAACTACACTTTGTGTGTTTCGTCCTATAATCATATTTTCTCTTCTCAAGCTTCCGGCTTTTTTTTCTTTATCCTTTTTAGATGCAAAACCTGCACATGACACTCTTCTCAGCTATGCCCAATAAAATGATAATGTTCATAGATATCTTGTTAGCTCCTTATTAAATAGCTTAGCATTACAGGCTTTTCAGCTTCTGGTCCACAATGATCCCTGAGGCTTCTGCTGCTGCATATAGCTAGCCACTCATTTCTGTATGCTGTATGTGTTAGTATGCCCTTATACTGTTAAATATCTGCCTTTTATAGATGGACAACTTTTCTTTACTGCAGTCACTTGGATATCTTCTTTGTCAACTTAATCATCCCTACTTCACTTGTTTGTTTTCCCCCCAGTCCTTTGGAATTAGTGTCTTCTAAATTGTGTTCCATACTCTATTGGATAGAGTACAGAATTGGCTAGTGCTGAACACAGTGGGAGGAGTCCTCCTTAATCATTATCCTCCACATTATCTGTCACCCAAAGGCTTGTTATTTGTACAAGCAATCACAGGAAACCCGATCAGCTCTCCTCCCCTTGGTATTAGACCAGCATTCAGCCTTTGCCCAGATTTTGCCACAGCCATTTGACAGGTGACTAATTGCTGCTCTCCACTTCCTGAAAATATCATCTTTATCAGGCCAAGCTTGTCTAAAACCCCCTTGCCATGCCTAAATAGTAGATGACTCCAAGTTTTCCCATCAGCAGCTTTCTACAACACAGACAGTGGCTGTCAGATGTTTTTCACAGGATGTGATGGTCTCAGTGACGATGCAGGAATTCACAATGGTCTCCTCAGACCTCATAGGTTCAGCACTCAGGGCCTTTGATTGATGACATTCAGGCTTCCCAATCCTGGGTGGCTCATCGCTTGGCAAAGTCAGCAAATAGATGTAGGTCCTCCTTGTAAAGCAGTACCCGCTGAGAGTAGCATATTTTGCAGATCGGTCATCTAGCATCCCCTCCTATAAAGCTTTGCCATAGCTGGGAATGTAAAATCACCAGGTTGCAGCACATGTGGTCCGTGGTTTTATTTGAGCATCAGGTCAAGATAAGAAGTTTGGACAGATTCAGGCTGTCCCAGATCCTCGGTGACCTCATTGCCTCCTTCCTTCCTTCCTTCCTTCCTTCCTTCCTCCCTCCCTCCCTCCCTCCCTCCCTCCCTCCCTCCCTCCTTCCTTCCTTCCTCTTTCTTTCTTTCTTTCTCTCTCTTTCTTTTTCTTTCTTTCTTTCTTTCTTTTCTTTCTTTCTTTTTTTTTTTTTTGAAACAGTCTCACTCTGTCACCATGCTGGAGTGCAGTAGTGTGATCTTGGCTCACTGCAACCTCTGCCTCCTAGGTTCAAGTGATTCCCTTGCCTCAGCCTCCCAGCCTCCCGAGTAGCTGGGACTACAGGTGCATGCCATCATGCCTGGCTAATTTTTTGTATTTTAGTAGTTGGCCAGGATGGTCTCGATCTCCTGACCTTGTGATCTGCCCACCTCGGCCTCCCAAAGTGCTGGGATTACAGGTGTGAGCCACTGCGCCCGGCCTCTTTTACATGGGGTATCATGTACTTGTGTATCCTCTCTTCCTTTTCAAAATTAACAACCTGACATGGCCAAACAGAATCTAAGATTGTTCCTTTTTAGGAAAGGAGAAATGCCCTATAGCTTATAGAAAAATTAAAGTTAGTAGTTTCTTCATGTAGAATTTAGAGACACCTTGAGTAAATTTCTAGTGATTCCAATTTGACCATACTCAGTTAAACTCACTTCTTATACATTCAGAAAAGTAATAGATATTGCAGTTATTATTTCCTGTTGTATCTAATGCTCTTTTGTTAGATATTATTGGTTCTTTCCCTTCTTATGTAATTCCTATGAAGAGATTTAACTCTCTGAGTAAAATGAAATTGAAGCCTATTAAATTAACACGAAATTTCCAGGATAATGAAAGAGCCCAGCCACACAGCTCACCTTAAAAAGTATGAAGCTGATCGCTTCATGTTAGTTGTATTGTAATTTAATCCACTTCAGAGATTCTTAGGCGAAGTGCATAGGTGCACATCCCTTGATACAGTCTCAGGCCAGTGGGTGGGTCAGGCAGCTGCAAGGAGCCCACCCACAGCTGTGCCCAGAGACAGACTCATTTTAGAGTGGGAGGAGTTGAGGGGCTAATGCAGTATTTCTTCAACCCAAAAAAACATGACAATACTTTGGAAGTGTGTTAAAATACAGATTTCTGGGGCTCCGGAAGATCTAACACAAGCCCAGGATTCCCCAGTTACATCAGTACATACAGGTGGCCACATTCTGTGGCTTGAGAAACACTGCTGCCATGACTTCACCTTCTTCATCTAGACAATATGGAACTGGATTTTGACCGTCATAACAGTGTGTATAATTCAGCTGGATGTGAGTGAGCAGTAGGCCTCAGCTGCTTGTGAACACTTGGAGGATATTTTACCTAATCTTCCAGGCATCATTCCTCCTTTACTAAATTAAATATCTAGGATTGGAACACAAGAAAGTATGCTTTAGAAGAGCTCCCAGGTGATGCTCACAGGCCCACTGAATTAGAGGCCATGTGTACGAAAGTGCACAATTTCATGCTGTGAGTTGTGTGCATTAAAGAAGAAAGCCATACCAGTGGATTGTTCATTTGTTTCTCTCGTACCTTTGTGCCTAAATCTAATCAATTGTTAAGTGGGGCTGTCTCAGTTATAACCACTAGTGAAGAGAAGCGCACTGGCATTTCACACCTGGGAGCTAGTGACAGCCCATTGTGTTCATAGATAAAACCGGAATTGGGGTTGATCTTATTTAACCAGTTATCCTTTTAAGAATACATGTGTAAGCCAGGTGTGGCCATGCGCACTTGTAGTCCTGACTACTTGGCGGGCTAAGGTGGAAGGATCCCTTGAGCCCAGGAGTCTGAGGCTATAGTGAGCTATGATTGCACCACTGCGCTCTAGCCTGAGCCACAGAGCAAGATCCTGTCTCAAAAACAAAAACAAAAATTAAGAAAATCATAGCCTTATTTTGTCTGTTTTGGGACTGAATATAAATGGAATCATACCATCTGTATTAATTTGTGTCCTGTGTCTTTAAGTCAACATTATGTTGCTAAGATTTATCCATGTGTTGCAGGTAACATTAGCTTATCTCCATTGCTATATTATATTTACAGTGTGAGAATATAGCAGCTCATCTATTCACTCTACTGTTGATGAACATTTGGATTGTTTCCAATTTGGGATATTCAGAATCTTTGTTTTTTCTTTTTCCTCTTCTTTTTTTTTTTTTTTTTTTTTTTTGAGATAGAGTCTCATTTTGTCACCCAGGCTGGAGTATAGTGGTATGAACTTGGCTCACTGCAGCCTCGACATCCTGAGCTCAAGCGATCCTCCCACCTCAGCCCCCCAAGTAGCTGGGTCTACAGGCACACGCCACCACACCTGGCTAATTTCTTTATTTTTTATAGAAACAGGGTTTTGCCATGTTGCCCAGGCTGGTCTCAAACTCCTGAGTTCAAGTAATCTGCCCACCTTGGCCTCTCAAAGTGCTGGCATTACAGGTGTGAGTCACTGTATCCAGCCGATACTAAGAATTCTCGTACATGTCCTTTGGTACACAGACATATGTGTTTCTTTTGAGTTTCTATGAATACAATAGCCATGTCAAGAATATACGTATGTTCAACTTAGTAGAGCCTCTGAACTAGTTTTCCAAAATGGTTGTAACAAGTAGCACTCCCACCAGCAGTGTATGAGAGCTCTAGTGCTTCACATCCTTTCTGGCACTTGATATTATAAGTCTTTTTAATGTAGCCATTCTGGTAGGTGTGTAGTGGTCCTTCATTGTGGTTTTAATTTGCATTTTCCTGGTAACTGATGATGTTGAACACCAGTGTTTATTGATCTAGGCTCACTGCAACTTCTGCCTTGCAGGTTCAAGTGATTCTCCTGGCTTAGCCTCCCAAGTAGCTGGGACTACAGGTGTGTGCCACCACACCGAGCTATTTTTGTGTTTTTGGTAGAGACAGGGTTTCATCATGTTGGCCAGGCTGGTCTCAAATTCCTGACCTCAGGTGATCTGCCCACCTCAGCCCCCAAAGTCATGGGATTACAGGCATGAGACACTGCACCTGGCCTATTGTGGGACTTTTTAATATCAAAATAGTTTCAGATTTACAGAAAAGTTGCAAAGACAGAGTTCTCATAAACCCCTCACCAAGTTTCCCCTGTTGGCGTCATCTTACATTAGCGTAGTACATTTGTTATAGCTTGAGAATCAGTATTCCTTCAGCACTTTAAATCTGTTATCCCACACTCTGTGGGCCTGTAAGGTTTCCACCAAGAAGTTTGCTGCCAGATGTATTGGAGCTCCTTTTTGTTATTTGCTTCTTTTTTCTTGCTGCTTTCAGATATCCTTTCTTTATCCTTGACCTTTGAGAGTTTGATTAATATATGCTTGAAGTAGTGTTATTTGGGTTGGACCTTTTTGGAGTTCTGTGACCTTCTTGTACCTTGATATTTATATCTTTCTCCACGTTTGGAAATGTTCATTATTCTTTTGAATAAACTTTGTGTCCCGATCTCTTTCTCTCTCTACATCCTCTTTAGGGCCAATAACTCTTAGATTTACCCCTTTGACAGTACGGGCACGGTGGCTCACGCTTGTAATCCTTATCTTTTTGTGAGGCCAAGGCTGGCAGATCACCTGAGGTCAGGAGTTTGAGACCATCCTGGCCAACGCAGTGAAACCCTGTCTCGACTAAAAATACAAAAATTAGCCGGGCGTGCTGGCGGGTGCCTGTAATCACAGCTACTTAGGAGGCTGAAGCAGAAAACCTGGGAGCGGAGGTTGCAGTGAGCCAAGATAGTGCCACTGCACTCCAGCCTGGGTGGAGACTCAAAAAAAAAAAAAAAAGAAAAACAAATTTACCCTTTTGAGTCTATTTTCTAGCTCTTGTAGGCATGTTTCATTCTTTTTTATTCTTTTTTCTTTTTTCTCCTGTGACTGTGTATTTTCATGTAGCCTGTCTTTGAGCTCACTAGTTCTTCCTTCTGCTTGATCAATTCCATTGTTGAGAAGCTGGTACATTTTTCTTTTTTTTTTTTAATTTTTATTTTTTATTTTTTTTTTTATTATACTTTAAGTTCTAGGGTACACGTGCATAACGTGCAGGTTTGTTACATATGTATACTTATGCCATGTTGGTGTGCTGCACCCATCAACTCGTCAGCACCCATCAATTCATCATTTATATCAGGTATAACTCCCCAGTGCAATCCCTCCCCCCTCCCCCCTCCCCATGATAGGCCCCGGTGTGTGATGTTCCCCTTCCCGAGTCCAAGTGATCTCATTGTTCAGTTCCCACCTATGAGTGAGAACATGCGGTGTTTGGTTTTCTCTTCTTGTGATAGTTTGCTAAGAATGATGGTTTCCAGCTGCATCCATGTCCCTACAAAGGACGCAAACTCATCCTTTTTTATGGCTGCATAGTATTCCATGGTGTATATGTGCCACATTTTCTTAATCCAGTCTGTCACAGATGGACATTTGGGTTGATTCCAAGTCTTTGCTATTGTGAATAGTGCTGCAATAAACATACATGTGCATGTGTCTTTGTAGTAGAATAATTTATAATCCTTTGGGTATATACCCAGTAGTGGGATGGCTGGGTCATGTGGTACATCTAGTTCTAGATCCTTGAGGAATTGCCATACTGTTTTCCATAATGGTTGAACTAGTTTACAATCCCACCAACAGTGTAAAAGTGTTCCTATTTCTCCACATCCTCTCCAACAACTGTTGTTTCCTGATTTTTTAATGATTGCCATTCTAACTGGTGTGAGATGGTATCTCATTGTGGTTTTGATTTGCATTTCTCTGATGGCCAGTGATGATGAGCATTTTTTCATGTGTCTGTTGGCTGTATGAATGTCTTCTTTTGAGAAATGTCTGTTCATATCCTTTCCCCACTTTTTGATGGGGTTGTTTGTTTTTTTCTTGTATATTTGTTTGAGTTCTTTGTAGATTCTGGATATTAGCCCTTTGTCAGATGAGTAGATTGCAAAAATTTTCTCCCATTCTGTAGGTTGCCTGTTCACTCTCATGGTAGTTTCTTTTGCTGTGCAGAAGCTCTTTAGTTTAATTAGATCCCATTTGTCAATTTTGGCTTTTGCTGCCGTTGCTTTTGGTGTTTTAGAAATGAAGTCCTTGCCCATGCCTATGTCCTGAATGGTACTACCTAGATTTTCTTCTAGGGTTTTTATGGTATTAGGTCTAACATTTAAGTCTCTAATCCATCTTGAATTAATCTTCATATAAGGAGTAAGGAAAGGATCCAGTTTCAGCTTTCTACTTATGGCTAGCCAATTTTCCCAGCACCACTTATTAAATAGGGAATCCTTTCCCCATTTCTTGTTTCTCTCAGGTTTATCAAAGATCAGATGGTTGTAGATGTGTGGTATTATTTCTGAGGACTCTGTTCTGTTCCATTGGTCTATATCTCTGTTTTGGTACCAGTACCGTGCTGTTTTGGTTACCGTAGCCTTGTAGTATAGTTTGAAGTCAGGTAGCGTGACGCCTCCAGCTTTGTCCTTTTGACTTAGGATTGTCTTGGCAATGCGGGCTCTTTTTTGGTTCCATATGAACTTTAAAGCAGTTTTTTCCAATTCTGTGAAGAAACTCATTGGTAGCTTGATGGGGATGGCATTGAATCTATAAATAACCTTGGGCAGTATGGCCATTTTCACGATATTGATTCTTCCTATCCATGAGCATGGTATGTTCTTCCATTTGTTTGTGTCCTCTTTGATTTCACTAAGCAGTGGTTTGTAGTTCTCCTTGAAGAGGTCCTTTACATCCCTTTTAAGTTGGATTCCTAGGTATTTTATTCTCTTTGAAGCAATTGTGAATGGAAGTTCATTCCTGACTTGGCTCTCTGCTTGTCTGTTACTGGTGTATAAGAATGCTTGTGATTTTTGCACATTAATTTTGTATCCTGAGACTTTGCTGAAGTTGCTTATCAGCTTAAGGAGATTTTGGGCTGAGACGATGGGGTTTTCTAAATATACAATCATGTCATCTGCAAACAGGGACAATTTGACTTCTTCTTTTCCTAACTGAATACCCTTGATTTCTTTCTCTTGCCTGATTGCCCTAGCCAGGACTTCCAACACTATGTTGAATAGGAGTGGTGAGAGAGGGCATCCCTGTCTTGGCTGGTACATTTTTCAGTTTGTCAATTCAATTTTCAACTCCAGAAATTCTGCTGATTTTTAAATTACTATTTCCATCTCTTTGTTAAATTTTTGGTAGAATTCAGAATTCCTTCTCTGTGATACCTTGAAGTTTATTGAACTTGCTCAAGGACAGGTATTTTGAATTCTCTGTCTGAATTCTGTGTCACTCTGGGATTGGTCACTGGTGCCTTATTTGGTTCATTTGATGAGGTTATGTCTTCCTGGATGTTCCTGATGCCTGTGTACATTCATCAGTGTCTGGGCATTGAAGAGTTAGGTATTTATTCCAATATTGGCAGCCTGGGCTTGTTTGTACCAGTTCTTCCGGAGAAGGCTTTCCATGTATTCAAATAGGACTATTGTGATCTAAGCTTGTGATCACTGTAGATGTATCAGCACTAGGGGGTGCCCTCAGTCCAGGAACGCTTTAACTCTCACCAACTCCAAGAGGCGCTGCCTTGATGGGTTTGGGCAAGATAAAGGAGAATTCTCTGGGTTGCTAGGCAATGTCTCTTCTCTCTTCCCTCTCAGAAATAGTCTGTCTCTGTGCTGGGTTGCCTGGAGTTGGGGAAGGTGATTCAAGCACTCCCATGGCCACCACAGCTGGCACTGGATGGGGTCAGACATGAAGATAGCACGGTATTGGGTGGCAGAACCAGTTGGGACTCAGCTTCCTCCCACTCTGGCTGAGAATTCCCCTCTGACCCAGAGCTGGTCTAAATGCTCCGTCCGTGGGTGCCAGCAAAATTCTGCTCAGTGTTGTGCTCTACTGTGACAGGCCAGCAGTGAGTTCCAGTGCAAAGTCCCACACCCTCTCCCTCCCTAATGTGCACAGATTCTCTCTCCAAGCTGCTGTGCCAGGGTTGGAGGAGGGGGCGTAGGCGATGCAGGACCATCTTTACCACCCTCTTCAGTGACTCTTTCCCCTTGATATGATGTGACAAGCAGGTACTGTGATCGCTCACCTGATTTTGGATTCTTATGAAGGTGCTTTATTGTGTGAATAGTTGTTCAATTTGGTGTTCCTGTGGAGGGACAGTTGTTAGAGGGTTCTATTCAGTTATCTTCCTCCCCAAGTCAATGTTGATACAGTATTATTAACTAAAGTCCATACTTTATTTAGGTCAGGACCGTTCGTTTTTGACAAATGAAAGTGCCATTGAGGAATGCTTTGGGACCACATACTATTGATTAAACCTCAAGTAAAAATAACTGAAAGTCTATTGTAGCAAGAGTCAGCCATCTTTGGTTTCACCCCATGCTGGAGAACTCAGAAAGGCTCAGATAGTGTGGTCCTGTGAGACCACTGGGCAGGAAGTATGAAAATCCTACAGTTAAAGGCCTTCTGACACCTTTAATATGAGTTTTAGTTAACTAAAACTCTCATACCTTATTTTGAAAATCCTGCCTTTTTCTGTTCTGGAATTCTTGAAACCCCTAAATTTTGGACTCTTTAGTCATGTAGACTTTAGTTTTATTATCTTTTTTATTTTTGAGATGGAGTCTCTCTCTCACCCAGACTAGAGTGCAGTGGTGCAATCTTGGCTCACCACAACTTCCACTTCCCAGGTTCAAGCGATTTTCCTGCCTCAGCTTCCCGAGTAGTTGGGATTACAGGCACACACCACCATGCCCAGATAATTTTTTTTTTTTTAGAGACGGAGTTTCACCATTTTGGTCAGACTGGTCTCGAACTCGTGACCTTAGATGATCCGCCTACCTCGGCCTCCCAAAGTGGTAGGATTAAGGCATAAGCCACCACATCCAGCCCTAGTTTTGTAATCTTTAACTGATGTTTGAAATATATTGATGAGCAGGCTCCAGAGCCGATACGAATGCCAGCTGCCATGGGGAGGGAGCGCTCACTGTGCCCATTGGCCTTGGATGTGAGTCTGAAGAGCCATAGCCCTGATTCAGTCTCCTCTCCCCTCCTCAGCTTGGTCCTAGAGAGCATCATCACAATCCCTAGTTGTGAGGAAAGCAAGACAGAGGCATGGAGATGGTAGACCTTTTGCTTCTCTTTCTCCTGTCTCTTGCCACTGCCAGACTTCTGTGACAAACTTCAGTGGTGACAGTGTGTTTGAAAGTGTTCCTGACAGTCTTAAGTATTTTTACTTTTTAAAGTGCAGACTAAGCACTAGTAGCCATCTGTCATTTTGAGAGCAGACATTTAAATTATAGTGAGAAAGCAAGGAAGGCCAGCCAGCCATCGCTGTTAATAGTTCATGAAAAATTCACTGTTGTTCAACCCAGCCATCACCCGTACCCCGGGCAACACTTTCATAGCTGACATAATGATCCTGAGATACACATGTCTTTGCCCTGCTTCTCCTCAGTACAATGAGCTCCCGACACTCTGCCAGCCCAGTGGTTTTCACCAGTGCCCGAAGTTCACCTAAAGAAGAGCTTCATCCAGCTGCTCCCTCACAGCTCGCACCGTCCTTCTCCTCCTCCTCCTCCTCCTCCTCTGGTCCTAGGAGTTTTTACCCTCGCCAAGGCGCTACTAGCAAGTACCTAATTGGATGGAAAAAACCCGAAGGAACCATAAACTCCGTGGGGTTTATGGACACGAGAAAGTAAGAGTTATTTTGCTTCCCTTACTGGTGGCTTGCTTTTAACATGATAGAGAATAGAAAACCCTGGAGTAATCTCTTACAACAAAAGAGACCAGGCTAGGGGGTTGGGAGGAGTTGGTCTGTTGGTGGGATTATTATGTTTTTTCGTAAGTAATATTTTCCTAAATTATTTCTCTGCCTCGTTCCTTAAACAAGTTGTATTGTAAAATGTTAGGATTTGAGAATCTTAGATCTCAAAAGGAGTGTGTTTGAAGGATACACTTCAGAATAATTGCCCCTCTGGTGCTAAGACCATACTAGTCCCTTTGATTATATCAATCACAGCCTTCCCGTGTAATTCTTAACTAGGCCAGTAGGCACCAGAGGGAATATTAGAAAGTGAGTGAGTACCCCTGAAAATAAAGGACTTTTTGACAAGGTAGTACAGCAAAACATTAAATGATTCATTCAATTATTTTGTTTTCATTTGTGCAAAGGTTGCATTTTGGATGTATACCTTGTGGTCTTTTAGTAAATCTGTTGCTAATTTTGGTTTAGTAAAACTAATAGCTTTCTTTAAAAGAGTGACTTATTCATCAGATTTTATTTTGTGTTTCAAATTGGTTTTATTTCTTCAGTAAGCGTTTATATGAGTAGATTCTGATATAAGCAGAAGTAATTATGTTTCTCCACATAATATTTCTTTATTGACTTACATTCTTTAGAGCCTATCGTGCCTTTGAGCCAACCTTGTTGAGTTGGTATCTATCATCTCTTCCCTTTTTTTCCAGGCGTCATCAGAGCGATGGCAATGAAATAGCCCACACCAGGCTGCGTGCCTCAACCAGAGACCTCCGGGCATCTCCTAAGCCAACCTCCAAGTCCACCATTGAAGAAGATCTAAAGAAACTAATCGACCTTGAAAGCCCAACTCCTGAATCACAGAAGAGTTTTAAGGTACAAGACAGAGCTCAGGCTAGATGGCAATTAGAAACAAGCCAGACATGATGGGGCTGTTAACCGTAGTCATGCTTTCCAGAAAGTGAGTCTCACTTCCTGCTATCATCCCATTTCCCTAATAACTGGTCCACAGTGTTTGACAATGCTCTGTCCCTGCAGCCACGTCTCATTAGTCATGGTTTCTATTAACATGGTCCTACCCCTGCAGCTGTTTATTCTTCTGTTGTATCCTGCTCAGAGTGCATGATTCCCTGAATATCACTTAGGCGATATGACTTCTCGGAAACTGTGCAAAGACACCTGTGGCTCCTATGGAAAGCTAGAACGTTTTCCATAAGGGTTTTACTGTCTTCTGTCCGGAGGGTCCTCCTCTTCTCAGAAATGGCCCCGTTTGCTCCTGACCCTGTCCAGCAAACCTACTGGCCATATATGGTATTCTCTTTACTCAGAGAAAGTGCCTGATAGACAGTCACTCTCATTGCCACACCCCCAAAAGTAAACATGCAGCTGCTGCTTCAGTCCAGCAATCTAAGTCTACCCACACACCTTCATTACTTTCCAAACTCTCTTGACTTCATAAAGCCTTCTATTTTATCTCAGAATTTCAGACTGTAAATGTCTTCTCTAAAACCCAGTCTCTCTGCACCAAGTCCTGAATACCTGTCCAGCGTGTATGTTTGTGTCACCCAGACCTTTATGTGACCACGTGGAAAGGTTTGTGTACTTGTCTCAGCTTGTAGGACCTTTGGAAACTCAAGGCTCTCTCCTTTCTTGTTCTATAAAGTGTGGAGTCTCACACCCCTGAGGATTGGAATGGGTGTTTATTGAGCTGGGCCTGAATTTATGTCACTCTGAGTATAGGTATTTCTGTCTGAGGTCTTCTGGGTCTCCTAGGAGAAGGAAGTGCACCCCCAGAAAGGTTATGGCTGCAAACTTTGAAGTTTTCTGTTCTCTAGGTTCTTAGGTGGATGATTTGTAGTCTATTTGAAGATACTGGAAAGCTTTAAGAAGGACCTTGAGAATTGAATTGATTGAAGTGGAAGCTAGAATATTTCCTAAACCACACACCAGCTTCACACTGTGATCAGAGTGCAGGAGGCATGGCGGGTGGAGCAGCTGTGTGGGGCTGTCGCCCTCAGGCTTCCCCAGCACCATGTCTGTGTGTGTGTGTGTGTGTGTGTGTGTGTGTGTGTGTGCGCGCGCGCGCGCGCGCACTTCTCCCCAGACAGACCAGATAAACCCCCTAAACCTAAAACCTAAAAAATCAACATTCATAGGAACTGAATGTACCCCCAAGGACCACTCTAGAGTTTCGTCGAGAAATAAATGATTTCTTAACATGATTTATGTTAATACGTCATTGTACAGATGTAGCCACTCTTGATTTCTGTAATTTCCGTCTCATAAGCCAGCACTTAACAGTTCTGACTCATCATTCAGGGCACAAATGGTTTCCTTAGCAACCTTGCAAAAGATAGTGCTTGAAACTTCTTTCTTTATCCATCAAAACCCAAAGAGGTGTATTAAGATGTTTCAGTACCAGTTTCGAAATAAAAATTATTTCAGATTTTTCTTTTGAGGTTAAAGGGAAATAAAACCTGCCCTGAGTGGAGTTTTTCTTCCAGTTTAACATTTTTGGCAAGGGGCAAGCTCGGAGCCTTCATTCTTCTGATTTACTTACGCAGTAGAAATAATTGAAGGCAAATGTTTGATTTTGTCCTTATTCCAGGTCTTGGCTTTTATTTCCAAAATGAATTACTTTAGCATTCCTATTTGAAACAGGAGTGTGCTTTCTTTATGTTGTGACTGTATTACTGTGAGACTCTGAAGAAAGTGCTTGTGCTGGCTAAACCATCACAGTGAGCAGGAACTGGGAATAGGCTCAGGTTTTCTTTCTCCAGTTTCATCTTATTTGAGCAGGTTTAGTTTCAGATGAGTTAGCTTAGCTCCCTTTGTCTTCTGAGAGTCGTCATCTGAATGATGGAAGCTCTGCTGTGTCAGTAAGTCTGGCATGCCCTTGAGAGGTCTTCCAGGCCACTCCTGGCTCAAGGCTCCAAACCACTGCCTCAGACTTCAGGATACTAGGTGTCATGGCCAGCTTTGGGCTGTGACACTCCGAAGCCACTCATGTGCCACATTGGTTTTCCTGGATCGCCAGTGCTACCTTTGAGCTTTTGTTAATATCGAGTGGCAGGGTCACTCCCAGGCTCGTTTGCCAGGAGAGCAAGGACCTCAAGAACAGTAGCAGAGCTGCAGCCCTCTAAGAAACCTCACTGGCAAGCAGAGATGGGATAACCTTATTTTCCCCAAGGGTGGCATACAGTCTGACAAGTGAACAGACAGTTGTTCTGTGCCAGTGCTCTCAGGTATATACCAAAGGAGGAGGCTTCATGTGGCTCCAGTAATTAGGAAAAGCTTCTTGTCAGTGCAGGTGACACATGTCACTAATAACCAGGGGCACTGAAAAGCATGAGAGAACAGGAGACTGGCATGAAGCAAAGCGTCACTTCTCCAGGCCCCGTTCCTCAACTGTGAGATAGAGGGCCCGAGGAGATCAGTGGTGCCCAACCAGTCTTAAAGCTCAGGAAGCCTTTTTTTTTTTTAAATCACACATGGAACCCCATTATATAGAATTCAGACAGCAGAGTTTCTCTTATGGGAGGGATGGGATGGCCTGGACTCCTGGGTCCCACTTGAACCTCTCCATAGCAGTGGTGCTGTAAGGAACCTTTAGGGCCTCCTTGGAGCACAAGTTAGAACCAGCCCCCTTCTCAAATGTCCTCTGAAATCCCTTCCAGGTGTGATCCCACTTCCAGTGCCATCCCACTCCACTGTGATTCTTTCCCAAGGGCTGGTAACACCAGGCAGCGCTCCTGGGCGATCCCAGGTACAACCTGCAAGGCAGGCAGGGGCTGCTCTTGGGAAGCGGATAGTTCTGTAAACCTTTAAGACTGAAGTTGAAGAGGATGGAGCGAGGGGCCATCCCAACATTCTTGGACAAGGCTGTGTTCTCCTACCTTTTAATGAATGAGCAGAACACCTTTGGGGTAGGTTGTTTCCTCTGCTCCCTGCCCTGCCTCCCTTCAGTGCAGGGTGTTTTAGCTTTTCATAGGGCACACTGCTTAAAGAAGCTCTTCAAGGTAGCTGTTCATGGCCTTGAAGCATATTAACGTTTCCCAAAGAGGCTGGAACTAGAATTGGCGGAGGATTTCACACCTGTAAAACCGTCAGGGTGGGGATACTGGAAAGGAAATCCCTTTACTAAAACTAAGGGTGCTGAAAACTATTTAGCAGCAGTTTTTCCGTACCGAAATCTGAGATCTGACCTGGCAGGCAGGAACCTTATGTGATAGTCCTAGAACGTTGCAGGTGGAGATGTTTTATTTGGTTTTGTTTTTAATCTGGTTTTATTTTTTAAGAAAATTACAGTTAGCAAGCCATGTAATGGCTCTAATGCTCACTCTTCTCCACAAAAAGAGAAGGGAAATTGTCACTTTCATTCCAGGTTCTCTCTCTCAAAGCATTTATCACAGCAATTTAGTTTCTAGACAAGTACATATGTACTTTGGATTTAATTCATCATGAATTTTTTAAAGTGAACATAATTTTTACCCAGTTGGTCACACCTTGGGTGTATTCACAATGTGTTTGATTAATAATCTTTTGGTATTTATGCAGCAGCTATGCATACCACATTGAGGGTAGCCTGGACCTGGTTCACCCCTGGCTAGTTGAGTGGAAGCATGCTAGGCCCTGTGTATCCACTGTGTATTTCAGCCCACTAAATGGAGCATTTGCTAAATCATTCTCTGTCTGCCCCTTCAAAGTATCATGGGAAGTCCCAGGGCGGCTTTCAACCAGTGGTGACAGCCTCCTCACGTCTTCACCTGTTCTCCACATCGTTTTCCCTATCGAGGCAGACAGTGGCCTAAGAGGAACTGAATCAGAATGACTTCATTGTTCACAGGTCAAATGTTCTGTTGCCTTTCAGGTTGCTATTTTTAATGTGTCTGCTGTTCTCAGTGCAAGGGATTCTCAGAAGCTTGCTATTTGCAGAAAAAATCTCAAGTAAAATCAGATTTGGTCACAAAGGCAAAAGATGTCAATAAGAGATACATCTGGAACTATTTGTCATGTATAAATAAATATATAGTTATTTGTTATTTATAAAGATGACTTCCCTATTCTTTCTTTCTTTATTTTTTGAGACAGAGTCTCACTCTGTTGCCCAGGCTGGAGTTCAGTGGCACAGTCATGGCTCACAGCAACCTCCGCCTCCTGGGTTCAAGCGATTTTCCTGTCTCAGCCCCCAGGTAGCTGGGATTACAGGCGCACACCACCACAGCTGGGTAACTTTTGCATTTTTAGTAGAGATGGGGGGGTTTCACCATGTTGGCCAGGCTGGTCTCGAACTCCTGACCTCAAGTGATCTGCCCACCTTGACCTCCCAAAGTGCTGGGATTACAGGCGTGAGCCACCGCGCCCAACCTACCCTATTCTTATTTCATGAATAGAAATGCATCTTCAAAAAATAAACTTTCTCCAAAACTCATGAAATGTATCTACCTCGATAGGTTCAGTTGGTGTAAGTTAGTAATCAAGAGCTACCTGCTATGTGAGTTAAAATATTTTGATGATCAAATGCCCTTGTTGCCCAGCAAGCATGTTATCATCTGACAAGCTTATCAGGACACCCTCCTGGCACTGTGGCTCTCTGTTCCCCCAGGGGCCATAACACCATTTCTTCATGCCACTGACACCCGCCATTGTGCTCAGTCCAGCATTTTGTTTAATCCCTGTGGTAATCCTGAGAGGTTTTGTGCTCCCATTGTACAAACGAGGAATTAGGCTCAGAGAGATTGTATGATTTGGTGAGAGACACAGGATTTAAATAAAACTCACATTTGTCTGTTCCTAAAGTCTTGTTTTTAACCACACACGATCTTGATAAATCCACTTAATCACATACCTGAATCACGTAGGGAGCACCGATAGACTGTAGGCAGCGTGCCAGACTGAGGAGTAATGACCAGGAACTCTTGCGTTAGCTCCTTGAGGATGTAGAAATAGACAATGGGCCCTGAAGCTTCCTTGCTGGGGGTGTATCTGAACCAATAACTTGGTTATCCCACCCTTCCCCAACCTTGGTCTCAGGGATCTGAACCAGAAAATTGACTTTCTTTTGTCTCGATCCTGTTTTTCAGTTCCACGCACTCTCCTCTCCTCAGTCTCCTTTCCCAAGCACCCCCACCTCACGGCGGGCCTTGCACAGAACACTGTCGGACGAGAGCATTTACAGTAGCCAGAGGGAGCACTTTTTCACCTCCAGGGCATCACTTCTGGACCAAGCCCTGCCCAACGATGTCCTCTTCAGTAGCACGTACCCTTCTCTCCCCAAGTCACTCCCATTGAGGAGGCCTTCTTACACCTTAGGAATGAAATCGCTGCATGGTAAGTGGTCTTTCAGCTGCAGCCTGGACAGCCCTGTTGATGATGGTCAGTGTCCCCAGACGTGGCTGCCACTCGGTGTGCTCAGAGAGGGAGGGGTCCTGTATCCATGCTCAGATGGTCTCAGCTCACCCGCCCCTTCATCATTTGCCCTCTCTCTCCTGTAATCCCAGACCACCACAGTCACCCAGGATGCTTGCTAGAAGTAACAGATTCCCACACTGGACCCAAGACCTCCTGAATTTGAATCTCCAAAAGAGTAGTCTGGGAATTGGTATTCTTAGCAACCATGCCAGCTGCTGTTTTGATTGAGCAAAACTGGCTAGCACTAGATTAGTTATTTCTTAGAGAGTTGTATCCACGGCTTCCTATAGCCACTGTAAGAACCCAGACTTGCCATTGCTCTCGGTCTTTCCCAGGCTGTAAGGAAATTGCCTGTGGTGTCAACCACTCATTTGTTGACTCGTTGATTTATTCATGCAGTGAGCAGGCAAGCATTATGTAAGGAAAAGGCCTGTGGATAATGGGTACCTCCATGTTCTTGCACCTGGTCCACATATGCCTTGTTTGCTTTGTGACCCAACTAGATCCCTGTTTTATTAAGGGCGATGTTCTGGGACTCGGGATTTAAAATTTGGTTTTTCCCTTTTTCCTGTCTCTGTCCCATTCCATTCCAGGGCTCGACACCTCCCCTCATAGCTGTGGCCCAGCACAGCAGATGCCTGTCATGGAACCAGTGTTCCTGATCATTCACCGGATGCACTGCCGTCACCCTTCCTCCCTTCTGTCCTTTTTCCTTTTGCGAACTCTGCTGCAGCTTTTATATCTCTGGTGTCCATTCATACCCGTGTTTCTTTTCCTTCTGCTGCTTCTCTGGAACAGTAATTTCTTTACATCTCTTGCTTTTGCTGCCTTATTTTTGAGCTCTCAGCCCACACTCATGAATGTTCCTCCATGTCTCCGTCCTACTCACTGCTCAGCAGCACAGTCCCACCCACCCTGCTCGCCCCGGCAGGCATCACACAAGGCTCATGCCAACTTCCCCTGCTCCCTCCCCCATCCACCTGCAGCTTATATCTGGGTTCTCTTTGCTCCAGGAAGTCACCTCCAATGAACCAAGGTTGGCACATGAAATGACCACTTTTTATCATCAGACTCCAGAATAAGCCTTCTGGTAGTGACCTCCTGCCCCTAACCTTTTTCTCTCCTTCTCTCCCTACATCAGGGTCAGTCTTCCCTGAATTCCATTTTTCCTGCCTTACTTTGATTGCTCTCTTATTTCCCTGTACTTTTAATTTTGCCTTTGCAGTGTAAAGGTAACCCCTTTGTGAAGTCTTCTCTGCATGTGTCATGTCAGAGTAGGCCCTGAGTCGTAGAAGCCTACATTCCAAAAGAGCAGCTCAGAAATCTGCCTCCCCACACATGGTCATTGTCCAGACGAGGAGTCCTGGGACTAAAGCCCCATGTGAGTCCACAGTGGAAGGGAAGGAACAGGCAGCCCTCTCTGAGGCCCTTCCCATCAGCTTTTCTTGTTTTCCTGAATGGGATAGCAGCTGCAGTGATTTCACATCCTAACCAAGCAGTCCTCATTGAACTGATCCCTCAGCCCTACCTTGCTTGGTGACTTCCACTGAAATGTGTTTGGGGGATGAGGAAGGGTGACTTCTTTCATCCCCCCACATGGAAAGTCGGGCCCCAGAGATAAAAGGGCAGAAGGATTGTGAGTTACAGAATTATCTGTTCCCCCTCCTTACCCTTGGTGGGAGCACATTTAAGTAGAACTTAACGTTTAATATCTTGCAGTATTTGTTAACTTCCATTTACTCATAATTTTGCTAATTTTAAGCACAGTAATAACCAGCAGCTGTACTTCAGAGAAGTTCTTTTTGTAATTTGAAAGGGAAAACAAAGCACTTAATACACTGGCTTACCGGGCTGTCATAATACATGAAACTCTTTAACTCCTGGTGAACAGGTCTTTCTGGAGTCACTTAAGTATTCTAGCTGAGCATTTAGCTTTAACTTTGTGTTCGCATGGACCTGAGTGTTGCAGTCGCCTTCCAAGGGTGCTCCTTCTCGTGGACTGGTTTGCTCTGCCCTCGCTTCCACCCAGCTTCTGCCTACTGAGGGCATTTTTATGTCATGAGCAACATTTTCCCTGGACCCCAACAGCCGTCGTTCCTGTTATCTGCCTGCATTAACCTGAGCAGTAGGAGCTGCCTTCAGTGTTCAGGGTGGCTCACTCTGCCCAGTCCTCCCTGCCCCAGGCTAGGCAGAGCTTAGTTGTTAATATGTCAGTTTGTTGTTACAATGGTTTAATATTTGTATTCAATAAATTGTCCCCTTAGAAGAGCTTGGGATGTTAGACTGCTGCAACCCAAAATTGATCCAAAGAATAGCTCGTGTGATGACTGCATCCTTGGCAAGAATAATACCAGTTCCACCCCTAAAATCACCTTCCTGTCTTAGCTCTGTCTGAGTAACCCAGCACACTTAAACATCCCTTGATTTGCCCCTCACACCCCCTTGGACACCTTTGACCATGGAACCCAGTGGGCTGCCCCTGAATAGCAGACAGGGCAGGCATGGGCCTTCTGTCCCTTACCACTCCCAGGCCAGATAAAAACAAACCATATTAAACTGGGTGCAGTGGCTCACGCCTGTAATCCTAGCACTTTGGGAGGCTGAGGCTGGTGGATCACGACGAGGTCAGGAATTCAAGACCAGCCTAGCCAACATAGTGAAACCCCGTCTCTACTAAAAATAGAAAAATTAGCTGGGCATGGTGGTACATACCTTTAGTCCTAGCTACTTGGGAGGCTGAGGCAGGAGAATTGCTTGAACCTGGGAGGCGGAGGTTGCAATGAGCCGAGATCGTGCAACTGCACTCCAGACTGGGCTACAGAGTAAGACTCTTGTCTCAAAAAATAAAAAAATAAAAAAAATAAGCTCTATTGTCCCCTCTAATAGGAAGAAACATCCCTGGTCTGGCTCCAAAATCCACCTCTCTGTTGAAGTAGGCCTCTTCTTCCCGGCCCAAATCCCTTGACTCTGCGGGAAAGGAGGTGCTTGTGTTGCCCAGGCCCTGCTGTGGACAGACAGCTCTCACAAAAGCAGACTTAGTGCCTCAGTGCAAAACTAACTTGGTCATGACTCACTGTTGGAAGGGAGATAATGGGAAGTTGTAAAAAAATGAAGACAGACTAGAGGAAGCCCATTCCTATTTCAAGTCAGCTTTAGAATAGCCACTAACAGCCTGCTAACCTGGACATTGATAACAGTCACAAATGGCTTACAATCTGTTGTGGTAACAGGAAACAGGTAAGTTTTGAGTGGTTTTCCCACAGGCACAAGAAGCATCTCATTCCTCCTCCTTTCCTGCAGGAGAGTTCTCGGCCTCCGACAGCTCCCTCACTGACATCCAGGAGACCCGCAGGCAGCCTATGCCTGACCCTGGCCTGATGCCCCTGCCTGACACTGCTGCGGACTTGGATTGGTCCAACCTGGTAGATGCTGCCAAAGCCTACGAGGGTGAGTCCACTGAATCCACACAGGACAGCCCAGGATCCTGCAGGGCTACCCTGTGGGGTGCCGGCGGAGTGAGCAGTGTCCGTCAACTCTACTTCTCTGGACACACTCACATCATATGTGCCTCACCAGATGAGCTACCAGTTACTGAGCACTCAGTAGAGACCAGACCCTAAGCTGGACACTTAAGCACATGTTTTATGTAATCAGATGCCACCTGGTGTTTCCTCCACAGGATTCATAACATGAATGCCTCACCTCCTCTGTATATGGGAAGGGCAGTGGGGAGAGGAATCTCAGCTGTCCCTTGACTGAAAAGAACACGTATCCAGAGAGGATCTTTCATCACGTCACAAAGACGTTGTTGCTAAGTGTCACAGTGCTTGCCCTGCTTGGCCACGCGCCTGTCCTGACAAATGTGGGGCGTCTCCCTTGCCGTTCTCCCTCGTCTCTGTGTGCAGTAGCACATTGTCTGTCTGCATTGTCTCCTTGCCAGCCTGCTGGCCGTGTGCTCGCTTTAGGCTGGCAGTTCTTAAATGCAGGTCCTCAGACTGGTACTGATCTTGTCTGCTATAATGAAAACAGAAAAAGTAGTGCACTATGTGTGTGTAGACATAAGATTGTCAGCTGGGTTTTTTGTTTTGTTTTTTGAATGAAGACTGACTTTTTTCTACATTTAAAGATCTTTCTAAAATTTATAGTTCTTATTCTTTACAAAATTATAGCAGGTGATTTTTTTTTTTTTTTTCTGTTTTTGTTGTTGTTGTTGCTCTTAATTAGGAGAATTGAAAATTGCTCTTTAGTCAAGTCTGAATTTTGGGGGGAGATTTACTAGGCCACAGAACCTGTAAGTCGGGCAACCATGGAGTGGTCAGCAGCGGATCCTTTTACCTTCATGCTGTTTATTTAGCAGATGGAAATACCTAGTTCTGACTTGATTTTTCAATTTGTTGGTTAATCTCCTTCATATACAAATGGTAGAAGTTTTGGTTTTTAATAGGAGATTATTTTAAATTTGATTTAGTTTTCTTGGCTTAAATTTTAACTTGGTATGTTTTGGAACACAGGTGGTATGGATTTATGTTAAAGCCAACCAGAGTGTCCAGGAATCTTGTGGAAGACATACTTCAAGAAGTTTTAAGTATAATGCTAGCTCTCGAATGCATTTATTTCATTGCTGAGTGGAAAGCCTTGGTCTGGAAATTTGGCACAAGGACTGTTTCCAGAGAAACATTTCATAGAATGCTACTGTGATGAGCAGGGAAGAGGAAGAACTAGAAATTGACTCACAGATGTTTTTTAAAGGGAAATTACAATGGTACAATCCTCTTACAGCTAAAACAGTCATATTTTTCCCTGTGAGAGCTGGGAAATAAGATTTCCAGTGCATCCTGCACTGGAAATACTAGACATGACTGCCAACTAGACCACTTGTTGACTTTGATAGATAGGGCCCAGGGATGTGGTTCCAAAATACTCAGTGGTTTCTTCTCTCCTTTCCAGTCCAGAGAGCCTCGTTTTTTGCTGCTAGTGATGAAAACCATCGCCCCTTGAGTGCTGCATCCAACAGTGATCAGCTGGAGGACCAGGCTCTGGCCCAGATGAAGCCTTTCAGCAGGTTGGTCCCCGTGCGAGGGCAGCACTCTGTACCTTGTGTCACACCTGCCAGTGACTGCAGCTGTGGGGAAAAGAGATGGAAGCCACACGGAGTAGCTGAGTGAAGCTCATCACCGCAGGGCCACTTTACATTTTAGTCAGAACGCTTTGTAACTAAATACAATAGATATAATTAAACTATTCTTGATGACTTATATGGCCATAATGACGAATATTCATTATTATTTAATGCCATAATACATTTATGCCCTCAGGACCAGTTGGGTCAGGTAGGAGAGAGCATTTGCTCTAAGTATCCCCGCGCTCTGTGCTGTGTAGTCCTGCAGTGTGGGTTTTCAGTATCTTCCACAGTGTCACTGATGGTCATGCTTATACATGCGCTTGCTGAGTCCTACTGGTTTGAGATGTAGCCATGATGCCTTAGCTGCAATTGCATGAGTAGCTAAGACCACACACTTGGGGACCAGAGACGACCTGCCTATCACATCAGCTCCCCAGCTTCCTTCCCACACACAGGGGAGCAACTCCTCTTTCAAAGCCCACTAGAGATCCCAGAGCCTCCCTGGGAATCATTTTACTGTTTGACAATTATGTCCGCCAGAAAGTACCTCTTGTGCTGCCAGAGAGACCATTTTCACTATTGTGCTTCATTCTTTAGTCGTGAAGATGCAGCATCTTTAACAAAGGAAGCTATTGATTTCCTGCAGTTCAAGCTTGTATTACCTTTTTTTAAGATTACCATTTTATTTTGTAAAGTAAAAATACTCATTGGGTCGCCATACCGAGTAATTTGACATTGAAAACCATTTTATAAATACAGCCTCCTCAGATTAAAAAAAAAAATCCCAGCCATGGAGGCCCCTGCCAACATGGTCTTGTTTCTTGTTCCCAGCAGTAAAGATTCCTCTCCCACTCTGGCTTCTAAAGTGGACCAGCTGGAAGGTATGCTGAAGATGCTTCGGGAAGATTTGAAGAAGGTAAACACGTATTCTCAAAGCAAATTGCCCAGTCTGTGCAAACTGCCCTTGAACCTTGAGAGCCCTTTTTAAGTAGCGTAGTGAAATAAGATGTGGGTGTCTTCTCGGTGCCTGCACGTGTTTGGGGCTGCAGGGATCTCAGTTGCCACTGGAACACACAGTGCAAGGAGGCGTTCGGCGTCAGGCGTACAGAAAAACTGTTCACTAATTTGCGAAAAGCTTTGAACCCCAGCCAGCCCCACCTGGGTCCTCTCCTGCCCTCCCCACTCCTTGTGTAATGTGTTGGTAGCCCAGACTCCCATGTAGTTGGTGTTACTGGGGCTTTTGCACCAAAAGAACTGAATGTTTTGCTTTTTGGGCAGCCTTGACTATACCAAGACATCAACCACCAAAACAATTGTCTAAAGTTTAAGACAATCCTGACTAGCAAGGACGTTAAAATACACCTTAATGTACTTACATTCCAGCATTACTTACAGCTAATCCTGCGAGGTTGAATCTCTCTAGAAGCCCTGTTCCCTGAGCTGAGAGTGTCTTAGCACCTGATACCAGGCTGTTTAGACAGGTGTTTGGAGGAACAAAAAACAGAAATGGGCAAAAGATCAAAACAGGTCCGTAGCTACTTCTCAGAAGAGCTGGGCAAGGTGGGGCCACACCTCTTAGCTTTTCTACTTCACTCTACCTCCCAGGAAAAAGAAGACAAAGCCCACCTTCAGGCGGAGGTGCAGCACCTGCGAGAGGACAACCTGAGGCTACAGGAGGAGTCCCAGAATGCCTCGGACAAGCTGAAGAAGTTCACGGAATGGGTCTTCAACACCATAGACATGAGCTAGGGAAGGCTGAGGAGGACAGGGGAAGGGCCCGGACACTCCCTCCAGTGAGTGTCCTGCAGCCCTTTTCCTTCCATAGAAAGCATCCTCAGAGCACCTTCCCTGGCTTCCTACTCTGCCCCCTTTCGGGGAGTGCACAACACAATAGTTGCAGATCAACAATCATCACCTGCCTTTTGTAGAAAAGAAAAACAAAAAAAGTAAATAAAAATTTTAAACAGTAAAATAAAAGTTTAACTGCTAAAATGTGAATGTCTTTATTTTTTTGCACAATATCTTTATCTGTTATGTATTTAAGAAGAAACTGGGCCTTGGACCAGGGCGCCTCCTGGCCCATCCGCCTCTATTCCCATCAGCTTTCTTATCAACTTCAGGTAACCCAAGCTTTCCCTTGTTATTCTAACAAATGTCATTATTCCTAGAAAAAGAATGTTTTTATAACTTGTTTGGGGAGTAGAGAGGGATATTTCCTTACCTTCTTCCCTAAAATGCCTGGAGAGGGAGTTGCTTTGAGAAAATGCCTACCTCCCTTGAATGACTCGTGCATGAGCTAGTGCTGTTTGTACCTGTCCTCCAGAGATCAGCAGACCAGGGTTATTTAACAGCAAGTCAGTAAACCAGAGCACCTCTGACAGTGCTTGCAGGCCACACCCCTTCTCAGTCCTGCATTGTGAGGTCATTTCCTGCTTCTCCCTTTCCCCAGGAAGATGGTCCCACTTGTGCTGCAGGACTCTTTTTTTGTTTGGCTTAATTGAGCCCCACTAAATTGGAATCAACCTATCTTACAGCTTCCTGGCTCCAAACAGTAATTGGTTTCAGAATGCCCTCAAACTAAAACCTTATTATCTGTATGCATTTTGAATGCATTTTGGTCAAAGTATACGTCGTTTTAAAGATTTTTAAAGACAAAAATGTGGCACAATTGGTTTTTCTAGCTTGCTCAAAATGACCATATCTCTAAATTAATCTTTCTCTCCAGAGCAAGACTTCACCAGTATTTGTAACTAGGAAAAGCTAACAGTGAATGTTTGTGAATTTTAATCCTTGATTGTTAGAAGCAATGATTGTGATAGTAGAATGGGCTTTTGAAATCTGCATGTCCCAGTGTGAAATTTCAGCACGGTATTTTCTGCATCCTTTCGTGGCCATCCAAAGGATTCCACTGCAGAAATTATTGATGCACTATTTTTCCTGTCTTGTGATGCAGGCTGCTTCGGGCCCCTGGGGCACTCTTTCAAGGCCCTCGCTGCTGTAGAGCACAGAGACATGGGGCTGGCCAGTGTTGACTGACCTGAGGAGACCCCTTTGTTCGTTGCCTTTGGAACTGTCACTAAACCGACCCCTCTGCCCTTTCAGTGGCAACTCTGGTCTAAGGGAACATTCAGCACTCTAGCGGCATCTGATTGGAAGTTCCCTCCCCCAAGGAATCTCAATTCCTTCCTCTCTCCATCCCTGAAAGAAAACAGGATGGATTTTCCTCTCTTCTCCCCGCTACATTCACTACCAGATTTTTATGCTACAGTTTCATTCTTGATTGTGATTTCTCCATGGGATTTTTTTTTCTGGTGACATTTCTATCATGGAAATAGGAAGATTTCGGAGTGCTTTGTAAAGATTTCAATTGTCTGTCTCTTTCTCTCTTTGACTTGTATGAAGGAGATTGTACATTGCCTGATACCTCTTTGTAAATGAGAAATATTGCTAACATCCAAGCATTCTGAAGTCTTGCTTATCCTTCTGAGTTTAGTTCTCATTTCATTTTACATTTTGTTTGGGGACTTGGGGCAAGCTATTTATTAGAGTTTTGCAACAGAGTTCTTGTTTGAAGCCTCTAAAGACTACTTGTAAAATTCAAAGAATAAAATTCATTTTAAACGCTCTTTTAAAACGCTTTGGTATTATTGCTTGAGGTTTCCTTACTTGAAAGACCGCCCAATAACTCATTGACCCTCCTTGCATCCGAATTTTTTCATCAAGCTTTATTAACACTAATCATGATTCTTGAAAATTTCTGTCCTTTTTAGAATGTTAATAAACTTTTTTACTCTGTCCACATGTCGATAGGTAATTACTATTTTGCCTTCTCTGCTTATGATTTAATATTTGCAGAGCACTTCATAATTAGCTTCCTCTTCATTATCCACACGTGGATTTTTCATAACATTGTTATTCTCTGAGACCAGCATAGTTTTGGGCTGCATCTCCTAGCTCTCAATGTCAGATGTTGTGTGCCAAGGGAATACAAATGCCTGTTAATATTAGGCTGTGCAAAATATAATTAGAAAAGTTAATCTACTGAAAAAAAATCAGTGCATTCCAAAGTCAAACTGAACCATTTTTTTTTTTTAATCCACCATGTCACTGTTCCTCTCCAGCGGTGCAGCTAATTGAGTGCTGGCAGTAGAGTTTATTCCTTGTATTTGGTTCAACAGTTTTACAGATTCTAGAGTTCTTGGACTAGGATAAGACTGGATGCCACAAAATATTCCAATTAACAAGCTCAAAAGGTCTGTTTAGACCGTGATTCGTACATGGTTTACAGGGCTTATATGTTAATTCTGTAGGGCTTGGCACATGGGTTGGGAGCTCCTGGGAGAAGGTGCTGTTGGGCCTGCATTAATGGTAGATCATCCATGAGCTGACTGGGAAGGCCAGCTGCTTGCGCTCCAGATCTGGTGCTGGTAATAAGCTGGGCTGGGTTACTAACTCCTTAGGTGGGGATAAGAACGACAGTCCAGGGGCAAAGAAAATGGGCCCAGCAAACTTACACTGTTTGAGTCTAGTTAAATGTAAGATGATGATCTGAACCCAGATTTCAGTCTCGTAGGTGCAATGTTTTGAGCAACTGTGAAGTGCTGTTTCCCCAGAATAAACAAAGTGTTTATTAAAGAGCAAGATGGCACACGTTGGTCAGAAACACCCAGTGAAGACTGGCCGGGTGTGAGGGCTGACACCTGTAATCCTGACACTGGGAGGCCAAGTCAGGAGGATTACCTGGGCCCAAGAGTTCAAGACTAGCCTGGGCAACATAGTGAGACCTCATCTCTGCAAAAAATAAAATTAGCTGAGTATAGTGGCACATGCCTGTAGTTCCAGCTACCTGAGGTGGGAGGATAGATTGAGCCCAGGAGGTCGAGGCTGCAGCAAGCTGGGATTGCCCTACTGCACTCCAGCATGGGCAACAGAGACCCTGTCTCAAAAAAAGAAAAAAAACGACTTGGATAATGTTAAATATGACCTGTGTCCTGTGTGATTTTAAAAGAATAAAGATGTCGCAGTAATGTTGGATACTTTTTCTATGTATGAATTTTGTCACTAATGACCCTTCCATCAGCATCATCTTTTGAGAAAAAGACATTTAACTTCGACTGGGACTTAAATCCCATCCATTACTTACCATCTGCGTTCTTAAGAAAATTACCTAATCTCTGAGCATGGTTTCCTCATCTGGTAAACTAGTAACAGCCTCATGTTTTAAGAATTAAGCAGAACCAGACAGGTAAAGGCAGTGACTGGCAAATCGTACACACTCAATAAACATCGAGTGACTTCCTTTGTCCTACATCTCTGATATGTTCGTGCTTTTGTTGTTTTTCCAGAACAGAGTCCTGATGTATTAATAGCAGAGTTTTTTAAATCCTTAGAAGTGAGTCTATACCGCGACTCCCCGACTCCCCGACAAGCACCAGATCATGTCTTTCCTTAAGTAGAATTGCTTAAGGGACGGAAGAGTCAGAATGAGCTCGTCCACTTTGCTTCATATTGGTCGGTGCTTTTAACCCTTTGCTATAAACTTTAGAACAGCGACTCCAACTTGAGCTTGCATCCGAATCACCTGGAGAGTTTGTCAAAACACAGGTCATGTGACTGCACCCCCAGGATCTGTAATTGTGCAGGTATTAAATAGAAAATACTTAAATTTTCTGCAAGTTCCCAGGTTATTCTTTAGAAGAATACGGTAAACAGGAGAATAGCCATAGGAGCCAGCATTAAAAGAAATAGAAACTAAGGTATGAGGCACTCACCGTGTCCAGATAACTGAGTATTATGTGGACAAGTTAACCGTCCACAGACTACCTTGCAGGGGGAAACAGGCTTAAATTGTAACTCGAAAATTCAGTTAGATAAAAGAACTTTATTTTCCTTTTTTACTAAAATGGTGATTCAGAGCTCCCTGTGTGTGAAACTTGACTATTTTAAATTCGTGTGTTACCTAGATGGAGCTGGAATTCCTTTACCACCATTAATTATATGAGACTAGGTACCAGGTTAGCAAGGGGGTGACCTTGGTGCTCTCAGAGCAGATGACAACTTGGGATGGCAGAGCTACAGAGGAAAGCAGGGCCTGGGGTGGCAGGTGCAGAGCCCTGGAGCCAGGCCCTCAGTGTTGTGGCCACAGGGGATGTGGGGTGAGGTGGGGTTGGCAAGGGACAGAGATGGGAAGACTAGGTTCCAGGCTGAGAATGTTAAATTCAAGTCACTGACTTCCACGATCAGCCCAGCCTACTCACCCAGTCTCCAAGATCCTATGAAACCTCAAAGTTAACAAGAAAAGCACATTTCACAACTGCCCTCATCCCTGTCCCACATGGTTCAGAAATGTTTACTTCAGGGCCCATGCTGCACAATAGCCTGTTTTCTCTGCTATTGTCCAAAGAAAAGACAGAAGGAAGGACTTGCGGCTCCTCTGTATCCTTTACAAAAACTGACTCAAACACTCGAAGACACGGCTGTCTTTTCTGAGAAGATAATTATCCCCTTGGGGTTTTCATTCCTAGTGCCTAGCCTCCTCTATTGCTCCTCTCTGCGGATCCCCCTCCTCTCCTGGGCCTGCCAGCATTGTGCTTCCTTGCACCTTGTCAGATTATGCCCTTCCGGTCCTCCACCCTTTCAAATCAGACATCTCCTGTCTTGCCTGTGTGTGTGTGAGTCATCACACCTGAGACCCAAGAGAGCGTTCCACCTTCCCTTCCCTCATTACACCTCTCATTATACCCTTTCAGTCCCACTTGCCTTCAGTCCTGTGAACAGGCATCTCTCAAAGTTCCTTCCATTACTTACTCTCAATTAGCGCATCTCATTATGCCTCCTAATCAGCTCCTCTGCCAGGCACAGCCCCACCTTTAAACACAGGCAGCTCATTTTATCCTTCCATTTGTATCTCTCATGACCCATTTTCAACCTGAATGATCTCCTAGACCAAATACCCTAAGCTCTGGGAACCTCACTCCCTGTCTTTATGTAAATGTATTCCTTCAAAGATCTCATAATAGGTTCTGTTGATGCATCTGATTCATTTTTCTTACCCAAAGTGTCGTGTCCTTTTAAGTGGCCCGAACTCCCTATACATTAGATCTTGTTAGTGCACCCCTGAATCTCTAATAAGCTCACCCAATCATCTCTCTCCTGTGCAAGACTGTAATTCAGCATTTAAGAAAAGCATCACAAAATGGCTATCTGCCAATAAAATCCAACTCTTTTGCAAAAGTATAAACTGCTTGGGAGGGGATGGTTTCTCCAGTTTGCCACTGATGTTCCCACTCCATATTGCCTTAAGTGCTCCCAGCTCACTGCACACATCTAGGTAACTTGCCTGGTATGAAGGCATTTGAGTTGGTGTCCTCTGAATCCCATCACCAAACCCAAGGAAGCCATTTCCTTCCCCAAACCACACCCCCATCATAAGCCCACCCACCCTCACCTACCCTGTGTTCCTGGGAGTGAAAAACATTTAAGAAGGGAGTTTTATGCCAATTCAAAGAGCAAACAGTAAATTACTAATAAAGTTGCCAGGAGGTGGTCCTTTAGTCACTGGTCTTAGTGAAAAGGTAGGATGGATTTGTAAGTGACCAAGTAATTTTTTTAACGAGCTTAAGGGTATTTGAAACAGTTACTTCTCATAAGAAGCTTAAACATTGCTCTGTAATCTTAAGACAATAAATATGCTTAGCAAACTCTTTTTTTATTTATAATTAGTACAAAGATAAACTCATCCCAATGTAGGTACATTTCAAATTAATGAGGCTATGCCTATTAAAACATGCACCATAAATGTGCCTAGCTTAATATAAACAACACTAGCTGGAGTGGGAGTGAGGACTTCATTGACAGGCACTGCCAACAAGCAATTCTACTTAAGGAAAGACAAGACCTGGTGCATGTCGGGGAGCAGGGGTGTGGACTCACTGCTCACTAAGGATTTGAAAAACCGTGGTGTGAAAGACAAATTGGCGGCCAGGCACAGTGGCTCACACCTGTAATTCCAGCACTTTGGGAGACCAAGGAGGGCAGATCACAAGGTCAGGAGTTCAAGACCAGCCTGGCCAAGATGGTGAAACCCCATCTCTACTAAAAAATACAAAAACATTAGCTGGGCATGGTGATGGGTGCCTGTAATCCCAGGTACTCAGGAAGCAGAGGCAGAGAACTGCTTGAACCCGGGAGGCAGAGGTTGCAGTGAGCCAAGATGGTACCACTGCACTCCAGCCTAAGCAACAGAGTGAGACTCCATCTCAGAAAAAAGAAAAACAAAAAACAAAAACAACTGGCCTTGATCTTTGTGGCCCAAGAGGCAAAATAGGGACCAGTGAATGCAAGTTACAGGGAACAGATTTTGTCTTCAAGGCAGTTGATCAGTGGTGATTGGGCGGTGTCCTGAGCTTGAAGTAGAAACCAGCTTTAAGAATCACTTTGCAAAGAACCTATCTCTTCACCTTTTTTAGTGGACACTTGCTGTCTTTAAGTAAACTTAGAATCATGAATCACAGAATCAAGATGGAAAGGATCTTTAAAGTTTACATATTCTATCTCCCAGCCCAGGTTCCAAGCTCTGCCTCACTGTCCTGCCACATGTTCAGCCACCTGTCTTTGGTTATACAAGTGATGGGGAACTCTCTACTTCCTGAGGCTGCACACTTGATCTTTCAATGCTTCCTTTTATTCAGGGGAAGTCCATTTCCCTTTAACGTTTTTGTTTGACAGGGTCTCTCTCTGTGGCCCAGGCTGGAGTGCAGTGGTGTGATCATGGGTCACTGTGACCTTGAACTCCTGGGCTCAAGCCATCCTCCTGCCTTGGCCTCCCAAAGTGCTGAGATTACAGGTGTAAGCCACCACGCCTGATCTCCCTTTAATTTTTACAACTACTTCCAGTCCTATCACTTCAAGTTTTACAAACAAATATGTTTCTCTTCCCAGATAATAACCACTAATTTTTTAGAAAATGTCAGGTCTTCCCAATGTCATGTCTTCCCCAGGACAAAAATTCTCTATTTCCTTGACTTTTCCTCATTTGTCATGGCTTCCAGCCCCCTTCCCACCATATTATAATCATATCTAACATGTATTAAGGAGATAATCACTTTGTGTGCATTATCCTATTGAGTCCTCACAATAGTCCTGTGAGATGGATGCTATTAATGTCCCCATTTTACAGAACAATCAACAGAGTCATAGAAAGTTTAAATAATTTGTTTTCAGTAGAATAGTGCATGGTGAATGGCAGAACTGGGATTCAAACACAGCCCTCTGATTCTAGAACCAATATTTAATCTGTATTTTCTCAGTCTTATTGGTCTCAACCTATCAGTCCCCTGCATGGCCTGGTTGCATGAAGCTTTGCCCAAGAGATCTAGACAGCAGCATCATTGGCATAGGGTTGTAAATGGGGTAGGGGTTAGGGAACAGGAAGGACAACAAAAGTGTACCTCCAGGCCAGAGGACTCAGAGGAAACAACCTCTCCTGGAAGGCTCTTAGAGGAGAAGGGCCTTTAAAATTCTTCAACAGTCTCTCTTGGCCAGGTGTGGTGACTCACGCCTGTAATCCCAGCACTTTGGGAGGCCAAGGCAGGAAGATCACTTGAGGTCAGAAGTTCGAGTCCAGCCTGGTCAACATGGTGAAACTCCATCTCTACTAAAAATACAAAAATTAGCTGGGCATGGTGGCGGGCATGCAATCCCAGCTACTTGGGAGGCTGAAGCAGAAAACCTGGGAGTGGAGGTTGCAGTGAGCCAAGATAGTGCCATTGCACTCCAGCCTGGGTGACAGAGCGAGACTCCATCTTAAAAAAAAAAAAGAAAAAAGAGTGTTTCAACATTCTCTCATTTAATATAGAGAGAGGTTCCCTCTATGAATTTCAATTCAAGGAGACATCTTCCTATCGAATTCCAGGCAAATCTGAAGATAAAAGAGGCTTTGAGAAACTCAGTGGTTCTCAGACTTAAGAATGCAAGAGCATCACCTAGAGAAGTTGTTATATTCCTATTTCTGGACTCCAGGCTCAGAGATTCAGTGTTAATAGATCCAAGCTGGAATCATAGAGCCTTCATTTTAATAAGTGGCCCTAGTATGTATGACTTGGGTGGGCACTGAACTACTCTTCAAGGAAACTCTGTCCTAAGCTTTCCAAAGCCCTTGGCTAGCTCTTCTGAGCCAGGGAGAAGCATGTTAAGGTGAGGGCGTTGTCAGACTTCAGATTCGTGAATGCTTTGCCACTCCTCAATAGTTGAGGAATGTCTGGCCAGAATGGTGCTTTCATGAGAGGACAGAGGGAACTTCGGAGCAGCCATTTACTCAGTGGCTGATAGTTCTTAGCCTCATCCCACACTACACTTGGGTTTGCCTTTTTTTAAACTAAGAAGCATTTGCTTATTGGAAACCAATTAAAATCTTTGTTTCAAAACCAACTTGTAAATATTGTATATAACACTCTTCCCTCCTTAGGACAAACTGCAACAATGTTAATTTTACACTCGGGTCTAATCAGATCTCGTTATTGATGTTGCTGTAATACCCTCTGCTGCTGGTTCTGTATCATTATCCTTGAGCAGGTAGGAGGCATGGATTTCAAAGTTGGTCCCTGTTTTCAGCAATTTAAAGACAAAGAGGAGATTTCCAGTTTATACCTTGAAGCCCATCTATCAAAAAACTGTGCCCAAGGTCTTTGCAGTTGGCTTGCTAAAGCAACAGATTGAGAGGAACAAAATAAGCCCAGTTTCCAAGTGTAAACCCCAGCAAAAGCCCAAATGCCTCCTGACTGACTGCCTGCCAAGGTCCACAGAGGGGCACCTGGGAGGCAGTGCTCCTGGTCATGACCTCTTCCTTTATCCAGTGTTCTGGTTATCTATAGCCACTTAAACTACTTCATAATTAGTTGCTTAAAACAACAAGCATATTCTTATCTACTGTTTCACAAGTTGGGAATTTGGGCACGGCTCAGCTGGGTGATTCTTCTGCTCCATATGGCATTCACTGGGGTCACTCAGAGGTATTTAGCTGGCAGCTGAGGTGGTTGGGAGAGTCCAAGGTGGCTTCACTCACAATCTTGACACCTCATGGGGACAGTGGAAGGGAAGGCTGGGCTCAGCTGGGCCCCTTTCCCTGTCCATATAGTCTAAAAGCTCACATGTACTCTCTCTGGCAGGGTGGTTAGACTTTCAACATGGTGTTCAGGGCTCCAAGAGCCTAAAGTAGAAGTTGCCAGTCTTGCAGTGGTGTGATCTTAGCTCACCACAACCTCTGCCTCCCAGGCTCAAGCAATTCTCCTGCCTCAGCCTCCTGAGTAGCAGGGATTACAGGCACATGCCAGTACCACCTGGCTAATTTTTGTATTTTTAGTAGAGATGGGGGTTTCACCATGTTGGCCAGGCTGGTCTTGAACTCCTGACCTCAAATGATCCACCCGCCCTTGGCCTCCCAAAGTGCTGGGATTACAGGCATGAGCCACCACGTCTGGTCAGAAGTTGCCAGCCTTCTTAAAAGCTCGGTCCAGAAATGTCAGAGCATTACTTCCTCATACTTTGTCAAGCCCAGAGTCAAAGAAAGGGGAAATAGGCTCCTTCCCTCAGGAAGGGGCTTGTCAGAGTTCATACCACCTCTCATCTGCCACAGTCAGCCTCTCTTCTCTCTCTCCGCTAAAATCAGCCCCATTCTCCTTTCAGACTCCTCACTCCTCCATCAGGATCAGAATACCAGAATTTCCATCAAGAGCCATAAAAAACCCAGCTGAATACTAATTTCACCTAAGGGAAATTACCCCATTCCTCAGGTAATCCTGGGGACACGGCAGGCCTTTGGAGCATCTGTGCTAAATGGTGAGGCCCTCCTGTTCCCCACTCCTCTCACTGTTCTGGTTTTCTCACCAGCTTTATCTAAGTACCATGATTTGCCATCAGAAGAGACTGGCAGAGGAAGAGGACATCAAACTTCACCCCAGCCTCTCTTTCCACTAAGACCAAGAATCTCAACCCAGAAACCCCATGGCAAAGGCTGACAATTGTTGCAGGTCCCAAGAGGGTCTGAGGCTTTGTGACCTCCAGGATCACCTGGCTCAGTCAAGCTAAAGACCTAAAAAGAGCAGCTATCTATGCCGGCACTTCACTCCTAAGAATGCAAGGTTTGCTATATATTTGGGGCAGCCCTCACCACCTCCAGAAGACCATGTAAGGTCTAGCAGAAGAACAAGAGCACAAAAGGCAGTCAGGAGGCAGCTAGTGTGAGGCAGTACGAGGAAGCCCCAGCCAGCACAGCGTGAGTCTGGGAGTCAGCTACGTTCTTGAGCTTCCTCCTCTGTAGCACCAGGGACAGCCACCATACTTCAGTTGCCAGGATTCATGTTTGCAAGGTCATGACACCCTCTGCCTCGTCACCTAAAGGTACTGGGAGGCAGACTGGCTGCCCTGCCTTCTGCACCTTGAGACTGGGTGTGAGCTCAGCTGTGGGAGACCTGTCAGCTTCAACTCCTCAACATCTCCCTCCTGTGCTCAGCCACATGCCCTGCCAGCTGAGCCCAAATCCTGAACTTGTCAGAGAACTGGCTGTAGGGTACAGCAGGAAGTGGAATCAAGAAAAGCCCTCAGCTGGAGGGAAAAGGCACAACCACAATCCACAAGCTGCAGTGAACATCGCCAGGCATCACTGTGACCCTCTAAGAAAGATGCTGTTCAGAGGGGAAGTGACATCCCCCTCCCCCCTCATACTTGAATCTTCTCCACTTCCCAGCCCTCTGATTCTAGAACCAGCTGGTCTCTGCTGTCCAGCCAGTCTCTGCTGTCCTGTCCAGCCAGTCTCTGCTTCCACAGCTTCTGTGCTGTCAGAAGGCTGAGTCTCTCTTAATGCGGGTGACATTAACTACTGCCCCAGGTTAGGGACAGCCTCCCCTGGTCCAGCTGTGGGCCTCCCACCCCTCCCCTCTGATTGGCTGTTCTGCAGTGCGGTAGTGGGAAGGGGTCCACATGGGGTAATCAGATAGGGGCCAAGCATGGTCCTTTCCTCAAATGCAGGGAGAACATAGTCATCAACTCTTCTTGGAGGCAATAGGAAATACTTGCAATCATTCCAGGTAGGCAGCAAAGTACACAAAAGCATTGAGTTTTCAGCATTGTGACCACTGGAATATTCGTCTCCTGCCTGTATTGCACTCTGTAGTGAGGCAGCTCCATGTGTTGCAAAGTTCTGTTACACTAAACCAAAATCTGCCTCCATCATATTTCCACCAGATAGTAACAAAAGGTACACTTTCTGAAGCACTTCCCATGCTTCTGGCACTTTCCTGAGCACTTTGCAGCTGTCAACCTGTCCTTGAGTGGCTCTGGGAGCTCAACTGTCCCATTATCCCTTGGTTGAGGAAGCTGCGGCTCAGAAGGGCTAAGGAGATTGCCAACCCACTTGGCTGGATTTGAACACAGGTCTGTCGGATTCCAATGCCCTGGGCCAATGCGGCTCAGGGTCTGGTTCCCTTCCACCCTGTTTGGGGTTGGCTGCCTTTTCCTCTCCCTCTCCCAGCATCTTCTCCTGGCCCAAGCATCCTGGGTTTCTCACTGCTGCTCCCTGCCTTGGCCCCAGTCTCCCAACCTCCTGGGCTCCTTTCAAAGACAGGCAGAAATGAGCATGGCATTCCGGCACTGGTACTGACCCTCTAACTCTGGAACCAGTGTCCTTAGGATGCATGCAGCCTATGATTACCCCATTTTTTTGGAGTCCTATCCCACTTGAGCTCAAAGGCGATCCAGCATCTAAGGTGTTTTCACCTGCGGTGTTTTGGGGTTATTTCTTCTCCATTCAAAATGGGATGGGCAAAATGGGATGGGAAGAAGACACGTATCTTAGTTAAATCTCATCTTACAGATTTGACTGATTGTTTCAGTCTGTTGAGCAGTTTGAACAACGCTGATGCTGTCATTTAGCACAAAGTGTGCTGTTGGACGTAAATGTGAGTCATACACCTCTGAGAGGACCCCAATAACAATGCTGACTGGCTGATGTCAGTCTCTGTGGCCACCACCATCCAGGATGCATCGTTTTATTTATTTATTTTGAGACAGGGTCTCACTGTCACCCAGGCTGGTGTGCAGTGGTGCCAGTCTTGGCTCACTGCAGTCTTGACCTCCTGGGCTGAAGCGATCCTCCCACCTCAGCCTCCTGAGTAGCTGGGAGCTGCTAACCACCACACCTGGCTAATGTAGAGATAGGGTTTTGCCATGTTGCCCAGGCTGGTCTCGAACTCTTGAACTCAAGCAATCCACCCACGTCGGCCTTCCAAAATGTTGGGATTATGGACATGATCTGGCCTCGATGCATCATTTTAAACAAGCCTCCTTGGCCAGGTGTGGTGGTTCATGCCTGATCCCAACATTTTGGGAGGCTGAGGATGGTGGATTGCTTGAAGCCAGGAGTTCAAGACCAGCCTGGACAACAAAATGAGACCCCAGTCTCTATGGGATGGGGTGGGGTGGAGGGTTGGGGGGAAGAAACAACAACTAGCAAGGTGTGGTGGCTCACATCGATAGTCCCATAGTCCCAGCTACTTGGGAGGCTGAGGGGGGAGGATCCCTTAAGCCTAGGAGGTCAAAGCTGCAGTTAGCCGTGATTGAACCACTGTGCTAGCCTGGGCAACACAGAGAGACCCCATCTCTTGAAAACAAAACAAAACAAAACAAAACAGGCCTCCTTGGGAAGTGTCATTCCACCTGTTTTGAATCCAGGCTTAATCCAAAACCCCTGTTCTCACTTCTCCTTCCAGGTTCCCTCCTGGACCCGCTGCCCCTCCCTGCTCCTTCAGCCCCAGGCATCCTGCAGTATCTGAGTGAGATAAAGGCAAACTTTGACTCCTCTGATAAACTTCCGCAGTGTGGATCTCTCCACCCCAAGTCGCTGAGTGATCAACGTTCTTCTGTGGAGGCTACCGGAGTCCAGTTGAAAGTTGTGGGGCTGAGACCTCCGTGGTGCCACAGAGAAGATAGGTGTGGGGGCTGCACGGGGCCTTGAAAACTAACCAGATACCCCAGTAGAGAACTCAGGAGGGAGAGTGGGCGCTCCTCAAAGTCCCGAGTGGCAGAGCTGTTAGTGCTCATCTCCAGAAACCCACAACACCTGCCCCCACGAAATCTGTGGAGAACACGAGCAGGAGGTGCAAATAATTCTGACTCCTCGGCGGAAGAACAGGAATAAGAAAGCCTGGCCTGGCCGTGGGTTGCTGGGTGAAAAGCAGCATTGCATCCGAGGTGTTGGTTCATTGCAGTACTTGGGTTCAGCCCCTCTTTGGAAATATTGCTGTAGCACAAAGTACTTTATGAATGCCTTTTTAAAAATCAGGTATTATCAGATAGTTGGTTAAGGAGTTGATTAGCTTATCAAAATTTCTGCCTATAGACGAGACACTTGGGGCGCTCAGCACAGAGACCACTATGCCTTTTCCTGCGTGCCCACAGAGTAACCGTTCTGAGGGCCGGGGGTGTGGAAGGGGGAGGAGAAGAGGCAACATGCAAGTTCCCGCGGAGAGGAAGAATTGTTTATGGCAAAAGAATCCAAATGGAAAGTAAATTCCCTCCGATGTTACACCGTGAGTCTCTGAGAAGCAACACCAGGCTTTAATAGACAAACGCGGTATTTCCTCCTGATTATTTAATTGGCACGGGAGAGCCACGCAGGTTACGAATTTGTAAGAAAACCCCAGCGGGCTCTGTTTCTGATCTCCTGGGAGGCATTCGTTTAAGAAAACTTGTATTTTCTGTGTGCTCCAACTTGCACGGGGGGCGCCAAGAAGCCCTGGGAACAGATGGGATTTCAGAAGCCGGGCCTCAGCGCCAACCGCGGGCTGCTGGCTCCCTCTGCTGTCCCGAGTCCTCACTTGCGTTCGAGTGAAAGAGCACGTTCCCCGGCTGATTCTGTGCCAGGAGAAATCGTAAAGGCAGGAAGACTGGGCTCAGAGCCAGGGGCCGTGCCGGGATTCGATAGCTCCTGTTTCGATTTGAGCAGTACCTGCAGCCTTCTCAGTGTCTGAGCTCATGGGTGAGGTTGGGAGTAACCATTCGCTGGCCAAGTGGTGCCCCCCACCCCTGGGGAAGAGGAGCACAATTTATTTCAAGGACTTTTCTGGGTACCCGGGGTGGGGAGTACCCAGAAAGAGGGAGTCTCTGGAAGCAAAAGAGATCTTGAGAGGCTTGGGCAAATGACACTGGCTTTGCTTGAACCTGGAAGGCCAGGAGGAGGAAAAAGAACTTCTGTTGCTGGGCGCAGTGCCTCACACCTGTAATTCCAAAGTGCTGGGAGGCTGAGGCAGGTGACTCACTTGAGTTCAGGAGTTCAAGACCAGCTGGCCAACATGGCAAAACTCCCTCTCTACTAAAATACAAAAATTAGCCTGGCGTGGTGGTGGGCATCTGTAATCCTAGCTACTTGGGAGGTTGAGGCAGGAGAATCGTTTGAACCCAGAAGGCAGAGGCTGCAGTGAGCAGAGATTGTGCCACTGCACTCCAGCCTGGACTACAAAGTGAGACTCCATCAAAAAAAAAAAAAAAAAAAAAAAAAAATTCCGTTGATGGTTCGCATTGTTTTCTGACCGGAATCCCCATTGTCCTCTCCTCAGGCTGATGGCAAAACTTCTCCCACCTAGATGACCTCCCTCCACCAACACCTGAGAGGCCCTCAGGCGATCTGATGCAGACCACTAGGGCCTCTGGCAGGGACAGTCCCCAGAAGCAGGAAGGCAGGTTGCAGAAGCAGCAGTGCTGTCCGGTAGGGAAGGCCCCGACGTCCACACTTCCCCAGTCCAAGGGCTTCCCTCGCTTCCAGTGGTGGAGGAGAGAAGAGCTGGAGAAGCGTGTCAAGACTCAACCAAATTTACTTCCGGGGTGGATTCTGATTTTATTGAGTAAAATGAGGTGAGAAATGTCACATTTCTTTTCTTTCTTCCTGCTTCAAGTCAAAACTAATCTGGCGAGGCTGGAATACAATTCTTTTCATGACAGAGGCTCTCTGCTCCTTCCCTCTCCAGGTCCTATCAAGGTCTCGGGGTGCGGGTGCGGGCAGGAGAGGCCTCTGGTCTTCTGGTTGCCATTGGCAGGTTTACGGATCCCTCGTCTTCACACCCCTGATCCTCGATGCCCTCCTGCTGAGCCAGGGCACAGAGGTCACTGCACAGGCTGGACCCGTCTCCCCTGCTGAGTTCAATCGGATGTTCCCCTGATCCCTGCCACATCTCTGGGACTGCTCAGAACCTGGAGACACCGGTCCCCTTTCTGAGTGTGGGAAGCGCTCACATTGCATGCTAGTCTTCCTGCCTCCCGAGCCCAGCCCTAGGCAGGCTTATCCCAGAGAAATGGGCCCTCACAGTGCCACCCTTAAACCTGGGCAAGAGGGGCACCGTGTCCCTCTTATGGGGCCCACATATCCCAGGGCACACAATGTGTGAAGTAATGCCTAGCGCTTCTGTCACTCAGATGTGGCTACCCCAGGGTCACCTGTAACCCTGAACAGATGCTTTCCTCAGGAACACTGTTCAGGCCTCAGAGAAATTGCCTTCCCCACCCCCCTCTTTTTTGAGAGAAAGGGTCTTACTCTGTTACCCAGGCTGGAGTGCAGTGGCATAATCATGACTCACTGCAGCCTTGACTTCTTGGGCTCAATCGATCCTCCTGCCTCAGCCCCACAAGTAGCTGGGACTGCAGGTGCGTACCACCACACCTGGCTAATTTTTGTATTTTTAGTAGAAATGGAGGTTTCATCATGTTAGCCAAGCTGGTCTTGAACTCCTGGTCTTAAGAGATCCGACCACCTTGGCCTCCCAAAGTGCTGGGATTACAGGCATGGGCCACAAAGCCTGGCCTGAAATTGCCTTTCTTATCTTTCACCCCGTGTCTTCCAAACAAAAGGAGGCTGTGACAGAGCAGCTTGAAAGTTTACTGGTTGTGCTGCTCAGAAACGTGGAAAGGATTTAAGTATTAGAAGTGCCTAGGGCGGAGGGAAGACAGATTAATTCACTTGTCAGATACTTTCTTCCAGCATCAAAGCACAACAAAGTGTTGCTTCTCAATAGTGCTGAGTCCTTTCTCTTGCTTCTCTTTGTGTTCTAATTCATGGTTTCCGTTCTTTGATTTTCACAACAGGTACGCATGGTGGCTGAGGGGCGCTTTGTAATATTAAACAATACGTATTCCTCTGAAATGTGTGTATGTAAAGGCTAGAGGTAACATGTTTGAAGTGAAATGTCGATTCTTTATATTGTCAACTCTATAGAAAATGACCACTAGAATTTAAAGTGCTATTTTTATAAAAATGTTTAAGATTGGCCGGGCGCGGTGGCTCAAGCCTGTAATCCCAGCACTTTGGGAGGCCGAGACGGGCGGATCATGAGGTCAGGAGATCGAGACCATCCTGGCTAATACGGTGAAACCCCATCTCGACTAAAAAATACAAAAAAAAACTAGCCGGGCGACGAGGCGGGCGCCTGTAGTCCCAGCTACTCGGGAGGCTGAGACAGGAGAATGGCGTGAACCCGGGAGGCGGAGCTTGCAGTGAGCTGAGAGCCAGCCACTGCACTCCAGCCTGGGCAGCAGAGCAAGACTCCGTCTCAAAAAAAAAAAAAAAGTTTAAGATTTTATCTAAATTCAAAATATTAAAAATTTCAGCTTTTGAAAAAGCTTGATTTACTTTATGTTATTTACATTTTGTCTTTTATTTTCATTAAAAAATCTTTTTAAATTTTTTTTTATTTTAAATAATAGACGCAGGGTCTCACCATGTTGTCCAGGCTGGTCTTGAACTCCTGGACTCAAGTGATCCTCCCACCTCAGCTTTCCAAAGTGCTGGGAGTACAGATGTGAGCCACCTTGCCAGATCTGTCTTTTAATTTAAAATGTGTGGCTGGGCACAGTGACTCACGCCTATAATCCCAGCACTTTGGGAGGCCAAGGTGGGAGGATAATTTGAGATCATGAGTTCGAGACCAGCCTGGCCAATATGGTGAAACCTCATCTCTACTAAAACTACAAAAATTAGCTGGGTGTGGTGGCACATGCCTGTAATCTCAGCTCCTCTGAAGACTGAGTTCAAAGTCTTCTCCCTCCTAGAGAGGGAGAATCGCTTTAACCCGGGAAGTGGAGGTTGCAGTGAGCCAAGATCACGCCACTGCACTCGCACTCCAGCCTGGGTGACAGAGCAAGATGCCATCTAAAGTAAATAAATAAATAAATAAATAAAATGTGTGACTACCCTAGAGAAAAAATTATTTTGAAAACATAATTTTAATATTTTAATTTTATACTTATGGCAATTCATGTTTTTGATTGGTACATTTTAAAGTTGTATGCATTCAGAATACAGTTGCATCGAATTTATTTAGGTCCTGGATAATACGTGAATAAGTCAAAATAATAGAAAATATGGCAGCAGAGCTCTGAAAAGAAAAAAGATTGAAAAGAGAAAAGAAAGAGAAAACCTTCAGAAAAATGGACTGCATACTTTTTTTTCTTTTTTTGAGACAGAGTCTTGCTTTGTTGCCCAGGCTGGAGTGCAGTGGCATGATCTCAGCTCACTGCAACCTGCACTTCCTGGGTTCAAGCGATTCTCCTGCCTCAGCCTCTCGAGTAGCCGGGATTACAGGTGCCCGCCATCACACCCAGCTGTTTTTTTTTTTTTTTTTGTATTTTTAGTAGAGACCAGGTTTCACCATGTTGGCCAGGATGATCTTGAACTCCTTACCTTGTGATCCGTGCACCTCAGCCTCCTAAAGTGCTGGGATTACAAGCGTGAGCCACTGCGCCCGGCCGACTGCATACATATTTAACAAGTGGAAACACTAATAAAAGTGAGCAGACTTGCATATCAAAAAAGCACTCACGCCATTACTAAACTGACAAAGGAAGACTTGATAAACAGCCAAGGTCAAAGGTTTCAACAAAGACAAGGAAATAGGTGTGAAGGTCTGAAATAATATTATGTGTTCAATGTTTAGCTAAGTAAGTGATGTTTTTGATGATAACCACAGATTATTTACACAATATTTACAGAAAACAAGGAATAATCTTAAAACTTACTAGAAATAATTTTGAAATTTGATGCCAAAATGGCTGAAACTGGTCATCTGGATTACAATTGAAGAAATAATCCCTTTCCAGAATGGAGAATTCAAAATGAGATTGTTAGTTATGAGTAGTAAAGTGAGAAAAGAAATCATGCATATAACATATCCAAATCAACTAGATCATTCTAGAGACAAAAGACACATTGAATCACTAACATGTATTATATATACATCACTGAACTACCAGAAGAAAACAAGGACATTGAAAATAGGGAATATATTTAATTGGTTTTACAAATACTGTAAAAAATATTTTTGTTTTAAGTGAAGAACTAAAAATCATCTCAACTTTGGACATTGATTTAAAGCAGAGGTGTTTGTGTAAAGGGCTAAATAGTAAGCAGTTTGGTCTTCGCAAGCTGGAGTGAGCCTTCAGTCTTTCTGGCTATTTCAGGCATAAAGAAGAGGTCCCAGGATAATACCAGGGTCAGCCTGTTCCAGACAGAAAACTTCAGGAAATGCTGAAAAGATCACAGGATCCTTAGCCTGGGATGCTGGCAGGGTTCCTATTTACAACAGTGCCATGCTAAGGGACTTCTGTCAACATAGAAACCCAATCTCAATTTCTCAACATCCTGTTTACTGCCTGCCACTAAAAGAACAAATCAGACATGCCTGTGGCACATGACATTTTATAATCTGTTATTGGTGTTGCATATTGTCTTTGTGAATATTTTAATGTTTTTATAATTTAATTGAATTTCCATACCTTTTAAAAGATCCAGGCTATCTGACCAACCAAGTCGATGCTTTACATTGCAAATTTAGTATAGAATAATTTTTGGTTCTTTAATTTTTTTTTAGGTTTCTTTCTGTGGTCCAACCCACCACCCTCATATTTCCAGAAGAAGAAGCATGAAATGAAAAAGGAAAAAAGCCCTTACAACATCATAGGAGTTTCTCTACAAGCACATCATACTGGCGTCCTAAAGAAGCCAGACAGCAGAGTTAACGGGTACAAGTTTAAAAGTTGTCATCATATTTTATTCTGTGTTCAAAACCACTTTTGTGATTTCCCTAATAACACATGCAAAGTCTCCTTTGAAGTTATGGAATGGGGGGTGGTGTGTGTGCTTTCTATTTTTCTTTTTCTAAATGTACCCATAGGCTGGCCTGGGCTGGGATTGGATAGAGAAGTTCAGAGAGAAAAGGCAGAAACCACCCATCTCTTGAAGTTTGCCTGCTGGTCTCCTAGCAACTGGTTTCTTGTTTGAGGCATATTTGAGCCATGTAGGGAAGACTCAGAATGCTGTAAAGGGGCACAGAATTGCTCTCCCACTGGATAATGAAGTTGTTTTTAATTACTTTAACATAAACACTACATTTAAGCAGCAGTGAAGGAAAGCAGGAAGTTTGCAGAATGAGCTTTTCTGAGTTACTGTATCTGCTGTTGTGACAAGAGGAGCAGGCGTGTGCCAGGGGCCACCATTGACTTATGGCTTGCAGGAGGCTGATTTGCTCACTCAGCCTTGTCTGTGCCTGAAGGGACCAGGCAGGCTGCAGGCACAAGGCAGTTAAACAGGAGAGACACCGGAGAGCAGAGCTGGGCCTCAAGGGAGGCCGCTGCGTGAACTTGTAGGAGGCATTTGCTCCTCGAGGTGCAAAAGCCCATGATGTGCTTGCCTGGCTCTGAGAGCAAGACCACAGGCATTTAGCACCTGGGTCCCTCACTTGCCTTGCCCCAGGCCCCGCTGGAGAGGGCATGTCCCACCTAGAGTGGCATTTGCAGCTGAATGCTGCCATATGTAACAGACCAGTTATTGGACCACTTGGTTTCTAAAGAAACAACAGAAATCTAGATTTTTTTCTGGGGGAGAGGTGAACTGAAATCTCCCATTAAAAAAATATTTCAGGCTGGGTACAGTGGCTCACACCTGTCATTCCAGCACTTGTGGGAGGCCGAGGCAGGTAGATCACCTGAGCTCAGGAGTTCGAGACCAGCCTGAGCAACGTGGTGAAACCTCGTCTCTACCAAAAATACAAAAAATTATCCAGGTATGGTGGTGCATACCTGTAATCCCAGCTACTTGGGAGGCTGAGGTGGGAGGACTACTTGAGCTTGGGAGGCAGAGGTTGCAGTGAGCTAAGATCATGCTACTGCACTCCAGCCTTGGTGACAAAGTGAGACCCTATCTCAAAAAAAAAGAAAGAAAAAAATACATACATATATTTCACTCAAACCTTCTCATTCACTTGAGACACAAGGGCCAAAATTTGAACCACGAGTCTTTGCTTAAATCTTTTTTGTTGTTTGCTTTTTTGAGACAGGGTCTCGCTCCATCATCCAGGCTAGATAACAGTGGTGCAATAATGGCTTGCTTCAGCTTCAACCTTCCAGGCTCAAGCCTCCTGTGTAGCTGGGATCATAGGTATGCACCACCATGCCTGGCTAGCTAATTTTTTTTGTAAGGCTATTGTCTCCTTATGTTACCCAGGCTTGTCTCCAACTCCTGGGCTCAAGTGATCCTCTTGCTTTGGCCTCCCAAAGTGTTGGGATTGCAGGCGTGAGCCACCATGCCTGGCCAAATCTTTACTTAAATCTTTTCCTAAACAGTCTGGCTAAAACCAAAAAACTTCTCCAGGTCTAAAGCCACTCTCTTCAGGCAGGTGGGTGCACTTGGCATGTTCAGGGTGACAGAGGCTTTCCAGTCCTGCAGCACAGGCAGTGAACCCTGTCCCACCAGACACAGGGGGATCCAGCTCTTGAATGCCTGTCCCCCACTGAAGCACAGATTCTTAGTAGAGAACTGGGTGAGGGGCCTGGCAAAAACTGGATGATCAGGGAATGCCATCAATGTTTCGATAAGCGAAGAATCCAGTGAGGGAAAATGTAGCAAAGCGTGTATGCATTTTGGGGGTGGGCAGTGGTTTAGCCATGGGCATAGCCAAACCTGTGAATCCACATGCTTTTGGATAGGTCATGGAAGGCCAACTCTTCCATTGAGAAAAAGTTTAAAAAGCAGATACATTACAAAGCTCATATTATTAATGGTACCAGAGAGTTACAGAAGCTATAATACAAGGATAAATGGACTAAATTTTCAGAAAGGGAAGAACTGTCTGGAGATGAGTGGACAATTGCCTACCTGTTATTTCCCTCTAGGGCATTTTCTGATTCTGAGCTGGGCTAAGGATCAGAGCTTGACTCCAGCAGAGGCCACCTGCTTGGGTGGGTACAGGGTATACAGTAAAATCAGCAAAAGGCTGAGTGGTCCTGTGGGGTTGGGCTGACCACAGCAGGGATTTTCAGAGCCTCAAATACATGGCTAGGTTCCCCCATGAAACATTTTCTAAATTCTGAGGCTGTTTGGGGAATTAAAGAGTCAGGTAGCATGTTTTTTTTGAGACAAAATCTCGCTCTGTCTCCCAGGCTGGAGTGCAGTGGCGTGATCTCGGCTCACTGCAAGCTCCACCTCCTGGGTTCACACCATTCTCCTGCCTCAGCCCCTGAGGAGCTGGGACTACAGGTGTCCACCACCACGCCCGGCTAATTTTTTGTATTTTTAGTAGAGACGGGGTTTCACTGTGTTAGCCAGGATTGTCTCGATATCCTGACCTCATGATCTGCCCGCCTCGGCCTCCCAAAGTGCTGGGATTACAGGCGTGAGCCACCGCGCCCAGCGTATTTTATATTTTTGAGACAGAGTGTTGCTCTGTTGCCCAGGCTAGAGTGCAGTGGCACAATCTTGGCTCACTGCAGCCTTCAAACAATTCTCCTGCCTTAGCCTCCCGAGTAGCTGGGATTATAGGCGCCTGACACCACACCCAGCTAATTTTTTGTATTTTTTAGTGGAGATGGGTTTTCACCATGTTGGCCAGGTTGGTCTTGAATTCCTGACCTCAAGTGATTCACTCTCCTCAGCCTCCCAAAGTGCTGGGATTACAGGCGTGAGCCACTGTGCCCGGCCTTGAGCCAACGTACCCAGCCTTGAGCCACCGCACCCAGCCTGCACGTTTTAAAATGTAGAGTGAAATATCCTATGATCTGGAGGTGTTTAAGAAATGAAAATGACCAGGTGGAGTTAAACAAAAAGGCAACAGATGAAAACTATAGGATGCTTGGTATGTTGACACAGATTCTACGAGCTCTTTTACCTGGGAGCTACTTCTGGGAGCTGCTACAGCATAAGAATCCAGGCTTGCCCCTAACCCTGCTACTGGAAGGCAGCAAGATTATAATATTTAGGAGAGACTAGGGTGATACCATTGAAGACTAGACAGGCCTCAAACAGATAGTCATGTTCCCTCTAAAGAAATGTGCCAAAACTGGAATCTGTGGGAGGCTAAACACCTAAGCTTTAAAACCCCTGAGCTGGGTGCAGTGGCTCACGCCTGTAATCCCAGCACTTTGGGAGGCTGAGGCCAAGGCGGGTGGATCACCTGAGGTCAGGAGTTCGAGACTGGCCTGACCAACATGGAAAAACCCCATCTCTACTAAAAATACAAAATTAGCTGAGCGTGGTGGCCCATGCCTATAATCCCAGCTACTCCGGAGGCTGAGGCAGGAGAATCGCTTGAACCCAGGAAGCAGAGGTTGTGGTGAGCCGAGATTGTGCCATTGTACTCCAGCCTGGTCAACAAGAGCGAAACTCCATCTCTAAATAAATAAATAATTAAATAATAAAATAAAACCCCTGAAAGGCAGAACAGAATCTTTTGTAGTCTTTTAGGGCTAAGGACACAAGCACTTTCTAGGTTCTCAATTGATAACCCAGGAAGATCACATCCTGGGAACAGGGGTAAATGAGGTAGGCTGAGTCTTACCAAAACTCTTACTAAATTGTATCATAGCCTCAGTTCAGCTTTGTGTCTCATCAGATGTGCCGAACAGAGGAAAGGAGGAAGGTAGCACCATCTGGAGCCTTTACAAGTCTTTAAACAAAATGGCTGGCATAAAATAAGAAATTCCTAAACATGTAAAGAGCCAGATAATGTCATCGGTAACTAAGTAAAAAAAAAAAAAAAAAAATAGACAATAGAAATAGACTCACGGATGGTACAGATATTGTCGTTAACAGATAAGAGCTTCTAAATAACTATGATTAATATATTCAAGAAAATAGAAAAAAGATGCACAAAACAGATGACAGAATAGATAATTTCACGAGATATTTAGAATGGACTCTATAAAAATAAGAATCAAATGGATATTCTTTCTTTTTTTTTTTTTCAATTCATTTTTTTCTTTGGGTAGTCTCTTGAGTCAGACTAGGCTCAGAGACTCCCCAAATAGACCTTCTAGAAAAGTATAATGTCTGAAAGGCTCAGAGACTCCCCAAATGTACCTTCTAAAAGTATAACTAAAAATAAGCATTCAGTAAATTTGTTTAATGATAGATTGTGCATGTAGTTTTACTAAGTAACTAAAAGCTTATTAGAAAATATTCAAAACCAATGTAGAGAAAAAATGGAAAAGTAAATAATAACAGTGTAAGAGACATGGGATAACTAGAGTCTTAGAGAGAGCAGGAAGGGGGAATGGATAGAAGCAATATTTAAGGAGATTATAACTGAAAGACATTAATCCACAGATTCGAAAGCCTTAGTGATCCCCAAATAAGAAAACTACAAACTCTTGTAGTAGAGCCCTTCTATACTGTTTTTAGATCTAGCCTTGGAGGAATAGAAATATATTTATTTAGGGGTATCAACCACCTTTAGTTAGAAATTCTTGATAAATGTCAAGAGACTCTATTCTCACCTTTTTCCCAAGGCACTTTGTACAGTGAAACCTTCCTATTTTGCCTTGCCTTTCCCTTTATATGGAATGATTCCTCTCATCTACCTGTTGAATGTCTTTTTATCCTTCAAGACCTATTGGCATGGGATGCTTATCACTGCTTCTTCTGTTTGGGTAGAGGGGAGGCCACTCCTACTATATTCACCAATTGGGAATAGTATTGCAGAAACACTTCTGATCTTTCTCTCTTCCTCTTGGCTTCATCCCCTTATGGAAAGAGGTATTATTTCTGTCACTGGAGAGCTGGAGAAGTCTGACACCCCCTCCCACATTTGTGCATCTCTATCAGGTGGGGCCAACATGCTCACATGTCTCCCATACATGGTCTCCCCCTCTCTCCTGTTCTTGGGCTCTATCTATCCACACTCCTGCCTGCCACTGACTGGGTAAACTCTGCCCTGCACAGCCGGTTTCCTCATGGCCTTCATATGTGTGTAGTTCCTCAGGTCTAGATGATGAGAGAAATATGAGAAAGACTTTTTTTTTTTTTTGCCCCTTGACCCAAGCCTTATCTTTGAATCCAGGTTCACATGCACGCACTGTTTTCATCTGCATTGTACTTCTTTCTTGGTTTCTCTCAAAGCGATAAGAGTGAGGTTTACGATTACTCTTAAAACCCCCATAACCGAGGTGGGCAGATCACTTGAGGTCAGGAGTTCAAGATCAGCCTGGCCAACATGGTGAAACCCCATCTCTACTAAAAATACAAAATTTGCCCGGTGTGGTAGCACACACCTGTAGTCCTAGCTACTTGGGAGGCTGAGGCAGGAGAGAATCACTTGAACCTGGGAAGTGAAGGTTGCAGTGAGCTGAGATCACACCACTGCACTCCAGCCTGGGAGACAGAGTGAGACTCCATCTCAAAACAGACAAACAACAACCACAAAACCCAATAAGACACATCTCAAAAGTTACATCTTCTAAGAATAATGTGCTTCTCTCTTTGTGGCTCTGGAGCCCTTTATGATAGCACCATATTGTGGGGTAATTATTTCATAATCTACACATCTCACCCACTAGGCTCAGGCTCTTTGAGAACACATACCATGTCTTATTTTTGTTTGCTCACATGACCTAACATAGCACCCAGCACATCCTAGGTATTCAATATTTGTTTAAGCAAGGAATTCTGGAATTGTGCTGAATATCACTATGTGAGAATCACTAATGTTTGCAAATTATTCTGTGCTCTATAGCTGTTTTCAATATCAGGTTCACCTTTGATAAATCAGTAACTAGGAGCGGGCTGTTTAAAAGTTTAACTGTTACATAGCACAGTTGTCTTCTCTAAATGCCAATATTTTAAAATATTTTTACCTTTTCGAATGTAAAATTTCAAACATATAGAAGTATATAATTTTATGATGTATATATCTCTGCTCTTTGAAATAGAATATCTTGAGCATAATACAGTCTTTCAAAGGACCATGACCCAAGACTGGAATTCGGTTTCTATAGAACAGAAAACCCCCAAATGGCTATTGAGATAGAAGTTGCTTTGCACCTGCGTTAAGGGATTGCTGTGATTTTCAAATTCAGGGTTTTCTCTCTTCTCCCTTTCGTTATCTGATACTCATCACATCTGCCAGGGGCTTACCTCCAACAACCAGTTAGCTACTTCTAGTTTCGCATTGGCGAGGAAATCAGGTAGCTAGGACTGGCATAACTATGTGTTAAAAAAGAGTAAAAAAGATTCCGAGTGAGAAACTCAGAATGGCTGAGCTTTAAAGTGTAGATCTCCCAGCAACCACACTGATTGTCTACTCAGCTGGGTGAGATCCGTGTCTGTCTCCCCCACACCGAGATCCCTCACAGGTGCTGGGGGCTGGGGGAGGTGCACGAGAGAAAGGGAAAATCCTGGCTCTGAAGGAGGTGCAATTTTGTAAAGAGGTAACAAGCATGGGGGAGGGGGAGGAGACAGGGTGAAAAGACAGCTGTTAAAACCACTTATAGGAGACAAATCTGATTTGTTGTGCCGTATTTATAGATGAGCTCACACTTTGAAGCAACTCTGAGTTAATTTACTTTAAACATCTTAAATACAGTACGACAGTATAGTTTAGCACCCTGAACTGAGCAGTCAGCCTTCCTAGATTGAGGCTTTCATGTGTGAGGCTGGCTTCAAAATGAAACTAGAGTCCTCTGGGGAATCTAACACAAAAGGAGCTTGGTTTACTTTTTAAAGCAACACAATTTTTAACGGTGCTTACTAGGGAAATGAATTATTACCCTGGAAATCACTTAGGTTGTTGTGGCCAATATTACATATATACAGATGTTGACTCTACTCCCAAATGGGATCTGTATAGGAAGTTTCTGTCAACAGTGTTATACACAAAGCAGGAAAAGTAAGGGAATAATGTGTGAATCTTTATTTCTCACTTGTATTTACATAGTAAAAAGTTTTGTTTTATATAAAATTGATGTAGTTTCCTTTAAACTTTTCTTTGTAATTTATACTTGGTAAGTATAGCTAGGTGTGGTTTTACTGAATTCAGAGAAATTGCTCTATTTGTCCTACGAAGGGTCACTTGCAAGTCTCTCTTAGTAAATATAAAGAAAGTTGGCCTCATTGGTCTAGAATTGAGAATAACAAGACTCTAGAGTGTTTTGGGGAACCTAGAAAACGCTGCCTTTTCCCATGGTATGAAATGAATTAATGTACTAGTCTCTGTGATTTCCTCCCTCCTTCCTTCCTCCTCCCCTCCTTCCCTCCTTCCTTCCCTCCCTCCTTTCTTCTCTCCTCCCCTCCTTCCCTCCCTCCTTCCTTCCTCCTCCCCTCCTTCCCTCCTTCCTTCCCTCCCTCCTTTCTTCTCTCCCTCCTTCCCTCCTTTCTTCCCTCCCTCCCTCATTTCCTCCCTCCCTCCCTCTCTCCTTTCCTCCCTCCTCCCCTCCCTCCTCCCCTCCCTCCCCTCCTTCCTTTTCTTCAATATTATTCACATACTATACAATTCACCCATTTAAAAAGTATTATGATTCAATGGATGGTAGTATACTCACAGATATGTGCAGCCATCATCACCAGAGTAAGCTCTAAAATATTTTCATCACTTCAAAACAAACCAAGATCCCAAATCCTTTCCCTATTATCTCCTTATTCCTCTCCCCCTAAGCAGCCACTAATCTATTTCCTCTATAGATTTGCCTATTCTGGATATTTCATGTGAATGGAATTTTATAATATATAGTCATGGGCAACTTAGATGGATGGTTCTGGTTGAGGGTCTCTCATGAAGTTGCAGTCAAGATGTTTTCTGGGGGGTACAGTTATCTGACAACTTACTTGGAGCTGGAGGGTTTACTTCCAAGATGGCTCACTCACATGACTTTTGGCAAGAGACCTCAGTTCCTTATCATGTGGACCACTCTATAAGGCTACTTGAGTGTCCTCACAATATGGCAGGACATGTTGTCCTGCCATAACTCTGCCCAAAGCAAGTGAATAAGAGGAAACAAATACATTTTATGACCTAGTTCAGAAGTCAGACATCATCACTTTCACCAGCATATTCTATTTGTTAGACATAAGTCGCTACACCCATACTCAAGGGGAGAGGAATTAGCCTCTACTCCTTGAAGGGAGGAGGACCAAAGAATATGTGGACCTTTTTAAAAACTACCACAGCAAGCTTGCTGGACTAAAGATCAGTTTTAAAAATGCCGCTTCTTTATATTAGCACTGATTAACCAGAAAATAGAACAATAATAACATACTATTCACCATAGCATCAAAAAAAAAAAAAAAAAAAAAAAAAGAATCTAAGAATTAACCAAGAATACCAAGTCCTCTATCAAGTATATAAAAAAGATCTGATCAATGGAGAGACATTCTGCGTTCTAGGATGGGACAACATCATATTATGAACATGTCATTATCTCCTCACTCCAATTATCAAAACATTTAATGGTCTGACAACAGAGATCCAATTTGAACTTTTCAAGGATTTTGTGTTAACCTTTATGTTAAAATTTATATGAAAAAAACTCAGTCTAAAAATAGCTAAGAAAATTTTAATAAATCAGTGTAAAGAGGGGCACCTGTCCTATCAAATATAAAGTACATCACAGAGCTACAATCAAAACAAAACAAAAAAGAGTGTGATAATGGTATAAGAATAGTCAAATGGACTGATGGAACAGAAGAAAAAGCTCAGAAAGAAAGATCCAAATATATATTTGAGAAATTACTATAAGATAACTGGAATAATACAAATTAAGGAGGACTCATTAGTTTTTTCTGACAAATGGTGCTGGGAAAAATCACCCCACATGGTGAAAAACACAATTAGTTGCTTACCTAACATGACATACAAATATGGATTCAAAATGGATAAAAGAGCTAAATAGGCCGAGTGTGGTGGCTCAGGCCTGTAATCCCAGCACTTCGGGAAACTGAGGGGGTTGGATCACCTGAGGTCAGGAGTTTGAGACCAGCCTGGCCAACATGGTGAAACCCTGTCTCTACTAAAAATACAAAAATTAGCTGGGTGTGGTGGTGGATGCCTGTAATCCCAGCTATCCAGGAGGCTGAGGCAGGAGAATCGCTTGAATCCAGGGGTGGAGGTTGCAGTGAGCCGAGATTGCGCCACTGTACTCCAGCCTGGGCAACAAGCGCAAAACTCCGTCTCCAAAAAAAAAAAAAAAAAAAAAAAGCACTAAGTATAAAATATAAAGAACTAAATATTAAAAATAAATGAACAAAAATAACTAAATATTAAAAAGTTTAATATGAAAGAACTAAATATAAAAGGTTAAACCATGTAGCTAATAGGGAAAATATAGATAATATTGTTTTGAACTAAGCATAAACCTTAAAACAAAAATTATATTTGTTCAAATCATAATTATTCCTTTTTAACAAAATAAAGCATGAGCACCTTTTGATAGAATGAAAGAAGGTGTTTGCACTGTTGAAAACTGAAAAGGAGATTGATATCTAGAACAATGGTTCTCAAACTTCAATAGGCATTTGAGGATTTTGTTGTCCTCCTGATCTGATTCAATGGATCTGGAAGGGAGCCATGGATTCTACATTTCTAAAAAACTCCCAGCTGAGTAGCAAGAATTTAGAATATACAACAAACTTCCCAAATCATTAGGAAACGACAGAAACTCCAATAAAAAAATGGACAAAGGTCATGAGCTTGTGAGTTATAGACAGGAAAACTCAAAAGGCCGCCAAACATATGAAGGGATGCTCAAGTTCATTGATTATCAGATACAGAAAAATTAAAACACAAGATATTGTTTTACAGATATCAGAGTGTCAAAGATTGGAAAGCTTGATAATTACAATTATTGGCATAGATTTGGGGAATACAGAAAACACTCATGAACTGCTTTTGGGAGAGTAGACTGGCATAGCCATTTTGCAGAGCAGTCCAGCAGTGTTTGGCAAAAGCAAATATATTCATATCATATGTACAGCCATTCTAGACCTAGTTATATTTTCCAAAAAATTTCTCACCTGAATTCATAGGAGACATAATTATTTATAAAGATGTTTACTAGAGTATAATTTATGGTGCAAGGATTTAGAGGCTCTCTGGAGGTCCAAAGCTGAGAAAAATGGACAGATGTCTACCTTAGAATATGCTGCATGCTTTTGAATCAAAAGATTTAATGTTGTTAAGGTAACAATACTCATCTAATTGACCTATGAATTCAACACAATCCCTATCAAAATCCCTTTTAACTACCTTTTCTGTAGAAATTGACAAACTAATCCTAAAATTCATATGGTGATACAAAGGGCTGAAAATAGCCAGTTGTGTTGGACATGGGACTTTTGGCATAGTGGAGTGAGGAGCTTGGTAGATCTAACAGTTAATATCTTACTCAATGATGAAACACTGAATTTTTTTTTTTTCCTAAAATGAGGAAGAAAACAAGGATTTTTTTCACTTCTGTTCAACATTGTCCTAAAGGTTGTATACAGGGCAATCAGGCATGCAGAAGATGTAAATGACATCCATACTGGAAACAAAGAAATAAACCATCTCTATTTGCAGATGACATGATCTTATATAGAGAAAATCCTCAATAGTCCACTTAAAAGTTACTAGAACTAATAAACAAGTTCTGCAAGATTGCAGGATATAAGGTCAACATAAAAAAATCAATTGTATTTTTATGCACTTGCATTTACCATTCCCCAAACAAAATTAAGAATATAGTGACATTTATAGTAGCACCAAAAAGAATGAAATACTTCATTCTTTTATGAGAAATAAATTTCACAAAAGGAGTATAAAACTTATACTCTACAAACCACAAACCATTGTGGAAAGAAATTAAGAGACCCAAATAAATGGAAAGCCATTCCATGTTCATGGATGAGCAGATTCAATATGACTAAAATGCCCATACTCTTCAAATTGATCTACAGATTCAATTCAACCCCTATTAAAATCGCAGCTAGTTATTTTGCAGAAATTGACAAGTTGATTCTAAGATTTGTATAAAAAATCAAGAGACCCAAAATACCCAGTCTTGAAAAAGAAGAATGAAGTTGGTAAATTCCTGATTTTAAAACTTACTACAGGCTGGGCACGGTGGCTCAAGCCTGTAATCCCAGCACTTTGGGAGGCCAAGACCGGCGGATCACGAGGTCAGGAGATCGAGACCATCCTGGCTAACACGGTGAAACCCCGTCTCTACTAAAAAAATACAAAAAACTAGCCGGGCGAGGTGGCGGGCGCCTGTAGTCCCAGCCACTCGGGAGGCTGAGGCAGGAGAATGGCGTAAACCCGGGAGGCGGAGCTTGCAGTGAGCTGAGGTCCGGCCACTGCACTCCAGCCTGGGCAACAGAGCAAGACTCCGTCTCAAAAAAAAAAAAAAAAAAAAAAAAAACTTACTACAACACTACAGTAATCAAGACAATGAAGTACTGATCAAGATAGACATGGATGGTGATAATGTAATTGAGAGATAAACTGTCAAATTTATAGTCAATTGTTTTTTGATAAGAGTGCCAAGAAGTCAGCAGCCTTTTCAATAAAGATTAAACTGGATATTCACATGTCCAAGAAGTCAGTAGCCTTTGCAATAAAGACTAAACTAGATATTCACATGTAAAATAATAAAGGACCCCTGCCTCATACCATATACAAAACTCCAAATGGAATAAAGACCTGAATGGAAGAGCTAAAACTGTAAAATTCATACAAGAAAACACAGGCATAAATCTTTGTGTCCTAGGATTAGGCAATCATTCTTTAGATATGACACCCAAAACATAAGTAACAAAAGAAAAAACAAATATATTAAACCTCATCAAAATTTGACTTTTTTTTTGTTTTTTTTTTTGAGGCAGTGTTTCACTCCCTCACCCAGGCTGAAGTGCAGTGGTACAATCTTGGCTCACTGCAACCTCTGCCTCCCAGGTTCAAGAGATTCTCCTGCCTCGGCCTCCTGAGCAGCTGGGATTACAGGTGTGCGCCACCGTGCCTGGCTAATTTGTGTAATTTTAGTTATCGAAATAACTTTTGTTTTTGTATTTTGTATTTTTAGTAGAGACAGGGTTTCACTGTATTGGCCAGGCTGGTCTCGAACTCCTGACCTCAAATGATGTGCCCACCTCAGCCTCCCAAAGTTTTGGGATTACAGGCATGAGCCATCGCGCCTAGCCTTCCCTATTCTTATTAATAGGTAAGTCCTTTATTCATCAGTATGAGGATTCAACATTATTCTTGAGCAGGTCCCTTGCAGTTTTATATATACTGATAACTTCATAGAAGAGTCTGGCTTCTCGTCTTAACTTCTTCCCCTGACTTTAGGAAGCTCAGCCAGCTACACTTCTCTCTTGCTGACCCCAGTTCTGGAAGAAAACAAGTTATTTTTAGCTTTCCTCCCTTTCTGAATGCAGTTTGGAAGTTGCTCCTTTTCTTAAACCTCCTCCCGCCTGGAACTGGTTTCTTTCTCGGATGCTTCTCGCCAAGCCTAGACTCTCATAAGTTTCCTTTCCCTTGCGTGCTTTATCTGAGGCCAGATCCACCTTTGGATTAATTCCAAGTACCTTCTGTTTAATAATTAGCCCTTACCATCTCTGACAGACAAGGTGAAGAATCTCATATTGGTCCAACCCTGTCCCCAGATGTCTGGCTAGGGTCACATCCCCTGCCCCAGCCCAGAAGGGCTACCCTGTGCTTTCCAACACTGTTTAGTCGCCCACGAATACATTTCTTACCCATTAATAATTTGCAGACTCTCTCTCACCCCTCTTACTGTTTATATGGGTTTGTTCTTACCTGCAACTAGACATACATTTCTACCACCCCAGAACCAGAGAGTTGCTCATCACAGCAGGCTGAAAACCCCATATCTGTTCTTGGAACCACCACGCCCGGCCTCTGATTTTGCTTTTACCTTTTGGGGATGATTTGCCTGGGTGACAGGAGAGAGTAGGTTGATATTAATCACTTAGATGCAAAAACCAAACAAACCAACACAAAACCACTACTAACCTGAGGCACTGGAGAACTGTAATGAAAATCTCTTCAAAGAGAATTATGAAAGGCGGTGATTATCTTGCTAAGTAATCCCTATTTAAATTGTCTTCCACGGTAGAGTAAGTTTTCTCTGAATAGGCCAACATCCTTTACATTTCATTTGGATGAAAAAAATCAGAATATATAAGATAAATGAGTAGAAATGGTTCCTCCAATTCACTTATTTATTCGACACTGAGAATAATAGCTTCCAATGCAAGTAATACTATGTGATGTATTGAATCTATGGAGTTAGACATTTGGTTATATGATTATCAATGTTTATTTGCATCCCCCTTTGTGTGTTCAAATCTTAATTTTATAGATTATATTACATTTAGAGATTTATATCATATTATTTTTAATACAAATGTAAAGAAGCACAATGTAATTAAACCATGAGGGATTCTTTATGGACCAACAACAATGGCTCGTGTGCTCCAGGATCACAAAGCCCTGAAGACAAATGGTGGGGCTGAGCAGGTTAAGCCCTGTTAAAGACATGAACTCTCAGCTGGGAGGTGGTGGCTTATGCCTGTAATCCCAGCATTTTGGGAGGCTGAGGCAGGCTGATCAATTGAGGTCAGGAGTTCAAGACGAGCCTGGCCAATGTGGTGAAACCCTGTTGCTGCTAAAAATACAAAAAAATTAGCTGGGAGTGGTGGTGCATGCGTGTAATTCCAACTACTCGGGAGGTTGAGGCAGGAGAATTATTTGAACCCGGTGTTACCGGGGATCCTTGCTCCCAGAGCTCCCAAGATGACGGTGGGCCACTTCCAAAATGGCAGCAGGCCACTTCCAAGATAGTGCCAAGCCTCGTGTTCTCTGACCTGGGGTTCTTGGCCTCATGGATTCCAAGGAATGGAATCTTGGGCCATGCGGTGAGTGTTATAGTCTATTAGAAGCCATGGGTCACAGAAGAGAACTGTGGAACCGAGTGACTAGTGTTCAGCTCGATTAGGACGAACCCAGGCACTTAGCTGTGCAGGAACAATGGCAAGCCTTTAGCTGGATCCAGAGGGATGGAACTCAGTGGCGGGTCTGTGACAGCGGCAAACAGCAGTGGTGGACGGCGAGTGAAAGCTCAGCTCGAGCGGTGACAAACACGAACCAGAAGAGAGTGCAGCTGCAAGATTTAATAGAGTGAAATGAGTGAAAACAGAGCTCCCATACAAAGGGAGGGGACCCAAGGAGGGTAACCGTTGCCAGCCTGAATGCCTGGGTTTATATCCCGATCCTTGTCCCTCCCGCTGTGCTCTCAGGCAATCGATGATTGGCTATTTCTTTACCTCCTGTTTTTTGCCTAATTAGCATTTTAGTGAACTCTCTTTACTACCTGATTGGTAGGGTATGAGCTAAGTTGCAAGCCCCATGTGTAAAGGTGGATGCAGTCACCTTCCTAGTTAGGCTTAGAGATTCTCAGTTGGCCTAGAAAATCCAGCTAGTCCTGTCTCTCAGCGGGAGGTGGAGATTGCAGTGAGCCAAGATTGCACCACTACAGTCTAGCCTGGGCGACAGAGTGAGGCTCCGTCTCAAAAAAAAAAAAAAAAAAAAAAAAAAAAGACTTGCACTCTCTTTCTACCTAAGGAAACTTTGGGGGCCACGTAGTAGCCTTGCAGCCAAATCAAACAACTTTGGATTTCTTCTTGTTCATGTCCTAAGCCTCCTAATTTTTTCTCATCCCGGGAAGGAAAGGGAAATTAGATGTTCCTCTCAGGAGGAAGCTGGAGAGTGATCTTCAGCCCAAGATAGCTGTGAGAAGGGGTTTCACAGTGATTAGAAGAAGATAGGGAAGGGCAAGGCAGCCAGACCAACAGCCCACCCTCAGCCTGGAGGCCACCCCAGGCCTGCGGCTCAGGGAGCCGATGACCGAAGAGAAGAGGTGGAGCATTGGGCTCCTGAAAGATCCAGACGTGGCTTGGAAACAGGAGCATCTCCTGTGGAGGACGGAAAGACAGCACATGTGGGGCCAGCTTTGAACCCAGCAGCCAGGACCCCAGAGAGCACAATAAAGAAGTGCTTTATTGGGTGCCTTGGAGATGGATGCAGGAAGTGAGGAGGCAGAGCAGATGCGGCTCCCCAGAGGAGGGGCTGCAGCTTTGCGAGCCTGCCGGCAGCAGGAGAAACATCCTAGTCACAATAAAAAGCAGGTGGAGAGGCCTTTGACAAAAGGGCAGTGGAGCAGTATTTTTGGATTTCCAGAAGCTGCTTTGACATGGAAGGCCAGTGGGGTATGATTTTGATGTTGACTTGTATGTTCGTTCCCAGGAACCCCTCTTTGTCCTGTCTTTTCTAAGAACATCGGCATCAGTCAGACATTTGTTCTCAGGGGAGAGATTTTGGAATACAGTACAAACGGCAAAATAAAAATACCACCTGTTTCTTGGGTTTTAAATTTCCAAACAGACTTTTACATTTCCAGCTGGGAGGAAAACTGGCTTCCATACCAAAGCCAAAGTCTGCGCCATACACAGCAGGCCTGGGAGGAACCTGGTGCTGTAACTGCCATGACTCCAGCCCTAAGTTTGTTCAGGATTCTCAGGAAGAGGAGAGCTGGGGGAAATGACAGCCCAGGTGCTGGCGTGTGGCCCTGTGTTCTCCTCCGTACCCCACCTCTCTGGGAGCTGAGTCTGGGGGACAGATCCTCTTCAAGTTCAGGGATCCAGGGGGAGAGGAGACATGTACTTCTGGTCCATCTGGTGCTCTGTGAGCCTCACAGATGTGGTGAGAAGGCAGGCAAGGGTGAGAAGGTGGCAGGGTAGGGAGGGCTTAATGCTGTCCAGCCCTGAGTCCCCTTGGCCCACAGAGGCCAGGGCAGGCAGACAAACCTGCAGGATGCACCTGAGAAGGTACAGATGAGAAGGGAGAAAGGAAGAAACCAGACAGGCGGGCAGTTAGGGTGGGTCCTTGGCTGAGTTACTTCAAACAAAAGAACAGCCTGTAGGCACAGATAAGGGAACTTGCACAGGGGGGCTTGTCTAAGATATGCTCACAGCTGCACAGATAAGAAAGGCTACACTTGCCCAGACATGCCCAAGCAGTGAAAAATTCCATCCCCTGAGACATGTGTAGTAAGGGGAACAAAGCAATATGGAGTAACTCAAGCTAAGGGCCTGCATGGACACTAGGAGGATGGGGTGGAGCTACCAGAAATGTGTGCCTTATGCAAATAAGATGCTCAGCCCTCATCAGTTTCTTATAAAGCCTTTGCATTCAACTGTAAAAACAGCAACCCTCTTCCAGGTCTCCTCTTTGCAGCGGAGAAATTTCTTGTTTTGCTTTTTAAACTTTGCTCCAACCTCATCCTTGGTGTCCATGCTCCTTAACTTTCTTGGTCGTGAGACAAAGAACTCCGGGTACTACCTCAGGCAATGAGAGACTGCTACATTGTGGTGCATTGGCGAGACCGTAACACAGACATAAGCTTTTTGGTGTGGGAGAGAAAGGTGGATTCACAGCTGGCAATAGAAATGGGAATGGTCAGACACCTGAAGTTGTTCATCTGTGCAGGACTCTGAGTGTGGAGGACAAAAGATGAAAACCCTTTGGGATTGATGGTTTTCCACCTGCTTTTCCTGGAATCCGGAGTTCCAGATGTTTACTTGTTCACCTGTTTGTTAGTTGGCTTGGTTATTATTTCAATCATTCATTTCTATTGATTTCAGCACCTACTGTATTTCTAGAGTTTAAATCTTCTATTTGCTACCAAGCTAGCTCTTTCCAGCTTTAAGAGACACTCCCTTGTCTTATCCTGGTGTGAAAGGAAAATAAATCTTGGGGCCCCCAAATCACCAAGCTAAAGAGAAAATTCAAGCTGGGAACCTGCCTTCCATTCTATTCAAAGTCACCCCTCTGCTCACTGAGATAAATGCATATCTGATTGCCTTCTTTGGAGAGGCTAATCAGAAACTCAAAAGAATGCAACTATTTGTCTGTCATCTGCCTATGACCTGGAAGGCCCCTTCCTGCTTCGAGTTGTCCCGCCTTTCCAGACTGAACCAATGTTCATCTTTCATACCTTGATTGATGTTTCATGTCTCCCTAAAACGTATAAAACCAAACTGTGCTCTGACCACCTTGGGCACACGTCGTCAGGACCTCCTGAGGCTGTGCCACAGGCGCACATCCTCAACCTTGGCAAAATAAACTTTCTAAATTAACTGAGACCTGTCTCGGCTATTTCGGGCTCACACTGGAAAGTGGGGATCCAGTCTGAGTGGTCCTACCCATATGTTTCCCTGTTTTTGGATAACCTGGTCATACTTACTTTCAAATGGAAAGGTGAAGATTTGAGAAATTTCAAACCATGGAAGAAGAACCTTTGTGTGGACATTTTGACGAGAAGGGAAACATCTCTCTTTAGAGGTTTCTACAGCTGTGAAGTTACTTATGAAAAGATGTGAAGGTGCATCCAAGTTTCTGAAGTCAAAGACATTTAAATTCTTACCTTTCAGACAGATGGACATTGAACTCCTTTATGGACCTCAGGGTCACAAGGGCTCAGAGAAAAGTTCCAACTTCCTTTTAACTACAAGTTCTTTGATTTTATTAAGCTTCTTGATCCTGAGCCTTTTGAGAAAATAAGGTAATGGCTGTGTGCCAAGCATTTCTAAGAAAGACTTCACACATGGGGACTCAGGAAGAGCCATAGAAATGTAAACAAAGTATAACAGTTCCCTGAGGCTGTTGAGAGCTGCTTTCTTCAAGCTCCTTTTATTCTTAGGCTTCTTGGGGGAGGGATGGGCGGTAAACAGATTTGTAGACCATACCTTAGGTGGATAATCAACCTGACATTGTCAGAAAAATCTATTAACATAGCAGTAGACACTGCAGACATTTCTGCCTCTTACATGTAGAATACAATACAAGGTTATTTTCTACACATTCTCAAAGAAGAGTATATAATTTTCAATATTTCTTTTTTCTTTCTTTCTTTCTTTTTTTTTTTTGAGGCAGAGTCTCGCTGTGTCTTCCGGGTTGGAGTACAGTGGCGCCGTCTCAGCTCACTGCAAACTCCGCCTCCCGGGTGAAAGAGATTCTTCTGCCTCTGTCTTCTGAGTAGCTGGGATTACTAGCATGTGCCACCATGCCCAACTAATGTTTATGTTTTTAGTAGAGACAGGGTTTCACCATTTGGCCAGGCTAGTCTTGAACTCCTGACCTCAAGTGATGCGCCCTCCTCGGCCTCCCAAAGTGCTGGGAGCCACCACGCCTGGCCTCAATGTTTATTTTCTTACTGTAAAGAAAAAGAGAAGTGACTGAGATATTTTGCCTGTGAAGTTGCATGGATGTCTGGGCTAGTCACTGTAGTGGTTGGAGCAACAGTAATGAAGCCAAGGGTTTAGTCTGTCCTTAAACCTGTTAGCTTCACTGTCTGGCCACAAATAATCCTCCTAATGTGACTTGCAAATGCCAAACATTGGTCCTGAGAACCGGTGGAGAAGTACAGATGGCTCAGTGTGTATCTGTCACCCCCAGTGGGGAAGTAATACTGAATGCATGCTGATAGCTCGTTCTCAGCATAGACAAATGGCTTCCTTTCTGGCTGTGTTGAAAGTCGAAGGTTTTTCTTATTATAAAAAGATGCTCTTTAAATTAATGTTTGCTTTTGCTCTGATGTGAGAAGAGGAAAAAAAAAGTGTGAATTGCAAAGACCCTTTCCAGCCAAGATGAAACAAGGATAGGCCACAAGCCGAGAGGGCGTCTGTGGCTTCTGTTTGGCCACAGTTCCTGGGGTTGCAGAAAGACACCTTCATTCCATTACAGCAGTGATGGTGCAGATTCAGAAAGGAAGTGCAAACCTCCAAGGTCGTGGACTTTCTCTGAGAAGAAAAAAGAGCTAATGAAGGAAGCCACAAAGAGATGGCAAGGGAACCAAGGCAGGAATGAGTCTGTCGATAGCAATTTCCATTGGCCTTTGTTACGTGCAAGACAAAGAGGCGACATCTAAGGCTGAGTCCTTCAAGGACAATCATAAACCAACAGAGCTTTTCCCAAGCATCTGCAGTAGGTTCACAGATTAACTGGGTCAGCGTCTCATTTGCAACTCAGCTGGTGAATGGTTCTCCTGCCCTTCAGACATGTTTGACAGTTTGTTGTCTGTGCTTTGAGGAATCCATGAAGACAACTGGTAAGTTGAAGAGTGCTAATCAGAGAATAGTCAGTGTCAGCTGGGAAGTGAGGCAGAGCCTGAGCCTCAGTCTGAGCAGGTCCATACATTTGATTTGATTTTGGTTTGTGTGTTCAGAGGTGAAGAGGCCCAAAGTACTGACTCACACTAGTCAAACTGACAAGACACAAATGCAAAAGCCTAAGTAACAATTCACTAATTTGGAGCAAGAAACGTAACAGTCGACATACTCTATCAGCTAATTAGCACGTTGGCTCTCTGGAGGGATAGAAAACTGAAAATGCCTATGAAACCGGGTAGGTAAAGAAATGAATTGAGCAGGTGTGTGAGGTTAAAGGGAGTTGTTGGGAGTGGGCTGAACAGGGGACTCTATTCCCCTTCTAAAATATGCAGCCAATATAATCTCCACCTAATTCTTGCTATTCAGGGTTTGATGTGGCCAGACCTTTGATTTTTCAGAAGTTGGAGATTCAGATTTATAGGAACCATTTCCTGATTTATAAATATTAGCAACCAATTTATAAAAGTTTTAAAAATCATTGTGTAGGATAAACCTGCCTGAACATTTCTCATTTGCAACCACGAATTACAAACAAAAGGCTGCTTTGGGAGCCAATTTCAGGACAAGGCGCGGTAGTTGGTTGACTTCAGTGGTTCCTGTCATCAAACTGACAGCCTGATGCATCTGCTTCCATACTGAAGACACATCAGACAGGAGGGGCGGAAGCCGCCTCTTCAGCAGTCACATTTGTCTCCAACCTCCTAGCTTTCATTAAAACCACCAGTCCCTCTGCTAGCACAAGTTCTTTGTTTACATTGTGGAGTTTGCTAACTAAGCCTCCACCTTTCTATACATCTTCTGGGACTGCATTCTCACTCCCGAATTAGGTTTTACAAATCCTTTGCTTTTTCCTAAGGATACTCCTAAAAACCCTGCATTGTGTCCGCACAGAAACATAGTCTTCTCCATTAAGGACTGATTTTTCTTGTTTAATTTCCCAGTGGTAACAATGATAATATTAATCATATATTCAACAAGTGATTATTGAGCAGCCACATGGAACTATTTCTAATGCTGGATGTGTTAGAAAACAAGCCAGAACTCAAGGAACTTCTTTTTTTTTTTTTTTTCTTTTTCTTTTTTTAGACAAGGTCTGGCTCTATCACCCAGTCTGGAGTGCAGTAGTATGATCTTGGCTCACTGCAACTTCTGCCTCCTGGGCTCTAGTGATCTTCCCACCTCAGCCTCCTGAGTAGCTGGGACTATAGGCACACACTACCACGCCCAGCTAATTTTTATATTTTCTTTTGTATAGAAATGGGGTTTCATCATGTTGCCCAGGCTGGTCTCGAACTCGTGAGCTCAAGCGATCTGCCTGCCTCAGCCTCCCGAAGTACTGGGATTACAGGCATGAGCCACTGTGCTCGCCTGGAGCTTACATTGTAATCATTGCTAACATTTATCAAGCTCTTCCAATGTGTCAGGGTCTTTTGTGTAATTATCTCATTTAATATTCAGGCCAACTCTACAAAGTCGATATTATAATGATCTTTGTTTTATGGTTAAGAAAACTGTGGTTATTTAGGATGAAATGACCCCACCTCTGCTCTCCCAAGAGGCACCATGGTTCCCTATCTCTCAACCTCAGTATCTAACTAGGTAGTGATGACTCAGCTCCTTCTCACAGTGCTGCCATAGGAACAGCCTTACTGTATGGTAAGTGACTTTTTTCTGATGGAAATTCCACATATGTGTTGAAGATCTTTCAAATTTATGAGTTATTAATAATTATTGAGATGCCATTTATTGAGTGCTTACTTTGTGCTAAGTTCTTTATATACTCTAATTAGATTAAAGCTATCCTCAAAGCTATCAAGTGAAAGAGATATTACTACCCCTTTTTAGAAGAAACTAGAGCTCAGAGAAGGCAAACTTGTCCAAGGTTACCCAAAGTGTCATTGCACATGCCTGGGGGGCAGTGACCTTGTGGTTCATGGAGTTAGGAAGTACACAGTCTATTCAGTTGGTCATACAGTTAAAACATGGTGGCCGTGAGAACTGCCCCAGGGCAAAATCAATGAGATTGGAATACAACTGAAGGGACTGATGGAGGGGAAGAAAACTGCCAAGGAAAGATTTGAGAGAAACCCCCTAAGAAGTGGGAGATGCCATCAGCACATGGGAATAACCTCTCTGACATTATAGTTTTGCCCATGGTCAATACTACCTGCTGGAAGAGCTGCCTTAGCTAATAACCAGCCAAAAAGACAAGCAGCTGGTTGCTTCACCTGCAAGGTCATTAGAATCTTCTTGAACTGTTGGAATTGTTCAACTTCTTTGATCTGACTGAGTTGAGAACTTTCTTGACCGGTATTTTGACATCGTGTGAACAAGGTGAAATAAATCATTGGTTTTCAGATTCAGAAAGTCTAGGTCAAGATAGGGCTCTTTTCTTGAACAAGATGGGCAAAGAAGAGTCAGAAAGTTATGCACATGAGGCTGTCCCTGTTTATGGTTTGTCTTATTGTCCTAGCTGGGTTTGGGGAAGGAAGCATTTTCTTAAGGCTTAAAAATAAACAAGTAAGTAGGATGCTATCAAAAGCCATAAACTAAAAGATTCCCTGGAGAACAGCCAAACAGGATTCTTATCAAGGTGGGGCAGCCTTCCTGAGCAACCTGTCAAATCAGCAGCATGTCAGAACCGATGGCAAATGGAACAGGCGGCCTGGGAATTCTGAAATGTTAGATCTGGAAGGTGCCTTAGGGACCAGCTAGGCCACTGCCTTTATTTTATAAATGAAGAGAAAACTTCAGGACCACAGAGATAGAGTAACTTAATCCCAGGTCACACAGCTCATGATAAAAATTAGGGTGATGGTTTCCGGAAGCTCCTACTCTAAGCCAGAACAACATATCTGTTATCCTTCAGAGTTATTTGGTACTAATTGGGGTTTTAAAATAAATAGTTGATTTATTAATGTTACAAATTCAGAAGCTTAGTTTTTCTCTAAACTTTTATGTTCAATTTATGTCTTATATTTTTATTTATCGAATAATCCTGTTTAACCCAGTTAATACAATTCTTTTAAATCTTTTAAACATTACTTATAAAGATGATATATCCCTTTTTATTTTAAAAGCTTTAAAAATGTCTAAACAAAGTAGCAATTTTCCCAAGTATTTAAACACTGCTAACAAATCTAATCTAACAGGATTATCAGTGATTATCAATCTCGAAAGTTTCAGTAAAGTTGTAAAATTCTGTCTCTCTCTCTCTCTCTTTTTTTTTTTTTTCCAAGACAGGGTCTCACTCTGTCACCCAGGCTGGAGTGCTATGGCGTGATCACAGTTCACTATAGCCTCTACCTTATCGCCTTATAAGATTCTGAGGCAACACCCTGTTGTCCCCAGACAACTTGTCCACAGGTCACATACAACTAAACATGATGTCATTGTTCTTCCATGGAAAATCTTTTTAAAACAATGAGATTTCTGATTTTTTTTTTTCCTTTTTTGAGAAAGGGTCTTGCTCTGACACCTAGGCTGGAGTGCAGTGACGTGATCATAGCTCACTGCAGCCTCAAACTTCTGGGCTCAAGAGATCTCCACTCCTCTGCCTCCCAAACAGCTAGGACTACAGGTGTGTGCTTCCTTGCCTGGCTAATTTTTAAATATTTTTGTAGAGATAGGGTCTCACCGTGTTTCCCAGGCTGATCTCAAACTTCTGGGCTGAAGTGATCCTCTGGCCTCTGCCTCCCTAAGCACTGGGATTACAGGTGTGAACCACTGTGCCCGACCTGATATCTGATGTATCTGAACACTTCATATGAATATGAAGTTTGGAGGACATATTTGGATGGCCCAAAATAAAAGTTATGGCCAGGTGTGGTGGCTCACACCTGTAATCCCAGCACTTGGGGAGGCCAGCCAGGGGAGTGGATCACCTGAGGTCAGGATTTTGAGACCAGCCTGGCCAACATGGTGAAACCCCGTCTCTACTAAAAATATAAAAGTTTAGTTAGTTGTGGTGGCAGGCATCTGTAATCTGGGCTACTCAGGAGGCTGAGGCGGGAGAATTGCTTGAACCTGGGAGGTGGAGGTTGCAGTGAATGGAGATCACGCCATTGTACTCTAGCCTGGACAACAGAGCGAGACTCGGTCTCAAAAAAATAATAAAAATAAAAATAAAAGAAATAAAAGTGAGGTGATGTGCCTCCATTTGACTCTGGAGGGTCAATTTTACTTTTGAGGTCCTCAAATAGCTTTGCAATCACCCTTCAGAGAAGCAGAAACTCAAATATAACAGGAAGCCCAAGTGACTTCTGGCCAGGAGTAACCTACCATATATGTACTAGGAAGCTGTGAACAAAGAAAATAAGCAATGGGGCTGGGTGCGGTGGCTCATACCTGTAATTCCAGCACTCTGGGAGACAGAGGCAGGCAGATCACCTGAGGTCAGGAGTTTGAGACCAGCTTAGCCAACATGGTGAAACTTCCTCTCTACTAAAAAACACAAAAATCAGCTGGGCGTGGTGGCGGGCGCCTGTAGTCCCAGCTACTTGGAAGGCTGAGGTAGGAGAATCGCTTGAACCCAGGAGGCGAAGGTTGCACTGAGCTGAGATAGCACCATTGCACCCACCCTGGGTGACAAGAGTGAAACTGTCTCAAAACAAAAAACAAGAAAATAAACAATGGTTTCAAATATGAATCCCAAATCAAAACTCACTTTGAATTGCAGGTGTTAATTTGTAACTGAGCTGCTTCTCTAATGAGTGTACCCCTGGGTGTGAGGCAGCTGGGGCTGAATGATTGAACCAGGCTTACTGAGTCTCCTGCCCAATGTGGGGTTAGCCTGAATTTATTTTATATTTATATGATGTCTGTATATATGTGTGTATATATGGTTATATCTTTCAAATCAAAAGAGAATTAAATGGAAGATCCTTTAGGTACTTTATTCATGCAAATATTTAGCTGAACATGACAAAATTTCTGAGGGTGTATAGTAGATCTCACAAACCCTTACTACTCTGGTAAAATCCAACCTGTAGATCCTGTAGACAGCGTTATTTTAATCCATGAGTATGGGCCTGTAAAGTGTTTTTTAAAAAAGAAAAACCAACATTTAGGAGTGGATGGAAGACGTAAATATACGGATTCTTGGTAATAGAAATACTTGACTACAGAAGCCAATGTTCCCACATAGTAACAATGATATAGGAGCCAGAAAGAAATTATTTGGGCAGTGAGGGTAAAAGAGCCCCCAGCGGAATTTCCCTTTTTAACAAAAAAGAAGCCCCCAAATAATTTCCTTTCTGAAAAAGAGTAGCCTGAAAGATGGAGCTGCAGACATAAATAAGCTGGAGGCTTGTGTGGGTGAATGTCAGCAGTTGTGCCAATAGAAAAGGCCACCTGGGGGTGAGGTATGTTCAACATGGAGGATCCATCTTCCCTTTTCTTTGTCAATAAAGAAACAGGCAACATAGCATTGGCCAAGCAGAGAGCCCATCTGCATAATAAAACATTAGGGTGTGGGGTGGCCAGATTTTCACATCCTATGCAAATGGCACACCTAGCCCTAACCAGTTTTTTGTGCCCTATGCAAATAGCACAGCTGGTCCAACCAATCTTTCATGCCCTATGTAAATCAGACACCACCTCCTCAAGCTCATCTATAAAACCCCTTGCATTCCACTGCCTTCTGCAGGACCCCTTTCTGCTGCAGAGTTCTTCTCTTTCTTTCACCTATTAAACCTCTCCTCTTAATCTCACTCCTGTGTGTCCATGTCCTTGATTTCCTCAGCATGAGGCAACAAACCTTGGATATCACCCCAGACAAATGATATCACTTCAACAAGGCTGGTGCTGGGTGGCAGCTGCCCCACTGGATGCACTCTCCTGTCCTTCCTAGTCCTTATTATTCTCTATTTTCTACCTGACATTGTAAATTGCTGTTTATCATCACACTCACCTTGTTATTTTTCTTATAGAAGCATTAAGAGAAAGTAGCATAATCCTATCAAAAATGGAAAAAGACCAAAGGGGCTGCGTATTTCAAGAAGTAAGAGAGAGCATATTTTTATGTGAAAATAAAGGCCATTCCTATGTTTTTAACATTCTGAGCTTTCTTAGACCCAGCCAGCTTCATGCACTGACGTGGCCTCTGGGGTTCCTGTTGGCTTGTGAATATGCCATCCCTGGGTAAACTATGCTTGGGGTTAAAACCTTTCCATTGGCTTCCTGACAATAATGATTGTCAACATGCTATAGCCTATGGAAATACTCATGGCATAGAAGGTGAGTGAACTTTGCAAACTTCAGCAGCCACCCTTTTTAGTTTCTATTTCTTAAACTCCCTAAGGACTAGAGTCAGCCCTCCTTTGTCACAAAACTTTCAAGCCAGTTACACTAACTCCACTTCAGACAAACATAATTGTCTTCTCTGCTAGCTTTTCCTTTTCCAAGCTTCCTTGAAATAATTGGGTTATTGCACTAGAAGTGTTCCTGGTGAAGAGAGACTTAAAAGCTAATAGAGATATGTAATACAGCAGACTCAACATTCCCCTAGGAAATTACTGTGCAATATACTTGAAAGGGAAGATATTAAAACTAAGATAATGTTGAATGAGATTGAAAAGGAAACATCGTAATTGGGGAAGGGGAAAAGAAAGTAGCTGGAGGGATTTCTGGATTTTAAAATTCATTCTATTAGAGTGATATTGTCAGTTTAGAGAAGGCCCTATTCTTAGCTTTTGATTAAAAGGTCAGAAGAAGAAATGAATAGCTCAAACTTCAGTATGTGCAGAAATAGCATTATGGATCCCTCATTGTAAAGGGACAAGAAAATTAAATGTTTTATTGCAGTGGTGGAAATAGTGTTGAAAAATAGCACATCTTTCAGATAATGAATCTGGTCTACCTAAATTCAGAAGTTTGAGAAGAATGAAAACATTACGTGCTAGAGAGTCACTGTGATCATATTCTTTGCTTTTACAGGACTGCTCTCTGGAGTGGGAACCTTATATACCCAACACAGTGAATTAAAAAAAAAAAATGACTTCTCAGGTGTAGCCCAAAGTAACGTATTGGTGGCCCCAATCCCAGTTCCAGGCTCAAATCTGCTCTGGGGAGCTACATTCCTGACTCTTGGATAAAATCTAGGGCAGGCCTCAAATTTTTTGGTTACTCTCAGATAAGAAAAAAAATTTGGTGATATCAAGTCACAAAATCAGTTGCATCTTAGCAGTTAAGATGAAGTAATCAAATCTCCAACTATGTTTCGGTAAAGCTTCTCTTCTTCTTTAGCTCAGACCTGTTCCAAGATAAATGGTCTGTGATAGTTAATTTTATGTATCAGCTTGACTGGGCTAAGGGATGCCCAGTTATCTGGTAAAACATTATTTCTCAGCATACCTGTGAGGATGTTACTGGAAGAGATTAGCATTTGAATCAGTAGACTGAGTAAAGAACACTGCCCTCACCAAGGCCAATAGGCATCATCCAATCTTTTGAGGGCCTACATAGAACAAAAAAGTAAAGGAATTGTACTCTCTTTGGAGGACAGAAGGGAAGGGTAGGGGAGTGGAGGGGAACTTTGCTTTCTTTTTGAGCTGGGACATCCATCATACCCTGCTCTTGGACACTGGTGTTCTTGGGACTTTGGACTGGGACCTATACCCTTGGCTTTGCTGGTTCTCAGGCCTTTGGGCTTTGGAACTACACTGCTGGCTTTCTTGGGCCGCCAGCTTGCAGTCTGCAGGTTGTGGGACTTTTTGTCCCCCATATCACATGAGCCAAACCCTTATAATCTATATCTGTATCTAGCACGTGTGTGTATATATTTATAGGACATATAGATGTATACATAGGGTACATATGATATATATTAGATATATAAAGATATATAAAATTATTATAAGGTATTGGCTCATGGGATTATAAAGGCTGAGAAGTTTCATTACATGTATATTTTATATATATATATACACACACACACACACACACAGTCATGTCTCACATTATGATATATTGGTCAGTGACAGTGTGAAGTACAATGGGAGGTCCAAAAGATTATAATATGGTATTTTTACCATACCTTTTCTATGTATAGACATACAAATACTTGCCATTGTGTTCCAATTGCCCACAGTAGTATAGTAACGAGCTGTGCAGGTTTGCAGCCTGGGAGCAATAGGCTGTACCATATAGCCTGGGTGTACAGTAGGCTATGCCATCTAGGTTTCTGTAAGTATACTCTGTGATGTTCGCACAATGATGAAATTGCCTAATGATTCATTTCTCAGAACCAGCCTCACCATTAAGTGACACATGGCTGTGTGTGTGTATCTGTCTGTCTGCCTATCTGCCTACCTACCTACCTACCTACGTACCTACCTGTCTACTATTGGTTCTGCTTCTCTGGAGAACTCTAACATAATACAGGAGCTAACTGAATTCTCCAAGATTTCTCAACTTAGCACTTACACCAATGCTTCCTATCCACCGTCCTCAGTGTGATAACCAAGTTTCTGACCATTTCAGGAAAAGCAGGGAAGAGAGGGAAGATATCAGGAGAGGTCTTACCTAACAAGTATGGACATGTCTAACATCAGAGCCAGGGTTAGGACATAAAATTTAAGGGGACCCCAAAATTCTAAACAAAATAACATTTTGATGCAAAATTTTAAAGAACTAAAATTAATGCAAAAATCCACAATGAACAATATGTCAAAATTTTAAAGACAGAATAAGTTGAAATTAATTTAAAAATTATTTTGCGTTATTGCTTAGTCAAGAGAAATTGTCAAGCACAGCAATACTCTCAATTAAAAATGAGATGAGTGAAGAAGTTGATTTTGAAAATATTGATAAGTTTGTGTTCATTAAGGCTGGTGAATTAAAATGATAACTCTATTTGGGATATAAATAAAATATTTAAATTTAAAGTAATGTGGTTTCAATAACTGTAATTTTTTCATATTTTTCAACAGTGTTAATGTTCTGAAAAAAACATTAAAACCATACATTAAACATATATACAGGCATACCTCATTTTATTGCCCTTTGCTTTATTGTGCTTTAAAGATACCGTATTTGTTTTACAAATGGAAGGTTTGTGGCAACCCCGCATCAAGCAAGTCTGTTGGCATAATTTTTCCAATAGCGTGTGGTCACTTCATGTTTTTGGGTCACATTTTGGCAATTTTTGCAATATTTCAAACTTTTAGATGATTATTATATCTGTTATGATCTGTGATAAGTGATCCTTGATGTTACTATTGTCGTTGTTTTGGGGCTCCATGAACTGTACCCACAGAAGACCAGTGAACTTAATAAATGTGTGTGTTCTGATTGTCCCACTGACTGTTCCCTGAGACAACAGCAACATTGAAATTAGGCCAGTTAATAACTCTACAATGTCTTTCAAGAGTTCCAGAGAAAGGAAGAGTCACACAACTCTCACTCCAAATAATAAGCTAGAAGTTATTAAGCTTACTGAGAAAGGCAGGTTGAAAGCAGAAATAAGTGGAAAGCCAGGCCTCTTGCATCAGTTAGCCAAGTGGTAATCCATAGGAAAAGTTCTTGAAGGAAATTAAAAGTGCTACTCCAGTGAACACAATAAAACATTCTTATAGCTCATATGGAGGAAGTTTTCGTGGTCCAGATAGAAGATCAAATCAGCCACAACTTTCCCTTAAACCAAAGCCTCATCCAGAGTAAAGCTCTAACTCTCCTCAGTTCTATAAAGCCTGAAAGAGGTGAGGAAGCTGCAGAAGAAAAGTTGGAAGCTGGTAGAAGTTGGCTATGAGATTTAAGGAAAGAAGCTATCTCTATAACATAAAAGTGCAAGGTGAAGCTGCAAACGTTGATGTAGAAGCTGCAGCAAGTTATCCAGAAGATCTAGCTAAGATCATTGATGAAGATGGCCAAGCCTAAACAACAGATTTTCAGTGCAGACGAAACAACCTTCTATTGGAAGAAGATGCCATCCAGGACTTTCATAGCTAGAGAGAGGGGAAGTCAATATGTGGCTTCAAATCTTCAAGGGACAGGTGGACCCTTGTTAGGGGCTAATGTAGCTGGTGACTTAAAGTTGAAACCAGTGCTTACTTACCATTCTGAAAATTCTAAGGCCCTTAAAAATTATACTATATCTTCTCTGCCTATGCTCTAAAAATGGAACAACAAAACCCGGATCTGTTTACAGCAGGACTTACTGAATATTTTAAGCCCACAATTAGAACCTACTGCTCAGAAGAAAAGATTACTTTCAAAATATTACTGCTCATTGACAGCACACCTGGTCACCTGAAAGCTCTGATGAAGATGTACAAGAAGTTCAAGGCATGTTGTTTTCACGCCTGCCAACACAATATCCATTCTACAGCCCATGAGTCAAAGAGTAATTTTGATTTCCAAGTCTTATTATTTAAGAAATACATTTTGTAAGGTTAATAGCTGCCAGAGATAGTGATTCCTCTGATGGATCTGGACAAAATAAATTGAAACCCTGCTGGGAAGGATTCGTCATTCTAGATGCCATTAAGAACATTCATGATTCATACGAGGAGGTCAAAATATCAACATTAGCAGGAGTTGGAAAGAAGTTGATTCCATCCCTCATGGGTGACTTTGAGAGGTTGAAGACTTCAGTGGAGGGAGTCGCTGCAAGTGTGGTGAAAATAGTAAGTGAATTAGAATTTGAAGTTGGGCCTGATGATAATGATAGTGAATTTCTGCAATCCCTCTGTCAAACTTGAATGGATAAGGAGTTGCTTCTTATGGATGAGCAAAGAAAGTGGTTTCTTGAGATGGAATCTACTCCTGGTGAAGATGCTGAGAACATTATTGAAATGACAACAAAATATTTAGAATATTACATAAAATTAACTGATAAAGCAGCAGTAGAGTGTGAGAGAACTGACTTTAATTTTGAAAGAAGTTCTGTGAGTAAAATTCTATGAAACCACGTATGCTACAGGGAAATCTTTTGTGAAAGGAAAAGTCAATGAATGTGGCAAATTTCACTGTCTTATTTTAAGAAATTGCCACAGCCACCCCACCCTTCGGCAACCACTACACAGATCAGTCAGCAGCCACCAGTGTTGAGGCAAGATCCTCCAACAGCAAAAAGATTATGACTCACTGAAGGCTCAGATGATTTTTAACATTTTTTAGCGTAAAGCATTTTTAAAATTAAAGTATGCACATTGCTTTTTAGACATGAAGCTATTGCACACTTAGTAGACTAGTATAGTATACTAGTCGATTAAGAGACTAGTATAGTATATACTTAGAATATACTGAGGCTAGTATATTACATGTATACATGAATAGACTAGCATATTACAGCATACTAGTCTATTAAGTATAAACATAAACATAATTTTTATATGCACTGTGAAACCAAAAAGTGTATGTGACTTGCTTTATTGCAATATTTGCTCTATTAACGTGGCTGGAACTGAACCCACAATCATTTAGAGGTGTGCCTGTGTATAGGACACATGTTTTTTTCTTTTGCCTCAGGTTCCATTACGGATTGGTGCAGCACCATTATTGATCCTACCTTTATTTAACATTTTGATATTTTGTTTATCATGGATGTTTTTACCTTAATTTTAATTTTTAAAATATTGTATCAAAATATTATTTATCTTGATTGCTGACTTTTTTTGTGTCCTCTTAAATTTTGTGCCCACCAGAATTGCTTCATCCCCTTGCTCTAATCCCAGCCGTGGCTGGCACCGTGTTTGAAGGTGGACGAGGCAGATGTCTAAAGCTGGCTTTCACCTGGGTAGTTCCCTTCCTGAAGGTGCATATATCCTCTCTCTACGCACTCATGATTCCTCCCTCAGCCTTTGGATAGCCCATAGAACAATTCTGTCCCTCTATGCAGTCCTCAGGCAGGATCTAAGGCACTCCTAAATGACTCTTATGTACTGACAACCTTCCCAGAAAGCAGGGCCTTGGACCCATTGTTGGTAGAAGTGCAGGTTCATCCTAGTCTAGCTCTCTCTTGCTGCCTCCAGTTTCCTGCTTGTTAGATTTTTCAGGTCTATGCCACTGTACACCCCAGGGATTCCTATCAAGCTTCTGAAGTGGTCTCTCACTGACCTTGAAGTGAAGGAAAGGTAGCCCCACCTTATACCCATGGGGGAAATTCTCTCATTTGATCTTCTTTTTTATCTCTAACATTTGTCTTGGTTTCTCCAGATTCTTAGAGGCTGCAAGGTGGTTGGTCAGCTAAGACTTGCAAAACTTAAAATTTTATTGCAATGTAATTTGCATACAATACAATTCACCCTTTTAAAGTGTGCAATTCAGTGATTTTTAGGATATTCTTAGCTTTGTACAACCGTCACCAAATAAATTTTAGAAGATTTTTTATCAGCTGAAAAAGAGATTCCATACCCATTTGGAGAAACGCCTTTATTCCCCTCACTAGCATGCCCAGCCCTAGACAAGCACTAGCCTACTTTCTGTCTATGGATTTGCCTATTCTGCATCTTCCATGTAAATGGAATCATACAATATGAAGACTTTATGACTGGCTTCTTATACACGACTTCTCAAGGCTCATTCATGTAGCACGAATCAGTACCTCACTCTTTTTTATTGCCAAATAATATTCCATTGTATGGAGAAATTTCTATTCATATTCTTTGCCCATATTTTATGAGTTTATTTCTCTACTTACAATTGTATTTTTTTGAGCTTTTATTTATGATTATTTATTATTATTTTTTGAGATGCAGCTTCACTCTTGTTGCCCAGGCTGGAGTACAATGGTGCGATCTCCATTCACTGCAACCCCCGCCTCCTGAGTTCAAGCGATTCTCCTGCCTCAGCCTTCCAAGTAGCTGGGATTACAGGCATGTGTCACCACCCCTGGCTAATTTTTTTGTACTTTTAGTAGAGATGGGATTTCTCCATGGGGGTCAGGCTGGTCTCGAACTTCCAACCTCAGATGATCCGTCTGCCTCAGCCTCCCAAAGTGTTGGGATTACAGATGTGAGCCACCGAGCCTGGCCTATTACTATTTTTTTTTATTTCAATAGGTTTTATTGGGGGAACAGGTGGTGTTTGATTACATGAATAAGTTCTTTAGGGGTGATTTCTGAGATTTTGGTGCACCCATCACCCAAGCAGTGTACACTGTACCCAATGTATACTTTTATCCCTCACTCCCCTCCCACCCTTCCCCCTGAGTTCCTAAGTTCATTGTATCATTCTTATGTTTTTGCATCCTCATAGCTTAGCTCCCACTTATAAATGAGAACATACAATGTTTGGTTTTCCATTCCTGACTTACCTCACATAGAATAATGGTCTCCAACTCCATCCAGGTTTCAGCGAATGCCATTGTTTCATTCCTTTTTATGGCTGAGTACTATTCCTATATATATATAATACACATTATATATATTTATATATATCAAATATATATATTATAGATTTTATATCTATAAAACATTTTCTTTATCCACTCATTGACTGATGGGCATTTGGGCTGCTTCCACATTTTTGCAATTGTGAATTGTGCTGCTGTAAACCTGTGTGCAAGTATCTTTTCTATGTAATGACTTCTTTTCCTCTGGTTAGATACCCAGTAGTGGGACTGCTGGATCAAATGGTAGATCTACCTTTAATTCTTTACAAAATCTCCATACTGTTTTCCATAGTGGTTGAACTAGTTTACATTCCCACCAACAGTGTAAAAGTGTTCCCTTTTCACCACTTCCATGCCAACATCTATTAGTTTTTATTTTAAAATTACGACCATTCTTGCAGGAGTAGGGTGGTATCACATTGTGGTTTTGATTTGCATTTCCCCGATCATTAGTGATGTTAAGCATTTTTTTTTTATAGGTTCGTTGGCCATTTGTATATCTTCTTTTCGGAACTGTCTATTCATGTCCTTAGCCAACTTTTTTATGGGATTATTTGTTTTTTTTCTTGCTGATTCGTTTGAGTTCCTTGTAGATTCTGGATATTGGTTCTTTGTCCCAGGCATAGTTTGCAAAGATTTTCTCCCACTCTGTGGGTTATCTGTTTACTCTACTGATTATTTCTTTTGTGGTGCAGAAGCTTTTTAGTTTAATTAAGTTCCATCTATTTATCTTTGATTTTGTTGCATTTGCTCTTGGGTTCTTAGTCATGAATTTTTTACCTAAGCCAATGTCTAGAAAGGTTTTTCTGATATTATCTTCTAGAATATTTATTTTTTCAGGTCGTAGATTTAAATCTTTGATCCATCTTGAGTTGATTTTTGTATAAGGTAAGAGATGATGATCCAGTATTATTCTTCTACATGTGGCTTGGCAGTTATCCTAGCACCATTTGTTGAATAGGGTGTCCTTTCCCCACTTTATGTTTTTGCTTGCCTTGTCAAAGATCAGTTGGCTGTAAGTCTTTGGCTTCATTTCTGGGTTCTCTATTCTGTTCCGTTGGCCTATGTGCCTATTTTTATACCAGTATCATGCTGTTTTGGTGACTATAGCTGCAGAGTATAGTTTGAAGTTGGGTAATGTGATGTCTCTGGATTTGTTCTCTTTGCTTAGTCTTGCTTGGGCTATGTGGGCTCTTTCTGGGTTCCGTATTAATTTTAGGATTTTTTTTTCTAGTTCTGTGAAGAATGATGATGGTATTTTGATGGGAATTGCATTGAATTTGTAGATTGCATTTGGCAGTATGGTCATTTTCACAATATTGATTCTATCCATCCATGAGCATGGGATGTTTTTCCATTTGTTTGTGTCATCTATGATTTCTTTCAGCAGTGTTTTGCAGTTCTCCTTGTAGAGGTCTTTCACCTACTTGGTTAGCCATATGCCTAGGTTTTGTTTGTTTGTTAGTTTTACAACTATTGTAAAAGAGGTTGAGTTCTTGGTTTGCTTCTCAGCTTGGTCACTGTTGGTGTATAGCAGTGCTACTAATTTGTGTACATTGATTTGGTATCCTGAAACTTTGTTCCATTTGGAGCTAATTTTTGTATATGGTATGAGGTAGAAGTCTTAATTCATTATTTTGCATACAGATATCCAGTTGTCCCAGTACCATTTATTGAAAACTATTCTTTTTTTTTTTTTTTTTTTTGAGACGGAGTCTCGCTCTGTTGCCCAGGCTGGAGTGCAGTGGCGTGATCTTGGCCTACTGCAAGTTCCACCTCCCAGGTTCACGCCATTCTCCTGCCTCAGCCTCCTGAGTAGCTAGGACTACAGGTGCCCACCACCATGCCTGGCTATTTTTTTTTGTATTTTCAGTAGAGATGGGTTTTCACTGTGTTGACCAGGATAGTCTCTATCTCCTGAACTCGTGATCCACCTGCCTCGGTCTCCCAGAGTGCTGGGATTACAGGCGTGAGCCACCGCACCCGGCCGAAGACTATTCTTTTTTTTTTTTTTTTTTTTTTTTTTGAGACGGAGTCTCGCTCTGTCGCCCAGGCTGGAGTGCAGTGGCCAGATCTCAGCTCACTGCAAGCTCCGCCCCCCGGGTTTACGGCATTCTCCTGCCTCAGCCTCCCGAGTAGCTGGGACTACAGGCGCCCGCCACCTCGCCTGGCTAGTTTTTTGTATTTTTTAGTAGAGACGGGGTTTCACCGTATTAGCCAGGATGGTCTCGATCTCCTGACCTCGTGATCCGCCCGTCTCGGCCTCCCAAAGTGCTGGGATTACAGGCTTGAGCCACCGCGCCCGGCCCGAAGACTATTCTTTACTCATTAAATTGTGTTGGTACTTTTGTTTAAAATTAGTTGACTGTAAATGTAATGGTTCATTTCTCAGTTCTATTCTGCTGATATATATACACACACACACACATACATATATATACACACATACATATATATACATACATATATATGTCTATTTTATGTCAGTATCTCACTATCTTGATTACTGTAGTTTTATACTGAGTTAAACAATAAGGAATTGTCCAATTTGGTTCTTCTTTTTCAAGGTAGTTTGGCTATGTTGGGTCCCTAGTATTTCTACACAAATTTTAGGATCTGCTTATCAGTTTCAGTAAAGAATCCAGCTGGGATTTTGATAGGAATTATCAATGAACATTGGATATCTTTCCATTTATTTAGGTATTCTTTTAATTTCTTTTCATAATGTTTTGTGGTTTTTAGAATATAGGTTTTTGTACTACTTCTGTAGAAGTTATTCCTAAGTATTCTTTTTTGATGCTATTATAAACAGAATTGTATTCTTAATTTTTTTGAAATGTTCAATGAAAGTATTTAGAAATATAATTGATTTTTGCATATCGATCTTGTATTGCAATTTTACTGAATTCATTTATTCTAATATTTTTAGTGTATCTTTTAAGGTTTTTTCATATACAAGATTATGCCATCTGCAAAGAGAGTTTTACCTCTTCCTTTCCAATCTGGATGCCTTTTATTTCTTTTTCTTGTTTAATTGTCATGGATAAGACCTCCAGTACAATGTTGAGTATAAATATCAAGACAAGACATCAAGAGAATACAGTCTTTTACCCTTAAGTAAGATGTTAGCAGTTGGGTTTTCATAGATGCCATTTTTCAGGTTAAAGAAGTTTCTTTCTAATCCTAATTTGTGGAATATGTTTATCATAAAAGGGTTTGAATTTATTCAGATTTTAGTTCTGCATTTATTGAGATGATCATGTGGATTTTATTCTCATTCTATTAATATGCTACATTAATTGATTTTTGGATATTCAACTAACCTTGCTTTCCTGGGATAAATATCACTTGGTTATGGTGTATAATTTCTTATATGTGTTGCTGGATTGGTTTGATAGTGTTTTATTGAGGATGTTTGTATCCATATTTATGAGTTATTGGTTTGCAGGGTTTTTTTTCTTCTGATGTGTTTGTCTCATTTTGATGTCTGGCTAGTACTGGCCTTATAGCATGAATTGGGAAGTTGTTTTTCCCCTCTGTATTTTGGAAGAGTTTGGGAAAACTCGTATCACTTCTTTAAATGTTTAGTAGAAGTCAGCAGTAAAGACATTTGGGCCTAGGCTTTTCTTCACAGTTATTTTTGTTATTACTCAAGTAAAATGTCTTTACTCGCTATGTGTCTGTTTAGATTTTCTGTTTATTCTTGAGTCAGTTTTGGTAGTTTGTGTCTTTCTAAATATTTTTCCATTTTATCTATAGTATCTAATTTGTTCGCATATAGTTGTTCATAGTGTTCTTTTATTTATTTATTTATTTATTTAGAGACAGAGTTTTGCTCTTGTTGCCCAGGCTGGAGTGCAATGGCATGATCTTGGCTCACTGTAATCTCCACCTCCCAGGTTCAAGCGATTCTTCTGCCTCAGCCTCCCGAGTAGCTGGGATTACAGGCATGCACCACCATGCCCAGCTAATTTTTTCTATTTGTAATAGAGACAGGGTTTCTCCACGTTGGTCAGGCTGGTCTGGAATTCCCGACCTCAAGTGATCCACCCACCTTGGCCTCCCAAAGTGCTGGGATTACAGGTGTGAGCCACCACACCCAGCCTCATAGTGTTCTTTAATAATTATTTTTATTTCTGTAGGATTGGTATTAATATTCTCTCTTCATTCCTAGTTTTAGTAATTTGAGTTTTCTCTCTCTTTTTCTGTGCCAGTCAAGTTAAAAGTTTGAAACTTTAAAATCTTTTCAGGTAACTGACTTTTGTGTTCATTGATTTTTCTCTATTGTTTTTCTATTCTCTATTTCATTTATTTCTGCTCTAATCTTTATTATATCCTTCTATTTGTTTTGCGTTTAAGTTGCTCTTCTTTTTCCATCATCTTAAGATAGATTATTGATTTGCAATTAAATTTTTTTTTCATTTTTAGAATGGTTTTACAATTTCATATGCTTTCACATCATTTAAAAATCAATAGCCTTTATTTAAATTTTTAAAAAAATTTTTATTGATGCATAATATTTATACATATTTATGGAGTACCTGTGATAGTTTATTACATGCGTAGACTGTGTAATGATCTAGTCAGGGTAATTGAGGTGCCCAAAACCTTGCACTTTTTTTTTTTTTTTTTTTTTTGGTAAAATACCTCTTGAAAATGAGGCTTGTATGTGGGTGCAGGATGGTTATCAGAAAGGCATACCTATAGGCTATAATATGAATTTTTAAAAAGTAAAGTCATTATATGACAACTTAAAGCAAAAGGAAGGTGAAAGATCTAATGCTGGGGCATTTAATGTCTACAAAAACTGGTTTGATAACTTTAGAAAGAGGTATGGCTTTAAAAGAGTGTCAACATAACAGGAGAAGCAGCTACCACTGACCAAGATGCAGCAGATGAGTTTCCAGATGCCATTAAGAAAATCATTGAGGAGAAAGTATATCTGCTTAAGCAGATTTTTAAATGTAGATGAAAGTGCCCTACTCTGGCTGAAAATGTTGTGAAGGACATTTATTAGTAAGGAAGATAAGTGAACACCAGGATTTAAGGCAGGAAGGAACAGGCTACACAACTGTTTTGTGCAAATGCAGTTGGGTTTTTGGTCAGGATTGCCTTTATATATAAAGCTGCCAACCCCCAAGCCTTGAAGGGAAAAGATAAACACCAGTTGGCAGACTTTTGGTTGTGCAAGAAGGACTGGGCAATGAGAACCCTTTTCCTAGCTTGGCTCCATTGATGGTTTGTCACTGAAGTCAGAAGGCACCTTGACAGAAAGGGACTTCCTTTTTCCCAAACACAACATCTTGAATTCAGCCTCTAAATCAAGAGTTCTTAAGGACCTTTAAGGCAGATTAAACATGGTACTCTATAGAAAAGATTGTCAATGCTATGAAAAACACCCCTATAGAGAGAACATCATACATGTGTGGAAGGATTACACCCTTGAAGATGCCATTATTGTTGTAGAAAAAGCTGTGAAAGGCATCAAGCTCAAAACAATAAATGCCTGTGGAGAAAACTGTGTCCAGATGTTGTATGTGACTTCACAGGATTTATGACAGAGTCAATCAAGGAAATCATGTAAGAGATTGTAGATATGGCAAAAACAAGGTGGGGTTGGTGAAGGATTTCAAGATATAGATCCTGGGGAAATTCAGGAGCTATTTGATATCACACCAGAGGAACTGACAAAAGATGACTTGACAGAGATGAGTGCTTCCAAACCAGTGTCAGATAAAGAGGAAGACATAGAAGAAGCAGTGCCAGAAAACAAGTTGTGCTGGGTGCAGTGTCTCACGCCTGTAATCCTAGTACTTTGGGAGGCCGAGGTGGGAGGATCACCTGAGGTCAGGAGTTCAAAACAGCCTGGCCAACCTGGTGAAACCCCATCTCTACTAAAAATACCAAAAATTAGCCGGGTGTGGTAGCAGGCGCCTGTAATCCCAGCTACTCAGGAGGCTGAGGCAGGAGAATGGCATGAACCTGGGAGGTGGAGCTAGCAGTGAGCCCAGATAGCACCACTGTACTCCAGCCTGGGCGACAAGAGTAAAACTCCGTCTCAAAAGAAAACAAAAACAAAAACAAAACAAAACAAACAAACAAAAAACAAGCAAAGTCTGAGAAACTGTCACAGTCAGGAGGAGTCTAAGGAGACACGGCAAATATAGTGGGCCCTTGAACAATACCGGGGTTGGGGGCTCTGGCTTCTGCCACCCCCCGTGCAGTCAAAATTCCACGTATAACTCTTGACTCCCCGAAAATGTAACTACTAGTAGCCTACTGTCGATCAGAAGCTGTACCTATAACATAAACAGCCAATTAACACATACTTTGTATGTTATATGTATTATACACTGTATTCTTACAATAAAGTAAGCTAGAGGAAAAAATACTGTTAAGAAAACCGTAAGGAAGAGAAACTGTACTTGCTATTCATTAAGTATAAATGGAGCGTCCTAAAGATCTTCATCCTTGTCATCTTCACATTGAGTAGGCTGAGGAGGAGGAGGAAGAGGAGAGGTTAGTCTTGCTGTCTCAGGTGGCAGAGGTGGAGGAGGTAGATGGGGAGGCAGGAGAAGCAGGCACACTCGCTGTAACTTTATGGAAATATAGTTTCTGTCTTTTTGCATTTTCATTGTTCTGAAAACATTTCTATACTATACCAGTCTTTCTTCTACCATTTACTTTAGTTTTGGTGCCTGTCTCATAAAAGAGTCCATGTTGTAAAAGAAGTCAAAAGCAGTCTTGAATAATCAGAATCCTTCATCCAGATTGTGTAAAATCAACTTGTTTTGTTTTCTTCTTCTTCTTCTTTCTTCTTTCTTCTTCTTCTTCTTTTTTTTTTTTTGAGACAAAATCTCACTCTGTCGCCCAGACTGGAGTGCAGTGGCGCCATCTGGGCTCACTGCAAGCTCCGCCTCCCTAGTTCAAGTCATTCTCCTGGCTCAGCCTCCCGAGTAGCTGGGACTACAGGCGTCTGCCACCACACAAGGCTAATTTTTGTGTTTTTAGTAGAGACGGGGTTTCACCATGTTAGCCAGGATGGTCTCCGTCTCCTGACCTCATGATCTGCCAGCCTTGGCTTCCCAAAGTACTGGGATTACAGGCGTGAGCCACCGCACCCCGCCGACTTTCCTTGTTTTTAATGACCTCAGCAGTTCTGAGGAATACCGATCAGATATATTGTACGACCTCCCTCTGTTGAAACTTGCCTGATGTTTTTCTCAGTATTACAATGGGGCTGTAGGTTTTTAGGAGAAAATTCACAGAGGTAAAGTGTCATTTTTATCACACCACATTAAGGGTACACACTGTCAACATGATTTATAACTATAGATGTTGACCTTGATCATTTGGCTGAGGTAGTATTTGTCAGATTTCTCCACTGTAAAGTTACTCTTTATTTTCTCTCTTTAATCCTATTTCCATACTGGACGTTTTGGGAGGAAGTCATTATGTGCAGTCCACACTTAAGTAGTATGGAGTGATGCCCCCTCCTTTAGGGTGGAGTATCTACATAATTTATTTGTAATTTTTCTAGGCAGGATATGTCATTTATTAATTTATTAAATACTTTATTTATATCAGTAGGACTCGTGTATTTTCTTTATTCTTTCTTCCTTTTAAATGCATTTATGGCTATGAAATTTCCTTTAAACACTGTTTAGCTGCATTCCATAAGTGTAAAACTAGTTTTTTTTTTGCTTGTTTGTTTGTTTTTCGAGATGGAGTCTCACTCTGTCACCCAGGCTGGAGTACAGTGGCGCCATCTCGGCTCAACGCAAACTCCGCCTCCCGGGTTCAAGCAATTCTCCTGCCTCAGCGTCCTGAGTAGCTGGGATTATAGGCGCACACCACCATGCCTGGTTAATTTTTGTATTTTTAGTAGAGACGGGTTTCACCATGTTGGTCAGGCAGGTCTCAAACTTCTGACCTCGTTATCGGCCTACCTCAGCCTCCCGAAGTGCTGGGATTACAGGCATGAGCCACCCCACCCAGTGCAAAACTAGTTTTTAACCAACTCCTGAGCAGGTCCTTTGAAGTGAGTACTTGCTTGCCATGTGCTGGGGCTGATCCGCAACTTAGACTGAGTGCCATTGTAACACCCTGGTACCTTTATAACAAGATTCTTTGGCACTTTACCAATCCCACTTTAACGAGATCTGCAATAGATTTGCATTTATCTGAATTTTTTTTTTTTTTTTTTTTTTTTTTTTTTTTTTTTTTTTTGAGACCGAGTCTCGCTGGGTCAACCAGGCTGGAGTGCAGTGGCACGATTTTCGCTCAACACAACCTCTGCCTCCTGGGCTCAAGTGATCCTCCCACCTCAGCCTCCTGAGTAGCTGGGACTACAGGCACACATCACTGTGCCTGGCTAATTTTTGTATTTTTTGGTAGAGGTGGGGTTTTGCCACGTTGCCCAGGCTAGTCTCAAACTCCTGGGCTGAAGCAATCTGCCCCCATTAGGCTCACACAGTGCTGGGATTACAGACGTGAGACACCATGCTCCATTTACTTGACATTCCTATGATATTAAGCAAAGTCTCAGGGCAAGAAGTATCAAGTGGTTGTGACATAGCCAGAAGTTAGATTTCTAATGCTTGTGATGGTTACTTTTAGTTTAATTTAGGTATATCCTGTGCCACTTGTATAGCTGCAATGTAAGTTAAGCAGAGTAAACGTGTATTCCTTCTAGATTATCTGGTTAACTTGGACAAGCACGTGTTACATGTGTGAAGAAGTGTGGAGAGAGGGGATGGGAAGTGGAGAGGTAGAGATTGTAAATATTTGTAATAGCTGAGGGCCTGGTTCATGATCCAGAGAGGAGCCCAGACAGCAGCCCAAGGGCAAAACTCTCAGGAAGGCACATGATGTCAGGAGTATGACAGCTTGAAAATTCTTCTTGGTGCAAACCCACAGATGTAGTGGTTTGAAGTAGGATGTGTCCTAGCCCACTTCCTTGTTTCTTGGCTTTCAGGTAAACTAAAGTTGGGCTTTGGCTCTTGGAGGACTGACTGGCCAGCACTGACTCCTAGGGGAAGCTGGTATCCACTGTGACTTTGAGCCTCCCCAGGGATGTGATACCAGCCATGGCTGCTTTACCAACTTGCTGTGTGACCTTGGGCAAGCTCCTTGACCTAACTGAGCCTCAGCTTCCTTATCTGGAAAACGAGACTGGATGGGACTGAGTAAATGATCTCTAGAATCTCTTCCAACTCTAATCTCCTATGTCAGATTCTTGGCTGGTTTGAGCCCATTTTCCATTATAAAATGACCCCAAGAGAAACCTAGGGTGCCGTTTCTGTATAGCTGCAATATAAGCTAAGCAGAGTAAACAGATGCATTTACTATTTTTGGTTCGGTATTTTTCTTCTTTCCTTTCCTTCTCTCCTTACCCTTGCCCATGCTATTCTTCCCTGTATTTTTTCAGAGACCAAAACCTCCCTTAATCTCTAAACTGGGATGACATTGAAAAAGACACGAGGCTTCCCATAAATACTTTAATGAAGAAGAATGACTGTTTTACTTAGTGAAGGAAACCTCTGCAAACCAGCATGAGAAACAGTTCCTGAGGGCATGCCTCAATTATGTTTTCATCCAGGGCATTTTCAGTGAACAAAACATAGTTCAATGAAAGAGAAGCAAAGAAAATTTATTTGTACCCATTTGCATTCTCTTCATAGGGTGATGAATAATTCTGGGAGCCATGGTAAAAATTACAACAAAGAATTCTGTCGTGACTCAGTTGGCAAACATCACACTTCAATTCTATTACATATGCAAAAGATTAGGGAAGTGGTCAAATATGGTTAGATTGCAAGAGTTTTGTTTGTCAAAAGCTCACTGAATTTTTCATTGATGTTCTACCTGCCCCTCCTGAAAACTGCTTCAATGTCTTTCCCGCTTCATATCAGAAAATGCATTAGGGGCGTTTTTTGAACAGGGGGAGAGGAAAAAGGAGGAATAATGTCAGAGATAGTAAATTAGTGCAAAAGTAACCTACCTAATAGGTTTGGCAGAGGCCTAGTGTCTGACATGTCTCCAGAATGGCAGTCTAGGCCAGGTGCGGTGGCTCACACCTGTAATCCCACCACTTTGGGAGGCCAAGGAGGGCAGATCATTCAAGGTCGGGAGTTCGAGACCAGACTGACCAACATGGTGAAACCGCATTTCTACTGAAAATACAAAAAAATTAGCCAGGCATGGTGGTGCATGCCTGTAGTCCCAGCTACTTGGGAGGCTGAGGCAGGAGAATCACTTGAACCCGGGAGAGAGATGTTGCAGTGAGCTGAGATCACACCACTGCACTCCAGCCTAGGCGACAAGAGTGAGACTCCATCTTAAAAAGGGTGGTCTAGAGTGATAAGAGTACTGGATTAGCAGCCAAAGGCCAGAGGTCTCAATCTGATCCCACCTTCAGAATCTTAGCCCTTCCAACTACAGATCCACAACAGAACTACAAATGAGACTTACTTTACATGATTGTTGTGAATGTCAAAAAAATAATTGTAAACATGCTTTGAAAACAGTAAATCATTTTGTCCACTGTCATGAAGAGGTCATGCTTCTTGGAAACAGAAATACATTTCCAACAAACAGGATTGTTGTGAGGGAGGCTGTATCTGGGGATGGTGAGGGCTTCCGTGATTTGTTCCCCCTTCTTTCCACAGGTGTCTCTTCCTGCAGCAACACACTTGTAACCACGGAGGCAAGGCCCCAGGGAAATTGCCACAGGGAGATTTGCCCCAGGGGAATTGCCACAGGTGTGGAAACCAGCCTTGGGGACCCAGACTGGGGAGTTATTTGAGGACCTCGTGATGCACAAGGGAAGGGCTAACACACCACAGGGGCTCAGAAAATGACCACAGCCTACTTCCAAGTACCATATCATCCCTCCTTCCCAGCCAGAACATGTGTTGATCTTGGATGGTTAAGCCCTTCCCTCTCTGAAAGTTCAAATAAACAACTTAAAGAACTACAGAGTGAGATTCGGAGGTCTAGGAGTCACTTTTTTTAGTTAACTATTTTCCTTCTACTGTCTGGGGGTGAACATGGTCTTGTTCTTTAGGCGTCCAGAGTCCTCACTTCTCCCAGCTTTACTCCCTTCCTTCAATTTTCCATCCCCCACCCCATCCCACCCCACCCCACAGCCTTCCCTCCCTGGGAGTCCTACACCCCTCCTAGAGATCTTCATTCCTTCTTACAGAATAAAGAAATCTTAACCTCATGTTCCTGTTATGTTGTAAACTCTGGCTCCTTGGGTTTCCATAGGATGGTGATGGACAGTTTCCTTTGCTGACTCTAAGTGGTGTGTGGTGGGTGGGGGTGGCAGAGGGATAAATTGGCTATGGAAGGAAAAGGAAATGTGGCATGTGAAGTGGTTTTCTGATTCAGTTCAGGTTAGGTGCTCTACCAGCCAAAATTGGGGTGAGTTTCCTACTAAATTAACCTACAAGGAAACATACCTATGTGTCTCTGGGCAAAACAGATGTCTGGAAAATTCTGTGTGTGTATGCGGGAACGGGTGGAGACAGATAAAGAAGAGGAAGAGAAGAGGAGGAGGAGTAAAAGGAGGAAGAAAGGGAACAGAAGGGAAGGGAATTGGGAAAGGGATCTTAATGCCACTCTATTTTTAAGTGGAATAATTTTAAATTTTGATTTAATGCCAGGCGCCACGGCTTACACCTGTAATCCCAGCACTTTGGGAGGCCGAGGCGGGTAGATCATGAAGTCAGGAGATTAAGACCACCTTGGCCAACATGGTGAAACCCTGTTTCTACTAAAATATAAAAAATTAGCCGGGTGTGGTGGTGCACACCTGTAGTCCCAGCTACTTGGGAGGCTGAGGCAGGAGAATCGCTTGAACCCAAGAGGTGGAGGTTGCACTTGCAGTGAGCCGAGACTGCGCCACTGCACTCCAGCCTGGTGACAGCGTGAGACTCCGGAAAAAAAAAAATTTCTAATTTAAAAAATTTCAACTGAGAGCATAGACAGATGGTTGAAAGCCATTTGAAGTGTAAACTATAATATGCACGTGACGATGAGGGACATTCAGAACAAACTGAAGTACATAATAATTACAGTTGTCTGGGTGTGGTCTTGAGGGTCCATAGTGAATTTCCGTAATGAATAGCAAAGATAGCACTATCAAATCTATAACAAGTGGATCACATATCTGATTGAATGTTTCTTTAACTTGACCAAAAGGAGTTGTCGAATCAACACATTTTCACCTACACATCATTTAAAAATAAAGCAAACCAAGCACAATCAAATGTCAAATTCATTAATGGCCTTTTAGTCCAAACAGAAGATGAAGATGCAGTTGACTTTAGTCTCTCACTCAGAGTTAAGGCATGTCTTTTGAAGTTCTAAAAATGCATCATTTGAGCTTGGCTGTCTCTTCCTGAGTCTAAACACATTCAGTCAGATCCATAGCATAGAGGTCAACCAAGTTTTCACCTATTAAGTCTTTCTTAAAGTTTGAAAGAAGTTTCAAGCAATTTTTATTTGCTTTCCATTTTATTATTTCTAGCCCATACAACTTTCTTGTTAGCCATAAGACTTTCTGAGACTCTCAAAATTTATATAGTTGATTTTTAAATGTCACTGCAATAATGATTGTTCAATGATCAGTTTTACCATGCAAGAGACATAAATGTTTAGGCTCATTTGTGCTTCCATAACAGTAAAGCCCAGGTTTTAAATAAGCATCTAAGTATATCCTATACTTTTTAAATTGCTCATAGATTTTTACACTGATTGACCTGTTATGGTTTTGAAGACTCACCTTATTTATTTATTTATTTATTTATTTATTTATTTATTTTGAGATGGAGTCTCGCTTTGTTACCCAGACTGGAGTGCAGTGGCATGATTTCAGCTCACTGCAACCTCTGCCTCCTGGGTTCAAGTGATTCTCCTGCCTTAGCCTCCTAAGTAGCTGGGATTACAGGTGCCTGGCTGATTTTTGTATTTTTAGTAAAGACAGGATTTCACCATATTGGCTAGGCTGGTCTCGAACTACTGACCTTGTGACTCATCCACCTTGGGCTCCCAAAGTGCTGGGATTACAGGCATGAGCCACTGCCCCCAGCTGACTCACCTTATTTTTATATGAATGTACCTAAGAGGTAGTGAGCATACATTCAGTTGGCATGAGCTGATGCTCATGTACACTTGCAGACAGAGCTCAGGAGAGGCAGCAGGTGCCAAAGCCATGCCATGGCTATATACCTTAGTCACACCCCAATTTATTTAGCTCATTTTACCTCAAAGGGTCTGAGTCTTGATTTTCTCAGTAAGCATCAGTGTTCTCAGCTGGTCAGTGGTAAAAATAGCATCTAACCTGGGTAAAGAACTGTGGTTTAAATACTCGCCTTTTTAGAGAATGTTGAAAGCTTGTGCCAGCCCATATCTGTATGTAATCTCAGCTAGGAGAAGGCGCTCATTAAAATTTTCAGGCAAAGGATCAAATGGTTGTTTGTTTTTGTGGAGAAAACTTAAGAGCTTGTGGCAAAAGTAAAGGCATAGATGGGGAATGATTTCGTTGTTGACCTTGATCATAAAGAATGACTCACTAAGTTGCTTTTCACAACGGCATTCTTTTCAAGACTGAATGCTCTCAACACAAAGGCAAAAATAAATATTTTTAAATTGCATTTGATATGATCTCAAGTAAAAAAAAAAAGTTTGAGAGTCAGATAAAGACAGTCGATTATGGAGACCATGAGTCACTTAAAATTTTTTATCTACATCCAAAATTACATCATTGCTGGGAAAATAAGGAATAATGTTGCTAGTCATCTTTTATCATGGAAAAAGCCACTTTACCTATGTTCTCTGAGATAGTAAAAGAGCCCGAAGAGGCTCCTTCAAATCATCGTGTAATGTGAGCAACTTGACCTCTTCACAGACACATTCGTTGAGTTTGCATTGACTGAACGTCAGTAACCTGAAAACATTGTGTTACATTACCTCTTACATATAATTCTGGCATCTCCCCTGGGTAGTTATTGTGGTATTTGTTAGGCTGTCAAAACAAGAAATTGTAGCCATTATGTTAGTATAATCTGTGTTTACAAATATTATGACAGAAGAGAAATTGCCTCTGTGGTGAATGTCTTCTAATACGTCCTCTTCATGCCCCAGCTGGCTTCTGAACCCAGGAGTCCCAGGTCTCTGTCCTGCTGACGCAGCCCACACTTTTCACTGCTCTGTTTTCTCTGTCACTTTTCATGTGTTTTTCAGACTTGGATAAGCACGTCACACAGTGATCAGCTCCTCCTTGCAGGAGAGTGAAAACAGCTCTTCTTGACCAAGGAGTTCTTTGCAAAGTGCTCTTTAAAGTCATTTTTGGCCCTTTGACCCTATTCCAAGTTATGTGGTAGGTACATGATAAAAGTTCCTGTTGAATGCTCTTGATTGCTTTGTTTTATGGGCTTTTCCATTCTGGGTAGTTGGGCTCTCAATCCAGTTTTTGAAAAGTCTTCTTTCACTGTGGCACTGTCTTTGCCTTTGCTGGTTTTGGGTGTCTGGTATTTTTGGTCTGTGGCACACTTTTTTTCCTGGGTTTTCAGTAGGTGGTCATTTAAATAATTTCTAGGCTTTCTGTGCTTTCCCCCCTCATTCTCCCCTCTTTTTCTTTTTAAAAATATCTTGTAACTCTTCCTTTACATATTTTTTGAACTAGTATCAAACTTCCCTTTTCTAAAATTGAATACCTAGGCAGTGAATATCCTTGGTTTTTCCCTCTCCCTGTGGAGAGTGGAGTCAGGGTAGGGATGGGGTTGAATTGTGGTTTGGTTTGTATGTTTGTCTCCTCCACAGCTCTGTTGAAACTTAATCCCTACTGTGGCAGTATTGAAAGGCGGGGCCTTTAAGGCAATTTAAATACTGAGCGCTGATTGAATCATGAGGACTCTGCCCTTATGAATGGAATAGATTAATGGGTTCATAGATTAATGGGTTATCATGGGAGTGGGACAGGTGGTTTTAAAAGAAGAAGAGAGTTCAGAGCTAGCACACTCAGCCCGCTCACTGTGTGATCCCTGTGCTGCCTCAGGACTCTGCAGAGAGTCCCCACCAGCAAGAAGGCCCTCATCAGATGCAGCCCCTCAGCCTTGGACTTCTCAGTCTTTTTTTTTTTTTTTTTTTTTTTTTTTTTTTGAGACAGATTCTCCCTTTTTCTCCCAGGCCAGAGTGCAGTGGCATGATCTTGGCTCACTGCAACCTCTGCCTTCTAGGTTGAGTTCAAGCAATTCTCCTACCTCAGCCTCCTGAGTAGCTGAGATTACTAGCATGCACCACCACACCCAGCAACTTTTTGTATTTTTAGTAGAGACAGGGTTTTGCTATGTTGGCCAGGCTGGTCTCGAACTCCTGACCTCAGGTGATCTGCCCACCTTGGCCTACCACAGTGCTGGGATTACAGGCATGAGCCACTGCGCCTGGCCAGACTTTTCAGACTGTTTTTTTTTTTTTTTTTTTTTTTTGAGATGGAGTCTCACTCTTGTCACCAAAGCTGGAGTACTGTAGTGTGAACTCAGCTCACTGCAACCTCCGCCTCCTGGGTTCAAACTATTCTCCTGCCTCAGCCTACCAAGTAGCTGGGATTATAGGCACCCGCCACCATGCCCGGCTAATTTTCAGTCTTAATGATGGTAAGAAATGTATTCCATTTCTTTATAAATTACCCAGTTTTAGGTATTCTGTTATAAGCAACAGAAAATGGATTAAGACAAATAGAACTAACATTTATTATATAGACAATATAGACTTTATATGTGATTTTATTTTGACTCACAAATGCTTATGCCTGAGATTATTGTAATAGTCAGCATTTATTAAGCATTGACCACCTAACTAACGATCAGGATTTTTGCTAAGTGACTTGTATGCACTATCTCATTTGAGTCTTATGACAATTATAGTAGGGAGACTGTATTATTTTCCCCCATTTAAAATGTAAGGAAGCTGAAATTCAGACAGGCCAAGTGACTTGCCCAAAGTCGCACAGCTAGTAAGCAGCTGAAGTGAGCTTCACACTCAGTCGGAAGCTTTGGCAGCTATGCATGTGATCACACTGTTAAAAAGTGTCCATCCGTGGATGAATGGATAAAGAAAAGTTGTAGATAGTATTTTATGGAATACTATTCAACCATAAAAAGAATGAAGTCCTGTTATTTGCAGAAACACAGATGAAACTGGGGATCATTATGTTGAGTGGAATAAGCCAGACACAGACAAATATTGCATGTCCTGACTTACATGTGGGAGCTAAAATAGTTGATCTCATGGAGGTAGGGAGTAGAATGATGGTTACCAGAGGCTAGGGAGAGTGTATGGATGAAACAGGGGGATAAAGATAGGTTGGTTAGGCCGGGCGCGGTAGCTCAAGCCTGTAATCCCAGCACTTTGGGAGGCCGAGACGGGCGGATCACAAGGTCAGGAGATCAAGACCATCCTGGCTAACATGGTGAAACCCCGTCTCTACTAAAAAAATATAAAAAACTAGCCGGGCGAGGTGGTGGGCGCCTGTAGTCCCAGCTACTCGGGAGGCTGAGGCAGGAGAATGGCGTAAACCCGGGGGATGGAGCTTGCAGTGAGTTGAGATCCGGCCACTGCACTCCAGCCTGGGCGACAGAGCGAGACTCCGTCTCAAAAAAAAAAAAAAAAAAAAAAAGATAGGTTGGTTAATGGGTACAAACATATAGTTAGATAGAAGGAATAAGTTCTAATAATTGATAGCAGAGTAGGGTGGTTATAGTTAACAACTAAGTATTGTGTATTTCGTAATAGTAGAGAGACTTGAAATGCTTCCAACTCATAGAAATGATAAATGCTGCAAGTGATGGGTATCCTAAATACCATGACTTGATCATTACACATTATTGTTACATGTGTAACATATTATTACACATTAATGTTACATTCCCCACATTCCATGCATGTAACCAAGTATCACCTATACCTCATCAATATGTACAGATACTATGCATCAGTTAAAAAAAAGAAGTAAATTCCTATCTGTCCAAGATGGCCGAATAGGAACAGCTCTGGTCTGCAGTTCCCAGCGTGATGGATGCAGAGACGGGTGATTGCTGCATTTCCAACTGAGGCACCTGGTTTATCTCACTGGGAGTGATTGGACAGTGGGTGCAGCCCACGGAGGGTGAGCCAAAGCAGGGCAGGGCATCGCCTCACCCGAGAAGCACAAGGGGTTGCGGGATTTCCCTTTCTTAGCCAAGGGAAGACATGACAGATGATACCTGGAAAATTGGGACACTCCCACCCTAATACTGCACTTTTCCAATGGTCTTAGCAAATGGCACACCAGGAGATTACATCCTGTGCCTGGCTTGGTGGGTCCCACACCCATGGAGCCTTGCTCACTTCTAGTGCAGCAGTCCACGATCCAACTGCAAGGTGGCAGCCTGAGCTGAGGGAGGGGCGTGTGCCATTGCTGAAGCTTGAGTAGGTAAACAAAGTGGCCGGGAAGCTCGAACTGGCTGGAGCCCACCGCAGCTCAAGGAGGCCTGCCTGCCTCTGTAGACTCCACCTCTGGGGACAGGGCATAGCTGAACAAAAGGCAGCAGAAACTTCTGCAGACTTAAATGTCTCTGACAGCTCTGAAGAGAGCAGTGGTTCTCCCAGCATGGAGTTTGAGCTCTGAGAACAGACAGACTGCCTCCTCAAGTGGGTCTCTGACTCCCGTGTAGCCTAACTGGGAGACACCTGCCAATAAGGGCTGACTGACACCTCATACAGCTGAGTGCCCCTCTGAGATGAAGCTTCCAGAGGAAGGATCAGGCAGAAATATTTGCTGTTCTGCAGCCTCCACTGGTGATACCCAGGAAAACAGGGTCTGGAATGAACCTCCAGCAAATTCCAACAGACCTGCAGCTGAGGGTCCTGACTGTTAGAAGGAAAACTAACAAACAGAAAGGAATAGCATCAACATCAACAGAAAGGACATCCACACCAAAACCTCATCTGTCAGTGACCATCATCAAAGACCAAAGGTAGATAAAACCACAAAGATGGGGAGAAACCAGAGAAGAAAAGCTGAAAATTCTAAAAACTGACACCTCTTCTCCTCCAAAGGATCACAGCTCCTTGCCAGCAATGGAACAAAGCTGGACAAAGAATGACTTTGATGAGTTGACAGAAGTAGGCTTTAGAAGGTCGGTAATAACAAACTTCTGTGAGCTAAAGGAGGATGTTGGAACCCATTGCAAGGAAGCTAAAAACCTTGAAAAAAGAATAGATGAATGGCTAACTAGAATAAACAGCATAGAGCAGACCTTAAATGACTAATGGAGCTGAAAACCATGGCACAAGAACTACGTGATGCATGCACAAGCTTCAGCAGTGGATTCAATCAAGTGGAAGAAAGGGTATCAGTGATTGAAGATCAAATGAATGAAATGAAGTGAGAAGAGAAGTTTAGAGAAAAAAAAAGTAAAGAGAAATGAACAAAACCTCCAACAAATATGGGATCATGTGAAAAGACCAAATCTATGTCTGATTAGTGTACCTGAAAGTGACGGGGAGAATGGAACCAAGTTGGACAACACTTCAGGATGTTATCCAGGAGAACTTCCCCAACCTAGCAAGGCAGGCCAACATTCAAATTCAGGAAATACAGAGAACCCCACAAAGATACTCCTCGAGAAGAGCAACTCCAAGACACATAATTGTCAGATTCACCAAAGTTGAAATGAAGGAAAAAATGTTAAGGGCAGCCAGAGGGAAAGGTCGGGTTACCAACAAAGGGAAGCCCATCAGACTAACAGCAGATCTCTTGGCAGAAACTCTACAAACCAGAAGAGAGTGGGGGCCAATACTGAACATTCTTAAAGAAAAGAATTTTCAACCCAGAATTTCATATCCAGCCAAACTAAACTTCATAAGTGAAGGAGAAACAAAAACCTTTACAGACAAGCAAATGCTGACAGATTTTGTCACCAGCAGGGCTGCACTACAAGAGCTCCTGAAGGAAGCACTAAACGGGGAAATGAACAACCAGTACCAGTCACTGCAAAAACATGCCAAATTGTAAAGACCATCGATGCTAGGAAGAAACTGCATCAACTAACAGTCAAAATAACCAGCTAACATCATAATGATGGATCAAATTCACACATAACAATATTAACCTTAAATGTAAATGGGCTAAATGCTCCAATTAAAAGACACAGACTGGCAAATTGGATAAAGAGTCGAGACCTATCAGTGTGCTATATTCAGGAGACCCATCTCACGTGCAGAGACACACATCGGCTCAAAATAAAAGAATGGAGGAAGATCTACCAAGCAAATGGAGAGCAAAACAAACAAACAAACAAACAAAAAGCAGGGGTTGCTATCCTATTCTCTGATAAAACAGACTTTAAACCAACAAAGATCAAAAGAGACAAAGGAGGCCATTACATAATGGTAAAGGGATCAATTCAACAAGAAGCGCTAACTATCCTAAATATATATGCACCCAAAACAGGAGCACCCAGATTCATAAGGCAAGTCCTCAGAGACCTACAAAGAGACTTAGACTCCTACACAATAATAATGGGAGACTTTAACACCTCCCTGTCAGTATTAGACAGATCAACGAGACAGAAGGTTAACAAGGATATCCAGGACTTGAACTCAGCTCTGCACCAAGCAGACCTAACTGATATCTAGAGAACTCCACATCCCAAATCAACAGAATATACATTCTTCTCAGCACCACATCTCACTTATTCCAAAATTGACCACATAGTTGGAAGTAAAGCACTCCTCAGCAAAAGTAAAAGAACATAAATCACAACAAACTGTCTCTCAGACCACAGTGCAATCAAATTAGAACTCAAGATTAAGAAACTCACTCAAAACTGCACAACTACATGGAAACTGAACAACCTGCTCCTGAATGACTACTGGGTAAATAATGAAAAGAAGGCAGAAATAAAGATGTTCTTTGAAACCAATCAGAACAAAGATACAACATATCAGAATCTCTGATTTAAAGCAGTGTGTAGAGGGAAATTTATAGCATTAAATGCCCCAAGAGAAAGCAGGAAAGATCTAAAACTGACACCCTAACATCGCCATTAAAAGAACTAGAGAAGCAAGAGCAAATACATTCAAAAGCTAGCAGAAGGCAAGAAATAACTAACATTAGAGCAGAACTGAAGGAGATAGAGACACAAAAAACCCTTCAAAAAATCAATTAATCCAGGAGCTGGTTTTTTGAAAAGATCAATAAAATAGATACACCGCTAGTAAGATTAATAAAGAAGAAAAGAGAGAAGAATCAAATAGACACAACAAAAAATGATAAAGGGGATATTACCACTGATCCCACAGAAATACAAACTACCATCACAGAATACTCTAAACACCTCTATGCAATTAAACTAGATGATCTAGAAGAAATGGATAAATTCCTGGACACATACACCCTCCCAAGACTAACCCAGGAAGAAATTGAATCCTTGAATAGACCAATAAAATGCTCTGAAATTGAGGCAGTAATTAATAGCCTACCAACCAAAAAAAAGTCCAGGACCAGACGGATTCACCGCCGAATTCTACCAGAGGTACAAAGAGGAGCTGGTACCATACCTTCTGAAACTATTCCAATCAATAGAAAAAGAGGGAAAGAGGGAATCCTCCCTAACTCATTTTATGAGGCCAGCATCATCCTGACACCAAAGCCTGGCAGAGACACACACACACAAAAGAGAATTTTAGATGAATATCCCTGATGAACATTGATGCAAAAATCCTCAATAAAATACTGGCATACCAAATCCAGCAGCACATCGAAAAGCGTATCCACCTCGATCAAGTTGGCTACATCCCTGGGATGCAAGGCTGGTTCAACATATGCAAATCAGTAAATGTAATCCATCACTTAAACAGAACCAAAGACGAAAACCACATGATTATCTCAATAGATGCAGAAAAGGCCTTTGACAAAATTCAACAGCCCTTCATGCTAAAAACTCTCAATAAATTAGATATTGATGGGACGTACCTCTAAATAGTAAGAGCTATTTATGACAAACCCACAACCAATATCAAACTGATTAGGCAAAAACTGGAAGCATTCCCTTTGAAAACTGGCACAAGACAGGGATGCCCTCTCTCACCACTCCTATTCTACATAGTGTTGGAAGTTCTTGCCAGGGCAATCAGGAAGGAGAAAGAAACAAAGGGTATTCAATTAGGAAATGAGGAAGTCAAATTGTCCCTGTTTGCAGATGACATGATTGTATATTTAGAAAACCCCATCGTCTCAGACCAAAATCCCCTTAAGCTGATAAGCAAATTCAGCAAAGTCTCAGGATACAAAATCAATGTGCAAAAATCACAAGCATTCCTATACACCAATAACAGACAAACAGAGAGCCAAATCATGAATGAACTCCAATTCACAATTGCTTCAAAGAGAATAAAATACCTAGGAATCCAGTACAAGGGATGTGAAGGACCTTTTCAAAGAGAACTACAAACCACTGCTCAATGAAATAAAACAGGACACAAACAAATGGAAGAATATTCCATGCTCATGGATAGGAAGAATTAGTATCATGAAAATGGCCATACTTCCCAAGGTAATTTATAGATTCAATGCCATCCGTATCAAGCTATCAATGACTTTCTTCACAGAATTGGAAAAAACTAGCTTAAAGTTCATATGGAACCAAAACAGAGCCCTCATTGCCAAGACAATCCTAAGTCAAAAGAACAAAGCTGGAGGCATCACGCTACCTGACTTCAAACTATACTGCAAGGCTATAGTAACCAAAACAGCATGGTACTGGTACCAAAACAGAGATATAGACCAATGGAACAGAACACAGTCTTCAGAAATAATACCACACATCTACAACCATCTGATCTTTGACAAACCTGACAAAAACAAGAAATGGTGAAAGGATTCCTATTTAATAAATGGTGCAGGGAAAATTGGCTAGCTATATGTAGAAAGCTGAAACTGCATCCCTTCCTTACACCTTATACAAAAATTAATTCAAGATGGGTTAAAGACTTAAATGTTAGACCTAAACCCATAAAAACCCTAGAAGAAAACCTAGGCAAAACCATTCAGGCCATCGGCATGGGCAAGGACTTCATGACTAAAACACCAAAATCAGTGGCAACAAAAGCCAAAATTGACAAATGGGATCTAATTAAACTAAAGAGCTTCTGCACAGAAAAGAAACTACCATCAGAGTGAACAGGCAACCTACAGAATGGGAGAAAATTTTTGCAATCTACCCATCTGACAAAGGGCTAATATCCAGAATCCACAAAGAGCTCAAACAAATTTACAAGAAAAAATCAAACAACGTCATCAACAAGTGGGCAAAGGATATGAACAGACACTTCTCAAAAGAAGACATTTATGCAGCCAACAGACACATGAAAAAATGCTCATCATCACTGGTTATCAGAGAAATGCAAACCAAAACCACAGTGAGATGCCATCTCACACCAGTTAGAATGGTGATCATTAAAAAGTCAGGAAACCACAGGTGCTGGAGAGGATGTGGAGAAATAGGAATCCTTTTACACTGTTAGTGGGAGTGCAAATAGTTCAACCATTGTGGAAGACAGTGTGGCGATTCCTCAAGGATCTAGAACTAGAAATACCATTTGACCCAGCCATCCCATTACTGGGTATATACGCTAAGGATTATAAATCATGCTGCTATAAAGACACATGCACACGTATGTTTATTGCGGTACCATTCATAATAGCAAAGACTTGGAACCAACCCAAATGTCCATTAACGATAGACTGGATTAAGAAAATGTGACACATGTACACTATGGACTACTATGCAGCCATAAAAAAAGGATGAGTTCATGTCCTTTGTAGGGACATGGATGAAGCTGGAAACCATCATTCTAAGCAAACTGTCACAAGGACAGAAAAACACCACATGTTCTCACTCACAGGTGGGAATTGAACAATGAGAACACTTGGACACATGGCAGGGAACATCGCACACTGGGGCCTATCATTGGGTGGGGGAATGGGGGAGGGATAGCATTAAGAGAAATACCTAATGTAAATGACGAGTTAATGGGTGCAGCACACCAACATGGCACATGTATACATATGTAACAAACCTGCGTGTTGTGCACATGCACCCTAGAACTTAAAGTATTAAAAAAAAAAAAAAGCAAATTTAAAACAAATTTAAAACAAGACTAAAACAAATAAAAATAAAAAAACGTGTTGTAGCCCGGGTTCACAATCAGATTGGCCTGGCTGTGATGTCCGGGCTCCTTCCACTATAGCACCTCTGCCTCCCTCATTATCATATGCTATTAATTCAACCCTAGGGTGTGTAATTGAATAGTCTTGTGACTAGTGGCCATGATGGAAAGGTAATATCCCTACATTCCCTCTAAAGATGTTTAAGCCATGATGTGGCTGAACAACTGTAGTCAAAAATGGGTATTAAAAAAGTCAAATGATGTAATGTATATTGAAGTTTGTATAATTTGCAACATGTTAAATATATTGAGAGGTTATTTCCATACTCGATGGAAAAGAATCATCAGCCCTGTTTGAGCCTGTTGACAATATTCCCTGTGGGCCAAATTGCCCACATTTTTTAAATAGACAAGTGTAGAGGTCTTAAATTTGTTAATTTATTCCCTCATTCATTAACCCATTTGTTCAATCCATTTTATATTTATTAAGTTCCAACAATGTGCCAGCTACTATTGCAGGTGATGTGACTATAAAACAGATGAAGCTGCTGTTTTCTCAGATTGTAGTCTGAGGTCTAAGCATGGGCTCGTGAACTGGTCTTATGTATGTTTTTAAAAGATCACTGGCTGCTAGAAGGAGAATGGGGTAAGAGAGGAGGGAGGTGGAGTAGTGGGGAGCATTTTGTTGTATTCTAGGCAAGGAATGATGGTAGCTTGGATCATCAAGGGTGAGAGAGGTGAAAGGGATATGAGGAGGTTGGGTTCAGGATACATTTTGAAGGAAAAGCCATTTGGCTTTTGCCAACAGAGAGGTTGTGGGCAGTGAGAAACAGCTGAAGACCATTCCCAGTTTTTTGGCCCAAGCAGCTGGATGAATGGAAACACCATTGTCCGTGTAGGGGAGCTGTGTGGAAACAACAGGCTTGGGAAGGAATGCAGATTGGTGTTCTGTTTTGGTTGCTTTATGTTTGAGATGTCCACCAGGCATATTCCCGCAGCCGTGTCCAGGTGTGGAGGCTGGGTGGGTCTGGAGCTCAGAAAAGTTTAGGCACTCTGCAATTGACTACCCCACCCCAGCTCACTCACAGGTAGATCAACTGGGACCAGAGTTATGATTTCTGGCCTCTTTCAGCCAGCAGTGGCTGACTATACATCACGTGGACCTGGAGGAGACACACGTGGTTTCTCTAGTGTGTGCTCTGAGAGGCACCCAATCTCCTAGTGTCCCTCCCACAGAGGAAACCCTCCAGGTAGAGGACATGGCTCCTAGGGCTCCAAGAGGCAGTCCCAGTGGCCAACTAGAAGAGGTTTTGATCATCAGACAACCTATTAGGTTACTTAACTTCCCCACCCCAACTGCCTACGTCTGTGGTTGATAATAATAGTAAATACTTTACTTAGAACAGCCAGGCACTGTTCTAAGCACTTTAATGTATTATCTTGTTAATCTTCAGTCCCTCCCCCATGGAATGCGCTCTTACTATCCCCATTGGATACTGAGGCAGAGTGGGTATGGAACACGTGGCCGCCAGGCTGGCCTGGCCTCTGACCTGCTGCTGCCGATGGGCTTCCCTTCCTCATCCCTTCCCTGCTGCTCCTCTGAGGCCCCTTTCCCTTCCTTGCTAAGCCTGGCACAGTGATGGGGTCTCTACTTAGCCCTCAGGGCCTGCTTATTCTCCTCTGACGCCTGCAGAGCTGAGGGAGCACCAGCCTGGCTCTCTGCTTTGGGGTCTTCATTTTTTTGAGATAGAGTGTCGCTCTGTCACCCAGGCTGGAGTGTAGTGGCACCATCTCAGCTAATTGCAACCTCCACCTCCCAGGTTCAAGTGAATCTCTTGCCTCAACCTCCTGACTAGCTGGGACTATAGGCACATGCCACCATGCCTGGCTAATTTTTGTATTTTTAGTAGAGACAGGGTTTTGCATGTTGGCCAGGCTGGTCTTGAACTCCTGACCTCAGGTGATCCACTCACCTCAGCCTCCCAAAGTGCTGGGATTATAGGCATGAGCTACTGTGCCTAGTTAGTATTTTATCTTTTATGTTGCCACTTAAATATAAAAAAATTCTACTGTGCCTGCTAACTGGTGGTTATTTATATATATGAAAACCATAGGTTTTGTATACTTACTTTGCATCCAAGCAGGGTACTGAACTCTTTTATTGTAAACAGTGGATTTTCAGGGATGAAATAGATCTATCATATTGAGAAGTATTCATATACTCCTACTTTACTATGTGTTTTTATGAAGATTGGCTTATTGGTTTTGTCAAATGCTATTTCAGCATCTATGAACATGATTATATGATTTTCTCTTTAGAGCTATAAGATAAATTATGTTAATAGCTTTTCTAATATTGAGTAGTCTGATCATTCCAGGAATAAACTCCACTTGGTCACGATGTGTTAGTTTTATTTTTTATTTTTAAATTGTATTTATTTTTTGAGACAGAGTTTCTCTCTGTCACCCAGGCTGGAGTGCAGTGGCGCATTCTCGGCTCACTGCAACCTCTGCCTCCTGGGTTCAAGTGATTCTCCTGCCTCAGCCTCCCAAGTAGCTAGGACTACAGGTGCACACCTGTCTAATTTTTGTATTTTTAGTAGAGACGGGGTTTCACCATGTTGGTCAGGCTCATCTCGAACTCCTGACCTCAAGTGATCCACCTGCCTTGGCCTCCCAAAGTGCTGGGATTACAGGTGTGAGCCAGTGTGTTCAGCCATGTATTAGTTTTAAATGAGTTGTTGAATTTAAAACTAATGCCCTTATATGAGACTGATTTATAGTTGGTTTATTTTGTATACACTTAGACAGATTTTTTTTCATTATTATATTGGCTTTATAGAAAGAATTTGAAAAATTACCTCATTTTTTCATGCTCTGAAACAGTTTGCATTATTAGAATTCTGTTATTTGAGAGTCTGATAGAATTCCTCTGCTTTTTGATGCTACTTTTTGTGGGGTCAATTCTCACAATTTTCTCTTTTTCCTATAGAACAGACCTGTCTCGATTTTGATCTTTCTTCTGAGTTACTTTTATTGTTATATTTTCCTAGAAAATTGTTCATTTCATTCATATTAATAAGCGTAGTTCTCTTAAATGCCTCTGTATCCATGGCTACTATCCTATAATTGGTTATTCTGTGTATACCTACTTTTATCCTTTCTTTCCTCACTGGCTAGTTAGTGCTTTGTTGCATGTTGTGTTCTCCAGGGGAAAGGACTCCGAGGGGGAGCTGAGTGTACAAATGTTTATCAGGGAATGCTGCTGGAATAAACACCTGGGAAAGGGAGGGGAAGGAAGTAGGAGAGAACAGGAGGTCTTGCCGTGATGCAGTTCCAATAAACCTCTGGTGATGTCCTGGACAGCTCTGGAACTAGAATAGCCCTTCCCTGTTGTTTCCCATTAGGCTGGGATGTCCAGGCTTCTGTTCCTGCTTTGAACAGCTAGTGGAGACACACCATTCCAGAAAGGGGTGCAACTTTGAATAAGGGGCTATCCGCAGCACAGTGTAGGGGAGCGAAAATCAGCTTCCCTCCACCCTTCTTGGTGCCTTGGCTGGGCTATGAATTAAATGAACATAAAACAGATCAACAGGAGGAAATTGTATTTAATTATGTGTGCATGCTGGGGAGTCTCACAAAATATGAGGCTAGAAGGGTCAAGTGATTGAAGCTTAGACAATATCTTGAGCTACAGGATGGAGTGGGAAGCTTATACAACATATTAGTCCATCTTGCACTGCTATAAAGAAATACCTGAGACTAGGTATTTATAGAGAAAAGAGGTTTGATTTTATTGCTTTTATTTGTACTTATTTCTTCTGTTTTCTTTTGAGTCAGATGCCTAATTCATATGTTCCTTTTTCTTTCATTTAGAGTTGGGAAGTCAGGGAAGAAGGAGAGGGAGATGCCCCCTGGGTTCACACCATTTGGAATTTCCCAGTCCCTTACAGATGAAAGAGGGTGTATATGTCAAAATTAAAAAAAAAAAAAAAAAAGGATAAAAAATTAGCCTTGAGTGCTCCACCAGCCAGTGTGTGCGAGGATTTTCAGGATACAGTTATCACAGACAACTATTGAGAATTATCACAAAGAGGACAGGTCAATCGTGTGAAGAATGAGTCTATTTCAAAGGAGACAGGAAGAACAAAGAGGTGAGGTGGAAGATGGGTACCCCACGTTCTACACCAGGGACAGAATGGCTGCCTGCTGCTCTGGAGTCTCCTCCAGCAAGTATCGGGCAAAGGCCTGCTCCATCTTCACTGTGATAAGATTCTGTGGAGTATGGCTGGGGCCACGGCTCTCTTCCCAGAAATTCAGTGTTACCTGGAACTTCGGTGGGGGGCCTAGGCCCTGGAAGTACTTGACCAAGTCTCTGCAGAAGTAGGCGGTTCTGAAGAGCTCCACGCACTCGTTGCTGGGCAGCAGATGCGGGCCTGGCCCAGGGGGAGCCTGGGGTGCATTCCAGGAGATGGGAATGGGGCAAAGGCGCTGCACGAAGAGGCCTCGGGGGTTGCTGGCCACCAGGATGCCCCTCTCAAGCTGGCTCAGCAGGCGCTGCGTGGGCTCCAGTGGGCCAGGCTTGGGGAACAGCACCTGCTCCATGCTGCTCTCAGAGCCTGAGGGCTCAGCCACAAGGCGGCAATCCAGGCTTTGCACCTGGGCCTCGCCCACCACACGTCCGTTGTAGATGAAGGTGAGCAGCAGTGAGTAGTCTGACTCTGGAGGAAGCAGAAACTCCAGGGACCTCTGATCCCCTTGAAAGGGGGCCTCAGTTGTGTCTGTACCTTCCTGTGGCTCAGGGCTGCTGCTGCTGCTGCTCCCGATGTCTGAATGGACTGCTCCCCCACTGGCCCCCTCCTCCTCATTATTGAGGGAGTCCTGGAGCACAGAAGGACTGAGTGTGCAGTTCTGTATGGCACCCGCTTCCTCCTTCCTCTCAGAGGACACAGAACTGTGCTGTCGCTTTGATGGTGATTTCTGAGTCCCTGGCTGGCCAGAGAAGGTTCCTGGTGGCAGCAGCCGATACACCTTGTAGGGCTCAGCAACATCCATGCGGCCCCTCTTAGGAACCTCCTCAAATTCAGTACTCTTGTTGAGTGCACAGCGCAGGCGAGTCTTCCAGACAGCGGGGCCTCCTGTGTCCCCTTCCTTATACTTTCCCTTAAATATTGCCCAGGCCTTGAAGAAGGCAGCATCCTGGTCCTCTCGGAAGTCCTGCTTGCCTGCATGCTTCCAGGGAATCCGGAACATGGTCTTAGCTGTATCATCCCAGCACACTCCGGGGAACTGCCCGCTCTCCACTTGCTCCACCACCCAGTTCCGGAGTTTTCGGGTACAGCGTGCCCTGCCTGATGCCATCCTGAGTTGCTGTCCAGACTGTTCTCATGTTTATTTTTATAAATCTTTTTAAGGTTATTTATTTTCCTCTGAATGTGACTTTAGCTGTATTTCATAGGTTCTGACACATCTTGGTTATTTTTTTCCTAGAAAGTCTGCAGATTTTGTTTGTATTTTTTTAATCCTTAAACCTCTTAAGTTGTTTAGAGTTTTTTAAAATTTGCAGATGAAAGGAACTTTTTGTTTTCCGATTGTTATTAATTTATAATTTTGTTGCCTTTGACTAGAAAATGTTATATGTACTGTTTCTAGTGTAAACCAAAAATAAAATTCTAAGGCCCCTGATATGGTTTGGATCTGTGTCCCTACTCTACAATAACCCAATCCAGTCAGGACTACAAATGGCCCAGATCCTTCAGGAATTAAGGTTTGGGTCACCCTACTGTTGGTACCAATTTTCTATATTAGGCTGTTCTCGCATTGCTATAAATAAATACCTGAGACTGGGTTATTTACAAAGAAAAGAGTATTAATTGGCTCATGGTTCTGCAGGCTTTACAGGAAGCATGGCACCAGCATCTGCTCAGCTTCTGAGGAGGCCGCAGGGAGCTTTTACTCATGGTGGGAAGCGAAGCAGGAGCAGGCACTTCACATGGCAAAAGCAGGAGCAAGGGGTAGGGGAAGGTGCCACAAGCTTTTAAACAACCAGCTCTCGTGAGAACTCCCTCACTCATCGCCAAGGGGATGGGCTAAGCCCTTCATGAGGAATATGCTCCCATCATCCAAACACTTCCACCAGGAGGTGGGAATTACATCCCAACATGAGATTTGGTGGGAGCACAGATCCAAACACCCAACCAACTGAATGGACCCCACCCTCTTGAGGGGATCCCAAAGAAACTTCACAAACTAGTTCAGACCATGATGGGAAAGAGGTTGGCTCTGCCTTGTTATACCCTCCTCCCTTCTGGAGTTAAGGCACAACTGACTAGCATTGATATTAGAGATGGTAAGACTGACGAAACAGACTCTTTGTAGCAATGAGATATCAAACTCCAAGCTGACTCTGGTACAGCATCACATGGCAGATAACAGGCCCTAAAGGAAATCAAAGTATTTACCCCAAAATATATTTCTTTGACATATTTTAGAATGGTCCTGAAAAGCCATCTCTTGTGGGAGAAATTTGCATTCTGTAGAGTATCTTTCCCTTACTATATCTTTTCCAGAGTCTGACACTTTTTAAAGTCTGAAAAGAGACATTTACCATCTATTCTCTCTGAAGCTTGCTATGTGGAGCCTTCATTTACATAAAAAGAACCTTGGCTGCCACAACTCAAGCATTTCCTTCTGCTGACTTCAACTCTTAGGCAAATCTTAACTCTTTCAACTAATTGCCAGTTAGAAAAATCTTTGACTCCACTTACTTATGACCTGTACGTCCCTGTGCTTCAAGATGTCCCACCTTTCTTGGCTGAATGAATGTATACTTTACATATATTGATTTTATTGATTTATTTCTTTCCCTGTAACTTCGGTCTCCCTAAAATTTATAAAACTAAGCTGTAACCTGACCACCTTGTGCACATGTTCTCAGAACCTCTTGAGGCTGTGTCCTGGGCCATGATCACTCATATTTGGTTCAGAATAAACCTCTTCCGGCTAGGTGAGGTGGCTAACACCTGTAATCCCAGCACTTTGGGAGGCAGAGGCAGGTGGATCGCTTGAGCTCAGGAGTTCAAGACCAGCCTGGTTAACATGGCAAAACCCCACCTCTACAAAAAAATACAGAAATTAGCTGGGCTTGGTGGCACACTCCTGTAATCCCAGCTACTCAGGAGCCTGAGGTGGGAGGACCACTTGAGCCTGGGAGGTTGAGGTTGTAGTGAGCCATGGTCATGCCACTGAACTTGAGCCTGCGTGACAGAGTGAGGCCCTGTCTCAAAGAAAAAAAAAAAAAAAAAAAGAAAAGAATAAACCGCTTCAAATATTTTACAGAATTTGGCTTTTTTGGATTAACACTAGTATTTGTAATTTTTGAGGTTTCCTTTGTGGACTTAATATACGATCAATTTTTGTGAAAGTACCATAGACGCTTGGAGAGGCATATTTTTAATTTTTAGGATACACAGTTTCATGTATATTAATTCAAATGAACCTTATCAATTATTTAGGTATTCTATATCTTATTTATTCTTTGTTTCACTTAATGCTTTTTGGCTCTTATTCTAGCTTACTTTGTATTTAAGATGATGACCTCTGCTTTTTTTTGTTTGTTTGCGTCTGCTTAGTATATCTTAGCACAAACTTCCATTTCCAACCTTGCTACATATATTTTTTCAGGTGTGTATTCTGATTGTTGCATAGAGGTAGATTTTGTTTAGTGATCCAATCTGAACATCTTTTTGTTTTAATAAATAAATTAAGCCATTTATATTACTGATGTGACAGATATGTTGGGCTTAGTTCTGACATTCTAATTTATGCAATATTTTCTATATTTAGAAAAGTCTTTTTGCTGTATGTTTTTGTCTTTACATTAGTTCTCTGTCTAGTACTTCTGACATTTAGAAAGGTATCTATTTTTGTTTTGTTCATAAAAAATAATTCATAATTACAATTTTATTTAATGCCCTTAGTCCTTTATTTATTTCAAAAATACCTACTAATTCCTTAACATGAGAAGTGATAACATTACCATGCTTCCTTTTACTTCTCCTCCCCTTCTTTTTCCTTTTTTATTTTCTCTGTTGCCCAGGCTGCAGTATAGTGGCTTGACCGTGGCTCACTGGAGCCTCTACCTCCCAGCTCAAGTGATCCTTCCACCTCAGCATCCCAAGTAGCAGTAGCTAGAACCACAAGCATGCACCACCATGCCCAACTAAGTTTTAAATTTTTTTTGTAGAGCCGGAGTCTTGCTATGTCACCCAAGCTTTGGCATCCCAAAGTGCTGGGATTACAGGCATGAGCCACCACTTCTTTATCCTTTGACTTTTGTTGAGGTTCTCTTTCTTAACATTTCTTTTGAACTGTTACATATGCTTATATGTTTATTACTTGTTAAATTTTGAATAATATCTTTGAGTCCCTTTTTTACAGATGAAGCCGTCTGTAAACCTAATTGTCCCCTTAACTGCTTTCCCTCTTTCTCATTCTCCATTGTGTAATTTTTACATTGTCAGGAATAATTACATTTAACATTCCATTCAGTAGCATTGTCTCTGACATAAGGCGTGCCATTTCAATACACAAATTTAAGATTCAGAAGTGATCTTCTGCATTTTACCTTTAAATGTTCCCCCATTTCATTCTCTTGGTTTTCTTTCTTCTTTCTTTCTTTTCTTTGTTTTTTTTTTTTTTTTTTGCTCTCATTGCCCAGACTGGAGTGGTTTTCTTTTCTTGCAATAGTTTGCTGAGAATGATGGTTTCTAGCTGCATCCATGTCCCTACAAAGGACATGAACTCATCCTTTTTTATAGCTGCATAGTATTCCATGGTGTATATGTGCCACATTTTCTTTATCCAGTCTGTCACTGATGGACATTTGGGTTGGTTCCAAGTCTTTGCTATTCACTATTGTGAATAGTGCTGCAATAAACATATGTGTGCATGTGTCTTTATAGCAGCATGATTTATAATCCTTTGGGTATATACCCAGTAATGGGATGGCTGAGTCAAATGGTATTTCTAGTTCTAGATCCTTGAGGAATCGCCACACTATCCTCCACAATGGTTGAACTAGTTTACAGTCCCACCAACAGTGTAAGAGTGTTCCTATTTCTCCACATCCTCTGCAGCACCTGTAAATAACATATTTTCTGAGATGCCTTCCCTGCCTACTCTCTCCTGGCCCCTTGCTTACTTCTTTCACAGCACTTAAAATTTATTTATCTTTCTCTTTCTCTTCTTCCCTCCTTCTCTCCCCCTTTCCTATATTTCCTCTTTTCTTTCCTTGTTACTCCCTCCCTTCCTCCCTCCCTCCTTCCCTTCATTTTTCCTTCCCTCCTTCCCTCCCTCCTTCCTTCCCTTCTTCCTTCCTTCCTTTCTTCCTTCCTTCCTCCCTCCTTCTTCTCTTCTCTTTCTTTCTTTTTATGTTTTAGAAGTACAGTGCAGGAACAGTAATTATGTTGTTCTTTCTTTAACTTCAATACCTAAGACAATGACTGTTCATAATAGATACTAAGAGATGTGTGTTAAAACAATGAGCATATTATTGAATGAATAAATGAAGATTGTTTTCACACATGGGAGTCATATTTTAACAGGGAACTTGATAGGGTCTGTTGTTTACAGTGGAGAACAAATATAGGTTGGAAAAGAATCTGGAGACCATTTCTTAGAAGGGTTGGATATAGGAACAAGAAATACTTTATTTTGGAAAAGGAAAAGTTTGGGGATGGATAGTAACAGCCTTCAAATGTAGGAAGATTAATCTTGTGGAAAAGCATTTTCAGCACAAGAATCATCTAAGGAGTTTGTTAAAAATAGGGAATTCTGGCCGGGCGCCATGGCTCATGCCTGTAATCCCAGCACTTTGGGAGGCCAAGGTAGGTGGATCACCTGAGGTGGGGAGTTTGAGACCAGGTTGGCCAACATGGTGAAATCCTATCTCTACTAAAAATACAAAAAAAAAAAAAATTAGGCATGGTGGTGGGCACTTGTAATCCCAGCTACTTGGGAGGCTGAGGCAGGCGGATCACTTGAACCCTGGAGGCAGAGGTTGTAGTGAGCCGAGATCGCACCACTGCACTCCAGCGTGGGTGACAGAGTGAGACTCCATCTCAAAAAAAAAAAAAAAAAAAAAAAAAAAAGAGAAGAAGGAAAAGGAATCCCAGGCCTTTCCCTGTATTTGATTTGTTGGGCGTAAAGTAGGACTAGAGAATATTTTGTTTGTTCTGTTTTTTAAACAAGCACCCAGGTAGTTCTTTTTTAAGAAAATGGTGGGAAATGCTATTTTGTAAGAGGCAGTGTTGTCACTGTGGGAAAAACTAGAACTCATGGGCTCAAATTATAGGGAGGCAGATTTGGATTCAACAGAAGGAGATTGTTTCAAACTAGAAGGGCCGCCAAGTGGATGAGGCTGCCTCCCTGCCTGGATTCCAGGAGAGCCCTTCAACCTTCCAGGAGCTAATCCTATAGTAAGTGAATGAGATTCATGCTTAAATGGCGGAAATCTTGGGTTCAAGGAAGTGCAAATTCTTTCAAATGCTTGGGGATAGCAGTTATTGCGAGAGTGGGAAAAGGTAGCAAACAACAAGTAAACAAAACACAAAAACCACACACACATAAAAATAAGGGAACGCTGGGGAAAAGGGAAACAAAATAGTGGATGTAATTAAACCCTCATACTTTACTGTGAAGCATGTTAAAAAAAATTAAACCCTTGAAGGTCTTGAAGAGCAGAGGAAATCACATTTTTAATATACTTAGAACCATGGGATAAACAACAAGATTGATGAAGTGAACTGCAGTCTCTGTTATTAACTTGATTAACTTAAAGCGCACCAGAACTAGTGCTCCAGGGATTTTTCAAAACTGAAGTCTAGAAATTCTAGGTTAGATAATTGGACTAAGACTGGCTTCACAGGAGATACTGATCTCCTTCCCAGGCACAGGTGGCTATGCGGAAGCTTTATCCTCTGACATGCAGCCAGCCCAGTTTTGAATAGGGACGTGCATACACCCTGCCTTCAAAAAGTTTCCAGCTTTCTGAGGCAAGGAGAGAAGATTGACATAAGTGAAATGTGATGAATAACGTAGAACTTAACAAAACTCAGGTCCAGATTACAGGAAAAGGTGGAAAGTGTGAAGATAGGTTTGTCACAGGCACCAAGTTAAGTACAGGTTGGCAATAGTAGACCATCAAAGATCTCATTGAAGGAGGCCAGAACTAGACCAGTGCCAAACTTAACATGATTGTGCTTCTAACAATTAATAACACACATTGCACTACCTACATACTGAGTCATTTTTTATTTTCCTGAAAAAATTACACACACACATATAACCCCATTCATGGATCCTAGAGGCAGAAATATCGATCTTTTAGAGGGAATCTCTGCCTAAATAGGTAGTTTAATCTCTCTCATAAACAGCCTCTTATTTTTTTCTCCTGTGTTTTTCAATTATTCTTCTTGTACACTGTATTTCTTCCTATCAATTCCTTCATCTGATCTTAATGGCCTCTTACTAATTGAAAAAAGAGTAACTGCTATTTCTTCCCAAGTCTCCTCAGAGCCAGCTGAATGCCAAAAATCTGGCCAATTATCCTAGATTGAGGGTCTCAGAAAGGTAGAAAACCAGAGAGAGAGGCTGCAAGGAGATGTAAAGGAAAGAGAGTGGTTAAAGAGTCAGTATATGCCATGCTCTTCTAATCAAACTTGGATGTAATTCAAAGATATCTACCGATAGATTAAAGCCTATGAGGGATAGTTGAGAGGGTGGTAAAAATTTTCCTATTCTCTGCTTCACAAATCTCATCTGCCTTGAAGTCCATTACAGGATACTGCAGGGAGACCAGTGGAAAATGCAAAGCAGCCTGGATTGTTCTATAATCATTCTCTATCTTCTATAATATATTTAGGTTGATTTCAGTTCTAGATAAACTTTGGGCATTTTAAAGGGTGAGGGTTAGAGCAAGAAATTGGAAAGATCTAAAACCACAAACCCTGTAATCCCAGCACTTTGTGAGGCTGAGGCAGGTGAATCACCTGAGGTCAGGAGTTTGAGACCAGCCTGGCCAACATGGTGAAACCTCATCTCTACTAAAAATACAAAAATAGCTGGGTGTGGTGTCACGCACCTGTAGTCCCAGCTGCTCAGGAGGCTGAGGCAGGACAATCCCTTGAACCCGGGAGGCAGAGGTTGCAGTGAGCCAAGATCGTACCACTGCACTCCAGCCTGGGCAACAGAATGAGACTGTCTCAAAAATAAATAAAGAAAAAGCCCCCAGAAACCTGTGACAGAGGCTACTACTTATTCCCTATTTATTAATCCTCTTCTTCCTTAATGCAGCCAACATTTCTTTTTTGTTTGTTTTTCTTCTTCTTCTCCTCCTCCTCCTCCTCCTCCTTCCTCCTCCTCCTCTTCCTCCTCCTCCTCTTCCTCCTCCTCCTCCTCCTCCTCCTCTCCTCCTCCTCCTCCTCCTCCTCCTCCTCCTCCTCCTCCTCCTCCTCCTCCTCTTCTTCTTCTTCTTCTTCTTCTTCTTCTTCTTCTTCTTCTTCTTCTTCTTCTTCTTCTTCTTCTTCTTATACTTTAAGTTCTAGGGTACATGTTAACACGCTGAAAGAAAACAAGTGTCAACCCAGAATTGCATTTTTGGGATAAAACCAAACTTGTTTATGTGGTAGCTTTATTTTTCTTCTTTTCTGGGTTTGATTTTTCTAATATTTTGTTTATTTTTTTTTTCAATCTTTGTTCATGAGAGAGATTCCCTTACAATTTTATTTTCTTGTATTTTCCCTGTCTGGTATTGATATTAAGATTATATCAGCCTTATATTACACATAGGGTAGTGTTCTGTTTTTTCTATATTTGGCTATAGCTTGCATAAGATTGTTTTTCTTTTTTCTTTTTTGTTTTTCTGAGATGTAGTCTCGCTCTGTCACCCAGGCTAGAATGCAGTGGCACGATCTTGGCTCACTGCAACCACTGCTTCCTGGGTTCAAGCAATTCTCCTGCCTCAGCCTCCCTAGAAGCCGGGATTATAGGTGTGCACCACCATGCCTGACTAATTTTTGTATTTTTAGTAGAGATGGGGTTTCACCTATGTTGGCCGGGCTGGTCTCGAACTCCTGACCTAAGATCATCTGCCTGCCTTGGCCTCCCAAAGTGCTGGGATTACAGATGTGAGCCAATGTGCCTGGCCAGTTTTTCAATTTGTATTTAAATTTATTTGGTAGAATAAATAAATATTAAAAGCTAGGAAGCCATATGGAGCTCAAGTTTTCTTTGTGGGATTTAAAAGATGGATTAAATTTCCTTAATTGTTTTAGGACATTCTTTTTTTTTTATTTCTTCCTGAGTCAGTTTTGGTGTTATATTTTTCTAAGTATTTACTCATCTCATCTAAATTTTCAGGTGTATTGGTACAAAGTCATTTATAATATCCTCTTTATCTTTTAAATGACTGCATCATCTAGATTAATATTTCCCTTTTTATTCCTAATATTGTTTATTTTGCATTTTCTTTTCCTAGGAATCTTTCTAGAGATTTTTCAATTTTATGAGCCATTAAGAAATCAGCTTCTGGTTTTGATTCTATACACAATTTCATCAGTTTCTGGTTTATCTTTATTTTCTTTGTACTATTGCCTTTGAAATTATTTCAATAATGTGATTATTTGGGATTCTGGCTCTATAAATATTAGGTGACATGGAGTCAGCTAAAAAATAACTCAGTCATACACATGCTATATTTGAGATTTTTAAGAGCTACCTAAGTACAAATGGAGATAAATTTTTGAGCCTTTTCTATATGACAAGCACAATTGCAAATACTTTACATGTACTAACAGACTTAATGCTTGTAACAGCCCTGTGAGGAGGGTACCATCACTGCTGTCTTTTATAGATGAGAAACTGAGGCTCAGAGAGGTTCGCTTACTTGCAGAGCTAATAGAGAAGAGAGGCAGAGTGTGATCCTAGGCGATATAGCTCAGGATCCCCACTCTGAAACACCACAGCGAAATGATGATGCAGTGACTTCAAGTAAACTGCTGGATTCTGAATCTGAAATGCACATCTGATCACCATGCTTTGTTACTCAAATCTCTGCTATCTTGTCATGGTTCCTAGGTTAAAAGCCAAAATTCTTTACCAGTTTTATAAAACCCTGCAAAATTTAGCTCCTGCTCACCTCCTCAGCCATATGTTGAATTAGTTTCTCTCTTCTTGGTCTATCTCATTTGTACTGTTCATCTCTAAGATTTTCAAATATAACATGGGTTCTCCTTCTCCCTAAGCTTGAAACCCTCTTCTTCTTTATCTTTGCTTGGTCATCTTTTAAGTCGCAAATATTATCTCCTCCAGGAAGCCTTCTCTGATGCTCCCGCCTGGGTTAGGTACCTACACCTAGATGGTCACACAACTTAGGACTGCTGTTGTAGGTGTGTCTTCTCGTCCAACTCTAAACTTACTAAGGCCAGGGAGGGTGACAGTCATTCACGGCTGTGTTCCCATTGCCTAACAAAGGGCTTGACACATAAATATATATATGATAAATATATTTAAACTGTTGTCCAGGTGCCGTGGCTCATGTCTGTAATTCCAACACTTTGGAAGGTCAAGGTGAGAGGATAGCTTGAACCTAGGAGTTTGAGACCAGCTTGGGGAACAGGGAGAGAACCCATCTCTAAGAAAACCCCCAAAACTTAGCTGGGCTTGGTGGTGTGTACCTGTAGTCCCAGCTACTCGGGAGGCTGAGATGGGAGGATTGCTTGAGCCTAAGAAGGTTGAGGCTGCAGTGAGCTATGATAGTCCTATTGCACTCTAGCCTGGGCAACACAGTGAGGCCCTGTCCCTACAAAATAATAACAACAATAATAATAACAATGATTAGTCAGGCAGGGTGGCATACACCTGTGGTCCCAGCTACTCAGGAGGCTAAGGTAGGAGGATCACTTGAGCCTGGGAGGTTGAGGCTGCAGTAAGCTATGTTCACACCACTGCATTTCAGTCTGGGCATCAGAGAGAGACCCTGTCTCAAAAAAAAAAAAAAAGAAAACCAAACAAAAAAATAAACAAAAAACCAAAAACAAAACAAAAAAAACCTTAAACTGGTTGCTTAAGTCCTAGAAGTAAAATTGGCATCTTTGAACTATATCTCTCTCTCTCTGGGCCCATGGCCTCTGAGAATTTAGGGTGTCTTAGAAACACTTCAGATACTTTATAGAACTCATATCCAGGACTTAATTCACTGTCTGAAAATTAGGTTAGCATTCTCCTGGGACCAACCCACAGGAGATGAGATTTTCAGAACTTTTTGCTTTATAAAAGCTAGAGAGGCATTTCTTCTGGTATTTTGACCTTGTGGATTCCAGTCCCATCTGGAAACTAAAAATGCAAAGTCATGTATATTTATGAGGAAAAAAAAGTAGCCAAAGCTGTTAAATTCTCCTTTTTCAGATGCTAAATAAATTTGTTCTAACCAATGGGAAGAGGACACATGGACTATTATTTAAACAAAGATTGATTTAAAGTATGAAGGAGATGCCAGTAAATTCCCTATGCCCCAAAGTACTTCCTTGGTGCTGCCTAAAATTCCACCTATAACATTTATTTTGGATAACAGCAGTTATGTCTTTCAAAATGCAAATCTTACCAGAGTTGAAGGGGGCAGTGCTAAAAGAGATAACATGATGAGTTGCTTTCCGTGGTCATTTGTGTGTGTGCATGGGTTTAAAAATTTCTGTGAATTCATAAATCATATCTTTTTCAGACTGACAGATGAGTTAAGAATGGATTCCATGAAGAAGAAAAGAGAGAAAAAGAGAAGAGAGGAAGTCACTGCCAGGATGATTCATGTTGGGAATAAGATGCCAAACCCTGACTACCAGGTAAGCAGGAAACACCATGGAATGCCAGGGAGGGAGGAAGGGGGTCTCCTGTAGGCAGGAAGGAAAGCTTCATAAAGAAATTGCATCTTGTTTACAATACTTTCAGGGACAGGTTTGCCTTTTCTTTCCATGTAGCTATGGTTGATGACCTGCACCTCTGTCCTACCTTAACCTATCCTATTAATTTGAAATAAGGGATTTTTTTTGAAAAGACAGCTTTATTGAAATAGAATGTGCATATAGTAAACTGCAGATATTTAAAGTGTACAAGTAAATAAGTTAGATACCTGTGAGATGATCACCACCATCAAGATAATGAACATATCTGTCACCTGCAAAAGTTCCTTTGGCCTTTGTGTCAATCCTTTCTTCTGCCCCTTCCCATCCTCTCCCCCTCGGCAACTACTAATTTGGTTGCTATCACTATAGATTAATTTGTATTTTCTAAAAATTTATATGAATAAAATCATATATTTAGATATATATATTTTTTTCACTTGGCAATATTGTTTTGTATTATTATATTAACATGTATTTACAGTTCATTACTTTTTCATTGTTGAGTAGTATTCCACGGTATGAATATGCCATCATTTGTTTATTCATTTATCTGTTAATGGACATTTGGATTGTTTCCAGTTTTTGGATATTACAAATAAAGCTGCTATGCACATTCATGTATGGACATATGTTTTTAGTTCTGTGTGGACTATGTTTTTAGTTCTTTTGGGTAAAAACCAACAACTAGAATGGTTGGGTCATATGGTAGGTGTATTTTAACTTCCTGAGAAATCATTTTTAGAAGTGATTGTACCATTTTACATTCCCAGGAGTGTATGAGAGTTCCAGTTTCTCTACATCTTTGCCAATGCTTAGTAAGGCCACACTTTTAAACTTTAGCCATTCTAATAAGTATATAGCGGTATCTCCTTGTTGTTTTAACTTGCATTTCTCTAATTACTGATGATGTTGAGCACTTTTTCTCATGTGCTTGTTTGCCTTTGTATACCTTCTTTGGTAAAATGCCTATTCAAATACTTTGCCCATTTTTAAAAATTGGATAATTGGATTGTTTTCTTATTTTTGAGTTGTGAGAGTTCTTAATTTTTTTCTTGATATATCCTTTATCAAATATATGCTTTGCAAATGTTTTTCCTCAATGTTTCAGTAGGCTTTCTGTTCTCTTAACAATGTCTTTCAAAAAGCAGACGTTTTAAACTTTGATGAAGTGCAATTTATCGATGTTTTCTTTTATTGACTATGATTTTGATATAATGGTTAAGAAATCTTTGTCTAACTCAAATTTATGAAGATATTCTGCTGTGTTTACCTCTAAAAATTTTATAGTTTTAAGTTTTGTGTGCAGGTGTCTGATCCATTTTGAGTTAATTTTTGCATATGGTGTGAGGATTGGATCTAAGTTTATTATTTTGGCTTATGGAGATCCAATTGTTCCAGCACCATTTTTTGAAAACACTGTGTTTTTTCCACTGAATTGTCTTTGCAACTATCCAAACATAGTTGTCCACGTATGTGTTGGCCTATATCTGGACCCTCTATTCTGTGCCATTAGTCTATTGGTTTATCTTTATGCCAATACCATATTGTCTTGATTACTGTAGCTTTATGATAAGTCTTGGAATTAGATAGTGTAAGCCTTTCAACTGTGTCTTTTTCAAGTTGTTTTGGCTATTCTAGGTCCTTTGCATTTCCATATGAAGTTTAAAATCAGCTTGTGAATTTCTACAAGGAAAAAAAAAAAAAAACAAAACCCTGTTGGAATTTGGATAGGAATTGCATTGAATCTATAGAACAATTTGGTGAGATCTGACATCTTAAAAATTTTTAGTCTTTCAACTCATAAACAAGTTTTTCAGATTTATTCCTAGATGTTCCATATGTTTGGCATTTTTATAAATAATCTTTTTTTTTAAATGTGGAATTTTTGGTTTATTGCTAGTAAGTAGAAATAATTTTATTTTTATTTTTCAAGATAGTCTCACTGGATCACCCAGGCTGGAGTGCAAAGGTGCAATTATGGCTGGAGTGTAGAGGTACTTCACTGATCCTCCCACCTCAATCTCCCAAGTAGTTGGGACCACAGGCATCTGCCACCATGCCTGGCTAATTTTTGTACTTTTGGTAGAGACTGGGTTTCACCATGTTGCCCAGGCTGGTCTTGAACTCCTGGGCTCAAGCACTCTGCCCACCTCAGTCTCCCAAAGTGCTGGGACTACAGGCTTCAGCCACTGCACCTGGCCTGATAATATGTTTAAATATTGATCTTATAGACTGAAATCTTGCTAAATGTATTTACTAATATTAGTAGGTTTTTAATAGATTCCAGCAGATTGCCTACATTGACAGTCGTACCGAGTGTTGTTTATAAATAAAGACAAGTTTATTTCTTTCCAATCTGGATTCTTTTATTTCTTATTCTTTCCTTTTTGTACTGACTAGACCTTCAAATACAAAATTAATAGAAGTGATGAAAGCAGACATCCTTGTCTTATTCCAGTTCTTAGGGAAAACCATTCAGTCTTTCACCATTAAGTATGATGTAAGCTGTAGGTTTTTCTAGGTGAACTTTTTATCTAGCTGAGAAAGTTCCCTTCCTTTTCCAGTTTGTTGAGGGTTTTTATTAGAAATGGATGTTAGATTTTGTCAGTGCATTTTCTGTAGCTGTTAAAATGATCACATGGTTTTTACCTTTTAGCAAACTTTAAAAAATGTTTGTTAATAGGGTGAATTACATGGGTTGATTTTTCACTGTTTAATCAAACTTTCATTCCTAGGATAAATCCTATTTGGTCATAATGTATTATACTTTTCATATATTGTTGGATTCATTTTGTTAAAATTTTGTTTAGAACGTTTGCATTTATGTTCATTAGGTAGATTGGTCTGAATTTTTCTTTCTTTATAATATGTCTGGTTTTAGTGTCAGGGTAATGATGACCTCATATAATGAGTTGAAACATATTTCCTCACTTTTCTGAAAGACTTTGTGTACAATGGGTATTATTTTTTCCTAAATATTTAGTAGAACTCATCAGTGTATCTATTTGGGGCTGAAGTTTCTTTGTGGGAAGGTTTTTAACCTGCAAAATCAAAGTCTCTGATCTATTTAGTTAACCTACTTCTTCCTAAGTGAGGTTTAGTATTAGTCCATTTAATCTAAATTATCACATTTATTGTCATAAAGTTGTTCATAATATTTCCTTATTTTTTTTAAACATCTGTAGATTGTATAAGAAACTAGCCACTCTCATTCTTATTGCTAATTAACATCCTTTTCTTTCAGACTGAAAAACTTCCTTTAGCACTTCTTGTAAGACAGGTCTGGTGCTGATGAAATTGCTCAGTTTTTGTTTGTTTAGGAAAGTATTTCTCCTTCGTGTTTGAAGGGTATTTTTGCTGGACATACTATTCTAGAATAACCTTTTTTTCCTCTTCAAATTTTTTTCCTTCAGTCGTTTCGGTCAGAAATGACTTTCTTAAAGTCATTTTATGACTTTAGATGTACCATGCCACTCTCTCCTGGCCTGTAAGGTGTCCACTGAAAAGTTTGTTGCCAGATATATTGGAGTTCCATTGTATTTTACTTGTTTTTTTTTTCTCTTGCTGCTTTTAGGATCCTTTCTTTATCCTTAACCTTTGGGAGTTTGATTATTAAATGTCTCCTTTGGGTTAAATCTACTTAGTGTTCTATAACCTTCTCCTACTTAGATACTGATATTTTTCTCTAGGTTTGGGAAGTCCTGTTATTATCCCTTTGGATAAACTTTCTACCTCTATGTCTTTCTCTACCTCTTCTTTAAGGCCAGTAACTCTTAGATTTTCCCCGTCTTTTTTTTTTTTTTTTTTTTTTTTTTTTTTGAGACAGAGTCTTGCTCTTGTCGCCTAGGCTGGAGTGCAGTGGTGCAATCTCAGCTCACTGCAACCTCTGCCTTCCGCGCTCAAGTGATTCTTCTGCCTCAGCCTCCCAAGCAGCTGGGATTACAGGTGTCTGCCACCACACCCAGCTAATTTTTGTATTTTTAGCAGAGACAGGGTTTCATCATGTTGGCCAGTCTGGTCTTGAACTCCTGACCTCAGCTGATTCACCCACCTCGAACTCCCAAAGTGTTGGGATTACAGGCATGAGCCACTGTGCCCAGCCAGATTTGGCCTTTGGAGGCTATTTTCTAGATCCTGCTTTTTATTATTTTTTCTTTTGTCTCCTCTGACTAGTCTTTTCAAGTAGCCTATCTTTAAGCTCACTAGTTCTTTCTTCCGCTTGATCAATTCTGCTATTAAAGGACTGTGATGCATTCTTCAGTATGTTGATTGCACATTTTTTAGCTCCAGAATTTCTGCTTACTTCTTTTGAATTATTTCAATATCTTTGTCAAATTTGTCTGATAGGATTTTGAATTCCTTCTCTGTATTGCCTTGAATTTCACTGAGTTTCCTCAAAACAACTATTTTAAATTCTCTGTCTGAGAGGTCACATACTTCTGTCTCTCCAGGATTGGTCACTGGTACCTTATTTAGCTCATTTGGTGAAGTCATGTTTTACTGCATGGTCTTGATGCTTGTGAATGTTTTCCAGTAAATGGGCATTGAAGAGTTAGATATTTATTGTAGTATTTCCAGTACGAATTTATTTGTTCTTTTCCTTCTTGGGAAGGCTTTCCAGTATTCAAAGGGACTTGGGTGTTGTGATTTAAGACTTTGGTCACTGCAGTCATAGCTGCCTTAGGGGCCACTTGAAGCCCAGTAATGCTGTGGCTCTTGCAGACTTGCAGAAGTACTACCTTGATGGTCTTGGGTGAGACTGGGGAGAATTAGCTGAATTACCAGGCAGAAACTCCTGTTCTCTTCCCTTCCTTCCCCCAAACAAAAAGAGCCTCTCTCTCTTTGTACTGAGCTGCCTGGAGCTGGGGGAACGAGGGACACAAGCACCCCTGTGGTCACTACTGCTAGGACTGTGCTGGGTCAGACACAAGGCCAGCATAGCCCTGGGTTTCTCCCAAGGTCCGCAGTAACTACTGCCTGGCTGCCTCAAGGCCCAAGGGCTCTTTAGTCAGTTTGTGGTGAATGCTGCCAGCCTTGAGTCTCTCCCTTCAGGGCAGTGGGCTCCCCTGTGGCCCAGGGTGGGTCTAGAAACACTATCCAGGAATCAAGGCCTGGAACTGAGGACTCTAGAAGCCTACCTGGTATTCTACCCCACTGTGGCTGACCTGGTACCCAAGCTGTAGAACAAAGTCCCCTTTATTCTTTCCTCTCTTTTCCTCAAGCAGAAGGATCTGCTGCATCACACCTGAGACTTCAGCATGGCTCTGAGTGTCACCCGTGACCTGTGGTGAGTACTGCCTGGCTACCACTGCTGGTTATTCAGGGCCCAAGGGCTCTTTAGCCAGCAGGCAATGAATCCTGCTAGGACTGGGTCCTTTCCTTCAAGGCAGTGGGTTCTCTTCTGGCCCAGGGTATGTCTAAAAATGTTTTCTGGGAGATACGGTCTGAAATACGGGCCCTACGACTCTACTTGGTACCCTATTCTACTGTAGCTGAGCTGTTATCCAAGTTGCAAGACAAAGTCCTTTCTATATCCCCTTCTCCCCAAGCTTGAGGAAGGAGTTTCTCCCAGTGCTCCGAGCTGAGTTGCCTGGGGTTGGGGGAAGGAGTGGCACAAGCACGCCCTTGACTTCCCCAGCTGGTGTCTCACCAGCTGGAGTGGGGAGTTAGGTGAATCAAGACAGTCTTTCCTACCTACTTCAGTGCCTCTTTCTTTGATATACTAAAACCAGGTACCGTGACTACTCACCTAATTTTATGAAGGTGTTTTTTGTGTGGATAGTGGTTCAGTTTGGTGTTCCGATTTCGGGGACGACTGCTGGAGGCTTCCGTTTGGCCGTCTTGCCCTACCTCCTCTCCTCATTCCTGATATTGGCAATTTTTCCTTTTTTTTTTTCTGATCAGTCTGGCTAGATGTCTATAAATTTTATTGATCTTTGCATAAAACTAGCTTTTAGTTTTACTGATTTTCTCTATTGTTTTTCTATCTCTTCACTGATTTTTCTTTGTTATTATTTCATTTCTTCTGTTTATTTTGGGTTAATATGCTCCTCTTTTCTAGCTTCTTAAGGCAAAAATGGAGGTCATTGTTATAATACTTGTTTTCATTTTCTAATGTAAGCATTTAAAGCTGTAAATTTCCCCCTACATAATGCTTTTGTAGCATCCCGCAAATTTTGATATGTTGTCTTTTAATTTTTGTTCAGTTTAAAATACTTTCTAATTTTCCATTTGATTTCTTCTCTGACTCATGGATTATTTAGAAGTGTGTTACTTAATTTGCAGATAATGAGAAATTTTCCATAGATCTTGCTAATTGAATTCTACTGTGGTCAGAGATCATATATTTTACATGATTTGAATCCTTTTATTTTATGGCCTAGAATATGGCCTATCATGGTAACTTTTCCTGCGCACTTGAAAAAAAGGTAAATTCTGCTGTTGTTGAATGGAGTGTCAATTAGGTCAAGGTGGTTCTTTGTGGTGTTCAAGTCTTTTCTAATTTTACTGATTTTATCTACATTGGTTCTATTAGTTACTGAGAGAGGCTATTCAAATCTCTGATTATAGTTACGGATTTGCCTATCCTTGCAGTTCTATCAGGTTTTTTTTGTTTTGTTTTGTTTTGAGACAAGGTCTCACTCTTTTGCTTAGGCTGGAGCGCAGTGACATGATCATGGCTCACTGCTGCCTCTATCTGGGTTCAAGTTATCCTTTCACCTCAGCCTCTCAAGTAGCTGGTACTACAGGCATGTGCCACCACACCCAAAGTATTTAAAAATAATTTTTTAAGATTTTTTGTAGAGACAGGGTCTTACTACGTTGCCCACGCTGGCCTCAAACTCCTGGGCTCAAGTGATCCTCCTGCCTCAGCCTCCCAAATTGTTGGGATTACAGATGTGAACCATTTGCCCAGTCCATCAGCTTTTATTGCATGTATTTTAAAGCTCTGTTATTAGATGCATAAACCTTTATTATTGTTATGTCCTCTTGATGAATTGATCCCTTCATCATTATGAAATGACCTCCTTTACCACTGGTAATATACTTTGCTGTGAATATTATTGATACTAATCTAGTCACTCTAGTTTCTTTCTCTTGTTTTTTTTGAAGATGGAGTTTTGCTCTTGTCACCCAGGCTGGAGTGCAATGGCATAATCTCAGCTCACTGCAACCTCCACCTCCCAGGCTCAAGTGATTCTCTTGCCTTAGCCTCTCGAGTAGCTGGGATTAGGGGCGTGCGCCACCACACCCAACTAATTTTTATATTATTAGTAGAGACGGAGTTTCGCTGTGTTGGCCAGGCTGGTCTCAAATTACTGACCTCAGGTGATCCACCCGCCTCGGCCTCCTAAAGTGCTGAGATTACAGGCACAAGCCACTGCTCCCGGCCTCCAGCTTTCTTTTGATTAGTATAGCATGATATATCTTTTCCCATTCTTTTAACCTATTTGTGTCTTTAAAATGAGTATGTATTTCTTATAGATAGCATATAGCCGTATCTCACTTTTTGCATTAATCTGACAATCTCTGCCTTTGACTCCAAATTACATGTTTATTAGGATGCTTAAAGTTCTTTTACAGCTTTTAAAAATGTATTATTTTTTTCTGTTTCATTTGGTAGTTTCTACTATTATGTCTTTAAAGTTCCCTAATCTTTTCTTCTGAAATATCTAATCTGCCATTAATTCCATCCAATTTTTATTCACCTCAGACACTGCAGTTTTTATGTATCCAAGTTTAATGTGGGTCATTCTTATTTCTTTCATCTGTCTACCTAAGCTTTTGAACATAAGAAATATAGTTATAATCACTATTTTTAATGCCCTTGTTGGCTAATTATAATATGAATCTTTTCTTGATTGGTTTTGATTGATTGATAATTCTTCTCATTATGGGTCATATTTTCCTACTTCTTTGGATGCCTGGTAATTTTTGAATAAATGCCAGACATTGTGAATTTTACATTGTTCATTAGGTATAGGACATTTACGTCTTCTTAACAATATTATTGAGCTTAATTTTGGGAAACAACTAGGTGACTTGAAGCAGTTTGATCCGTTCAAACTCTTTGGAGATTCTTTAGGTAGGACCTTGTCCCAAGACCCTTCTGAGTCATCTATCCAGTGCCCTGTCAATTCTGAGGTTTCCACTTTTCCAAGAATTCTTTCATTTGGTTCCTTCCCTGGCCTTGGGTAGTTTCCTTACATAAATGTGATGATCAGTACGTTCCCCAATTCTCAAGGCGGACCCTCTGCTGACTTCCATGTTCTCTCGTGCAGCTTTTTACTTTCCGGTCCTATGTCCTAACAGTTCTAACTGCCTTGGTCTCCCTCAGACTCTCAGGTCAGTCTCTTTAAATCAGGAGTCTGCTGAGCTCTGCTTAGGTCCCTGCTTCCTGCATCATGCCTTGGAAGCTCTTTCAGAACAATAAGCTGAGGGCAGCTGTGGGCTCACAGTCTCTTTGGGATTACTATGCTTCATTTTCTGATGCACAGTGCCTTGAATATGATGATTTCATATGTCTACTTTTTTGATTGATTTAGGCCAGAGAGTTAAGCCAGTCCCTGTTACTTAGTCTTGTATGAAAGAAAGCAGAGTCTACGGAATTCTTTTTTAAACTGTAAAGTTAGGTAATCATGCTTACATTCTCTCTGAATTTCTAGAGAATAGACTGGTTGCAGTCAAGTTTGATCAAAAGGAGGCTCCTCAAGACTTCAACTCCTTTATTATCAAACCTTGAATTTCCGAATGAGATGAACATTTAGAACCACGAACAGAATTCTCCACAAGGGCAGGGAAATGGTCTGTTCAAAGGGGATTTTTGACACTAGATGTCAGTGTTATTCTCCAGATTAAGAAGAGGGGTAACTCTTTTTTCCCCATGGAAGTCCCTTCAATGATGATAATCACTATGAGAGTTTCTGAAATGTATATCCCAGTTTCTTTTTTCCATAAGATCCCAAAGCTCTTAACAAATAAAGTAATCAGTATGCAGATTAGGATCATAATCAAAGAGTTTTGTGTTCCAGACTAATTTCTCACCACTGCTTCTAGGCTTGCTCAGTTGCTGTGGCAGGTTAGTGTCTGCCTTGTATGTGTTTTTCTCTTTTTCACCATTCCCTGTGTTTCTCTCTTTCATTATTTTTATCTCTCTTTGAACTTGTCTTTCTCACTATATTGGAACATAAGACATGTGCATTTCACTCCTAGAATTATAACTATTCCATGAAACACCGGCTGAGTCACTTTAGCTTTCAATAAAATAATAGTAAGACTGGGCACAGTGGCTCATACCTATAATCCCAGCACTTTGGGAGGCCGAGGCAGAAAGATTGCTGAAGCCCAGGAATTCAAGACCAGCCTGGGTAACACGGCTAAACCCCATCTCTATAAAAAATTAAAAAATTAGCTAGGTGTGGTGGTTCACACCTGTAGTCCCAGATGCTAGGGAGCCTGATGCTAGAGGATTGATTGAGCCCAGGAGGTTGAGGCTGCTGTGAGCTGAGATCACACCACTGCTCAACAGAATGAGATGTGTCTCAAAATAACGATGATAATAATAGTACTACTAATAATAAAGGGTTGAACTAGTTGCCATCCTTCTCCCCATCTTCTGGGAATTGTGGTACTAGAAAATGAAGTAGCATATACGAGAAGTTTTCTCAAGTTTGACAGGTTTCACTGCTTCATTCTTCCATGTAGGCTGTCTCTTATCAAGTGCCTACAGTGGCTTAAGGGTGAGCAAGGTGCTATACTGGGAGACAGTTTTCGGGGTATGCAGGGTGAAGAAAGAGCTTCCAAGGGAAAGAAGCCCCTAGGTAGTTTATAATCTTATAATTCTCTTAAGTATAGGTCATGCTCTGGACTCTTCGAAGAATGGCTGGGTCCACTGCAATTGGATAGTATTTACTACAGAGAAGGTGCTTTGATGTGTATGTATGTTAGATTAACCTGGCATCTTTTGATTTAAACTGTAAGAATGTTTTAATTTTTTTGCCTAATTCCATTGGTAGTAATTTTCACAGAGACAGTGACTCAGTCTGCCTCAAACGGGCCCGGGATAAACAGGTTTTGCTTACCTTTCCATGGGCAACTTTTCAATTGTTAAAGTATGCTAGAGTCAGATTACATGGGCTTGTGAGTCCTTTCAACAGGGGTGGGAAAGGAACCTCTAGCCTCTATTTCTTTATCTGAAACATGAGAAACATCTTCCCCTGCATAGAGTTAGCAAGGAAATTAAATGAGATGCTGCATATAAAGCATTTAGCATAATTCCTGGCATGTAGTAAGGGCTCATTTATTGTTAGTTATTCTCATTATTTATTACTCAGTAACTTACTTATTCAGTCCCTACTATGTGCAGGGTCTTTGACTTGGGTCTGAGATATTCGAATGAAAAAACTGTCTCCCAGCCGGGCACAGTAGCTCACGCCTGTAATCCCAGCGCTTTGGGAGGCCGGGGCGGATTACCAGAGGTCAGGAGTTCGAGAGCATCCTGGCCAACATGGTGAAACCCCATCTCTACTAAAAACACAAAAATTAGCTGACTGGGATGGCAGGCACCTATAATCCCAGCTATTCAGGAGACTAAGGCAGGAAAAAATCACCTGAACCCAGGAGGTGGAGGTTGCAGCGAACCAGGATTGCACCACTGCACTCCATCCTGGGGCACAGAGCAAGACGCTGTCTCAAAAAAAAAAAAAGGAAAAAAAAAAAAAAAAGAAAAGAAAAGAAAAAGAAAAAACTGTCTCCCTGCACTACAGTCTAAAGGAAGGGTTGGCAAACTTTTTCCATTAAGAGCCAGATGGTAAATATTTCAGACTTCGTGGGCCATATGGTCTCTCTTGCAACTGCTCAACTCTGATGTTATAGCTCAAAAGCAGTTACATACAAGACATTAACAAATGGGTATGGCTTTGTTCCAGTAGTTTACAAACCCCTGTTCTAGAAGGAAGACAGATATTCAAAGAAACCATTGCAATACAGTGTGGTAAGTGTTACGATAGAGGAAGTGGGGAATGATCTAGCCTGTCACCACTCAATGTGCAGTCTTTAGACAAGATGCACTGGCATCACCAGGGAGCCTGTGAGGAATGCAGATCCTCACACCTCATCCCAGAACTGTGGAATCACAGTCTGCATTTAACAGACTCTGAATTTTTTTGCCCAGTCCCGTTGGTAGCCATTTTCCATATGATGCAAAAATTCTTGACAAATATAGTAATCAATATGCAAACTAGGATCACAATCAAAGGGCTTAACAAAAGAAGCTCTGATAGAGGGCTATGTTATACAAGGAAGAATATCCCATTTGAAAGCTGAAGAACAAGCAGAAGATTTTGGGGTAATGTATGGGCCAGGGGACGTCTTTTAGGCAGAAATCACAGCAAGCACAGAGATGTGGAGGTGAGAAAGAATGCAGTTGAAGAACTCAAGAAACTGGGGAACCTCGCTGGCAGTAAGGTGGTAACCCTACTCTAGGTTAGAAGAAATTTAAGCAACATAACAGTCAAATGCAGTGACCTGATTTTGTTTAGATCCTGTTTTGAAGAAACCAATTATAAAAAGACATTTTTGTAACGATTGAATTTTTTTTTTTTTTTTTTTTTTTGAGACAGAGTCTTACTCTGTCATCCAGGCTGGAGTGCAATGGCATGATCTCGGCTCACTGCAACCTCCACCTCCCAGGTTCTAGTGATTTTCCTGCCGCAGCCTCCCAAGTAGCTGGGACTACTAGCTTCCGCCACTATGCCCGGCTAATTTTTGTATTTTTAGTAGAGACGGAGTTTCACCATGTTGGCCAGGCTGGTCTCGAACTCCTGACCTCAAGTGATCCACCCGCCTCGGCCTCCCAAAGTGCTGGGATAACAGGCATGAGCCACCATGCCCAGCCAAAAATTTGAGTATAGAGAGAGTGTTAATACCACTGATTGTGATAAGGTTTTGTGTTTATACATAAAAAGTCTATTAGAGATATATGGAAGGACTTTGGGGTGAAATGGCCTGATGACAGGGACCTGCTGGAAGAAATATTCCCCAAAAAAGAAGGCTGACAAAAAGGAAGACATGAAGCAACAGAAGCAAAAAGTGAATAGTCGTTGAATCCAAAGATGGGTGTATTGAGTTCTTTATACTATCCTCTCTTCTTTTGTGTACTTCTGAAAACTTTCTTAATAAAAAAGTTACGGAAGAATGTTGGACTGCATCAAATCTCTTATCTCTGCTTTTATGTGAAATTCAGCTCATGATTAATCCATCCCAAGAGCTGCGTACAAAGCAGTATTTTCCATCTTTGAAGACAATTTAGAAGTCCTTGACAGGAGGTCACTCTGAGCCCAGTGGATCTACGTGCACTTCCTTTTATTGGAACGAGCAGAAAAGCAGTGGCGTCATGGAGGTTTTACTCCATTTCTTTCTTTCTTTCTTTTTTTTGTTTTGAGACCGAGTCTTGCTCTGTTGCCAGGCTGGAGTGCAGTGGCGCGATCTCAGGCTCAGTGTAACTTCCGCCTCCCTGGTTCAACCAATTCTCCTGCCTCAGCCTCCCAAGTAGCTGGGACTACAGGCGTGCACCACCATGCCCACTTAATTTTTTTTTGTATTTTTAGTGGAGACAGGATATCACCATGTAGGCCAGGATGGTCTCGATCTCTTGACCTCATGATCTGCCAGCCTCAGCCTCCCAAAGTGCTGGGATTACAGGCGTGAGCCATTTCTTAAAGCAAATGTGTCTGAGCTGGAGGATGAGGGCCTCTCATCCCAGCACAGACCCTCACCCAGGGCCCCCGCTTCCACCGTGGTAAAGGCGCAGCTATGTCTGCAGCGTGCTGAACAGTGTACTGCACTGGACACAAGAGGAGCGCGCATCTTTGTGCTCCTGGGTTGGAATCAAGTATATGCAGTAGTGGCCTTTGATGGTGAGGATTACAGAGTTTTTTCTTGAGGAACACATATTGCATCTCTGAAAGAATCAGTAATAAGGAAATTAGGACAATGAAGAGCAGGTCATTCTGGACCCACTATTTACTAGTTCTGTAGCCTTGAGAAAGTCACGAGGTCTCTTGAGGTCTCATTTCATCATCTGTAAAATTATTTAACCTACTCGATTGGGTTGCTGTGACCATTTAGTGAGATAGCATGTATAGTCTTGATCTCATTGCAAGCTCTAAGAAGTGATACATAAATGTCAGTTGCATTTTTCTGAGCTGAGCTTCTTAGTATTCTCTCCTATTTCCTAGGTGGCTTTTTAAGCTTATCTTTCCTCTGAGCTTCACATTAGTTTGGTGCTGAATTAGAATTTCCATGTGGTTGTCCCTGAATTTTACTGCTCCCACAGCACCCTGTCTTTGTCTCTCATGCTGAAAGTGGCCTTTTAACATTGCCTTTTAACCTGAATCTTCCTTCTTTTTGCCTGGAATGGTTGTTTTTTTGTTTGTTTGTTTTTGAGATGGAGTCCCACTGCAACCTCTGCCTCCCAGATTCAAGTGATTTTCCCTCCTCAGACTCCCCAGTAGCTGGGATTACAGGCGCCCACCACCAGGCCCAGCTAATTTTTGAATTTTTGGTAGAGATAGGATTTTGCCATGTTGACCAGGCTGATCTTGAACTCCTGATCTCAAGTGATCTGCCTACCTTGCTCTCCCAAAGTGCTGAGATTATAGGCGTGAGTCACTACACCCAGCCTTCTGCCTGAGATGTGGATGTGATTCCCAGAAGTGCAGCTGCCATCTTGCCACCATGAGGTAACCTAAGGGTGTCAGAGCAGAAGGATAAAAGGAGCCTATGTCCTTGATGGCAGAGTGGGACTATACTGAGCTTGACTACTCACCAAATCTCACATTTTAAGAACACACACTTTAAAATTTTAAACTCCAATTGTCTCTAAAATAAGAAAGAAAGAAAATAGGTTCAGGTGAGGAAGTATGGCAGAATGTTGATAAATAATGAATCTGGGGAATGGACATATTGGTTCACTATAGTTTTCTCTTTAATTCTGTGTGTGTGTGTGTGTGTGTTTGAAAATTTTCATGACAAAAATTTGAAAGAAAATTGACCTTCACCAAATTTCTTATCTTGATTATTATGTGAAACTCCAGGTTCTAATCAAGCTCTTCGAAGGGCAGAGGACAATGATTTCCTGTTGGTCAACTTTTCTTTGGCTGCATCCCAGTACCCCATGCTTGCCTCAATATTCCTGCTGTGCTGCTGCCCCCTGCCATTTTGTGTGCCTAAGGATAAGCTTCCCACCATGTCAGAGGGCTGTGAGCTCCCTCCACTGAAGAAGGTTTTTAGACTAGACTCATGATTTTAGATGATGTTTAATAAATTAATGCCCCTTCTATTCCCAAATTCTTAACGCCTGATTTTTTTTTTTTTTTTTTTTTTTTTTGAGATGGAGTCTCGCTGTGTCGCCCAGGCTGGAGTGCAGTGGCCGGATCTCGGCTCACTGCAAGCTCCGTCTCCCGGGTTTACGCCATTCTCCTGCCTCAGCCTCCCGAGTAGCTGGGACTACAGGCGCCCACCACCTCGCCTGGCTAGTTTTTTGTATTTTTAGTAGAGACGGGGTTTCACCGTGTTCGCCAGGATAGTCTCGATCTCCTGACCTCGTGATCCGCCCGTCTCGGCCTCCCAAAGTGCTGGGATTACAGGCTTGAGCCACCGCGCCCGGCCAATGCCTGATTTTTAAAAAGCATGATGGGCATGTGGGGAGATACAAGAGACACAGAAGCTTCTGCCTTTGTGGTTCATTTTGTAGGAATGTACCACCCCCCCATTCTGTCTCAACTGATGCCCCATCCTTCCTTCCATTTTCATCCTTCTAATTTCTTCATTCTCTGTTTGATGGACATGTTATGGGAAACATATTTCAGAAATACCATCTTTTTTGTTTTTATTTAATCGTAGATTTCCTGAGTGTGGTGCTGGAGAAATATATGTAAACAAAATAACTACTTCAGATGGACCAGAAGAGAGAAAGGACTGGTGCAGGTTGCTGAAAACAACCTTGACTGTGTTTTTAAGGTATGTCCCACATCTGCTAACCCCAGGGAACTATTGGACACAACATATTTGACTGGTTTGCTGATTTCTAGAACAGCCAATAGTAGTGTAACTGAGCAGAGAAACAATGCTGTTAGAAGGGGCATGGTGGGAGTGAGACCGGCCCTTCAGTTTGCATGGGACCTGGGTGAAGCCTGTGACTGCTGGCTTTCCCCTGCTTCCCTGACAACCTGCATGACTCAACAGAGGCAGCCATAATCCTGCTAAGTACACAACTCCATTGACCTTGCAACATCACCCCCATCCCCCACAGCAGCCACAGCAAGACCTGCTCAAGGAGAGTCTGAGCTCAGACATACTTAGCCCTGCCCCGACCTGATGGGCCTTTCCCTATCCACCCTGGTAGCTGAAGACAAAAGGCCTATACTCTTGGGAGTTCTAGGGCCCTGCCCACTGCTATTTTCTCTCAATACTACCACAGCTGATGTTCTCTGGAAAACGCCACCTTCTGGCTGTAGGTCAACCAGCACAAACATAGAACATTAAGCCACCAAAGCTAACAACCCTCATAGAGTCCATTTCAACACCCTGCCACCTCCATGGGAACAGGTACTCGTATCCACACTGAGAGACCCATAGATGGTTCACATCACAGGACTATGTGCAGACAATCCCCAATACCAGCCTGGAGCCGGGTAGACTTGCTAGGTGGCTAGACCCAGAAGAGAGAAAACAATCACCGCAGCTTGGCTCACAGGAAGCCACATCCATAGGAAAAGAGGAAGAGTACTACATCAAGGGAGCACCCCATGGGACAAAAGAATCTGAACAATAGTCCTCAGCCCTAAACCTTCCCTCTGACAGAGCCTGCCTAAATGAGAAGGAACCAGAAAACCAACTCTGGTAATATGACAAAACAGGCTCTTTACACCCCCCAAAAATCACTCTTGCTCACCAGCAGTGAACCCAAACCAAGAAGAAATCCCTGATTTACCTGAAAAAGAATTCAGGAGGTTAGTTATCAAGCTAATCGGGGACACACTAGAGAAATGCAAAGCCCAATGCAAGGAAATACAAAAAAAAGATGCAAGAATTGAAGGGAAAAATATTCAAGGAAATAGATAGCATAAAGAAAAACAACAAAAACTTCAGGAAACATTGGATACACCTATAGAAATGCAAAATGCTCTGGAAAGTCTCAGCAGTAGAATTGAATAAGTAGAAGAAGAAATTCAGAGCTCGAAGACAAGGTCTTCGAATTAACCCATCCAACAAAGACAAAGAAAAACAATAAGAAAATATGAACAAAGCCTTCAAGAAGTCTGGGATTATGTTAAGGGAACAAACCTAAGAATAATCAGTGTTCCAGAGGAAGAAGAAAAATCTAAAAGTTTTGAAAACATATTTGGGGGAATAATCAAGGAAAACTTCCCTGGCCTTGCTAGAGACCTAGACATGCAAATACAAGAAGCACAAAGAACACCTGTGAAATTCGTCACAAAAAGATCATCATCTAGGCACGTTGTCATCAGGTTATCTAAAGTTAAGACAAAGGAAATAATTTTAAAAGCTGTGAGACAAAAGCACTCAGGTAACCTATAAAGGAAACCTATCAGATTAACAGTAGATTTCTCAGCAGAAACCCTACAAAGCTAGAAGGGATTGGGGCCCTATCTTTAGCCTCCTCAAACAAAACAATTATCAGCCAAGAATTTTATATCCAGCAAAACTAAGCATCATGTATGAAGGAAAGATACAGTCTTTTTCAGACAAACAAATGCTAAGAGAATTCGCCACTACCAAGCCACTACTATAAGAACTGCTAAAAGGAGCTCTAAATATTCAAACAAATCCTGGAAACACATAAAAACAGAAACTCTTTAAAGCATGAATCACACAGGACCTGTAAAAAAAATGCAAGTTAAAAAGCAAAAACAAAAAAAACAAACAAAAAAAACAAGGTACACAAGCAACAAATGAATTCAATGGTACCTCACATCTCAATACTAACATTGAATGTAAATGGCCTAAATGTTCCACTTAAAAGATACAGAACTGCAGAATGGATAAGAACTCACCAACTAACTATCTGCTGCCTACAGGAGACTCACCTAACACATACAGACTCATAAAGTAAAGGGGCGGAAAAAGGTATTTCATGCAAATGGACACCAAAAGCGAGCAGGCGAAGCTCTTCTTGTATCAGACAAACAACTCTAAAGCAACAGCAGTTAAAGGAGACAAAGAGGGACGTTATATAATGGTAAATGGCCTTGTCCAGCAGGAAAATATCATAATCCTCAACATAGGTACACCTAACACTGGAGCTCCCAAATTTATAAAACAATTACTAATAGACCGAAGAAATGAGATAGACAGTAACACAATAATAGTGGGGGACTTCAATACTCCACTGACAGCACTAGACAGGTTATTGAGACAGAAAGTCAACAAAGAAACAATGGATTTAAACTGTACATTGGAACAAATTGACTTAACAGATATAAACAGAACATTTCATCCAACAACTGCAGTATACACATTCTATTCAACAGTGCCTGGAAATTTTTCTAAGATAGACCATATGATAGGCCATAATATAAGTCTCAATAGATTTAAGAAAATTGAAATTATATCAAGCACTCTCTCAGAGCACAGTGGAATAAAACCGGAAACCAACTCCACAAGGAACCTTCAAAACCATGCAAATACATGGAAATTAAATAACCTGTTCCTGAATGAGCATTAGGTCAAAACCAAAATCCAGATGGAAATTTAAAAATTATTCAAACTGAGTGACAATAATGACACAACCTATCAAAACCTCCAGGGTACAGCAAAGGTGGTGCTAAGAGGAAAAGTTCATAGCCCTAAATGCCTACATCAAAAAGATTGAAAGAGCACAAACGGATATTCTAAGGTCACACCTAAAGAAACTAGAGAAACAGGAACAAACCAAATCCAAACCCAGCAGAAGAAAGGAAATAACCAAGAGCAGAGCAGAACTAAATCAAATTGAAACAAAAAAATACAAAAGATACAACAAACAGCAGGTTCTTCGAAAAGTTTAATAAAATTGATAGACCATTAGCAAGATTAACCAAGAAAATAAGAGAGGAAATCCTAATAACCCAATTAAGAAACAAAACAGGAGATATTACAACTGACACCACTGAAATACAAAAGATAATTCAAGGCTACTATGAACACCTTTATGCAGATAAACTAGAAAACCTAGAAGAGATAGATAAATTCCTGGAAAAATACAACCCTCCTAGCTTAAATCAGGAAGAATTAGGTACCCTAAACAGACTGATAACAAGCAGCAAGATTGAAATGGTAATTAAAATATTACCAACAACAAAAAATGTCCAGGACCAGATAGATTCAGAGCAGAATTCTACCAGACATTCCAAGAAGAATTGGTACCAATTCTTTTGACACTATTCTACAAGATAGAGAAAGAGGGAACCCTTTCTAATTCATTCTATGAAGCCAGTGTCACCCTAATACCAAAACCAGGAAAAGACATAACCAAAAAAGAAAACTATGGACCGATATCCTTGATGGATAGAGATGCTAAAATTCTTAACAAAATACTAGCTAACCAAATCCAACAGCATGTCAAAAAGACAATCCACCATGATCAAGTGGGTTTCATACCAGGGATGCAGGGATGGTTGAACACACACAAGTCAATAAATGTGATAGACCACATAAACAGAACTAAAAACCAGAATTACATGATCATCTAAATACACGCAGAAAAAGCATTCAACGAAATCCAGCATCCTTTTATGATTAAAACTTTCAGCAAAATCAGCATACAAGGGACATACCTCAATGTAATAAAAGCCATCTATGACAAACCCACAGCCAACATCATACTGAATGGGGAAAAGTTGAAAGCATTCCCTCTGAGAACTGGAACAAGACAAGGATGCCCACTCTCGCCACTCCTTTTCAGCATAGTACTGGAAGTCCTAGCCAGAGCAATCAGACAAGAGAAAGAAATAAAGGGCATCAAAATCGATAAAGAGGAAGTCAAACTGTCACTGTTTGCTGATGATAAGATACTTTACTTCGAAAATCCTAAAGATTCCTCCAGAAAGCTCCTAGAACTGATAAAAGATTCAGCAAGCTTTAGGGATATAAGATTAATGTGCACCAATTAGTAGCTCTTCTATACATCAACAGCAACCAAGCAGTGACTCAAATCAAGAACTCAATTCCTTTTACAATAGCTGCAAAATAAATACATACATACATACATACATACATACTACTTAGGAATATACCTAACAAAGGAGATGAAAGACCTCTACAAGGAAAACTACAAAACACTGCTGAAAGAAATCACAGATGACCCATTCCATGCTCATGGATGGGTAGAATCAATATTGTGAAAATGACTATACTGCCAAAAAGCAATCTACATATTCAATGCAATCTCCATCAAAATACCACCATCATTCATCTCAGAAGTAGAAAAAACAATCCTAAATTTCATATGGAACTTAAAAAGAGCCCGCATAGCCAAAGAAAGACTAAGCAAAAGGAACAAATCTGGAGGCATCACGCTACCTGATTTCAAACTGTACTATAAGGTCATAGTCACCAAAACAGCATGGTACTGGTATAAAAATAGGCACATAGAACAATGGAACAGAATTGGGAACCTAGAACTAAACCCAAACACTTACAGCCAACTGATCTTTGGCAAAGCAAACAAAAACATAAAAGTGGGGAAAGGAAACCCTTTTCAACAAATGGTGCTGGGATAATTGGCTAGCCACGTGTGGGAGAATGAAACTGGATCTTCATCTTTCACCTTATGCAAAAATCAACTCAAGATGGACTAAGCACTTAAATCTAAGACCTGAAGCTATAAAAATGCTAGAAGATAACATTGGAAGGAACCTTCTAGACATGGCTTAGGCAAGGATTTTATGATCAAGAACCCAAAAGCAAATGCAATAAAAACAAAGATAAATAGTTGGGACTTAATTAAACTAAACAGCTTTTGCACAGCAAAAGGAACAGTCATCAAACAGACAACCCACATAGTGGGAGAAAATCTTCACAATCTATACACTGACAAAGGACTAATATCCAGAATCTATAACAAACTCAAACAAATCAGTAAGAAAAAAAACAAACAATCCCATCAAAAAGTGGGCTAAGGACATGAATAGACAATTCTCAAAAGAAGATATACAAATGGCCAACAAGCATATGAAAAAATGCTCAACATCACTCATGATCAGGGAAATGCAAATCCAAACCACAATGTGATATCACCCTTACTTCTGCAAGATTGGCCGTAATCAAAAAATAAAAAATAGTAGATGTCGGCCTGGATGCAGTGATCAGGGAACACTTTTACACTGTTGATGGGAATGTAAACTAGTACAGCCTATAGAAAACAGTGTGGAGATTCCTTAAAGAACTAAAAGTAGAACTACCATTTTATCCAGCAATCCCACTACTGGGTATCTACCCGGAGGAAAAGAAGTTATTATGTGAAAAAGATACTTGCACACACATGTTTATAGCAACACAATTCACAATTGCAAAATTGTGAAACCAACTGAAATGCCCATCGCTCAATGAGTAGATAAAGAAACTGTGGCAAATAGATATGATGGAATACTACTCAGCAAGAAAAAGGAATGAATTAATGGCATTTGTAGTGACCCGGATGAGATTGGAGACTATTATTTTAAGTGAAGTAACTCAGGAATGGAAAACCAAACATTGTATGTTCTCACTGATATGCGGAAGCTAAGCTATGAGGACACAAAGGCATAAGAATGATACAATGAACTTTGGGGACTTGGGGGGAAGTGTGGAAGGGGGAAGGGATAAAAGACTACAAATTGGGTACAGTGTATACTGCTTGGGTGATGAGTGCACCTAAAATCTCACAAATCACCACTGAAGAACTTACTCGTGTAATCAAATACCATCTATACCCCAATAACCTATGGAAAAATAAAAAAATTTAAAAAATTCCTTATCAGGAAGATTGTCAGTCTGACCAGAAGACCCTCTCCAACATGCCAAGATTCTAGAATAAAAAGTGTCTTCTGTGCTCAGAGAGATTTTTAGGGCAGTGGAAATACTCTGTATGATACTATAATGGTAGATACATCTCATACATTTGTCCAAATCCATAGAATGTATGACACCAAGAGTGAACCGTCATGTAAACACTGTGGACTCTGGGTGATAATGATGTGCCAGTGTAGGTTCATCAGTTGTAACAAATATACCACTCTAGTGAAAAATGTTGATAATGGGGGAGCCTATGCATGTGTAGGGGCAGGGGATATATGAAAAATCTCTGTACCTTCTTCTCAATCTTCCTATGAACTTAGCTACTCTAAACAAAACTGTCTTTTGTTTTCAAGTGTCTTCTCTTCCTGGAAACTTTCAGGAAGAATTACAGGTCATGGCTCTGTATTGACTAGGTCTTACCTGAGTTGAGGACAAATGTGGGAGCCTTCAGCCTAGCAGATGAGATGGGACTGTCCAATGGTTGGGGCTAAAGGCTAGGTTACTATGGGTTTGCAGAGACTAGAGTTAGTATAGGATTCCAACAGTCTTTTCCCTGACCCACTTCTGTGAGCCCGGAGCTCCTCTTACATTGCCTGTCCACTGCAGAGATGTGGCTGGCCTTGGTCAGGTTGAGATCAAACTTCCCAGGCTCAAGCCGTCCTCCCACCTCAGCCTCCCAAAGTGCTGGAATTACAGGCACAAGCCACTGTGCCTGGCCAGGAATACTATCTTAAAGCTCTTATTCAGCTGGGGTATCAGGGGACTACTAATAGGCACTGTAGAGGAATTAGCTGTTATACTATTTTAAGTTGTTTTTATTTTTGGCCATATATCTTAAAATTTATACCCGGACTGGATTCATGGCAAAAGATGGGACACATGAAGATTCCCACGTTGAAATACAAGAAGCTATGAAAAACATCAGAAAGAACATTCTCTAAATTCTCTTCAGGATGAGTTCATGAGATCTAGAAGTTGCAGTTACATAATAAAACTTCTTGTATAGCACTTCAAAATATTTCTGTGTCAACAACAACAAAAATATCTCTGATACTTCAAGAAGCTAGTGGCTGTTGTATGTAATTGTGTCTCTAGTTTATTTGGTATAAAGACCATTAATACCTGTAGTGTGTTCCTTACTGGAGAGAACTGGGAGAGAGCAGCCTGAACCCTTTTCTAATTTCATCATTTAGAAACAAACATGAACATTTCAAAAATAAACCACTCAGTTTTTTTTCTTAATGGCAAAGGCAAGCATTCCAGTGTTAGGTCATGAAAGCAATTTTAATCTATTTTTGCTACTGTAAAATGCAGTCAAAAGTATTCTATATTAAGTGTGTCCAATCTCAAAACACCCACAACACAAGATGTTAATGTTAAATGGATTGGTCAAGAAATAATGCCTTTCCTTACATAATTAAGTTAAATTAAGGAGCATGTGTTGCTTATTAAGTGGAACAAAATATTTATATTTTAATATAATTATTAAATATGGCATTAAAAAGTGGAATGTAATATAGTCTGAAATAATACGAATCTAAAAATGTTTTTAATGCAAAACTATTTCTTTATCATGTACCACGTATAAATGGCATTTGATTTTTTTACATCCCCAAAGAGTGTCATGAGCTTATGTATTCCCTCCCTGTAAAAGGAGTTCAAGAGTCATATTTAGACCTTTCAGTATGACATACCAGCCTCTCTGAGACTTAGTCCAAATTCTTTCCATTCACCAGTGCACACTACCATCTGGTTAGCCCAAACTATTGGAAGTTCCTTTAAGCATGTCCTTCACAAGTCTGAGTTTTTGCATATGTTTCTTTCTGCTTGGAATGTTCTTCCATCATCTTCACTATTTTAAAACTGAAGCGTTTCTTCTTTAACTCTTGACATCAATTTCTCTCTAAGGATCTCCCTTTCTGAAAGTCAGGGAGAGTTAGATGTTACTTTCTGTGTTCCCAAACCATTCTTTTCACAATTCATTTAATTGTCAGAAAGTTTTGTAACTAGTTGACTCATTCTCTGTCTCTCCTGCTAGATTGCAAATTCTCTGTCACGGGGTCTTTGATTTATTCATATTTGATTCCTTTAGCATAGTGCCTGAAACAAAACTTTTATTCCAATAAATGTTTAAAATGATGTTCCATAAGGTGATCTCCATCAACAAAAGGCTTAATTGCATTCAATATATTCCATTGAAAAGCAAAGAAGTATGAAATGGATTTTGAAAAGATTGCCATCTTATGATCATTAAAAAGTCAGGAAACAACAGGTGCTGAAGAGGATGTGGAGAAATAGGAACACTTTTACACTGTTGGTGAGACTGTAAACTAGTACAACCATTATGGAAGACAGTGTGGCGATTCCTCAAGGATCTAGAACTAGAAATACCATTTGACCCAGCCATGCCATTACTGGGTATATACCCAAAGGATTATAAATCATGCTGCTATAAAGACACATGCACATGTATGTTTATTGCAGCACTATTCACAATAGAAAAGACTTGGAACCAACCCAAATGTCCATCAATGATAGACTGGATAAAGAAAATGTAGCACATATACACCATGGAATACTATGCAGCCATAAAAAAGGATGAGTTCATGTCCTTTGTTGGGACATGGATGAAGCTGGAAACCATCATTCTGAGCAAACTATCGCAGGGACAGAAAACCAAACACTGCATGTTCTCACTCATAGGTGGGAATTGAACAATGAAAACACTTGGACACAGGGTGGGGAACATCAGACACCGGGGCCTGTCTTGGGGTTGGGGGAGTGGGGAGGGATAGCATTAGGAGATATACCTAATGTAAATGACAAGTTAATGGGTGTGGCACACCAACATGGCACATGTATACATATGTAACAAACCTGTACGTTGTGCACATATACCCTAGAACTTAAAGTATAATAAAAAAAAATTAAAAACAGAGAAAAGATTGCCATCTTAAATGACTAAAATAAAATAAAAATATTGATGCTTAAAAGGTGCCTTCTCAGATCTCCACAGCTTTCCTGCAGAACCCAGTCCCTAAGGGAATCTGGATAGATAGGCTGGCTTGGCTTAGAATTGCCCACATGTTTCCCCTGAGCTCAGCTGCACCTACCTGATGGATAACACTCAGGTTAGTCTTCTTATCCCCACAAAAAGTAGGATTCCCTCATTACCTTTGCAGAGGGCCTGGTTGCTGGAGTTAATGAGATAAAGGCAGAAAAAAACAAAAGAGCCAGGCAATTTCCCTAAGACATTATTTCAGTGCCTCACAAGGAAAGCGACTCTTGGAGAAATGAATCCGCAGGCATGAGTATGGTGATTAATTTAGCGTCAGAGAAATCCTGAGAAAAGCCAAGGGAAAGGAACAGTTCATTCTCTGTTTCTGGGATGGGAATCAAAAGGAATGAAAGCCTCCTTGTTTCTAAGAACTCAAGGCTGGGTAGGTCTTCTGGGCATCCTCTCTTTATATCTGAGGTATGTCAGAAAATCTGATTGTATATTCTGAAGAGGTGCTCCAAACTTTTTGGAATCCTATTTGAGCAAAACTTGAGGTCTGAGAAAATGAAAAGATGGGTCTTCAGTGTATACCTTCTCTTTTCTGATTGAAAGGGTAGGAGCACATCTTACCAACTTTACCCTAACACTTCTCTAAAGAAAAAGATGCAGGTTCAAATTGGGTGCCCTAAATACCTTCCAAGAGAGTTTGATCATTTAATTCAGCTCCAGGTGATGTGACTGAAAGCAATTTGAACAAAAGCAACTTGGTCAAACATAAGTTGGCCAATGAGTTAATTTTGGTCAAAAATGGATGTCTTTCAGTCATAGATTTTTCATTTGTTAATCATTTTGGCTGATCACAAGGGAGGTTTTGCAATCACTAATGCATATGTTTGGCACTTTTTGTCTCCCCTCTCTACCTTTTTCAATGCAGTAAGTATTTTCTCTTATTCTTTTGATATTTTAAATTTGGAATTACATTTCAAACAATTATTCTGGCTCTACACTGTGTATGGTAATGAAAAACTGGAAACACCCTAAATGTTTGGCAAAAGAGAAATAGCTGAAATAACCCCATGTCCAACACTTGGTGGATTGCTGAAATAAATTACAGTATATTTCAAAGGAAATCCTCAGTTATCCCCTCAAATTAACTATTTATCAAAGCCTAGACCTAAAAGTTACAGATGTGTAATCCTTTTTTTTTTTTTTTTTTTTTTTTTTTTTTTGAGATGGAGCCTTGCTTTGTCTCCCAGGCTGGAGTGCAGTGGTACAATCTCGTCTCACTGCAACCTTTTCCTCCCGGGTTCAAGTGATCCTCCTGTCTCAGCCTCCTGAATAGCTGGAACTACAGGTCCCCACCACCATGCCCAACTAATTTTTGTGCTTTTAATGGAGATGGGGTTTCATTGTGTTGGCCAGGCTATTCTCAAACACCTGACTTCAAGTGATCCACCCACATTACCTCCCAAAGTGCTGGGATTGTAGGCATGAGCCACCCACGCCCAGCCATTCTTATAGAAAAGACATATATGCACAGATAGAAAAATCTGGAAGATACATATCTTGATGATTATTTCTGATGGGTAGGTCTATGGGGGTACTTTATATTAGGCTGTGCAAAAGTAATGGCAAAAACAGGCGAAGCATGGTGGCTGACACCTGTAATCCCAGCACTTTGGGAGGCTGAGGCAGCCAGATTACCTGAGGTCAGGAGTTCGAGATCAGCCTGGCCAACATGATGAAACCTCCTGTCTCCCAAAAATACAAAAATTAGCCAGGCATGGTGGCATGTGCCTGTAGTCCCAGCTATTCGGGAGGCTGAGGCAGGAGAATCACTTGTACCTGGGAGGTAGAGGATGCAGTGAGCCAAGATAGTGCCATTGCACCCCAGCCTGGGCAACAGAGTGAGACTCTGTCTCAAAATAGAATAGAATAGAATAGTAATGGTAAAAACCACAATTACTTTTGCATGAACCTATAGTTACATTTGCTTATTTTTTTTTCCTTTTAACAAATATCGATTGTTTTTTTAATAGGAAAAATAATTTAGGTAACTTCCTTAATTAAATAAACCATAAAAGAGAATGATCTGGGATTTTTGTGCTCAGTGGATGCGGTAGAGACACATTTGCCTATGTTACTATCATGTTATTTGAGGCAGCAATGCGCTCAGCCAGAGGGCTGCCTTTCCCAGCCTTCCCGGTAGCTGGATGGGCTTTGGGACTGGGTTCTGACCTTAGCAGAGGGGTTATGTGGTCCTTCCAGAACGTCTCCTTAAAAGGGGTGGAGTGGGCTTTTCCCAGCTTCAAGTCCTGGTGCCTGGAGCTTGGATATGATGACTAGCACTTCCACAGAATAGGTCAGGGATCATTGGCTGGAAATGAACTAAACAGTAAAGGAACAAGCAGCAAACCTTTTCTCACCCAGACATGAAAATGTTAAGAAACACAGACAAAAGTTCATAGAGGCTGCAAAATCACCCCAAAGGGCACCAGAGTTGATAATACCCTTAAAAAGTCAGTGGCCAGCTACAATGGTTCACACCTGTAATCCTAGCACTTTGGGGGCCGGAGGTGGGAGGATCACTTGAGGCCAGAAGTTTGAGGTCAACCTTGGCAATATAGCAAGACCATGTCTTACAAAAACATTTTAAAAGTTAGCTGGGTGTGGTGGTGTTCACATGTAGTCCTTGCTACTTGGGAGGCTGAGGTGAGAGGATTATTTGAGACCAGGAGTTCGAGGCTGCGGTGAACTGCGATCATGCCACTGCACTCCAGCCTGGGTGACAGAGCAAGACTCTGTCTCTTAAAAAAAATGTGGAGATATTTATGCAACAAGATGAAGATAGGTGCCAAGTAGGACTTGTTTTCAACATTGGTTGGAACTGATAATTAACTTTACTGCTGAAAACAAAACCACTAGTTTCTCTACATCATAAATAAAGAGAATGGCCAGCTGTTGGGATAGCAACATTCTAAGCTCACTTGCTGAGAGGCAACACTTTCAGCAGGTCCCACACTAGCACCAACACCAAATCCCAGTACCCCTTGCATCCCCTCCTAGTCTCCCATCCCATCTCACATTCATATGAGGACTGTGAGGGAGTGAAATGGTTTTTTAAGTAGGAGAACAGTATGAAAAGCAGCTGTGTCTCCCCTTTCTCTCCTCATGGGGATGGAGAGTAACTCCAAGACAAGTGGAAGGAGCTGGGCCTGGAGAGAATAATGTGTACAATGTGGGAATGTCTTTGAGATGGGTAGGTTGGCATCTCAACTGCTGGTTGGGGCTAGAGAAAGAACCCTTGGAGAGATGATGAAGAGACATGACCAGATAAGGAGGAGGCAAAAACCATCCCTTCACACATCTTATTCCTAGAAGTACAGAGAGTAGATTTCATGTTTGCTGGCAAATTCCAGGATTATGGGCCTTTTTGGGTTGATGAGGTAGGGGATGTGGGCTCACTGGGGACCATCACCAAGGAACAAGGAGCCAAGGCCTCCCAGGGAGGGCAGCTTAGACTACCCATAGTGGAGCCATCCTGAAGATGTGATCGCTCCTCTTAAGGGACTCCACATACCTCAGAATCAGTTTGAAAGTGAGTCTTACATCCATGAGGCCTGTTGAGATCATCATCCATCCATATCCAGGTGAGAGAAAACAGAAAAGTAGTTACAACCAACCAAGGAAAGGGTCAAATGTCTACCAGCTTGTATGGAGCCAGCGCTATCTTCCTGCTCTCTCCTCCCACCCCAACATCAGTAGGAAGAGCATAGCAAGTAAGGACGGGTGTGTTAGGGAGAGGTGACTCTGTCCCATAATGCTCTAGTCTAGTCTGGGCTTGGTAAGGGTGGGCAGGATGGGGAGCTGTGCATTGAATTTGAAATTGAGAGGTTCCTATAAACAGGAACTGAACTTTACAGCCTAAACTGAGATTATTTTGATAACTGAAAGTGATTGAAGAGCTATGGGCTTAAACTGACATGTCTTTAAGGAATTTCACTCTTCCAATGGGAAAAAGTATTAGACAGAGCCCAGCAGAAAGCAGGGACTGGAAAAGCAGAACCATATCATATTTACACACCTATATGGGATACGTCTTATTAAACCAATTATATTTCTTTTCAAAAAATTGTCCAGTTAACCATACGGTTTTACATTAATAGTATGTTCTTCATGAAGGCTTGACAGGACCTGTGATGAGGTGGTCACATAGTACAGATATGGAAGAAAGTTCTAGAAAGCCAGTTTGTGGTACATTTTTGTGTTAAATGAATGAACCACTTGGTTTCTCTCAATCTCACTTGTCCTTGCGACCTACGACCACTTGGGCTGCTCCAGTGGACATTTTCTCAAGGACTCCAGTCAACTTCAGAAGAACACAATTCCATAACCCCTTGGCCTCTTGTCCTACTGCACTTCTTCCACCCCCTGCCCTGGGGCATTCCTAATGATGGGAAACTACAACTCTACTGTGAGGTATTCTAGGATGCCCAGCACAGCCCCAAAGTGTGGGCGCTCACGCCCTGTGAGTGAATCTTTGACCAGTGAGAGATATCCCCTTTCTTCCGGGGACAGACTGCCTTGGGATGCCATATACAGCACCCCTCTGAAGTTGAACCTTTGAGATTAAGCAGTCGACTGCGCTTGACACCAAGCATCCCCACTTTCCTGCCTCACCCATCTCTTTGCTCACTCTTATTTCCCTGGGATTGTATTCCTTAATAAGGAGTAACACCTAAGTCTTTGCCTCAAGCTCTGCTTCTGAGGAAGTCAGGCTGGGCTGGGACAGGTGTAAAAACCTGCCTTGCATTTTCAAAGTATTGCATTTTAGGTTCTGTGCCAGATTTGCCTTTAAAATTGGCTTAACCTTGTGAGTGTTAGCACTGAAGATGCTAGCAGCTAGAGATGAGCAAGTAGATTTATTATCTGCATTATACCAACAAGTTATCACTTGTCTGCCAGAAGAAAGTGAAATTACAAAGGCTTTCAGGCCCCAACTCCAATGTGACTACCAGGACTGTGATTCCAGGGGACCTTTCCCAGGTGGAGGAAGACCATCTTTTGCCTTGCAAATGGAATTAAGTTGAAATGACAGTAATTGGGGAAACAAAATTACTCTCTAGACACTGTTGCTATAGTCACTGCTGAGACTCAAACTGAACTTAACAAGCTTCCCCAACAAAGGAGAATGACTTATCCTTCATTGGGCTAAATTGAAAGTAAAATATCCATTTTGAAAGACAGAAAACCCATTATAGCTATAGAATTCCTGCCAACTAAATTAGACAACCTTTTTTGCTGAACTCTAAAACTTGATGGCATATCAAAACTTGACACAATATAGTTGCCATGGTTTGAATATTTGTCCCCTCAAAGCTTGTGTAGAAATTGAATTGCCATTGTGACATTATTGAGAGGTGTGACCTTCAAGATGCAATTAGGCCATGAGGACACACCCTCATGTGTGGGACTGGTGCTGTTTTAAAAGGGTGAGTTTGACCCCCTTTTATTCTCTTGCCCTCTCTCTTTCTGCCCTGTGATGACGTAGCAAGAAGTCGCTTGCTGGATGCCAGCACCTTGATATTGGACTTCTCAGCCTCCAGAACTGTTGGCCAATAAACTTCTATTCATTATAAATTACCCAGTCACAGGTATTCTGTTATAGCAGCACAAGATGGACTAAGACAGTAGTTTGCCAAAGGACTAAACTGTGTAACTCCAGGCCAAGATATTTTGGACATCACCCAATCAATTTCTTTTGTAATCACGCAGTGGTCAATCCTGTATGACCAGAAATCAAAACCATCTCTACTGAGCTTTTGCTTTCATTTTTCTTTTCTTTTTTTTTCATTCAATGATTAGCTGCTTTGCAATTTGGCTAAAGAAAACTGAGAATAGCCAGAATAGCCAAAAACTGAGAATAACTGAGAATAGACTTACATGAGTCTGATTCACCTAGAAAGCAGGAGGAAAGTAGAAAGGAAGAGTCTTCAGCCTTAGTTAGGCTAATTTACATTATTGCCTCCTTAAGAGCTACCCAGTGCTGTTGAGGGTGGGAAGGTGAAGAGGTGCGTGGTTTTTGGGGTGGGCGGGGGGTGATTTTGCATATGGCCCCTGGATGCTATTTAAGGAGTTGTTGCTAAGGAAGTCTGGGGAGTCTGAGAATTCATCCAGAGCTAGGAGAGTTTTAGTGGGCTTGTGCCTGCCTCTGTGAGTGAGGAATGAGGCATTTCCACAGTGATCCTGGCTTGGTATCACGGGAAGCATACCAAGGCTGGGAAACGTTCCTGGGGAAATGATTTTCCTAAGGTCTGTGGTGCTCAACTACTGTCACTGTTTGGTTCTGGTGGTCACCCTGGAGGCCCTGGCTTAGAACATCCGGAGGGAGGCCATTTGCACCAGGGATGACAACCTGGTGCACAGGGGCAGCTGCCAGGGTCTTTTCCCTGCCAGTGTGGGCCTAGGATTCCAGAACTGTCCACTGTGATCAACCAGCTGAGGACTCACTTGAAAAGTGAGCCTGATTAGGAGGCCTTGGGCCTCCCATCCCAGTCATTCTGAAATGCATACAGAGGCTTGGACCTTTCTGGGGCTGGCAGAGATTGTGTACAAGTTCTCCTGGGAGGAGGAGAAAATTACATTAGCGAGGTGGGAACATGGAAGAAATGAAATCCTCTGATGGTTCAGCCAAAACTTTCCCCAGCCGGGGGGTTCCAGCTGACTCATGGCACAGAATGGAACATCACAGGTAGAGCTTCTGGCACTGAGATCCTGTTCTCATAGACAGAGCTTCTTTGGGTCTGCTCTAGGCTCTACCTGCTATTTGCGGAGTGAGGACTATTTGGTGAGTTCAGGGTAGTTCAAACGGTTGAACAAAGCGATCAAAACAGTCAAAACAATGACTAAGGAAAGGGAATAGAGGGAAAATCCCAAACCAGGGCACTTTCCCAAGAATCTTCCACTCACAAAAAATAGAGGCCAACAGAGACTATAGACATGTGCTTGACAGAAGCCAAACTGCCTCCTAAGGTTACACAAATCTCCTTATCGTTATTCCCCAAATGACTTCCATGTTCTTTCCTCTCATCTCTGAGGACCCTTCCCTCCTCAGAACATGCACTGTGTATTCCCAAGTTTTGGTCTTTAGCTCTTTGATCTGATTTTTCCCCCTCTTTTGAAAGCTAATTCCCAAAAAACCCACTGCCTAAATATTACCTTGTGGATTCCCCTAAACCAGCCTCCACTCCTGCCTGTAGATTTTTTCCACATGGATGCTCATGTTACCTAGGTGTTACCTGCAAGCCCAGTGCCTTGAGGTCTTCCCTGACCCCTTTGTCTCCACCCACCACATTGGCATGACCATCAAGTTCAGACTACTCCTCCTTCTTTTCCCTTTTTTTGCTGTTCCCATGTTTATCACCCTAACCAAGCTTTGTCACCTCACACCTGAGTTATTGTGTCAAGAAATCTAACCAACAGCATTCTTTTCCTCTCCAGCTCATTCTGTATCCCCTACTGTCGAGTGAATTTTCCTTGGGCATCTGTAATGTGTCCTGTCGTCCACTTACATCTAAACCTCCAATATCAATTTCCGGGAGCACTGAATTTGAGCTCAATGTGTGTGGGGGTGGATGGGTGGTGGAGATGAGAGGGAAGGTGAGGAAGGAGCCAGGTGGGCTTCCCTGCTCCTTGACAACTTTGCAGGGAGCATGCTATGGGCAGCCACCCAGCAGGACTCTGGCCCCAGTTTAGACAGAGGTTGATTCAATTCTAACTGCAAGTGAACACAATACCACCCCAACTCCTTAGCCACTAACTCATGTTGGTCTCACTAAGTGATGCTGAAAAATGAGCAGTTTTCTACACTTCCATCCACAGCATCAGATAAAAGAAGAATTGATTCAGTGACTCAGGGCTTCCTTCTCCTGTTGACAATCCTACCCTCTTGCCCATGGTACACAGTTTCCAGGACTAGGTTTGCCTGATACATGTGGCACGGCTGGACTCTCTGATCAGGACAGAGAGGGGAGTGATTCATTTTCTTCTCAGCTTAACACAATGCTGTCTTTTCTGCCCTTGGAACTTAACTCGACTTGGGAGGTGCTCCCAAGCTGCTATGGATACTTGGGATCTCTTGTCATCCCTTTCATGTAGAAACTCCTTAAAGAGAGTGTTAAACCTAATACTCCAATTGCACAGAACTCTAAAAATGGAAGAGGGGGTATGTGTAAATAAAGACAGTATATTCCAAAACCAAATATCCATAAGTTTTTACAAAAATCCAGCAGTTTGTTTCATCCTCGCCATAGCTCCCTTTCTTTAGGGGTGCTGATGTAAAATTAGAGTCCCACCAAACTTTTGCTTGTGTGTGTGGTTTTATGTCATTGAGTCAGACACACTGGGCAGATACGTTCATGTTTCTGGATATTGATATCGTTCATTTCACAGTGTATTTTTTTTTCTTGCCCCCACAGAGAACCCTTAACTGGGTTCTCAACCTTGCAATATGCTGAGCCCGATGTTTACAAAAAGGGAGGAAAAACTCTCCAAGATTAGAAATTCTAAGCTGTAGGACCTCACCAGGAAAAAAACTCAATATGGCTTTATAGGAAAAAATGATTTTCATTTGCCCTCTTTGAAAGCACAAAATGAAAGTGCTTGAAGGTGTAACAGTTAATTCTGAAATTTGCTGTATTTAGAAATGAAAGAAGATTTGGCTGGACATAAGAGTAGCAGTATAGAGGAATGGTTAAGAGCATAGCCTTTAAAGACAGAACTGGCTCTACTGTGTGGCTTAAGAGAGTTGACTTAACCTCTCTGAACAACTATAATATAAGCAAGATGACTCCTCATAGTGTTGTGAATATTAAATGACAGGTGCTGATATGGTTTGGTTGTGTCCCCACCCAAATCTCATCTTGAATTGTAGCTCCCATAATTCCCGTGTGTTGTGGGAGGGACCTGGTGGGAGGTAAGTGACTCATGTGGGCAGGCCTTTCCCATGCTTTTCTCGTGGTAGTGAATAAGTCTCACAAGATCTGATGGTTTTATAAGGGGAAACCCCTTTCACTTGGCTCTCATTCTCTCTTGTCTACCACCATGTAAAATGTGCCTTTCGCCTTCCACTATGATTGTGAGGTCTCCCCAGCCATGTGGAACTGTTAGTATATTAAACTTCTTTTTCTTTATAAATTACCCAGTCTTGGGTATGTCTTTATCAGCAGTTCGAGACCCAACTAATACAGTCAATTGGTACTGGTAGAGTGGGGTGCTGCTGTAAAGATACCCGAAAATGTGGAAGCATCTTTGGAACTAGGTAACAGGCAGAGGTAGGAACAGTTTGGAGGACTCAGAAGAAGATAGGAAAATGGGGGAAAGTTTGGAACTTCCTAGAGACTTATTGAATGGCTTTGACCAAAATGCTGATAGTGATATGGACAATAAAGTCCAGGCTGAGGTGGTCTCAGGTGGAGATAAGGAACTTACTGGGAATTGGAGCAAAAGTGACTCTTGTTATGTTTTAACAAAGAGTCTGGTGGCATTTTGCCCCTCCCCTAGAGATCTGTGGAACTTTGAACTTGAGAGAGATGATTTAGGGTATCTGGCAGAAGAAATTTCTAAGCAGCAAAGCATTCAAGAGGTGACTGGGGAGCTGTTAAAGGCATTCTGTTTTATAAGGGAAGTAGAGCATAAAAGTTTGGAAAATTTGCAGCCTGACAATGCTGTAGAAAAGAAAATCCCATTTCTGAGGAGAAATTCAAACCAGCTGCAGAAATTTGCATTAGTAATGAGGAGCTGAAGATTAATCCCCAAGACAATGGGGAAAATGTCTCCAGGAATGTCAGAAGTCTTCACTGTAGACCTTCCTATCACAGGCTCAGAGGCCTAGGAGGACAAAGTGGTTTTGCAAGCCAGGCCTAGGATCCCTCTGCTGTTGTGCAAGTCTAGGAACCTGGTGCCCCTTGCCTCAGCCACTCCAGCTGTAGCTGAAAGAGCTCAGGCTGTGGCTTCAGAGGGTGTAAGCCCCAAGCCTTGGCTGCTTCCATGTGGTGTTGAGGCTGTGAATACACAGAAGTCAAGAATTGAGGTTTGGGAACCTCTGCCTTGATTTTAGAGGATGTATGGAAATGCCTGGATGTCCAGGAACAAGTTTGCTGCAGGGGCGGGGCCCTCATGGAGAACCTCTGCTAGGGCTGTGTGGAAGGGAAATGTGGGGTTGGAGCCCCCACACAGAATCCCCACTGGGGTATTGCCTCGTGGAGCTGTGAGAAAAGGTCTACTGTCCTCCAGACCCCAGAATGGTAGATCCACCAACAGTTTGCACCATGCACCTGGAAAAACCATAGACACTCAATGCCAGCCTGTAACAGCAGCCAGGAGGGAGGGTGTACCCTGCAAAGCCACAGGGGTGGAGCAGCCCAAGACCATGGCAGCCCACCTCTTGTATCAGTGTGACCTTTATGTGAGACATGGAGTCAAAGGAGATCATTCTGGAGCTTTAAGATTTGACTGCCCTGCTGGATTTCAGACTGCATGGGACCTTCAGCCCCTTCATTTTGGCCAATTTCTTCCATTTGGAATGGGTGTATTTATCCAATGCCTGTACCCCCATTGTATCTAGGAAGTAACTAACTTGCTTTTGATTTTATAGGCTCATAGGCAGAAGGAACTTGCCTTGCCTCAGATAAGACTTTGGACTGTGGACTTTTGAGTTAATGCTGAAATGAATTAAGACTTTGGGGGACTGTTGGAAAGGCATGTTTGGTTTTGAAATGTGAGAACATGAGATTTGGGAGGGATCAGGGTGAAATGATATGGTTTGGCTGTGTCCTCACCCAAATCTCATCTTGAATTTTAGCTCCCATAATTACCACATGTTGTGGGAGGGACCTGGTGGGAGATAATTGAATCATGGTGGCAGTTTCCCCCATACTGTTCTCATGGCAGTGAATAAGTCTCATGAGGTCTGATGGTTTTATAAGGGGAAACCTCATTCCCTTGGTTCTCATTCTGTCTTATCTGCCACCACGTGAGACATGCCTTTCACTTTCCACCATGATTCTGAGGACTTCCTAGCCATTTGGAATTGTGAGTCCATTAAACCTCTTTTTCTTTATAAATTACCAGTCTCAGGTATGTCTTCATCAGCAGCATGAGAATGGACTAATACAGGTGCTTAGCATGGAGGCTGACACACAGTAGCAGACAAAAATCACAAATTCCCCAAACTAAAGATGTATCTGACAATCAGACAGTACATCTTTCTTTCTCCCTGTCTGTTTGTCTTTCTTCTCTTCCTCCCTCCTCCCTTTATTTTTATTGGAAGTCTATGCTCTGAAAGTTTTCTGTTATGTGTATGTAAAATATGCATAACATAAAACTTACCATTTTAACCATTTAAGTGTGCAATTCAGTAGCATTAAGTACATTTACATTGTTCCACAACCATCTCTACCATATATCCCCAGAACTTTTACACCATCCCAGACAGAAATTCTGTACTCCTTAACTCTCCATTAATTTCTCCTCTCAGCTTCTGGTAACCACTCTTCTACTTTCTGTCTCTATGAATCCACCTATTCTAGCTAACTCATATGTGTGGAATCATGTAATATCTGTCCTTTTGTGCCTGGCTTATTTCACTTAGCACAATGTCCTAAAGTTTTATCCATGCTGTATTGTGTATCAGAATTTCATTTCTTTTTATGGCTGACTAATATTCCATTGTATGTGTATATGTATATATCACATTTGGTTTATCCATTCATGTGTTGATATGGGCATTTAGGTTGCCTCCACCTTTTGGCAATCGTGAATAATGCTGCTATGAACACTGGTATACGCATACCTGTTTGAGGCCCTGCTTTCTGCAAAGCACTTTTAAAATATGTGGTTCATTAAGAAAAATTATGCAGAACTTGGAACTAGGCCAAAGGCATTACTGGATGACCTTACAATGAAGTGCTAGGTGCTATTGAATGGAACACGTCTACCCTGCATGGGAATGATCTGATTTTCTAGGGATGCTTACCTTTGTCTCAGTGGCATTCATGACTGATAGCATTACAATAAATCTTGCCCAATAGCAATGCAAATGGCTTCTGCCCAGGAGAAAAGAAAGCTAATCCAAGGTTACAGTTAATTCCTTTCAGGATATTTAATAGGTTTAAAAGAGTGAAAGAAAGAGAAAAATCTGTTTAATGTTAATTAGGATGATTTTACATCTTGGTTTATATCTTGCTCTGCTTTCCAAACAACTGCAACATGTGGACATGCTTATCCCTTCATCTACCAGATATTTCCCCTAAATTGCCTTTCCTTAGGCCAGAGCTGGTTCTGGGCCAAACAGCCAAGAAAGCCTTGTTTGGGTACTAATGACATATCCCAAAACTTCCTCCTGTGCCAGGCTTTTACCTGAGCCTTGACTTCCTAGAGAGGCTGAGTTCGAGTCAGTGTTTCCTTTTTCAGGGGCATTTACATTTTAAGCCTCTTAACTGTGACCTAAGTAAACTTGGATAAAGGAATTTCAGGTTTTTTAAATCAATGTGATAACTCAGAAAATATTTATTAAGCACCTGTAATGTAGTTTTTGGTTTTTCTAAATGCTGTCTTCATCTAGTTTTGGGGCCTGGCTAAAAGTCGACCAGTTCCCCTTTTTGAGCAGCTGATTCAGTTCATACTGCCAGCATCTCTCAGACTCTGGACCTCTGTGCACCCACTGTAATTGCCCTAGAGCCAGGTACGGGACAGTTAGGCTCAGCCTCTATGTCCTGGAGTCCACAAAATTATTCAGATTAGCCAAATCACAAAAAGTCCTTGAAAGCTAGCTATCCCCACCCTGTTTGTTATACTAAGCTGCCACTACATCCCCAGCTCCAAATTACCTGTCTTTAGACAACCCTCAGTATGGCCCTGCCTTTGTCAGAGGCGTCTGAACCAGAGCGATTCCATCTTGAGTAGGGGCTGTGTAGTATAAGGCTGAGACCTACTGGACTGCATTCCCAGGAGGTTAGGCATTCTAAGTCACAGGATGAGATAGGAGGTTGGCACAACATACAGGTCACAAAGACCTTGTTGATAAAACATGTTGAAGTAAAGAAGCTGGCCAAAACCCACTGAAACAAAGATGGCACCAAAAGTGACCTCTATCATCCTCACTGCTCATTACATGCTAATTATAATGCATTAGCATGCTAAAAGGCACTCCCACCAGTGCCATGACAGTTTATAGATGCCTTGGCAACGTCAGGTAGTTACCCTATGTGGTCTAAAATGAGGAGGAACCCTCGGTTTTGGAAATTGCCCCCCCCCCCGCTTTCCTGGAAAACCCATGAATAATCCACTCCCTGTTTAGCATATCATCAAGAAATAACTATAAGTATCGTTAGTCCAGCAGCCCAAGCTGCAGCTCTGCCTATGGAGTAGCCATTCTTTATTCCTTTTCTTTCTTTATAAATTTGCTTTCACTTTAGTCTATGGATTTGCCTCAAATTCTTTCTTGTGCGAGATCCAAGAACCCTGTCTTAGACCCCTTTCTAGTAACAGCTTTACCAGGAGTTCTGCCTTTCCTCTCTCCTGGTGTCATTGTGTTGTGTCTCCCTGTCCAAAGAGCTTTAGATCTTGTACAACACCACCTCCTATGAGCCAGAGACTCCACGGTGTCATGATAGAATGTGGGCAAAGGAGACATGGTCTCTGCCCTTGAGGAGCTGACAGTCCAGCCAGAGAAATACAAATCCTTACACAAAGAGGCAAAGGAAAAAGCACAAAGTGTCTTAAGCCTCAAGAGCTTGTCAGTGGAGTGCTGAGGAGGAAGTGAGGTTATTTGGAGTTGGTGGATGTGGAGGTTTTTCTAGCTCCCAACAAAGTTTTTTGGTTAACAACCTTGATTCCTTGATTGGAATCTTCATTTCTTATGAAGAATCCTTCTCTCTCTTTAAAAGTTCAGACCTATTTCCCCTACTTCAGTTCATTTTAGAACTTCACATGTTTATTATTTTAATTTGGTGGTGGGCTGGGTGTGGAAAAGGGAGAATAGCATGAGTAAGAGAGAGAAGAGTCAAGGGTGGATTTTTATAACTTGCAACTCTTTTTGCCTAGGGAAAGTGATCCTGTCTCTTCTAAGCCAAGACACACTTTGTTCTTCTTAGCCAGGAAAATTAGGTCTATTCCTTTTTAGTGGTAAATCTGTCAACTCTTCACCAATCCTGTTTTCCACCTTTGCATGCCCATTTGTCATGACTAAGAGAACTGATGTCTGGATCCACAGACTTTCTTGAAATCCTAATAGAACTCATTTCCCTGGGGCCAGAACTAGGCACTAGGATGCAGTGAGAGAGGGCCCTGGGGCATAAAATTTAAGGAGGCCCTTTCTCTCCCTGTGGTATAAGGGCAGTCACCTGAGCACCTCCTTAAATTTTGTACCTCCTTAAATGTTGTGCCCTGAATGCCTCCCTTGCCTCATGCTAGTCCTGGCCCCTGCCATCCCCATTTTGTGGAAACTGACAGCACCGCACATGTAGCAGCTTTCTGTCCAATACTATCACCCTCCCTCAGTACATCCTTCAGCTTGGTTCAGAAGGCCTTCACCCACACTTCCTTTACCTTCATGAACCCTGTCCATTCTTCCAACCCACCTACAGAAAGATACAAGGGTATTTAAATTATAAACAAATTTTCATTTAATCAGCACTAAAGAAAACAAAGCCCAAACATTTCTACTCCATCGACACTAAAGAAAGCAAACAATACTGAAGAAAACAAACAAAACCCAAACATTTCTACTCCATCGACATAGCCAAGTTAAAAACATTTTTTCCTTCCTAAAGTTGCCAAGCTAACTCAGGGTATGAAGACATGTGACATTAATTTCTAGCATGCCTGAGCTGGGCAGTATTACAGCCCTCTCTGGATTTGAAAAATTAAAAGTATTCTTCACTTCAACTCTTAGGAGAGCCAATTCTCAAAGGGCAGCTTGCTTTGTTTGTGGAGCTCAACTGGTGGAGAGAGGTCAGAGCATGAAGGGAATGTCTCCATGGGTCTCCTAGGATGTGATGAGGGTTCACTTGGGAGCTCAGGAATCACATCAAAGATCCCCAAGAGGATCTGAGGAATAATGATTGAGGCTGTTGGAGAGTCTAAAATATAAACAAGGGCTGCAAAATTAATAATACAGCGTTCAGTGCATTCTTTGGAACACAGGAAAGTTGGAAGGCTATTCTTGTGGATATTAGCAATTCTTTCCAGTGCTGTCCACTTTTAGAGAAGATGCGGCCCTTTGGCCTTCTCTTTCACCCATATAGTGTCTCTCTCTGTTTAATACTCGTGGAAAGCTGTTTAATTCTAGTGGGATAAAATGCTTTCCTTCCTTCCCTCCTTCTTTCCTTCTTTCTTCTTTCCCTCCCTCCCACTCTCCTTCTCTCTCTGTTTTTTCTCTTTCTTTTTCTCCCTTCCTTCCCTCTCCTTCCCTTCCCCTCCATTCCCTTCTCTTTCCTTCTGTCCCTTGTTTCCCTTCCTTTTATTTTCTTCAGAAATGCATGTAATCCCAGATCCGAAGAAGGGAAATTGATCATATCATCCCTTGCTTATCATTAGAAAACAATTAGTTCTCAGAACTTAGCTTTTTGGGCTGAAGTGATTAAGGTTGAAGCCATGTTGATAGGATTACAGTGAATTATGCCTAAATATTGCCTTTTTGGAACGCCCCAGGTAAAGTAGCTTCATCCTTATCACATTTATCACTGTCTGAAACTCTTCCTGTTTAAAAGTTGATTGCCTGTCTCTCCCATTAAAAGGTAAGCTCACTGAGAGGAGCATCTTTGTTTTATTCCTGGCGGGATCTTCAATTAATGTCACTGTGCACATTGCACAGTAGGCAATTAATTAATATTGACTGACTGAATGAATGAATATATGAGTGAGTTGTGTTCTAATCATGAATAATCCAAGTAAGCAGTAATAAAGTGTTTGAGTTTTTTCGTTTAGTAGTCTTCTGTCTAAGGTGTATTTGGATACATAGGCCAGGCAGTGTGTTAGGCACTGAGATTAAGGCAGTGGACAAGACCAACATAGCTCCCACCTTTGTAGAGGTTACAGCCTAGTAGAAAATGAAAGCAATCAACATGTAATTTTGGTGAACTGCATGTTTGCAAGGTATATCTTTAATTTGGTTGGTTTGTTTTGGAGGTAAATAACTTGAAGGTATACTTATAACTTGAAGGCTGCTAGGTATATCTTGACAAAGTTTTGAAAGAAATCCAGGGCTTATGGAAGGGCATATCAGTTAGAGACTGCTTTTCCTCCATATATTAGAATCCTGACTATAGAAGCTTAACCACATTGGATTTATTTTTCCTCCTATAATAGGCAGGCTGGTGAGGGACTCAGGATGGTGCAGTGGCTCCATGGTGTTGTCAATGTTCTAGGATCTTTCTATCCTCCTGCTCTGCCATCCCAGGCATCAAACCTTATAAAATATCTGTTCTGGCCGGGTCCGGTGGCTCGTGCCTGTAATCCCAACTCTTTGGGAGGCTGAGGTGGGCGGATCACCTGAGGTCAGGAGTTTGAGACCAGCCTGAGCAACATGGAGAAACCCCGTCTCTACTAAAAATACAAAATTAGCTGGGCGTGGTGGCACATGCCTGTAATCCCAGCTACTAGGGAGGCTGAGGCAGGAGAATCGCTTGAATCTGAGAGGCAGAGATTGCGGTGAGCTGAGATCGCGACATTGCACTCCAGCCTGGGCAACAAGAGTGAAACACAGTCTCAAAAAGAGAAGAAAAAAGAAGAAGAAGAAGAAGAAGAAGAAGAAAAAATATATATATATCTGTTCCACTTCAGGCCTCCATATTCACTTTCTTTTCTTTTTTTTTTTTTTTGAGATGGAGTCTTGCTGTCGCCCAGGCTGGAGTGCAGTGGTGCGATCTTGGCTCACTGCAACCTCCGCCTTCTGGGTTCAAGCAATTCTCCTGCCTCAGCCTCCCAAGTAGCTGGGATTACAGGCGTCCCCCACCATACCTGGTTATCCACATTCACTTTCCATTCAAGAAGAAGGAAGTGGCAAGGTCAAAGGGGAGGTGCCTATAGTAAAAAATCAAAGTCTTTCTTTAAAATTTTTTTGAGACAGGGTCTCACTCTGTCACCTAGGCTGGAGTGCAATGGTACGATCATAACTCACTGCAGCTTTGAACTTTTGGGTTCAAACGATCCTCTCATCTCAGCCTCCTGAGTAGCTGGCATTGCAGGTGTGCTCCACGACACTCAGCTAATTTATTTTATTTTTTATTTTTTGTAGAGGCTAGGTCTTGCTATGTTGCCCAGGCTTGTCTCAAACTCTTGACCTCAAATGATCCTTCTGTCCCAGTCTCCAAATCTTTCTTGAACTCACGGTGAGACTTCTTCCAAACTGTGTTGCATGGTCACCCTCAAATGAAGGGAGGCTGGGAATATAGTATTTTTGCCCTGGGCAGTAGATATACTGTGGGGGTGGGATCAATGGCAAATGCTACCCCATTACAAAATCAGGTTTCCATTAGCAAGGAAAAAGGAGAGAATAAATATTGGGTAAACATCTAGTCACTTGCGGAGACTTCCACTGGGGGCTTATTTCCTCCCCAACTTGTTCAGATAGCCTGAGCTCGCCTGACTGTGGTTGGTGACTGGAAACAAGAACTTCATGAGTTACACAGGAGAACACACCTTCAAAATGCTGGGTTTTCAGCAGGCAGTGACAGCAGACTCTAGCATCAGCGGCCAAAGCAGTGACATTGTTCCCAGACCAAACTGAGGTTCAGGCTGCTTATTCTCATGGCCCAGTAAGGAGATGCAGGCGAGCTGGGAAAGAAGAGAGTTGATTTCGATAACAGGGTACAGAGAGAAGGCTGGGAAAATATCGCCAGACCAACTCAAAATTACAAAATTACAAAGTTTTCCAGTACTTATATACCTTCTAAACTGTAAGTCTACGTGTAAGTGTGCATTCATTTAAAGACATAAGTGATTAACTTCTTCTAGTCTAGAAGTAAGGTCTGAGTCCTGAAGACCTTTCTCTGGAGCCTCAGTACATGTACTTAACCTAGATGGCTCCAGGTGTCAGGGATGATTACCCTTATCCTGTCCCCTGCTAAATTATGGAGGTCTGAGGAGTTTCTTTAGACCCCCCAATAAAAGTTGTTTGTGGAGGTCTGGGGAGTTTCCTCAGACCCCCAATAAAGTTTGTTTAATCCTAAGTGGCTTCCATTAAGAATTCCTTCATTATCTTATCAAGTTTCAAGGCCCAGGAAAGGCCTAGGCAAGACTGTTGGTGGGCTTTTGCTACCTCCCAGCCTTTGTCTAAGGGCACTGGCTCTTTCAGCCTTTAATATTTAACCTAACCACTCAGTCAGTGCTGAAATGGTTGTCATGGAGGCCTGCCTATTCGGCTTTTGTGAGACCTGGCCTGCCACAACATGGCACCACAGAGGACTCTATCACTTTGGTGACAGCAAGGTTCCAAAGGAACCAGGATTAGGTATGCATTATTTTAAACAGGGAACAGATTATGCTGATGTAATAAAAAAGACATCAAAATGCAGTGGCTTGAACAAGATGGAAATTTATTTCCTTCATAAGTAACATTTCAGAGGTGAGCTGTTCAGGGCTGCATGAGCAGCTCTCAACTTGTGATGTACATCTCAGGGCAAGGAAGCTGCTCCCATTCTCTCTCTTTCTCTCACCCTAAGGGACAGAGAAAAGGGCCAGAGCTGTATCAACTCTTTTGACAGCAAGAACTGGAAGTGGCTCACATATCACTTCTGCTCATACCCTATTTGCCAGGATGTAGTCCCGGGGACACCTCAATGCAAGAGATGCTGAGAACTGCTGTCTTTAACTAGGCACTCATGTGCCCCACTAAAACTATATGACTGTGTAAGAAGGGGAAATGGATCCTGGCAGACAACAACAGTCTCTCAAACTTGACGTGAAGTCTGCGAGGGTCAAGGGGTTGTCCTGATTCCAGCAGTGATGCAAGAGTGTCCAGGTTTGGCTCTCTGTCCCTTAGGATTTGGAGTCTAAAAGAGGAAGAAGATCCCAGAAAGAAAGGCATGTTTGCTATAAAAGGGGCAGATAAGAGATCAAACATTGAACTGAAAGATACTACTGGAAGGCTGTTCTTTGTACTCTGTTCTGTGAAGTGGAACTCTGAGTCTCAATAATAAAATGTGGTGATTAATAAAGGAGAATATTTTAAATAGAGCCTGAGGCAAGGATTGAGGTGCTCACCACTTTTTTGGGGGAGGTACAAACTCAAAGCAGGGAGGGGAATAGAAAAAGGGAAGTGAAGCAAGGAGGATGGGAAGCGAGGTAATGTCATGTACACCACCCTAGTCATCGCTTCACAGTGAGCTGCAGAGGCAAGGGAACAGTAGGCTCTTCAGTAGGTGTGTTCATTTAGCGTGCAGGACTTCTCCCAGAAGGGGCACAAGGAGACACCATACCCTGGAAGAGCTAAGAGGTTGAAAAGAGAAGGGGGATGGGCACGGTGGCTCACACCTGTAATCCCAGCATTTCGGGAGGCTGAGGCTAGTGGATCACCTGAGGTCAAGAGTTTGAGGCCAGCCTAGCCAACATGGTGAAACCCCGCCTCTACTAAAAATACAAAAATTAGGGCCAGGCGCGGTGGCTCACACCTGTAATCCCAGCACTTTGGGTGGCTGAGGCGGGTGGATCACGAGGTCAGGAGTTCACGACCAGCCTGGCCAACATGGTGAAACCCCATCTCTACTAAAAATACAAAAATTAGGCATGGTGGTTGGTGCCTGTAATCCCAGCTACTTGGGAAGCTGAGGCAGGAGAGTCACTTGAAACCAGAAGGTGAAGGTTGCAGTGAGCTGAGATTGCACCACTGCACTCCAGCCTGGGAAAAAGAGCAAAACTCCATCTCAAAAATCAAACAAAATACAAAAATTAGCCAGGCGTGGTGGTGGGCACCTGTAATGCCGGCTACTCAGGAGGCTGAGGCAGGAGAATTGCTTGAACCCAGGAGGTGGAGGTTGCAGGAGCCGAGATCACGTCATCGCATGCCAGCCTGGGCAACAGAACAAAAACGCTGTCAAAAAAAAAAAAAAAAAAAAAAAGCAGCAACACTAGCAAAAGAGAAGGGGGACTTTATCTGCCTTGCTCCCTCCCGCTTCCTGTTGATTGAGGCTCATCCAACAGGAAGCAAACCTCTTTCCCCTTTCAGGTTGGGTCAGCTGGCCTGCTCGGGTTGGTCACATCCCATGCTCTGAGGTTGGGTGTTTTATTTAAGTCCATCAGTGGAGGGGTGACTTGGCATAGGTAGGATTTCATTCAAGAGAAAAAAAAAAATAGGTGGTCAAGGGAATTTGAGAAAGTACACAGGCTTCTGTCCTCATTACAGGCACATATAGACTATGATGGGAGCAAGTAGGTTCAAGAGGACCTATGTTGGTCTAAAGAGTCAGCTGAGCTGGCTCAAAATGTCTTCTCCATTTAGGTTGCTGAGGAGCTAAAAAATATATCCTTAGTATTTTTCTTAAGCATTATCACATTGTTGAAAACTGCAATAAAACACTGAAATGTATTGGATCCCTGAAAAGAGCATGAAGTCAGGAGTTTTTGATGTAGGGTGTCTCTTGACTGTAGCATTATTGTCATCTAACACAAGCTGAGGGTTGGGCATGGCTCACTGGAGATAGCAAAGATGCAGGATATTGTCAAGGCCCTCCATTGAGAAAGAAAAATCTAAACAAATGAATGACAACACAGTGTGAGTAAGCGCCAAATGATTGATGGAGAATTCAGAGGTGGGCAGGATCTCTGTGGGGAGAGGAGAACATGTCATGGAGATGGGCAGATTTGATCTGGGCCTTGAAAGAAAGGTGGACTTTGGTGTGTTTGAAGTAGGAGGAAGGGCGGTTCTGGGTTGGGGGCAAGGCACAGACAAGAGATATGATCATGGGGAAGTACATGGTGACCAACAGCAACCGGGGAAGAAACAGTGAATATCTGCCTTTGTCTGGAGAAGAAAATAGTGAGAAATGTAGCTATAAGGATCTTAAATTGTGAATATTCTTAAATATTAAGAAATGGAGTCTGGATTTTTTTCCCTAAAGGCAATGGAGAGTCAGTGAAGGGGGATTTTAGGACTCACAGAATGGGAAACTGGAGGGTAGAGAAGGGGAGTTGGAAAAAGTCCTGTTATGGAAACTCTCCCTTAATAAGGACACTTAACTGAGTGGGTCACACCACTTGGTCAGAGAGGGGATAACTGAGTTGGGGGAGAGCTTGGGGCACTGCACTTGGCGGGGCATAAGGTACAGAAAGGAAAAGCAAGAGGCTGGTGATAACTTTTCTATGTTGTTGTTTTGCCAAGTGATATGGTTTAGATCTGTGTCCCCACAAAATCTCAGGTCGTATTATAATCCCCAAGGTGGGAGGTGGGGCCTGGTGGGAGGTGATTGGATCTTGGGGGCAGGTTTCTCACGAATGGTTTAGCACCATCCCCTTGGTGCTGTTCTAATAATGGTCAGTGAGTTCTCACAAGATCTAGTTGTTTAAAAGTGTGTAGCACCTCCTCTCTCTCTCTTTCTTGCTCCTTCTCCCACCATATATTACTTGGATGCCATTAAAAGTAATGGCAAAAACTGTGATTACTTGTGCAGTAACCTAAGATGGCCTGCTCCTACTTTGCCTTCTGACATGATTGGAAGCTCGCTGAGACCTCCCCAGAAGCAGACGCCACCATTCTTCCTGTATAGCCTGCAGAACCGTGAGCCAGTTAAAACTCTTTTCTTTACAAATTACTCAGTCTCCGGTATTTCTTTATAGTGATGCGCAAACAGACTAACGCACCAAGTTTCTGCCCTGAGCAGACCAAAGATTTGGTCAGCCTGACTCATTTTGTGTCATTTTAATGCTACGGGGAAGGTAAAATCAGTGCAGGAGAGGTCCACCCTGAAGAATGACAGCCAGTAGGATTAGTCTTATTTTATAGCTCTCAGATAATTCACTGTATGTGTGCGTGCATGTGCATGAGATAGACAGAGAGAGACAGAGAGATAGACAGAGAGAGATACACACACACACAGAGAAATCTTGTCTAGAGGCTGAGTTAGCATCTGCTTGTACTTTAGCTCTCCTGACCCCTCATTCTATGGCACCTGTCTTCTTGTTAGGCCAATTATCAGATGCTTTTGATGAGCATAGACTTTTGTTCCAACCCACTCTTCCAAAGGTTATTTTTCCAGTTTGTTCCATTTCTAACCATGCACCTGCTGCTAATCCTCAGCACAGTTAATTCTAGGGCTGCCTGCAGATTCTGCCATGGATGTTTTATAACTGTTACAACTTATTTTTCAAAATGATTTGGGATGTTTAGCCTGTAGTAACTTACCCTTCTTGAAAGTCTTTAGCTGCTACCCACACATCGCATGAGTCACAACAGAATTTGATTCAGAGCTAGTGAAACCTTTAAGAATAAAACTATTATTAGTGAAAAAGATTTAGCTCAGGAGCAACTAAGAAGGACTCCATTCAGCTTGGGATTAAAAACAGCAAAATGCAGTACTTTTTAAATAAACATTTTCTTTTTACATCTCAAACTGACACTTTTTGAGAAAGCATTTTAGTACTCAATGGGACTTCTGGTAAAATGAAATGTGAGAAAACAGATTCCAGAGTTAAGGGGTAATTTAGTTCAGTTCTATTTGATGTCTGGGGGACAGGGGTATTTCTCTAGATCTGTAAAGAAAAGGCTCCACAGTTGTTAAGACCATTTGCCAGAACCTGCCAACAGTTTCCCAGTCTTATTTTTTTAAAGCTTGCTTAATGCAGTTCATAGAATATTGTAGCTTGTAAAATTCTCACCCAGATCTCCTGTAGATCAATGAATTGGTCCTTGTTCTGGTTAGCATTGATACAACACAATTACCCAAGGGCCAGGAATTTGGGAAGGGCTCGACTGGGTCATTCCCACTGGGTGCCTCTCCTATAGTTGCTGTCAGATGTCTGCGGGAGCTAGGTCATCTGAAGGTCCCCCTGGATTGCAAAACAAGGTGGCTCATCCCATAGCTGGCAGTTGATACTGGCTGTTGGCGAGCAGCTCAGCTGGGACTATTGACAAGAGCACCTACACTTGGCCTCTCCAGCAGGGTGGTCTTAGCCACGGTGGTCCAGCAGGTGGTATCCTGATTTCTTACATGGCAACTGGCTTCTCTGAGAACAAATATCCCCACAAAACTAGATGGAAGTGAATAGCTTCAGAAGTCACATGGATGGTGTTGGTTGAAGCAATCACAGGCCCACCTACCCTCAAGGGGAGGAGGGAGATGGGGGGGAAGCATCAGATGATTTGCAGCTATTAATAAAACAAAACCCAAACTGCTACAGTCCTATATAGTCAGCCTTAAGATCTCTCTGAGCACTCTCTAGGGATTCTTACAAAGTGCATGTTTAAGTCTGTTAGTATCTGGATATCCACTTAGCAGACTCTCTTCTCCAGCTTCTTCCCAGTACCTCTTTGTATTTTTTCCCCTTTTCTTTCTATCTGCTTGGACAAATCACCTTAGGTATCTTTTCCCCATTTTTAAGCACTTCCTAGCAGATTTAGCTCTAATCAGTTAATAGATTCCAAATGTGCATGTAGAATGTCTGTCATGAAATGTTATTTTTATATTTCTTACAAAGTAGAGATTTTAATATAATAGCTCATTTTCTGAAATAGCTTTCACATGACTTCATTACACATGAATCTCATTATAATACATATCATTTCAGTGACGAGTCTCTGTGTTTTCACCTTCATGGCACCTAACTGCCCTTCTCTTTCAAACAGTACAATGAAATTCCTTCACAGCAAAACAGTGCAGGCAGTTTTTTGGAAGCAACTGTCATGGGTTGGGTCCACCTTAGAAGAGGAAATCTACTGGGAGGTGGTTCACTGCCTGAGAAATTGTATTTTGTCTAACATTTTCAAGCCATTAGCCACCAGTAGGTAGGCCTCCTAAAAGCAGATCCTTCCTTATTTTAAAAATTGGATAATTGCCAGTAATCTTCAGCAAGATGGATACAACCTTCCTACAGATAGCTTAGGTTTTCCTTTCCAGGCTTCGCAGGTCAGCCTCAACAGGATGCTCATATAAGCTGCTTAATAATGAATGAACTGAGACTGGCAGAACGGATGCCACCACCTCCTTGTACTTGAGTAAGGATGCAAGAGTTGTTTTGTCTCCTATGAGGCAGTTGTGCAGATCAAGAGCACAGGTCACAGTATAACCTTGGTGAGCATTTCACACCAAGCTCTTCCAAGGGTGTGGGCTTTGATTTGCAAACTATTTAAACTGTTATCCTGAGCAAAAGGAAATGGTAAATGTAGAAGGAATAGCATGCCACTGAGACTACAATGGGGTTATTTAATAAATGATGAATGGTTTCTTAAAATTAAATACACTTTATATAGCATAATGGATTATTAGGTAATTACAAATGTAATGTGTTTTCTATAAAGTACAATGGCATTTTATGGTTTTTCATGGTGACTTTATATTAATGTTTTATATGTAGTTTTGCCTTACAGGAATAGTATAACAAGATAATCACGTGCTCTATATGTAAATGAAGAGATGACCCAAGCCAGCCTCATGGGACGGCAGTGATCTGCCGAAGGGCATTTATCTGTTATAGTCTCTGTAATTTACTTTTAAAACGTTCAGCTTTACAATATAGACATCGTAAAATCTTTATTAGTTGGTTTTTATCTGTACTTTAGAGGCAGTTAGTTAATATTTATGTACTCTTGTGTCTGGAATTGGTGGGTTCTTGGTCTCACTGACTTCAAGAATGAAGCCGCAGACCCTCGCGGTGAGTGCTACAGTTCTTAAAGATGGTGTGTCCGGAGTTTGTTCCTTCAGATGCTCAGATGTGTCTGGAGCTTCTTCCTTCTGGTAGGTCGTGGTCTTGCTGACAGGAGTGAAGCTGCAGATCTTCACGGTGAGTGTTACAGCTCATAAAGGCAGCGTGGACCCAAAGAGTGAGCAGCAGCAAGATTTATTGCAAACAGCAAAAGAACAAAGCTACCACAGTGTTAAAGTGGACTTGAGGGGATTGCTACTGGCCGTCTCCAGCCTGCTTTTGTTTCCTTATCTGGCCCACCTACATCCTGCTGATTGGTCCATTTTACAGTGAGCTGATTGGACTGTTTTGACAAGGTGCTGACTCGTGCGTTTATAATCCCTTAGCTAGACACACAGTGCTAGACAGAAAAGTTCTCCAAGTCCCCACTAGGTTAGCTAGATAGAGAGTACCAGTTGGTGTATTTACAAACCTTGAGCTAGACACAGAGTGCTGATTGGTGCATTTACAATCCTTTAGCTAGATATAAAGATTCTCCAAGTCCCCACTAGACTCAGGAGCCCAGCTGGCTTTACCTAGTGGATACTGCAACCGGGCTGCAGGCAGAGCTGCGTGCCAGTCCCGAGTGGCGCCTGCACTCCTCAGCCCCGGGCGGTTGATGGGACCGTGAAGCAGGGGCAGCGCTTGTCGGGAAGGCTCGGGTCACGCCGGAGCCCACTGCTGGGGAGAGGGTTTGGGCAAGGCGGGCTGCACGTCCCAAGCCCTGCCCCGCAGGGAGGCAGCTGAGGCTGGTGAGAACTCGAGCACAGCGCCGGCGGGCCTGCACTGCTGGGGGACCCTGCGCACCAACCACAGCTGCTGGCCTGGGTGCTAAGCCCCTCACTCCCTGGGCCGGCACCGCTGGCCGGCCTCTCCAGTGCGGCCCGCTGAGCCCGTGCCCCGGCTTGCGCCCGCCTGCGCCTGCCAGAACTCGCACTGGACTGTGAACGCTTCCTGCAGTCCTGGTTCCTGCCCACGCCTCTCCCTCCACACCTTCCCACAAGCGGAGTGAGCCGGCTCCGGCCTCGGCCACCCCAGAGAGGGGCTCCCACAGTGCAGTGGCAGGCTGAAGGGCTCCTCAAGTGCCACCAGAGTGGACGCGGAGGCCGAGGAGGCACCGAGAGTGAGGGCTGCTAGCCATTGTCACCTCTCACTCTAATCAGGAATTATACACTAAAGGGATGGCTAGGTAGCATTTGAAAGTTCTAAACAAGGTCTGTACTCCAGAGGCAGGTATGACTAGAGGGACTTCAGGATTCCTCATCTCTGACTTGCATTAGAGGATTTGATCAAGAATTTTGTCACTGATGAAATGAGGGTCTTTAAATGTGTGTGGATTTGCTTAAAATATTGTTTGAGTATTCTCACCTTTACATAAATGGGATGTAAGGATCCTGCAGGGCCATTAGCTTCTCTCTAGGATTTTGATCCCAAACTTACCCTGTGCTCGCATGCTGATTGGAGGATTTTTGTGACCTTGCTTTGGCTTGGTAGCGGAATCCTAACTCCAGAATACTACCACATTTGCTTTGTCATCAAAAGACCACCAGGCTAAATAGTAGAAAGGAGAGTTTTATTGGTGATACTAGTTTGCAAACTGGGAGGAGATATTATCTGGCATGGGCTGAAGGTACCCTCTTTTCAAGGAGGGAAGGGACAGTTTGGGTTTCATGCCTCACAGAGTTTGTATTACACAGTAGGATTTTGGGGAAAAGCTATACATGTTTATAAGGGGAGACAAGCACATGTGCATTGGGTAAATACATATGTACCATACATCACATGTTCATTTTGGGGTGGGGTTTTAGCGTTAAAATGAGGGGGAATTTGGCCCTTTAAGTCGAAAAGTGAACTATAGGACACAAAGACAATTTGCGCACAGTTCACTGAAATTGGCTTAAGTCATACAGTAGTTTATCAGAAAAGAATGTTTGTAAGGCTGGTTCTCTGTCCAGTCAGAGTTGTGGTCTGAGTAGTAAATCCATTTGGGGGAGGGGGGGCTCTGAAAGCTCCTTTTGCTAGGAAGTTTAATAACAACGTGTTTTTTCTTACTGCCATAGGAATTTAGAAATTTTTCATGCCAGCCAGCTCCTGGACCTTTTGAGAGACAAGACTAACTGGATTTCCTAGGCTCACTAAGAATCCCTAAGCCTAGCTGGGAAGGTGACAGCATCCACCTTTAAACACGGGGCTTGCAACTTAGTTCACACCCTACCAATCAGGTAGGAAAGAGAGCTCACTAAAATACTAATTAGGCATTGCCTGAGAGCACAGCGGGAGGGACAATGATCGGGATATAAACCCAGGCATTCGAGCCGTCAATGGCTACCCTCTTTGGGTCCCCTCCCTTTGTACGGGAGCTCTGTTTTCACTCTATTAATCTTGCAACTGCACTCCCACCGCTGACTTCCATCCCTCTGGATCCAGCAGGGTGTCTGCTGTGCTCCTGATCCAGTGAGGCGCCCATTGCTGCTCCTGATTGGACTAAAGGCTTGCCATTGTTCCTGCACGGGTAAGTGCCCAGGTTCATCCTAATTGAGCTGAACACTGGTCACTGGATTCCACGGTTCTCTTCCATGACCCACGGCTTCTAATAGAGCTATTAATACTCACCGCATAGACCAAGATTCCATTCCTTGGCATCTGTGAGGCCAAGAACCCCAGGTCAGAGGACACGAGACTTGCCACCATCTTGGAAGCAGCCTGCTGCCATTTTGGAAGTGGCCTACCACCATCTTGGGAGCTCTGGGAGCAAGGACCCTCTGGTAACACTTTGACCCATCGATAATTTTGTTTCTTTAATTTTTGGGTTCATCTTAGTTGACATAGAGGCATCTGTTTTGTCTCTCAGATTGTCAGAGGTGTTCAAACCAGAGTGACTCCATTTTGAGTGAGGGCTAGGAAAATGAGGCTGAGACTTGCTGGGCTATATTCTCAGAAAGTCAGGCGTTCCTCACCTGTTGATGTTTATGAATAAGGGAACAAATTAATAATGGTTACTAAACAGACCCAGACTTGGGAGTGTCCAGATATCCCAATATCTGGAGAACAAAGACATTCCTAATCTTGCTTTAAAGATAATAATATCGATTCTTGCAAAATATAGTAGTTAAGAAAATTCTTTATCACAAACCCTTGTAGCAGAGCACATCTCCGCATATATACAAGGATTGCACCTAGGGTGGATGCGTGCCTCTTCTTACTTTCGGGAACATCCTACTCTGTCTATGGAGTAACTGACCTTTCACCACTTTACTTTCTTAATAAACTTGCTTTTGCTTTGCACTGAGGACCCGCCCTGAATTCTTTCTTGCATGAGATCCAAGAACCCTCTCTTGGGGTCTGCATTGGGACCCCTTTCCTGTGACAAGATCACAGTTTCGAGTGAACTTTTCAGGAAAGATACTGTCCCAGTACCTAAAAGGACAGAAAACTGGGACTTCATTGAGTTTACAGAATAGAATATATGACTCTTTTTGTGTCTGTATTGTTAAAGTAACTTCTCAGGCAGATTAATTTGCAAGCATATATCAAAGGTGTTTTCCTTTTTTTTTTTTTTTTTTTTCGAGATGGAGTTTCACTCTTGTTGCCCAGGCTGGAGTGTAATGGTGCGATTTTGGCTGGGATTACAGGCATGAGCCACCACGCCTGGCTAATTTTGTATTTTTAATAGAGACAGGGTTTCTCTATGTTGGTCAGGCTGGTCTTGAACTCCCGACCTCAGGTGATCTGTCTGCCTAGGCCTCCCAAAGTGCTAGGATTACAAGCGTGAGCCACTGCACCCAGCCCAAAGGTATTTTTCAAATTTGCTGCTAGGGCGGAGGCTTACTAACTTAGATATTTCTTAATATAGATTTTTTAGGGGAAAAAGAGGTAGTTAATCACTATTAGACTGTTTTTTGTTTGTTTGTTTGTTTTGAGATGGAGTCTCACTCTGTCGCGCAAGCTGGAGTGCAGTGGCATGATCTCAGTTCACTACAACCTCTGATCCCTGGGTTCAAGCGATTCCCCTGCCTCAGCCTCCTGAGTAGCTGGGATTACAGGTGCCCACCACCACATTCAGCTGATTTTCTTATTTTTAGTAGAGATGGGGTTTCACCATGTTGGCCAGGCTGGTCTCGAACTCCTGACCTCAAGTGATCTGCCTGCCTCAGCCTCCCAAAGTGCTGGGATTACAGGCGTGAGCCACCACACCCAGCCTAGACTGTATTTTTTTTTTTTTTTTTTTTTTTTTGAGACGGAGTCTCGCTCTGTCACCCAGGCTGGAGTGCAGTGGCCGGATCTCAGCTCACTGCAGACTGTATGTTTTTTAAGAGAATGTTTAGGTAAAGATCATTAGACATCCTGGGAGACTGGTCAAAGGTTGTTCAGCAACTCCCAGTGTTGATGATTAGCTGCTTGATGTGTTAATCAGGATCCTGGTAGGGAGCAGATGGCTCACTCTTAGTGGACAATGAGAAGACAGTTGAATAAAGGGACTGCTTGTTATGCTGTGTGTAGAGTATGGGGATACTAATGAGGGATAGTGCAGTCCTTAGGGCTAGCAGCAGTGAGAGCCATTAGTATTCCTTGGCCTGAAGGGCAAGAGAAGGGAGCTGGTGCTAGAACCCAAAGAACAGGGCTCCATGGCAGGCACTCTCTGCCAGGAGCTGAGTCTTGCAGTAGAGGGCTGTTACCAACCCATGGCATTTCTGCTCAGAGAGAGCCAGGAGATGCATACCCAACCTCACTCTCCTCCTACTCTTTGATTTCCAGGCTCCTGCTGGTGCTTCTCATCTGGCCAAACCCAACATAAGCTGGAAGACCAGGGAGTCCACGGGCACAGTGCATGCAGGCCAGCTTCCAGCTCCTGGTGGGGTGGAGAAGGGTGGGAAGTGGAGCTGGAGGGGCAAATAGAAGATCCAGCACAGTAAAATTTTCTAGAAAGCGTTATAGGAAAGGGGTCCAGATCCAGACCCCAAGAAAGGGTCCTTGGATCTCATGCAAGAAATAATTCAGGTCGAGTCCACAGAGTAAAGTGAAAGCAAGTTTATCAGGAAAGTAAAGGAATGAAAGAGTGGTTACTCCATAGACAGAGCAGCCCTGAGGGCTGCTGGTTGCCCATTTTTATGGTTCTTGATTATATGCTAAATAAGGGGTGGATGATTCATGCCTCCCCTTTTTAGACCATAAAGGGTAACTTCTTGACGTTGCCATGGCATTTATAATCTGTCATGGCGCTGGTGGGAGTGTAGCAGTGAGGATGACCCAAGGTCACTCTTGTCACCATCTTGGTTTTGGTGGGTTTTGACCAGCTTCTTTACCACAGGCTGTTTTATCAGCAAGGTCTTTATGACTCGTATCTTGTGCCAACCTCTTATCTCATCCCATGTCTTAGAATGCCTTCGCTGTCTGGGAATGCAGTCCAGTAGGTCTCAGCCTCATTTTATCCAGCTGCTATTCAAGATGGAGTTGCTCTGACAAATGCCTCTGACAAAAGGACTCTTGAACCCATTGAAGTCTATCAGAAAGCAGCATATGCAATTCATCAGGAATGCTAATACTGAGAGGTTACTCTCCAAAGGAGCAGCTAATCAAATCAGACCACAAAATTCCACTGATTAGGGATAATTTTCTTTCTCAGTATGTATAACAGAAACTGGTCTGACCTTGCTATTATTATGAGTTATCATTGGGTAGGAGGCTTATTGCTTCATCTACCTGTAAGTAGTGGCAGCTCTCAGAAAGAGATTATCTTCTTGATTTCTCATACCTGTGTAGGGTTAGATTGGCTTAGGTAAGCTTGCTACCATCTCTCTACTCAGCACCTGTTCTTCTCCCTTGTTGCACTTACTGCCTTTCATAATTGCATATTTGTTAGTTTGTAGGTTGGCTTATTGTCTCCTTGTCACTCTACCTAGTGAGTATAATCCATGAAGTCCAAGAGATATGTCTGTCTACACTGCCTAGTATAGTGCTAGGCACATAGTAGGTGGTGGATAATTATTTATTGAATCAATGAATAAATACTCTGGCTATCTGCCAGCAAGGCAGCATTAGTGAAGTGGAGAGAGTATGGATTCCAGAATAAGGAAAGATTAGATTTAAATCTTGGCTCTAGCAAAGACGTGTGGACTTAGTAAATTGCTTAATCTCTCAAAGCTTTGATTTCCTGCTCTGTAGTATGGGGATTATACTTACTTCCATACTTATTGAAGTTTAAATCAGATATGGTGTCAAGTGCTATGCAGGGCTAGGAACACAAAGACAGTTGGGAGATAGAGTGACACCTGCTGCTGGTCTCATGGTCTCATCATCCATTGTTAGTTTTTTTTTTTTTTTTTTTTTGAGATGGAGTCTTGCTCTGTCACCCAGGCTGGAGTGCAGTGACATGACCTCTGCTCACCACAACCTCCACCTCCTGGGTTCCAGCAATTCTCCTGGGTTCCAGCAATTCTCCTGCCTTAGCCTCCTGAGTAGCTGGGATTACAGGCGCCCGCCACCACACCCAACTAATTTTTATATTTTTAGTAGAGATGGGGTTTCACCATCATGGCCAAGATGGTCTCGATCTCTTGACCTTGTGATCCACCCACCTCGGCTTCCCAAAGTGCTGGGATTAGAGGCGTGAGCCACCGCGCCCGGGCCCATAGATTTTGTAAAAGAATGTTTACGGCAAGGGAGGACTCCTTTCAAATGTTCAATGCTCACTTAAACATATATATATATTTTTTTTCTTGAAGGAACACCCGGGGCTTAGAATACAATATAAATAACTTTATCCTTTGAAGGTTTATTTTTTAATTTTCATTGAACAAACCTGTTTTTCTTTTTTATTTCCTTTTTTTTGTTTTTGGTACAAGGTGATTTTTGCTATATGTATATGTGAAAATGATTAAATCAAGCTAATTAACATGTCAATCACCTCACATACCTTTTTTTGTGGTGAGAACATTTTAGATCTACTCTCAGCAATTTTCAAGCATACAATATATTGTTATTAACTACTGTCACCATGCTGTACAATGAATCTCCAGAACTTACTCACCCTGTCTAACTGAAATTTAATACCCTTTGTCTAACCTCTCCCTATCCCTGACTTCTCCTCCAATCCTCCCCCCACCCCAACCACCATCTTACTCTTTTTGAGGGTTTACTGAAATTACTTTTTAAATTGTTTGTTGGTCCTGGTACTTAGTGAAATCTGGTAGAAATATATTCAGCCTAGTTGAAGCCTTTAGCATCTGTAGGACAGGATGTCCAATGTAATTGTCATGTGGCTATATGCAATAGAGATGTTCCTAAAATATGTGGGTATACTTTTTAAAATTTTACTTTAAGTTCTGGGATACATATGCAGAATGTGCAGGTTTCTTACATAGGTATACATGTGCCATAGTGGTTTGCTGCACCCATCAACCCATCATCTAGGTTTTAAGCCCTGTATGCATTAGGTGTTTGGCCTAATGCTCTCCCTCCTGTTTCCTCCCACCCCCCTGACAGGCCCTGGTTGTGTGATGTTCCCCTCCCTGTGTCCATGTGTTCTCGTTGTTCACCTCCCACTTATGAGTGAGAGCATGTGGTGTTTGCTTTTCTGTTCCTGTGTTAGTTTGCTGAGGATGATGGTTTCCAGCTTCATCCATGTCCCTGCAAAGGACATGAACTCATTCTTTTTTATGTCTGCATAGTATTCCATAGTGTATACGTGCCACATTTTCTTTATTGTAGGTATACTTTTATAAGTTAGAATATATTTAAAATGCATTCAAGGCATTAATCCTGTGGTGAACTCTCTTCTAAAGCTAAGAATAACTCCGATATTGTTTTTTAACTCCAGTTTATTTTATTTTAAGTGATGCAGTTATGGAAAAACCAATAGGCTGGTGATGTCCTCTGTGCTGGCTTTCCAAGTAGTAATCAATAATGTGCATCTTCCCCTTCCCCTGATTTTTTAAAGTGATGTTTAAAAATATTTTAAAGCCACACAGGTTGATTATAGAAAAAATAAGAAATACAGGTAAGCAAAATCAACACCAAAATATAAAATCCACCCATAATTCCACTGTTCAAGAACTAGCTTGTATTTGCCTCTTGCTGTGTAGCCTTTGCCATGAAAATTCTTCATTAGAGCAACTTTCTCTTCCCTGGAGTATCAGCAGGGTTCCACCAATTTCAGCAAATATTTTTGTAAACTGAATTCCTTTTGCAAATTTTCCCCACTTTCCTACTTTAAGAAAAGAAAACATTGTTGAGGACATGTGGTTATCTCCCCAGTATTGACTTTACCTCTACCACAATGAGTAACAACTATGTTGTTTAGGTACAGTACCCTCAACCCCTCAGTTTTAGGGATAGGTCCTGTGTGGCATAAACAAATCCAGGTAATTTCACTTTGCCTTGCTGAAGTGATTGGTTCAAGTAACCCAGGCCTAAACCAATCAATATGTGCTATTCCTTTAGCCACAGGAATTGATGCACAGGTGATCTAATCAGCTGGTAACTTGAGACATACTAAGAATTCTGGAATACAAGATTTTCTCTTCTGGATGTAGACTGTAGAATCTGGAACTTGTATAGTTATTTAGTGTCCTCATACCCAAATCCAGTCTTTAACTCTCATTGGTCACCTTACAGTTTTGCCCATTCTGCTAATCAGCCTATCTAGAGGTATTTTAAGTTTAACAGTTGTATTTATGTCCAAAAATCTGTGACCAATTCTTTTCCTGTTCTTGTTTTACAACCATCTGTTCTTGTTTTAAGGATGCAGTCTCCTCTCTTACATCTCAGAGGACAGTAACTCAAATTACTTTTCTGGTTGTTCTATTAACTATTTCTGCAGGCATATGACTCCTCTGTAGCAGAGTTTATGGCCTGTCTTTTGAGGTGTTGGCATTCTCCAAATGTTGGTGACTCTTTAAGTACATCTTAACAGTTGATATTCCTTGCTAGATTGCTTACTGCCTTTGTTTACACATTCCATTTGGGAAAAGGAGAGAAGAATCTTTGAAGCTTTTCCATAGTCTGCTTTAAGAGAGAGTGAGGTATGGGCAGAATGTGCAGTTCAGTAGGGTACCTCACTGGCTGCTCTTCTAGGCTTCAGTGTTTCCTAGTTTTCTGGCTACCTCAGGCTCCTGGCTGCTACCACTTCTGAATGTGGAGCACACTTTGTATCATTTCTGCTTTTTTATCTGTCATATTTGGCCATGAGCTACTTGTACATGTCCTGATGCCATTTCCCTGTTCTATCTGACCTACTGACTTTTGGTCTCCCAGATTCCTCACATTTTCAGATCCATGAAATCAATTCATCTTGTTTTTGTATGTGGCCACATGTTGATTTAAAAATATTCTTCTGTAATTTTACTATTTCAGAGCAGGGAATGACTAGCATTCCCTGTGTACTTATTCTGCTATCTTGAAACTAAAACTATGACTATTCTTGGTATATTTGTCTATGTTAGAAAACTGAAAGTTTAATTTGGGCAAGGACTATATCTTACTAATCTTTGGTTTCTTCACTTCCTCCATAACATTGAGGGCACACAGAACTGTGCCTTATTAGATGCTGTGTTAGGCTGTTTTGTGTTGCTATAAAGGAATACCTGAGACTGGGTAATTTAAAGAGAAAAGAGGTTTCGTTGGTTCATGGTTCTGCAGGCTATACAAGAAGCATGGTGCTGGCATCTGCTTCTGATGAGGGCCTCAGGAAGCTTACAGTCATGGCAGAAGGCAAAGGGGGAGCAGGCCTGTCATATGGCATGAGCAGGAGCAAGCAAGAGAGGAAAGGAGAGATCCTAGACTCTTAACAACCAGATCATGTATGAACTAACTGAATGAGAACTCACTTATCACCAAGGGGATGGTGCTAAGCTATTCATGAGAGATTTGCCCCCATGATCCAATCACCTCCCACCAGGCTCCACCTCCAACATTGGGAATCACATTTCAACATGAGACTTGGAGAGGATAAACATCCAAACCATATCAAAGGCATACTATATCTTTCTCAAAGTGAGTAAAACTGAAGAAACTTATTTGAGCTGGTTCTATGGTCCATAGGTTTCTAAACTCATGACTTTCCCAAATAAATTTGCCAAGAACAGCTTGGTCGTGGAGACCCTAACCCAGCAGTGCTAGACTAATTAAAGACACACACACATAGAAATATAGAGTGCAGAGTGGGAATCAGGGGGCTGACAGCCTTCATTGCTGAGAGCCACGAACAGAGTTTTACCCACATATTTATTGACAGCAAGCCAGCGATAAGCATTGTTTCTATAGATTATAGATTAACTAAAATGGGAAACAAAGGGATGGACTCTGGCTAGTTATCTGCAGCAGGAACTTATCCTTAAGGCACAGATCGCTCATGATATTGTTTGTGGTTCAGGAATGCCTTAAGCGGATTTCCACCCTGGGTGGGCCAGGTGTTCCTTGCCCTAATTCTGGTAAACTAACAACCTTCAGTGCGGGCATGATAGCTATCACAAGCATGTCACAGTGCTGCAGATATTTCGTTTATGGCCAGATTTGGGGCCTGTTTATGGCCAGATTTGGGGGGTCTGTTTCCAATATAAATTCAGGGATTAACTATCTATATCAAGAATATGAACTTCAGAGTCAGACTTTCTTAAATTCAAGTCTTGGCTCTGCCACAAACCAGTTGTATGAATATTGACAATTACTTAGTTTCTCTTAGCTTCAGTTTTCATTCTTGTAACATAAGCATTTTCTACAATGCTGGTACATGGCAGGTATATAATAAATGTCTAACACAATTATTCATGTTGTTATTTTCCAAAGTGGCTTATAGTTAATTTGATCAATAACTCCTTGCCCACATGTCAGTGGACATGGTTACCTATTGGTCTTTCTTCCTCCCAATTAATATATTGACTAACTAATTAAGCCTTTTTTTTTTTTTTTTTTTTGAGACAGAGTCTCACTCTGTCACCCAGGCTGGAGTGCAGTGGCGTGATCTCGGCTCACTGCAAGCTCCACCTCCTAGGTTGACGCCATTCTCTTGCCTCAGCCTCCCGAGTAGCTGGGACTACAGGCGCCTGTCATGACTCCTGGCTAATTTTTTGTATTTTTTAGTAGAGACAGGGTTTCACCATGTTAGCCAGGATGGTCTTGACCTCCTGACCTTGTGATCGACCTGCCTTGGCCTCCCAAAGTGCTGGAATTATAGGTGTGAGCCACCATGCCCGGCCTTAACTAAGCCTTTTTAGAGACAATATACTCAGTTCAGATGCCAAACGAATGGCTCCCCATTGACATCCCAGGCCAGTCATATGGTGAAAGTTATATAACTCCTTCAAAACTGTTTCCTTTGGTCAATCCCCATTCCCACTCCCATCTCCCTGTTCTTGAGTGCGTCTTGGCCACAGAGGCTGTTTATTCCTGACATGATAGCCGTGTCTCCTTGCTAATGGAAATCTAATTTTGTATACTTGTTGGTCATGTGGGTGCTTTAGAGGATTGAATCTTGATTAATTTCAATTTCCATGCCAATGATTGGTTTAGAAACAGTTATGTGATACAATTCTGGCCAATGAAATGTGGGGAAAACCTTTTGCAGGACTTCTGGAAAATAAAACTTCTTTTATCAGGCAAATAAAAATGGAATATTCTGTCTTCTAGCCTTAGGGTGTTGATATGTAAAGATGTGATGCTTGAGGTTGCAGTCATCTTTCTACCATAATGTGCCAAGCCTGAGATTAAGAGTCAACATTCTGAGGAGAAAAAGCCTGGAGAAAGAACCTGTTTTTGTTTGTTTTGTTTTGTTTTTGAGATGGAGTTTTGCTGTGTCACCCAGGCTGGAGTGCAGTGGCGCGATCTCAGCTCACTGCAAGCTCCACCTCCAGGGTTCACGCCATTCTCCTGCCTCAGCCTCCCAAGTAGCTGGGACTACAGGCGCCCACCACCACGCCTGGCTCATTTTTTTTTTTTTTTTTTTGTATTTTTAGTAGAGACAGGGTTTCACCGTGTTAGCCAGGGTGGTCTCGATCTCCTGACCTCATGATCCACCTGCCTTGGCCTCCCAAAGTGCTGGGATTACAGGTGTGAGATAACCTGGTTTTGATGACATTGTTGATCAACTGAAAACCAACCTGCTTCAGAACTCTTACTCTATGGTAGATTAAATCCCTTTTTTGTTTAAGTTATTTAGAGTTGAGTTTTCTGTTACTTACATTTAAAAAAAAGTGACTCAGCTATGGGACATGATAATCTGGAAAAACATGAGTTGTCCCACTCATTTTGTACACAAAAAAACTAACAGATTATTTTGGTAACTCACTATTTTTATAGTCACTTGAATGATGTCAAATCTTATTAGGCTTAAAGGAAAAAGCAAAACCTTTTTTTGAGCCTTCGGTACTATGGGTGGCAAGCCTTGTAGAGCCTTGGGTACCTCAAAGAGGCCTTCGAGTGTCTCTTAGGACATTTTATTTCATCAGTACAGGTTTAAAAGTCTGAATGCTCACATATGATAGTTTTCTTGTAAAGTCTGTTTCTCAGAGAGACGTCCGTTTGGAAACGTAAGATTCATAGAGAAAAGATTTCCTTTCTTAGGGACAGTCAAGAGGAAAACTCCAAGAACTACAACTTCTGGCAAAATGGATATAGTTAGAGAAATAGAAAGAAGAATAGAAGTTGCCCCTGGGCCATGTTATAAAAAATAAATATGTAAACTTATTTGCCTTTTGAAAGTAAAAGATTGTGTGGTATTTATTTAAAGGCATATCAATCCTTCACCCAGACTAAATGAGGAAAAGATGAATTGAAATGTTAATGAAACATAAAATTGGGCATTGGCAATATTACCTGCAACCATTGTAGATGAACAAATAATGGAGCCAGTCTGTTTACATTACTGGAATGAGCACTGGGCAGGTGATGCGTCCGGTTTCTAAACCTGGAATCAAATCTTTACTCTTTAGTTTTTGATGGGTGGTTTCCTGACTTACTGGATAAACCAGGTGCGTATCCAATTGTCTTTGTTTCTATCTACAGAAGAAATAATGACATTGGCTTAGGTATGGCAGGGTTAAGCCCAACACTGTGTTGAAAAGTACTCCAGGAACCTGGGATTCAGGAAGAGTTGGTCCTGTCTGTGGGGAGTAACAACAGTGCTCCCTTTAAAACTGCAGAGGAGAATGCCTTTTGAAGGAAGCATGTGTAATTCTTATCCTCCTCTCTATGTGGCAACCATCTGTCTAGTTACATGACTTCTTTTCCTAACTGGTTGAGGTCCTTGAGAACAAGACTCTTCTCTTATGAATCTCTTCTCCCTCTTCCTGGCACAGTACTCTGCACATGGTAAGTGTTTGATAAATCCTACTTGGCTAACTATTGAGGTCAGCCTGTTCTTCAATCCACATTTTGAAAGGGTGGGTTCCTTATTGGTGAGGCTCTGGATAAAGGTCATGAGAATTAACAAATTGTACTGCTAGTGTCTCATATCCAGTTTGCTGGGTTCAGAAAGAAGGTGGGTCTCCCACTTGAATGAGGGTGGTTCTTGAGAGAGAGGTCCTGGAGTTAGTCAGACAGTCGTACTGTGAGGTAACGAGCCTGGATGGGACTGAGTGGGACGAAGAGATGGAGTAGAGGGTGGGAGGCCTGGAGCTGGAGGAACAAATTCGAGGAGGAATAAATTTGAGGAGGAATAGAGTTCACATGCATGCTTCTCTTGGGAGCCTTATTACCATTACCATGATTATATGACTTCTAAATATAGTGAAACTGTCATTGCCAGTGCATATGTAATATACTAAATCTTAAAATAAAACTTCCATTTGTCCTTGGAAAAATTAGGTAAGAAAAATAAATATAAATTCTACTGTTGTCTCCATGTACCTTCTTTTGGACATTCCCACTTTGGAGACTACCTGTCTACACATGGATAAGCAAGATAAACACAGTCTCTGCCCTCTTCAGGCTTACAATCCACTGGGGAATATGAACAACAAAACAGGACATTTCAATAATATCATATCTATATGTAAATATAGAACTCCATGCTTATTAAAACAAGTGAATACTAACTGATAGAAACATTTTTATATAATTAAATACACAAGAATAATTCTCAGTCATCATAGTGGACAATTGTGACTTCTGCTATTGAGCATCTGTTTCCTCTTTTTCTGGGAAGGGCATCCTGATTTTTTTCTCAGGATAACATCTCCCTTTCCCCACTGTGCTTTGAATAAATGGAGTTTGGTTTTCCCTTTGCCTCGTCCCTCCCCCAAGATCTAAGGGTGGGAAGAAGATACAGATCTTAGCAAAAGTGTATTTTCATCCCTGACACAGGGATTGTTACAGAAGTGGTCCTGAGACCCAAATTAGTCCAATTAGAGGTAGCCCTGGCTTTTTTCTTCCTTTCTTCCCCCTAGAATAATCAGGTAGGAGGAGTTCTTTTCTACAGACTTGGAATCAAATAGGAAAAAGTGGAACTTCAGAAAGATACCTTCCCCACAAGGGGAGAGCCTGTGGAAAAAGAACTAATGCAGAGGAAATATAACACTTAAGAAGCAAAGACAGATTGAGTTTAAATTATGTTGTTTGGGTCTCTGAGTTCCATGGAGACCAGCTCTACTGCTACACTTTCCATTTCCATGGGCCAAGAGATTCTTGATAATTTTTGCGTAAGTCAGAGTTGGGTTTTCTCTTACTTTGCAACCAAAATTTGGTGCCTCATTTACTACTTTGTAGTTATTTTTGATAACTGCTAAGCTTACCTTGGTCTTGTCTAATGTTTGCATGGAACTCAACGTTCTGATAACCTGAATATTTCTTTATATACTTTTCCTGATATTTGGCTTTTACCCCTGGGCTTTTAACAACGATAGTGCATACTGGACTCCATTATCCCTTTTTTTTTTTTTTCCTGCTATGATTTAACTTTCCTAGCATAGTTTTTCCTCAGGCAACTTTGAAATCACATGAAATGCTCATCGAAAGTGCTGATTCCTGGGCCACATACCACAAGGGTCTGACAGTCTGCATTTTAATAACACTCTTAGGTGGTTCTGTTATGCACTAAAGTTTGAAAACCAGAGTCCTAGCACTAGACCCTCATCTGGGATTGCTTTCTGCTGTTCCTCAAGAGACCTGAAGTCCCTCTCTGCCCTTGATCAGTTTCTTTTTCCATCCGTGGATAGAAGATGAATGAGAAACAATAAATAGAGCTACATGAACTTCTCATTGGCCACGTGACCCTAAACTTTCCCATTCATTCACTTAGCTGGAAAAAATTTCCCAGATGAACCACCTTAAACCTCAGCTTTTTGCCCTTTGAAAATCTGAACTTAAATTTTTCAAGTAAGTGCATTGACATGTAGCTTTCTGTATTTTATGCAACTGTAGTTTTTGAAAGGGACATAGGATTACTAAAAGCCCAAATCAGAAACTGAAAATGTATGCTTAAACAGAACATTGCAAGATATTTAAACATTTCCCTTTTTCTCTCTGTTTCTTTTCTTTTTTCTTTCTTTCTTTTTTCATTTTTATTTTTATTTTTTATTTTTATTTTTTGAGACAGTGTCTCGCTCTGTCACCTAGGCTGGAGTGCAGCCATGCAATCTGGGCTAGCCGCAAGCTCCACCTCCTGGGTTCAAGCAATCCTGTGCCTCAGCCTCCTGAGTAGCTGGGATTACAGGCACATGCCACGCTGACTGGATAATTTTTGTAATTTTATTAGAGACAGGGTTTCACCATGTTGCCCAGGCTAGTCTCAAACTCCTGAGCTTAGGTAGTCTGCCTGCCTTGGCCTCCCAAAGTGCTAGGATACAGGCATGAGCTACTGCACCCGGCCTCTGTTTCTATGAAAGGCAGGAGAGGTTTGAAGCTGCCTGCCCCCTTCTGTAGGGTGAGCCCATTTATCTTGTAAGCTTGTATGGCAGTACCACATCTGGGTCTTTAAACAAAGATATCAAAGGATTTCCTCAAGTTTGACAGGCTTGTTGATAATTGTGATACATGAGACCGAAGGGAAAGTTATGGGATAGGCACAGAAGCCAACTTTGAGCTATAAGACTTTCCCATGACCTGTGCCCCCAAAATAGTAGCTCCCTGCTGGTGACCATCTGAAATCATGATCTGACTGTGCCCCAAAACATTTGGCATGTGGAAGCTGGCCCAGCTGTCACAGAACAAGGAGATAAATACATTTCCCAGTGTTTATAGATATCTGCATATCCTTGCAGTAATTGCTGTTTTAAAACACCCGATAAAATTCAAGAATGTGCCAATAATAACTCTCTCAACACAGGCTGGGCTGGATTTCCAAAGCACCAGCTGCTGAATGCTGTCCCTGTAGAAAAGGTGGGCAGGATGCTGTCTGCACAGTTGGGGGCTCTGTTCACCTCCTGGCTCCAGATCCACCTTACCCCAAACCAAAGCACTGGTCTGATCTACTTTAGGTCAGGGGAACGGGGGCAGACTGGGTAAGGAAGTGTCACAGCTCACCCTGTCTGTTAGCTTTCCTTAACCAACCTCCCTTTGCCTAGGAGGGCCCATTACTGGTCTCACTCTGCCCTTCCTCTTCCTCAGACAGATTCTTAAAGCTTCACATAGAAACCTTTGAGTCTCTTCCCTTGACACCATTCATTCTCCCCTTGCCCTTCCTTTCCTAAATCTCCTCCATGATACAAGAGAGTGCCCAAGACTTCATCTGGACTGAAATGTTAAAATATATGTCATTTAACTTAATGAGGAAGGGTATATACGAGGTCTTCCATTTGAGTCAAGAAGTTAGAAGCAATATGGAGTGTATTTAGGCACTCGTGTCTCCAAAGATCAGGCAGAGGTCAGATCAGTTTATGCCAAAAAGCATAATACTAATGTATTCCCCACATTTCAGGGAGGTTCAGGGAAAAACTCTTCCAATTTATTTTATACAGGTATTTCCCACCAAAATGGCTAAGGCAAGAACAGTAAGGGATGGGAAACAAGGACATTCTTGGGGCCAAACTGAGGAAGAGAAAATGATGTACTTAGATGTGGAAATACTTTCCTTTCTGTTGGGAAGGACCTCTGTAAGAAAAGGGAGGCTTGGGTTCCCACCAAACCAGGAGATTAATTCTATTTTCTTCAACAAATATTGAACATCCCATATGTGCCAGACGTAGTATTGGATGTGGAGGATACGATGGCGATGAAGCAGGTGTGGTTCCTGCCCTCATGAGGCTACCTTCCAGAGGGGTAATCCTATTAATCAATTAATTAAATAAATCTGCAATTGCAGCAGAGGTAAGTGCTGCAAAGGAGAGGCTTCTGGGCTATGAGAGCCAATATCGGAGAGAATTTGGCTTTGTCTACAGGGTCAGGATTGCTTTCCTGAAAAAGTGATTACTGGATTGAGATCTGAATGATGAGTAAGAATTAGGTAGATAAAAGAGGGGAAGACAGAACGTGAGCTGAGGCCCTATGGGACTGGGGCATAGAGGGAAGAAGGCACTGGTATAAGGACCATGGGTTGGAGTAGGAAGAGCCAAGGGGAGAGGGGCAAGGCTGTAGAAAGGGGAGAAGCAGGGCTGGAGAGGGTCTAGGGCACAGGTCAGGGAGGTCCTTGCTTGTAGACCATGTCAAGGATTTTAGTCTTTATCATACAAGAAATGGGGAGCTATTGATCAGTGGTGGTGGGGGGATATGTTCAGATTTGTGTGGGGAGATTGTTTTTAGCTACAGTATGAGGGCTGGGGTGGGAAAGGCAGATTCAAGGTGGGAAGAGCAGGCAGGAGGGTTTTGCAGTGGCCCATGCAAGAAATGATGGCAGCTTGGGACAAGTTGGTGGCAGTGATGGGAAGAGATTTAAGAGCTGAAATCAACAGGGCTTGATGTTTGTGTTTGCCTTATCACCTGGAAGCTTCCTCAAGTGTAAATCTGACAGGAGCCTAAAGGTAGCATGCCCATTGGTGCACAAGAGAGCAGATCAAAGCTAACTTACATTTATCTGAACAAACAGCACCAAGGAACGTTTCCATCTCTTCTGAATCTTCAGGATGAGCAGGCACTGAAAATGAAGCACAAGGGAAGGAAGCAGGCACCCAGGTTATTTTTAGCAAACTATAGGAAATAGCCAACATTCTAATTTGAATCCTCATTAAAACCCAGAGCCGATCCTCACACAGTTCTTGCTTCTAATGTCTGCAAACTTCTCTTTTTCCAGATAATTGACAATAGGCTCCCATGGAAGTCTTCTCTGCATTTCTGCAAAAATTTAGGAAACATTAGATTTGACACCATCATCATGTTTCACAAGGCAGCAAAAATCCCAGCCGGCAAAGCTCCAAGTGTGATGAAGTGGAACAGCAAGGACAGCACGGAATGACTGATCATTTCCGAATGTCGGCTAGCGAGAGTTTCCAATGTGGGAGTTTTCCATTGTTTTTGAAGCAGGAGAAATAGGGACTGGCTGCTTTGGAAGAAACATGCTGTGGTGATGTCGGTAGGGTTTCCTCTTCTTTCTTTTCTACCTGTCCTTTCTGCTCTCAAGTGGTTCCTTGAAGATAAAATTATTTTGTAATATTTTCATTTAGTAACAACAAAACTTTTTTATATTCAGTAAGTTGAAATTGTATAGAACAATCGATGTCTGATTTATTACTATTACTGATGTTCAGGGCACACTGTGGCCACAGGAGAGGTAGTGTTAATTCTATAGGAGAATCAGGCAAAGCTTCCTAGGTGATGTAATCTTTGAGCTGAGTCTTGACTTATACACAAGGATTAGTTGGATAAATGGGCAGCATAGGAGGGAATGCCGTTCTAGGGAGAATTAACATGTTAGAGGAACCCCTGCCTACCAGGCTTAATACAACATAACCTGAATGATTCCATCTTAAATTGAGTAGCGAGACACTCACAAGGCACTTACAAGGTGAATACTTATGGTCTGAAAATAGCCACATTCTAAGCTGACCATCAGTTATAATTACAGAATATTTATGGTCATACAGAACATCTCCCACCAAGTCTGCAGAATGTCCAGATGTCCTAAGAATACAGTTCACTTTACTTAAATAAAGTGTTAATGAGTGTTACTGAGTTAATTACTGTTAATGGGTGGACTTAGGTTGAAGGATTAGTAGTCATCTATAACACCAATAGCCTCTACCTTTAAAGAGCACATCTGCATGTTCCAAGTTTAAGTCTAGCCTCTTATAGTTTCTAGTAAGTAAAGTCACTAACAAAGGATGGCGTGCTCCTCCTCCTGTTTTCTGAGGATGCCCTACTCTGTAATAGAGTAGTTTCCAATAAACGCAATTCTTTTACTGTGCTCTGTGACTTGCCTTGAATTCTTTTCTGCATGAGATCCAAGAACCTGCTCTTGGGATCTGTATTGGGACCCTCTCTTTGGGTAACAGAGTTATGAAAGTATCTGCTATGTTCAGAAAACTAGATGCAATTTAGTAGAGGTATAATATACAGTTTGCTCTATGTGTGTATGTGTGAGAGGCAGACAGAAACACATACACCTGCAGAGAGAGACAGAGAGAGAGAGAAATAAGGACAGAGGGTGCGGGGAGAGAAAAAGAGGGAGAGAGAGAGAGAGAGAAATAAGAACAGAGAGAGAGAGGGAAAGAGAGAGAGAGGAGAGAAAGGAGGGGGAAGAGAGAGAGGAGAGAAAGAGGGGGGGAAGAGAGAGAGGAGAGAAAGGAGAGGGGGGCGGGGGAAAGAGATATTAAGATTGGACTCCAGTCTCTATTTAAGAAGGAGTTATTGAAGACTTGTAAGCAAAGGAGTGCTGTGTTCAGAGCTGCATTCTGAAAGCTCAGTCAAGCACCGGGTAGAGGATAATTGGGTTGGGAGGGGATCCCAAACTACAGGCAAGGAGACCAGTTAAAACACTTTCATAAGGCTGAAGAAAACCAGAATATGTCACCCCAAAATGTGCCTCTTTGACATAGTATTTTTGAGCTAAAGGCAATCAAGAAACAGGAAGCAGGCCAGGCGTGGTGGATCACGCCTGTAATGCTACCACTTTGGGAGGCCGAGGTGGGTGGATTGCCTGAGCTCAGGAGTTTGAGACCAGCCTGGGCAACATAATGAAACACTGCCTCTACTAAAATACAAAAATAATTAGCCAGGCATGGTGGCATGTGCCTGTAATCCCAGCTACTTGGGAGGCTGAGGCAGGAGAATTGCTTGAACCCAGGAGGCGGAGTTTGCAGTGAGCTGAGATTGCGCTGCTGCACTCCAGCCTGGGTTACAGAGCGAGACTCTGTCTCAAAAACAAAAAAACCAGAAAACTAAAAAAAAAAAAAAAAAAAAAAAAAAAAAACCAGCAAGCAGAGAAGAGCTCTCTCTGTGCTTCCCGTTTGCTGCCCAAAGACAGAATATAAAATCTCCTTTACTGGAGACAACTCCAGGAAAGAAATCTGCAAAAAAGCCTTGCTCTGTTAGTTAATTTTCATCTGTTTACCTTCCCATAGTTTCCTACCTTTGAAAGCCTAAGACTGCTTCACTTTGTCCTGTCATTTCTCTACAGATTTATTGTTTTTTGTTTCAGGTGCTACATAAGCCAGTGTTCCAAGTCACTGCGTTGAGTCACCTTTCATTGAAGTTTCTCTGGCATGCTGTGCATTACACACATTAATAAACTTGCTTATTTTTTCCCTTGCTAATCTGTTTTTTGTTACAGGGGTCTGCCCCTACTACGAACTTATGAGGGTTGAGGATAAATTATGTTTTTCCTCTAGCAAGTGTTCAAATGAGAAATGGTGAAGACAGCAGCATTGGGTAAAGAGAGAGGGGCAGATTTGAGAGGTATCAAGAAGGAGGTGATGTTGAGGGAGGTGAGAAATGAGAGAGTGTGGGATGTTTCAGAAGATGCCCAAATTTTCAGCTTGGGTGATGGGGTAATGGTGCTATTCTCAGAGTGGAAACTCAAGAAGAAGGATGCAATTTGGGAAAACTTGAGATCCTTTTGGAACTACATTCCTTGAGGTCTGCGTGGACAGTGACAGGGTATGGATCAGTGACACCTGAATTTTTTTCCCAGCTCTGCTGGTATGACTTTATTTGACTTCCCTCTCTGAGTCTTGTCTTTTTTTCCATAAGATATATTATTGCCTTTCTTGGCGTGATTTCCGATTTCATAGAGAAGAGATCTGTGAAAGTGCTTTGTAAATGTCCTCGCAAATGTAAATGTTTATGTTTTTAGGGAAGTGAAGGTGTAAAAAGCAGAGTCAACAGTACATTTAACTTGTTAATAGGCAGAGTATGTGCCTTATTTGCATGGTGACAGAGCATCAGGTGGAGATCTCGCTGCAAAATGGCCGGTATCACTGCCTGTCTTCTGACCACAATGGCTTAATTCCTATGGGACTGAAGGGTAATAGTTTTTGCTACTCAGCACCTCGATTCAAGAACTATTATACTTCTTTATTTTTTCTAAACTGTATTAAATTACTTCTTCATTCCCATTTGCCAGGATGGGCAAGACATCCATTTTTAGTCAAAATTGGGATTCCCACTGGGTCACACAAGTATTCTGTTTTTCATAGGGAAAATGAGCAGGGTTTGAAATATGGAGAAATATGTTAGAAATATTACACAGTCACCTCACCCTTGCATGAACAGGGTAGACTAATCATCCTATCCTAGGCTTAGGCAAATCCTAACACCAGTGAATACAGATGCAGGTCTTTGAGATTAATTGCCTATAGAACTGAGGGAAAGGTGAGCCTGGGGTACTGATTAATCTGTGCTAGTGGTTAACATCCACTCAGCAGCATTACCATCCAGATCAAAGACTCTACTTGTCAGCTGAAGAATCATGAGGTTCATAAATTTGGAGTGAAGAGCTTTATTTCTTATAAAGGATTGCAGCCTGCAGGCTGGCCATCCCACAGGCTGGGAAGCATGGCCTCTAGTGGAAACCGAAAGCAGGCAGTTGAGGGAGAAAAGGGTGAGACAGGAATTAATGCTGAACAGGTTGGCTAAGCAAATATATTCAACAGATTATAGGAGGAGCTATGAATATTCATGAAGGGGGCATGCATGTGTAGAAGGCAACCATGCATGTTGCTTACATCCCATATTCACTTTGGGGTGGAGACTTAACATCTAAATGCATTAAAATTAGGTTCTATCCATCAAAAGATGAAATGGAAGATACAGAGCATCCCATAAGCAGCCTCTGTAAACCTACCAGAACCAGTTCATGGCGGTGGTCTCTTATGTTAGTCTCTTATTAGAAAGAAATGTTGGTAGGTGTTATGTCAAAGTGGCAAAGAGAGAAGTCTGGCAAGACTTTCAAAAGGGCTGGTTTTTGTGGAACTCTGAGGAAAGAGTCTAATCATGATTAGCAAGGGCAAGTATATAATGGGGCATATCCAGTGTCCTGTCCTGTCCTGGCAGGGAACTCAATTTTTAAGGTTTCTTAGGGGTCCCCTTGACCAAGAGGGGGCCTGTCCAATTGGTTGGGCTTAGGATTTTATTTTTATTTCTCACACTAACGGATCTATTTTTGGTAGCCACTGTGTTCACAATTTGATGTAGAATCTTATTACTTACAAATGAAGAGTGTTACAGTGTCACCAGTGTGGGGAGAGTCAAGACAGAAGGAAAACCCCAAAACTGAAGGAGAGAGGGAGCTGGGGAGGATGGCTGATGGCTGAGTATATATGATGGAGCTCAGGTCTACTGAAAGTATTGCTGAAACAACGACAACTGGGAAATTTCCCAAATGACCCAGATAGACCACCTGGTACCAGTCCACCAACACTCCCACCCCTTTCTCAGCCTTGTGGTCTCACCACTCCAATTGGACAGAGGACGGGTCTTCTAAACATTCTTTCCTGATAAATAGCTGCAGATCCCAAGCCACTTGGGTGAGCTTATAGAGACTGCACACAAACTGTCTTTGGTCCTACAGTTCGCTTGTTGTTGTTGTTGGAGATGGAGTCTCGCTCTGTTGCCCAGGCTGGAGTGCAGTGATGTGATCTTGGCTCACTGCAAGCTCCACCTCCAGGGTTCATGCCATTCTCCTGCCTCTGTCTCCCAAGTAGCTGGGACTACAGGCACCCACCACCATACCTGGCTCATTTTTTGTGTGTTTTTAGTAGAGACGGGGTTTCACCGTGTTAGCCAGGATGGTCTCAATCTCCTGACGTCGTGATCCGCCCGTCTCAGCCTCCCAAAGTGCTGGGATTACAGGTGTGAGTCACTGCGCCCGGCCTACAGTTCACTTTTTTACATAAAGAGCCAGATTTCACTTCATTTTAATGCTAAAACCCCACCCTGAAGTGAACATTGAATGTATGTTACATACATGTTTACCCACTACATATGCACCTGACTTCCCTCATGAACATCCATAGATAACCCCCAAACTTGCTCAATATGTGTAAGGCTGGCCCTGCAAGGCATACATACCAGCTTCTCCCTCCCTTCTGCGGAGTCTGTACTTTCCATCTTCCCTGGAAGCTGCACTCCCCAGTCTGTGGATTGTTTCTCCCTCTGAAAATAAAGTTTTCTTCTTTCCTTCCTCCGTGGCTCTCAAGGTCTTAGGTTAACAGAGGAAAGTGGGCTGGGGATTTGGCTAAGGGAACTGGCTCTCATGTCCAGTAGTCATTCCCTCCCACATCCTCCTGCCTGGCAGAGCCAGCTCCATGAGAGAGGCTGGAAAGGCCATGTACTTGCTTGAAGAGAGGATGGACATGTAACCTGCTCTGTTCTGGCCAATGAGACTTATGAAGGAAGTGAGCTGAGGAACTTGGAAAAATTTTTTATTGCTGAAAGAAGGAGAGACATGCAAGAAGAAACTCCACACCTCTCTTCCTGCTCTTTGGTCATCTGAGGATCACAGATTTGGAGTCTAATTGGATACAGAGCCTAGAAGTACTTTCCTTTCTGCTTCTTGTTAAGCAAGACAAATATCCTTATTGCTTAAAAGGCTTTTAGTCATGTATTCTGCAATTTGCAACCAAAAGCTTCCTAATTGGTAATTAAAGTGGATTATCTAATTTATCTGCTAGAACTTAACTGTTAGAACTCATGGTCATCAAAATCCAGTGTAACTCTTAGGAAGCTTTCTGCTGTAAGGAATTCAAGATCCTGACTCCAACTAGCTCAGTATAGGGAAGTTTATTGCCTGATCACCAGACAGCCAGTATTAGGGCAGGCTTTGGGCATTACATGTGCTGTGCGCCCTGGCTTTGCTTCTCTGAGACTCTCCTGGTCCTCTCTCCCTGGAGGTGGGTTTTGTCCTTGGGCCAGCTGACTGCTAAGTTCTAGGCATCACACCCTAACAAGACCATGTCCAGTGGAAGAAAAGGCATCGTCTATTCCTGTGTTTCTTTAGAGAAGTGAGGAAAACTCCTTTTTTGACCATGGTTCATTTCTTGTTCGCTCCTGAAAAATCAATCTCTGGCAGTGGAAATGAGGTTGCATTGGTTGTCCTGGGCTGCATTTGGAGTAGAATACATTTGGGGAACCTACACCAGTGACCAACTCCAAGTTTCACTCTTCTCATCTTTCCTTTTCCTGGAAATTTTTCATGGACCCTGGTGAGCTTGTTTTCTACCCAGAATCTCTTTATGAACTAACGGATCTTAATTTTTTCTCCTCTCCAGCTTGGCTTTAAGTCCTAACTCATTCAGGTCCCTCCTTGCTGATGAGTATTTCTTCTACCAGTAAATCATGATTTACCAGTTGGTTTCCTGTAAAAGGATCAGGCCCCTTTTGTTTTGGGTACTTACTCAGTCCTCCCATGACCCCCAATGTACAACTAGTGTTTTTTTAAAAAAGACTGTGGTACCAACTTCTTTCGGGACAAAAAGATAGACATGCACACTATTGTTTTTGTACTTAAAAATGCTTTACTTCTATTCTTCTGCTTGAGCTTATTTTTATGCTCACAAAGAAAACAGGCACCACTCCCTTAAGAGTAGATATCTGTAGATTTTTAAATTGATACAGAGTAACATAAGAAATGAATGCAATGAACAGATGTGACGTTCATCTAGGGAAGACTTCAAGATTCAACTTGGGGTGGTGGCTCACACTTGTAACCCCAGCACTTTGGGAGGCCGGGGCAGACAGATCACTTGAGGTCAGGAGTTTGAGACAAGCCTGGCCAACATGGTGAAACCCCGTGTCTAGTAAACATACAAAAAAAAAAAAAAAAAAAAAAGCCAGGCATGGTGGTGTGTGCCTACAGTCCCGGCTACTCAGGAGGCTGAGGCAGGAGAATTGCTTGAACCAGGAGGCGGAGGTTGCAGTGAGGCGAGATCGTGCCACTGCACTCCAACCTGGGCGACAGAGTGAGATTCCCTGTCAAAAAAAAAAAAAAAAATTCAACTTGGAAGAGAGTAAGTAGAGGACAGAAAGTTGTCTGTCAGGTAAACCTTTCCCCATTTGATGGGAGCCCCACCCTTTCCATTATCCCCTATAGCTCCTTCACCTGTCTTCATGTGTAGCAGACGAATTTTGTGCCTTGTTTCTGCTGCTTGTAGTCAGAGAGATGCCTGTGAGTTCCCTGGGTGGATTTTGAGGCTGCAATAGTGATTCTGGCCATTGTTGTATGACTACCCAACATCCCATTCCTCCCTCCCTCCATCCCAGCAGGACGCAGTAGGACCCAGTGTCCACTCCACCTCATACAGCCTATGTTAGTTATGGGAGACTCTCCTCCCACCTCTAGCTTCAGGGTGGGATTGTGGAAGTCAATCAGCATGTTCATTTGCACTGAAGTGATTGGTTCAACGTAGGTTTGTCTTATGGGCTGACTTTTGTGTTCCCCATTCTCCCTGCAAATTCATATATTGAAGCCTCAACCCCTAGTACCTCAGAATGTGACTGTGTTTGGAGAGAGGGCCTTTAAAGAGGGAATTAAGATAGAATGAGGTTGTTAGGATGGGCCTTAATCCACTTTGACTGGTGTCCTTATAAGCAGAGGAAATGTGGACACAGAGAAACATCAGGGATGCTCACACGCAGAGGACAGACCATGGGAGGGCACAGCAAGAAGGTGGCCAGTCTGCAAGCCAAGGAGAGAGGCCTCAGGAGAAACCAACCTGCCCTTGATCTTGGACTTCCACACTCCAGAACTGTAAGAAATAAATGTTATTTAAGCCACACAGTCTGTTGTATTTTCTCATGGCAGCCATAACAGACTAGCCCAGCATGTGACCAAAATGGTCTAATCAGGATTCTTTTAGCTGCTGTAGCAGACACGTCCCCTCTGTTTTTGTGGTTTGTAGATGTGGAGCTGGGTGCTGCTTACGCCATGGAAGGCAAAATAGATTGAAAACAAAACAAAAAGGTAGATGGAAAGGAGCTGAATCAAACTGAGCCTGGACCTGGCTGGACCTTCCAGCTACTCGGGCCAAGAAATCTCTTTACTGTTGATTAAGTTTCCGTTAGCAGCAATCTAAAGGCCCCCACTGATGGAATGGCTTATGCGTTGTGTTTACAGGCTGAGGAAGAAGCTGCTCCCAAGAAATTTTAGTAAATAGGTCTCTGTGCTTTATAAATCCAGGTTCTTCTTCTTCAATGGAAATAAGGTTTTTTTATTTTTTTATTTTTTTATTTTTTTATTTTTTGCCCAAGAAAGGGAGGGAAATGAATCCTCTGTGCTTTGAGGATTGAAAATAAAAGTAGCTTGATTTCAAGCATGAATTTGCAGTGTGGATCTGCAGGCCTGGGAGACTATAATGCTTTAGGAATTCTTCAGACGCTGAGCCGACCCCATTCAGAGATGGCACCACTGAGGCATGAGGTCTCTGAGAGGATCAGGGCAATTAGGGCAACCACGCCTGGGGTAAACATGGCATGGTGGCCCATGAAGGTACCTGCTGGCTTAGTGAGAAGCTGGTCTGTGTCTGGGTCAGCATTGTAGGGCAAAGGGTAAATGACCAGTGGGGTTTGTTAAAATGCAGATTCCCAGGACGCATGCCAAAGTCACTGCATCAGGATCCCTGGATGCATGGCCTGGGATATGCATTTCAAGAAGCTGCCCAGCTGATTCTTAGGTGAGGACCCTATGACAACCTTAGAGTGTACAGAGGGTTAAATTACGCAAATAGAATTCCCTAGCCAGGAAACAGAAAGGCTGAAAATAGGCAGTAAGCAAGCCAGAGTCAGGGCTCCATCAGATTCAGAAACAGGATGCCACAGGTCATCACGCTGGGACTGCACTCATGGGTCAGGCTGCTTTAAGATCCTGGGTCACAGATCTTAAAATAGTCTATAGAGTTCATTACCACATGCTTCTGGTATTAGGACCATGTTTAGTATTGGCAATGATCTTAGATACTTCTTTTAACTCACCAGACTGTCCTGCCAGCTGTGATGGTATGGAGATGTGGGGTGACGGTATATGGGTCCTCATATCAGAGATCCCCAGACCTATGTTGGGATTGCATGGTACACATGACAGATCTCATCACAGAGGCTGCTTGGTGGAGGTCACACTCCCTTTGCTGCTGCTGCTGTTAAAAGTATACATAAAGCAGTTGGGTAGGGAAAGGATTTTTATCGTAACTATTTACAAATAAAGCCTAAGTAATGAGAGCACAAAGTAATCAGACTTCTCTGATGTCAAGCAACAGGAGGTTTGGGGAGATGGGAAGTATCTGGTTTGTCTAGCCGTGACCTTGGGAGCTCTCAGGGTTGGTAGAAGTCACAGCTTAGGCTGCAGCCGTGCGTGTGGCCCACCTGCTCCTTCTCCTGACATCATGTCAGTCTTGACTGCTTTATAGCTGAAAACAAACAAACAAACAAACAAAAACACAAGTCAAACAATAGCAAAAACTCTGGAAAGTGTCATTAGGAAGAACGCAGGGCTGGAATTGGGAGATGTGAGTTCTGTTCCAGGGGTCATCTTTCTGTAGTGTGTCCCTGATCTTTTTTTTTTTTTTTTTTGAGACGGAGTCTTGCTCTGTGCCCCAGGCTGGAGTGCAGTGGCCCGATCTCGGCTCACTGCAAGCTCTGCCCCCCGGGTTCACGCCATTCTTCTGCCTCAGTCTCCTGAGTAGCTGGGACTACAGGCGCCCGCCACCTCGCCCGGCTAGGTTTTTTTTGTATCTTTTAGTAGAGACGGAGTTTCACGGTGTTAGCCAGGATGGTCTCGATCTCCTGACCTCGTGATCCACCCGCCTTGACCTCCCAAAGTGCTGGGATTACAGGCTTGAGCCACTGCGCCTGGCCTGTCCCTGATCATTTAATGATTCTCCTTGGGCCTATTTTCTTATCTGTAAAATAAGTAGCAGAGACTAACTGCAAATGCTACCAGCTAGGACTTCTTAGCGATGGGGTTTTCCTGTTAATTTAAGCTTCTCAAGTATAAGGTCAACTTGGAGAAACTCTTGAACTGTACGTTTTTAAACTGGTGGTTCTTAGATTTTTCAGCTTGAGTTTATCTCATTTAAAAAACACTGCTCATAGTTAACCGTCATAGTGAAATTAAAGGCTGCATTCACCATTTACAGGCTTGCATTCACCATTTACATTCACTTGCTACATTAAATCAGTTGCTAAAGCCTGATTCTGTGAAAGGATTAGCCAATGGATTCCTTCTCTTAATTTTGTCTAGTTTTAGAGACCCCTCAAAGAGAATGACAATGCATAGTTTATTGGGATTGAAACTTTACTGCTGAAATGGTTTACTTCATTAATTGAGAGGAAAGAGATGCAAACAGAGATGTAGTTTACAGCAAAATAACTTTGTGTTTCCATTTGAGTTATACAGTAGTTTAACAAAGCTCTCCTACTTTCTCAGCATAAATATTTATATGTGTATATTTTCTTAAATCTTGATCTTTTTCCATTACGTGAAATAGTCTTCATCCCTGGTATGCAAGTCTGTTAAACAATCTGAAGTCCTCAAGTTTAACCCCCTAACAATTTCCTTTGGGATTAGTTTTCAATCTTCATTTTAGTCAATTGTTCTATTTTTTACGGATAATATTATTTTACTGCCTTCTAAAAAGAAAAGCAAATATATATGGTAAGCAGGGTGTTGAGTTACAATGATAAAGTTTTGTTTGAAACACACCTGATAGTACAAACTCTTCTCTTCTTTATGGTTAGAGAAAATTTTTCCTTTTTTTCCAAGAAAGTGATGCTCCCAACAAAACCATATATGATCTACCCCAGTACTGGGTAAACAGAAAAGAGACAAGAGCTTACTTCCTTTGTGGTCATGTGCCCACAGGGGCTCCGGAAACTCCAAATAAGGAGTCAATTTTGTCATCCACAGCTCCCAACTTCCCCACGGCTTCTGGTAGGGACTCAGCCTCAGAAGGGGAGAAGAGCAGAGGCTGGTTCTGCCTTTGGCTTGTGCATAGTTTTCCACAGTAAGTGCCCGTGGGGGCGAGGGCAGGTCCCCCTACTCTTATTCTTTACAACAACCTTCCTCTAACTCTAGGGTGTCTCAGGATGACCTTAGTTATCCATAAAGCTAGTTATAGCACTGATATTAAGCTCCCAGTGACAGCATTTCTGACTTAGCAGATCTCCTCTGGGGATGAGAAAGCTGTATTTTAACCTGTATGTCAACAAGATATAGGATGTGTGTGTGTGTGTGTGTGTGTGTGTGTGTGTGTGTGTGTGTGTGATGTGTATGTTAAGTCTAACGGACAGATAAATAGGAAGCTAATATTTGAAATTTCCTAGCCAGAAATGCCTATTCCAGGAGTAGTCTGAAAGTCCACAGAAACTCCTCTCTGAAGCCTATACATGATGTGCTCAGGGTGGGAGAAGGTTAATACATGCAGCTTCAACTATATCTCCAATCAACACCGGAGGATTTGTTAGTTAGCATAATGAACATTAGAAATAATTTTTTAAGCTGGGCACGCTGGCTCATGTCTGTAAGCCCAGCACTTTGGGAGGCCGAGGTGGGTGGATCACTTGAGGTCAGGAATTTGAGACCAGCCTGGCCAACATGGCGAAACTCCATCTCTACTAAACATATAAAAATTAGCCAGATATGGTCGCACATGCCTGTAATCCCAGCTACTCGGGAGTCTGAGGCAGGAGAATAGCTGGAACCCAGGAGGTGGAGGTTGCAGTGAGCAGAGATCATGCCATTGCACTCCAGCCTGGGCAACAGAGCAAGACTCCGTCTCAATTAAAAAAAAAAGAAAAAAAGAAAGAAAGAATTTTTATTGTTGATATGAGTGGTGTTCAAGATATGTAGGTAGGTTAGAAATATTACACAGGCAGCTCACCCTTGCATGAACAGGGTAAACTAATCATCCTACCCTAGGTTTAGGCAAATCCTAACACCTGTGAATGCAGATGTAGGTCTTTGAGATGAATTACCCATAGGACTGAGGAAAAGGTGAGCCTGGGGTACTGATTAATCTGTGCTAGTGGTTAACACATCCAAGGCAGCTCAGCAGCTTTATCATCCAGACCAAAGAATCTACTAAAGGCTCTACTTTTGGTCATCTTTGTGTTCACAATTTGCTATAGAATAATCATATCACATATAAAGGAGGAGAGCTGTGTTGTCCCCATTGAGGGGAGAGTAAAGATGGAAGGAAAACCCCACTGAACAAGTCAGTGAGGGAGCTGGTGAGGAGGGCTGATGGTTGAGTGTATATGATGGAGTCGAGGTCTACTGAAGAGAAAGAGGTAGGAAATAAAGACTTTCTGAAAAAAGAGGTCAGAATGCAGAGAAATAGAAATAAAAAAAATTTAGAGTTAATTGAAAAGAACTTAAAACCTTTAATTATTTCTTGCACACACACACACACACACATACACCATCCCCCCCAACACACACACAAAGATCAACTTGGGGCAGTTATCCTAAGAAGAATAAGTATGTCTGGTTGGGGTATTTTAAATACTAACTGCCTGCTCATGTGTATATTAAATCTAATGTAAATACTTTCATCTTACTAGAATGCAGGTTAAAATACATCAGTTTCTGGGCAATGATTTTTTAATTATGACCCCAAAAGCAAAGGCAATGAAAGCAAAAATAGACAAATGAGATTGCATCAAAGTAAAAAGCTTATGCACAGCAAAGGAAACAGTCAACAGAGTAAAGAGACAACCTATGGAATGGGAGAAAATATTTACAATACTTTGCAAATTAGCTGTTAAGGGAATAATATCCACAATATATGAGAAACTCAATAGCAAGAAAAGAACCTGATTAAAAAAGGGCAAATGACCTGAGTAGACATTTCTCAAAAGAAGACATAAAAATAGCCAACTGGTATATGAAAAAATGCTCAACATCACTAATCATCAGAGAAATGCAAATCAAAACCACAATGAGGTATCATCTCATGCCTGTTAGAATGGCTATCATTTAAAAGACCAAAAATAAGTGTTAGCAAGGATGTGAAGAAAGGGAATTCTTGCACATTGTTGGTAGTAATGTAAATTAGTAAAGCCATCATGAAAAAAGTATGGGGGTTCCGCCAAAGATTAATAATAGAACTACCTTATCATCCAGCATTCCCACTACTGGATATATAACCAAAGGAAATGGAATTTGTATTTTGAAGAGATAGCTATGCTCCCATGTTTATTGCAACATCATACACAATAGCCAAGATATGGAGTCAACTTAAGTGTCTAAGTGTTTTATATATACTCAATACACTTAATATATATATTAAACCTAAGTGTTTTATATACAACCTAAGGTTGTATATAAAAAAAGAAATATGCAATGGAATATTATACAGCCCTAACAAAGGAGATCCTGTCATTTGTAACACAATGTGGACAATGTGGATGACTCTGGCAGACGTTATACTAAATGAAATAAGACAGACACAGAAAAATACTGCATGATCTCACGTTATGTGGGATCTAAAAAAGTCAAACTCAGAGAAGCAGAGAGAAGAATGGTGGTTGCCAGAGGGTAGGGAGATGGGAGAAATTGGAAGACATTGGTTAAAGGATACAAAGTTTCAGTTATGCAGATATAAAGGTTTTCTAAAGCATCAGTTCCTGATGCCCCAGCTGAATATCTCATAAGAGGGACTACAAAAGCGATTTTTGATAGGATGGAAGAGCCCATGGGCTTGTATCAGGATATCCGTGTCTGTGTCCGTATGTGTAATTTAACACACAGTATATGCTTGGTGGATTCTCCCAAGTTTTTTCACCCTGTTTTGCTCTCTGTAGACACTGTCACTGCCACAGGAATTTTTCTTAGTTCTGTGGCTTTAAATCCCACCTAATTTATATTCCTAGTCCTCATCTTTCCCAAAGCACTGAAATGAATATGCCACCTCCCAACAGATATGTCAGACCCGACAGGGTTCCAGACCAAGTGCTGTTCTCCAGCAAACCTGCTCCATCTCGTTGTTCTTGAGCTTGGTCAACGGCAGTATCATTTTCCCAAGTTATAAGGTTGGAATCATCTTTGACTCCTCTCTTCCTCTCACAATCCTCATCTAATTTATCAACAAGTTTTATCAGCTAAATGTTATTCTGAACTTGACAGTTTCTCATTACTTTCTCCTCTGTCACTGTAACCCAAGACAAAACACCATCATCCCTCACCATGCTGGATTACCACAATAGCCACAATCCTTACTCTTCTCTCCCCTATGGTATACTCTAAACACAGCAGCTAGAAGGGGAATAATACATATGGTTGTGTTAGTCTCTTGCTTAAACACCCCCAACAGCTTTCCCTCACACCTAAAAGAACATCCAAAGTCTTCATCATGGCCTGTGTTAACATTTTACATAACCATAGTACATTAGCCAAAATCTAAGAAATTGATACAGGTACAATATAGTTAACTAAACTACAGATTTCATTTAGATATTACTAGTTTTTCTACTAATGCCATTTTTCTGTTCCAGATTCAATCCAGGATAGTACATTGCATTTAGTTATCATATCTCCTTAGTCTCCTTCAGTCTGTGTTAATTTCTTCGTCTTTTAAAAAAATTACTATGTTCTTGGCAGTTTTGAACAGTACTGGCCAGGTATTTTGTAGACTGTACCATGCTCTTTTTGTTTGTTTGCCACAGAAGCAAATGTGATGGGAAGACAAAAACAAAAACAAAAACAAGCAAACAAAAAAAGGAACCTAGATGTTATAGTTCTCAAAATTCCATTTCAGAAAACCCATTGAAGATCTTGCTAGAGTTTAGCTTTCTGGGGTTCCTATGTGAATAAGTTCCTGATCCCAGAATCAGGAGATGGCAGGACTAAAGAGAACAGGAGAGCGAGGACTAAAAGCTCAGAAGCCTTTTTCCAAAAGCCCCCAGCATATTTTTCTATCAATTTTTATGGGTCATAATTCTGTATCACGGCCACAGAAATGGAACAGCCATGATTAGCTTAGCCTAATGAAGATCCACTCTAGTGGGGGTGGGATTAGGTGTTCTCTGAGTGATGGCTTCTAGAAGGAGGATAAACCAGCAAAGGAGTGAGTAGAGAATTGTTCGGGATGGGGATGGGAAAGGGAATGGGTGTGGTAGACAACAAACAGTGGCTACTACAGAGTCTATATATTTTGTGTATAGGCAAAGTATAAATGGAGCATGGCCTCCTAGGCGTAGCACAAATCAGAAGTATGATAGTTATCAAAAGAAGCCAGGCATGGATTAAAAAAAATTGTGATAGAGCTGGCATGGTGCTGTACACCTGTAATCCCAGCTACTTGGGAGGCTGAGGTGAGAGGATTGATTGAGCCCAGGAGTTTGAGTCCAGCCTGGGAAACATAGCAAGACCCCACATCTATTTTTTTTTTTAAGTTGTGATATATCTGTACAGGGAGCACTACTCAGCAATAAAAATGTATGAACTGCTGATACGTGCGACATCATGAGTGAATTTAAAAAGACATCATGTCAAGTAAAAGAAGCCTGACACAAAAGACCGCATACTGCAGGATTCAATTTCCATGACAGTCTAGAAAAAGCAAAACCATAGTGACAGAAAACAGATCAGTAGTCACCAGGGGCCAGGGAGGAGGGAGGTGACTGGATCCAAAGGGGAATGAGGGAACTTTTTGGAGGAGCATTAAAATGTTCTACAGATTAAAGAGAAAACTACCTCTGGGTCTTGGGAGATGGCGCAAGAAGGGACAAAGGACATTGCAGGAAACCTTCATGATCTACACAGGGAATAGTTCTGTTGTCTTGAGAGACAGGGTAACCTGCCCAGGCTTTTGTTTGGGGAAATGGCAGAAATTTCTTCCTATTATTTATTTATTATTCATTCATTCATTCATTCATTCATTTATTTTTTGAGACAGTGCCTTGCTGTGTTGCCCAGGCTGGAGTGCAGTGGTGCAATCATGGCTTACTGCAGCCTCGGCCTCCTGGGCTCAAGTGATTCTCCCACCTCAACCTCCCCAGTAGCTGGGACAACAGGCTTATGCCACTATGCCCATCTAATTTTTAAAATTTTTGTAGAGATGGGGCCTTGCCATGTTGCCCAGGCTGGTAGTTTTGTAATTAAATTTTTTTTCTATGTTTAAGGTGTACAACATGATGTTGTAATATACATACATAAAGTATCATTACTACAGTCAAGCAAATTCACATTTCCAGCACCTACCTAGTTACCTTTTTGGTGTGCTTGGTTAAAGTGCCTAAAATCTGCTCTCTTAGCAAATTTCCAGTGCACAAGACAATAATAGCCCTCATGCTGTACATTAGATTCCTAGACGTACTCATCCTACATAACTGCTATTTTGTCCCTTTTGACCCACATCTTCCCATTTCAATGCCCCCCACCTGCCCTTGGTAACCACTGTTATACTCTCTGTTTCTATGTATTTGACTTTTTAAAGATTCCACATATAAGTGAGATCATGCAACATTTTCCTTTCTATGTCTAGCTTATTTTACTTAGAATAATGTCCTTCAGTTTCATTCATACAGTAGCAAATGACAGAAACTCCTTTTCTAAGGCTGAAAAACATTCCATGTATATGGAATATATATGTCTATATATCTAAATCTATATAATAACAGTTTCTTTATCCATTCATCCACTGATGGACACTTAAACATTTCCATAACCAGAATATTGTTAACAATGCTTCAATAAACATGGCACTGCAGATACCTCTTCAGCATCATGGATTTTATTTGTTTTCAGTAGATACCAAGTAGTGGGATTGCTGGGTCATATGGCAGTTCTATTTTTAATTTTTAAGTGAATCTTCACACGTTTTCCATAATGGTTCTACTAGTTTACATTCTTACCAACAGTATACCCTTTATTCCACATCCTTGCCAACACTTGTCTTTTTTTATGATAGCTGTTCTAATAGGCAGGAGGTGATGCTCATTGTGGTTTCGGTTTGCATTTCTTTGATGATTTAATGATGTTGAATATTCTTTTCATATACTGGTTGGCCATTTTTATGTCTTTTTAAAAAAATGTCTATTCAAGTTCTTTGCTCATTTTCTAATCAGATTGTTTTCTTGCTATTGAATTGTTTGAGTTCCTAATACATTTTGAATATTAACCCCTTATTAGACATGAGGTTTGCAGATATTTCCTCCCATTCCATAGGTTGCCTGTTCACCTTGCTGATTGTTTCCTTTGCTTTACAGAAGGCTTTTAGTTTGATATAGTCCCACTTGTTTATTTTTGCCTTTGTTGCCTGAGCCTTTGGTATAATATCCAACAAGCTTATTGCTTAGGCCAATGTCAAGGAACTTTCCCTCTATGCTTTCTTCTATGAGTTTTACAGTTTCTGGTCTATGTTTAGGTCTTTAATCCATTTTGAGTTGACTTTCGTCTATGGTGTAAGATAAGGGTCCAATTTCGTTCTTTTCCATGTGGATGTCCAGTTTTCCCAGTACCATTTATTTAAGAGATTCTCCTTTTTCCCAGTGCATTTTCTTGGGGCCTTTGTCAAAAATTAGATGACTTTATATTATATTATATTATTAGGTTTATTTCCGGGCTTCCTTTTCGTTCCATTGGTCTTTGTGTCTGTTTTTATGACAGTACCATACTGTCTTGATTACTATAGCTTACAAAAAATCACATAAAAATCAATTGCATTTCAATATACTAATGATGATCTATCAAAAAATAAATTAATGAAACAATCCCACTTATGATAGCATCAAAAAGAATAAAATGCTTACAAATAAACTTAACCAAGGAGGTAAAAGATCTGTACATAGAAAACTATAAAGCATTGATAAAAATAAATTGAAGAAGACACAAATAAATGGAACGATATCTCATGTTCATGAATTAGAAACATTAATATTGTCAAAATGTATATGCTACCCAAAGTGATATACAGATTCAGCACAATCACTATCAAAATTCCAATGGTATTTTTCACAGAAATAGAAAAACACAACTTAAAAACTCATATGGAAGCACAAAGATTCTACATAGTCAAAGCAATCTTGAGGGAAAAAAGCAAAGTTGGAGGCATACTGATTTCAAATTATCTTACAAATTTCATTTCTATGTTCTTTAGAATATCAGTGAAGGCTGGGCGCTGTGGCCCATGCCTATAATCCCAGCACTTTGGGAGGCTGAGGTGGGTGGATCACCTGAGGTCAGGGGTTCGAGACCAGTCTGGCCAACATGGCGAAACCCTGACTCTACTAAAAATACAAAAATTAGCCAGACGTGGTGGTGCATGCCTGTAGTCCCAGCTACTTGGCAGGCTGAGGCAGGAGAATCACTTGAACCCAGGAGGCAGAGGTGGCAGTGAGCCGAGATCGCGCCATTGCACTCCAGGCTGAGTGACAGAGTGAGACTCTGTCTCAAAAATGAAAAAGAAGAAAAATGAAAAAGAATATCAATGAAGAGCTGGAAAATATAGGACTTGTAAGAGGGCTGACAATACCATGTGAGTTGAACTCTGGTTCTCAAATACCAGCAAAAGGACTTAAATTAATTAGAATATAGTTCTCCTTAAGAAAAAGGCTTTCTCTTGTTTTCCAGGGTATTATGCATTTAATTTTAGTGTCCTTAGCTTTTTGGGTTACCTGTGGTCATATACGACTAGGACTTTTTATAGGGTTTCAATGGACACATATTGACTCTATAAGGGATCCTTCTTATTGAAGTATATCCCCTGCCTATTTACCATGGTCCTAACCAAATATGCCTGTCACTGATTATCAACTGTAGAAATCCCAGCATCTAGCAGGAAGGGGACAGAAGTCGGATATTTTTGGTTAAGGAGACCTGTCCACTTTTCAAGTCATATTACGTGCGTACCTGCCTATTCTGTGATAATTCTGACTACAAGCTTCGGGAAGGCAGTGCATGAGAGTGTCTAGGAGATGCCTAGGTAAAGAAGCTCAGTCCAAACAATTGGCGTGAACAGCAGCCCATGGTTATTTTGGGCCTGGTGTAGGTTTTTAAAAACTTGTTATTGTTGATGTAGATTTTATCCCGTGTGTATTGGCTGTACATATACACATCCCTGCACTCTGATTATTAAGCATGGGACTCTGTAAATATGCATTGCACTCTGATATAACATTATATCCAAGTCTGAAAGCATAACTATTCTAGCACTGTGATATAAACACATTCATTCTCAGACACATGGTTTTCAAAACTGTAGATCAAGTGCTAATACTGAAAAGAGAAAAAATCCACTTCACATTGCAAAGAGAAAAAAAATCCACTTTACACTGTAATCAATTTGCTTGCCATACACTCTTCTTGAGATGGGGATTATGCAATTAGTGGTAACAGAAATGCTGGGCATTCTATGAAGGAAGGACACCACACGCTGTGACTCACAAATTCTTGTTCAAAAGTAGATGCCCCAGTTCCATCACTAGAAATTGTGACTTATCAGGTCTGAGATGAAGTTCAAGAATCTTTTTGTTTTTAACCTCAGAAATGATTACCATCTATTTAAGAAACAGATCCAATTTGTTTATTTTTAATATTTTAGAGACAGGGTATCACTGTGTTTCCTAGGCTGGATTCAAACTCCTGTACTCATGCGATCCTCCTGCCTCAGCTTTCTGAGTTAGCTGGGATTGTAGGTGTGTGCCACTGCACCTGGTTGTTCAATAATCTTTATTGCTAAGGTTTAACAAGTAGCCCAGGTGTTACTAATTCTGTGCCCTTTGAGCCTTGCTCTGAAAGAACCAATTTCTAACATGTCTAATCAGACATTTATTTTCTTTCAGGATTTAACATGAAGCAAAAGTGACCCGGAATCTTTTCTCCTTTTATTGCCAAAACGCAAAGAAAAAAGTCCTTAGCTCTCAGAAGAATACACTTAAGAGTGAAAATAAGAAAATGTGGGAGTTTGAGGAAAAGTATCATCAGCTGTCAAATGTCATGAATATGCAGTCTTGGTCAATGGGCCACACGACCCAAAAACTCATTATCCTCCCCAAAGCCACCACTATCAATACATGCACCAAATGCATTGACACAATAGTTTTCTACCTTGGCCTGTCAATGAAGTTATTGAAACTAAATTGACAACTTGTTTCTATTCTTCTGTTCAATTTATCACCCGTTTTGAGAGCTATACCACGATCAATTCTATTACACACTTTCCTGCAACTCCTCACTTGATAATGAAGTAATCAAAATAATCAGGGTTTTACCTATAAATATTATTTCACTTGATACTTTAGATGAATTTCAGGATCCTTGCATGCAGTGTGTCCTTAATAAGTAATTGCTGAATGGATGAACAAAATTTTGGGCTGAATCACATTATTGTATATATTCACAAAGTAATAGATCAATTCATATTTTTAGTACAGCCAGTCATGAGTTGATATCTTAAAATAAACCCATGGTGATCATTTTAGAAAAGGGAAGACACTTTTTTAAATTTCGTAAAAACAATTATACTTTAATGTATGCTTTTAACCTTTCATTTTGAAATGTTATAAGTAATTACAAAGGCTACAAAAATGATTCAAAGAGCTCCCTTACCATCTTCTGAGGGTAAGTTGCAGATGTGATACCCCTTTACCACTTCATATTTCAGTTTGTCCTTCCTAAAAACAAGAACACTCTACTACATGCCTTGAGTACAATATCAGGAAAATAACAATGATCCCATTTAATCCATCGAATCCACAGAATCCACTGATTGTGCCACAAAAGTCATTTATAGGTTTTGGATCCCATTCAAGATCACGTGCTGCATTTAGTTGTCTCATCTCTTTAGCATCCTTCAATCTGGAACAATCTTTACTATCATAGTCTTGACATTTTTAAAGAATACGGGCCAGTTACTTGATTTTTCTTTCAATTTGCATTTATCTGATGTTTTATCCTTATTTATGCATAAGAAGTGACACTGCATTCTCAGCATATCATATCAGGATGCAGCACAAGGCTGATTTGTCCCATCATTGGTTTTCATTTATGTAAAATTTTACCAGCTGATTAAGATGATATCTCCCAAGTATTACAGCTGCATGTTAAGTAATAAGTATGCTGTACTTAATTAATGATGTATTAATGAACATTTTTAGAGATATACTTTGAGACTATGTAAATATCCTGTTCCTCATCAAAATTTACCCACCAATTTTAGTATCTATTGATGATTCTGGCCTGAATCAATTATTAAGATGGTGGTTGCCAAATGGTGGTTTTCTAATTCTGTCTTTTCTTCTTCATTTATTAGTTGCATTCTGCTATAGAGTTCCCTTCAGTGTTTCTACCAGCACGGACTCATGGACTCTTATTTTACTCAAAGGGTTAAATTTGTTATTAACTATTTTACTCCTTAAATTATCCAAGATTTGGCTAACAGGAATCCCTTCAAGCTGACTTCTGTATTCTTTTGACCTGTCTCCATAATTCTTTAAGTACTTTCTCATTTCCTTGCACAACAGATTATTCTAGTTTCATCCACTATACCAAGGAACCATGGTTCCTTTTAGTGGAGGATGGTATTAAGAAACCAAGGTCTGAGTGTTAGGTGTGTTCATTGCTACCAGGGTGCCGTTACTTTTAGGCCTTCTAAGTCGACAAACCTAGGAAATATATCACCATATACAGACACATATACACTTATGTTTTGATCTCTTTCCTTTCTATATTGGTAATTCCCTTCTCCAGCAGTGAGATGACCAGCTCCAATTTTCTTAATGTATCTACTTGTTGGCTCAATTCCCTAGCACGTAAACCAATCTCTTGGCCATGTCAGCAAAAAAGTGTGTCCTGTCTCTATTAATACACATATATAAAATACCCCCACATATATACACATATATATGAAATCAGATATTTTATGTATAATAAACCACACTACATAGATATATCAGGAATCCCATATAATACACAAAATGTATCAATATGAAAATACATATTTAATTCCTATAAATATCTGATTTCACATTTTTTTTAAAGAGAAGTACACAGTAAGACTTTCTTCTGATGAGCGTGGAGCCTGCTGTTCATACTTCCACAGAATTATTCCTTTACACTCTACTCAGCCCTCAAGGAACTGCTAGCCTCAGAAATGCAGAGCTCCGGCTGGGTATGGTGGCTCAAGTCTGTAATCCCAGCACTTTGGGTGGCCAAGGTGGGTGGATCACCTGAGGTCAGGAAGTCGAGACCAGCTTGGCCAACACGATGAAACCCCATCTCTATTAAAAACACGCAAAAAATTAGCTGGCAGGCACCTGTAATCCCAGCTACTTGGGAGGCTGAGGCAGGAGAATCGCTTGAACCTGGGAGGCGGAGGTTGCAGTGAGCCGAGATTGCACCACCACACTCCAGCCTGGGCAACAAGAGCAAAACTACGTCTCAAAAAAAAAAAAAAAAAAAAGGCAGCACTCTTCAAAGCCGAAGTTCACCTAGTCACTACCTTTCGCTCCATGCACGGCCTATTCTTTAACTGTGACAAACTGCCACAGCCAGGTCCACAACTGGCTTGAGCCAAGTATTGAGCCTGAGGAAGGAAATAGTTTATATTTCAGCTTTAATAACTAACTGGGACATCTGTTACAATTCTATTTTCCTCACTAGGCTGGGTATGGCATCTCTTGGTTGTAGGTTCCCCCCACACCGTTTCTGTGGCTCTTCTCGTGGACTAAGCCTACCATAACACACATGTCTGCTTGTGTATTATCCCATTCGACACTAAGGCTTCAGGGCACAGGCTGCTTCCTTTATTATCCATTTCTAATGTTAGAAGAGGGTCTAACACAGAGCAGGTGCTATTTGTCTATTGAAGGAAAGAATGAATACATCCATTAATCAATGTAGAATGGTGGGAAAAGATACAATTTGGGAAGAAGACTTTACTCTTTAACTTCTGGACCCATGTGAATGAGGAGTCCAGGTCATCCGTCCTTAAAGGCATTTAGGTATTTTATTTCAAGTATTTTTCCCCTTTTCTGGTGACATACTACAATTCAGGACAAAATCTCAAATTTATTCTTGATATTGATAGCATCGATATTGCACATAAATCCCATGGTTACCGTCCAGCACTAATGGTCGTGTCCTCTTTCCACCTGCAACTTCCTGAATCTAACTACACATCGCATTTCAAAACTCCCACGTTAAAGAAAGGCATCAGTTCAAGTTATTTTCTCATTTTCTGTCTTCAACTTTTTTCTTCTTCCCCCAAGAATATTTGAGAGTTAATTTTCTCGAAAGTTCTTTTGTAGTGTTCCAGATAGGAATCATCCTATAATACTCCAAATGCAGCTTGTGGTGTGCATGTTGAATAAATAAAAATGACGAGATTAGGAACAATATCGCTGACGATCGCGGTGTCCCGTTTTAATTTAGAGGGCGCCAGCAACACGTCAGTGACGGAGATTCAGAAGCTGCCTCACCCCGGACCGGGAATCCCTAAGAGAACCTTGACGCCGCTGAAGTTTACGGACGGGGCCAGTTTGGAATTGATCAAAGGAGTCTCCGCCCAGTCGAGCCAGTCTCTCGGTTTTGTCCACGGCTTCTCGAGGATGAGGAATTTCTAGGTTTTCTCCTCCTCCGGCAAATCACGGTCTGCGCCTTCCTCGGCTCTGGGAACAGGTGAGCCGGGCGGCGGCGCCCTCGGGACCCGCTCAGGTGCCGGTCCCCGCCCGCCGGCCCCTCCCTGCAGCACGCGGTCCGGGTCCAGGTGCCGGCGCCCAGGTGCGCGGAGCACGGGGCTGCAGCTCCGCTCGGCATCCGACAGCGGGCGCCGCTGCAGCAGCTCGCGGGCGGCGGAGCTGAACGGCTTCGCGAGTTGGGGCAGCTCCTTGCGCTCGGCCCTGCTAGGCGGCGAGAGCTCCGCCCGGGCGCCGCGTTCCTACAGTCGCGGGAGCCGCCGGGCGCCGAGGGGACGGACCGACCTCCGCGCACCCTTGCCGGCCCGGGCGGGCAGAGGCGGGCGAGCGGCGAACGCCCGGGAGCGCGGAGAGCCAGGCCAGCCCGGTGCGCGCCGGAGACACCCTGTGCGCCCTGCGACCTGGCACCATGCGACCCGCCGCGCGTCCTCGCGGGCCCGGGGCTTCGCTTTCCTCTCGCTGAGACCCTGCGCTCGCCACCACGGAAACTCGGAAAGAGGAGGAGAGGCTGTGGGGAGCGGCGCGGAGACGGACTAGACTTCCCCTCCGCCCCCAAGAGGCTGCCCGTCCCCGGTTCCCTGGGCTTCTCCAGCTTTATCATGAACCTGGCGCAAGGTTGGCTTTAGGAGAAATTCAGGAGCCCGAGGGAGAGTCACGGCAATTCTTTGGTTGCTAAGGTAATTGTAGTTGTGACAAAAAATGGGCAAGAAACAAATGGGGGAAAACATGATTTAAAACAGTATCCTCCCTCCCCACCCCGTTAATATGTGTTGATTTCATCTCCTGGGTGTGGGTGCTTGTCCATTTCAGATGCGTGACAGGTGCCCGTGTGTGTGTGTCTGCAGTTTGGGACTGTGGAAGCACGAGCTTACATAAGTGGTTAGGCAAGCTGGCGTGTGGACTTGTGTGGGATGGGTGCAGGTCTGCATATAAATCATGTTCCTGGGTTTCTGGGTGTGAAGCGCACACCGACGGGGACGAGAGCGCAGAGGATGGCGCTTTTAGGTACTTCCAGTCTTCCGATGTTGTGATCGCAGGTAGGGCAGCTTTGCCTGTAAATCAGGCATTCATTAACTTTTTCTCTGAACAAGCTCGCCCATTTGTGGTTTGGAAGAAAAGAAAGCGAGTCTCCGCGGTGAGGTGTGGAGGGCAGGGGCGGGTGGGGAGGTTTGTTGTTTGGGAACTGCGCTAGCAAAGGACGCCGTGGCCATTCGCTTGGAGAGGATGACAACTGAACTGGTTGCGTGAGGAGTGAAGAGACCGTGTTTACAGTCACCGGCAGGCTGCGTAAAAAAGTGGCCCAGTGAGACAGGGAAAGTGACCCAGAAAATTTAATTTTGTTCAGAATGAAAGCTGCTGTATTTCTTTCTTTCTTTTTTTCTTAATTTGACGGAGTAGGAACGTTATTTTCCTTCTCTCTCGTTGAGACCCGTGGCGTTTCTATGTTACAAACTGAAGATATTTGGGGTCTCGTCGGCTTGGAATTATCAGTGCTTGGGAGGTGAGTTCTGATCAATACCTTTAACCAAAGAAAAACTGCAAAAATAATCGAGATTAGGTAAAACCTACCACTGGACCCTTTTCTCTCCAGAGAAAGTGAGAGATGGAAGAACTGGGCTTGTAAGTATCAAAATGGAGTTAGAGAATGAGCTACAAGTTTGTGTGTGTATGATCTGTCAAAAAGTGTAAGCTGAAAGGGAACTGTTAGGTTTACTGTGTTGACAACACGGCTCTTATATATCAATTTTCATAGGCAAATAGGTAATTACATGGAGTGGGAACTGGGACGTTGGTGGTAAACTTTCTGTAAGATGAATATTCTTTATTCTTAGTTTATTACTTTTTCAATGGGTGGGACTACTCTGTGAAGGAAAGTAGAGGGCTGAGGGACATTTGGTGAGACTCTTGAGAGAGAAAAATCTTTGTAAGCCAAATCTTGCATGCTAAATAGGGAAAGCCAAGATGATAAATTCTGAGTTCTTTGATACTGTACCACTGTTAAGCTAAATTGTCCTGTAAATATGATCTCAGGCACCATAAACTATGTATATGTAGAGAGGGTCTATTCCCAATAACTCAGCCTTTCCTGAGTCTGTGAGTTCTAGAAAAGTCAGCTGTTGGGAGGTATTGTGATGAAGGAGAGAGGCCACCGGTGTTTCCTTTTATATATTTATTCTGGCGGATCTTAACTTTACTTATGATTTCCTTTAAGGAATTTCAGTTAACATTCACTGAATTTATATTGCTGAGAGTTTCAGTAAAACAAGACTAGATTTTCTTTGAAGCAATAAATTCGTCTTATCAAGTGAAGCATTACGACAATGCTTTTGTAGCAGAAATGTTTATTTAAATGAGTCCATTTTAATTATTTATTTAGTTTGGATTTGCAGAATAAGATCTCCAACATAGATGTTTTTTAAGTGAATAGACCTTTGCTTGAGAAAGAAAAATAAATTTAAGGTTATTGTGGACAATGAAATTTGCCAGTAATTTTGGATGTCTCATTGTCTACAGGGACATAATTTTATGTGAAAGTAGAATCATTCCATTTCTTATGTCTCTCATCTTCTCCCATGCATTTTATCCCCTGAACTCCTAAGACTTTGCCAGGAATTGCTGAACATTCTGTTTTGTGCCGGGGTTAAATATCAGGGGGATGGGAATAAGGAGCTGTGTGTCACATAAACGTTTTTCAAAAGGATGCTTCCAGAGATCTCAATACTGGGATTAATTTTTCCTTTAGCTTCGCAGTTAGCTTAATTCATAGTGTTCTGAACCTAGGAATGCATTTAACCTCTTCATTTTCAGTACCAGCTGGAAGGAATATATTTACCAAATTTCATCTTCATTGTAACATATGGCATGATATAAATAATTACTATACACACACTATCCTGCTGTATGGAAAGAAATAGAATTACAAAATAAACTTTCGTGTTGAGTGATATGGATATAATATTTCAAAAAACAATTTTAACTTTTCCCCTGATTCCAAAAGTAATATTTAGCTATTGAAAACAATTCAGGAAAATACAAAGAAAAAAATAAAGGTTATCCATAATCTGCTATGGAGGGGGAGCCACTATTAACATATCTTTAACTGTATATTCTTCCAAATATTATTCTAGTCATTTATTTCTACCCAGCACCCCTCCCCCACACATTTTTATAAAATGTAACTTGTAAATATAACTTGGAAATGTATTAAAGGCTTGGGACTGCTTGTTTACAGAATGATTTTGATCAGATATTAGTTTTTCCTGGTGGTCCTAATTTTCAAAGAGAGGAGGTTCTTTCTTTGCCTGCTCTTTGAAAACCAGTGTTTGCACTTTGGGCTGGTAATGCTTGGGGCTTCCTATCAGATTTAGGGATTAAAACATCAGAAAAGAAGTAGAAAGGTCATTGGCCATTGTGGACGGGAGACCTGAGTTCTGGTTGCAGTTGCTCCACCAACTTCTCCTGTGACCTCTGGGCCTGTTTCCCTAAAGGGCAAAAGGTACTTTTAGATTTAACTCAATAAGCTAATGATATATTTGTTGCTTTGACATGAGAATGTTACTTGAACAGGGCTTGTTCAAACACAGAAACACCTGAGAGTCATCCCCAGAGTCTCTGATTCTGTCTGGAGTGGGACTCGAGAGTGTGCATATCTGACAAGTCCCTGGATGATGCTGACTCGGTTGGTGACAGTGAAAACTAGAGGGTAAGTGTATTAGGGCTCTCTTAGAGGGACAGAACTAATAGTATATATATATATGTGTGTGTGTACATATGTATGATATATGTACATATATACATATATGCTACATATGAGATATATACATATATATGCTATATATATGTATATATGTCATATATATCTCTAAAGGGGAGTTTATTAAGTATTAACTTACATGGTCACAAGGTCCCACAATAGGCTGTCTGTAAACTGAGGAGCAAGGAGAGCCAGTCCAAGTCCCAAAACTGAAGAAATTGGAGTCGGATGTTTGAGGGCAGGAAGCATTCAGCATGGGAGAAAGATGTAGGCTGGGAGGCTAGGCTCAGCTCTCCTTTTTGTGTTTTTCTGCCTGCTTTATATTCGCCAGAAGCTGATTAGATTGCGCCCACCAGATAAAAGGTGGATTTGCCTTCTGCAGCCCACTGACTCAAATGTTTAATCTCTTTTGGGCAACACCCACACAGACACACCCAGGATCAATACTCTGTATCCCTCAATGCAATCAAGGTAACAGTATTAACCATCAAAAGGCTACCCCTTGTCAACTTGAACCCATATACATCTCCTGAGATCATACATAATCTTCAAATAAAGACAATAATGAGGTCATAATTGTGCATAACAAAATACAACTATCCTTCGTGCAACCAGAAATGCACCAATCCCCAACACAAATACTATTACATAAAGTTAACAATACTTAAGGCTGATATGAAGTCAATAAATCTTATGTCACATGATAAAGGAAAAGGAAATAAAAAGATATTTTCTTAGCACAAGTGTATACGTACACAAACATGTCTTTAACAAACGAAGGAGGAAATACTCATGACAATTACAGGCTCTGTTTCTGCAGCTGGTCACATGGTCGTAGCTGTTATTGATGACTACCTTCTACCCATTCAGTATTCCTTTTGCCTACAGCAAGCACCTCAGCAGATCATGATTTTTTTTTCCCTAGTAGAGTGACCCAAACCTTCATTCCTGAAGGGTCTGGACCATTTGTTGTCCTGCCTGGATTGGGCTGTTGTAGTTTCCCGTTGACCTTAATCATAGGGCAGGGTAATGCTAAGAGATGCCCTAATGGGTCTCCTGTGTTCCATATGTAGTCTTCCTTGCCTCTGCTGTGGAGTAGTAGACTGATTCCATCTTGATAGTTTGGGTCAATCACCCTAGCTAACACTGTAACTCCCTTCTTAGCCTGTTGACTTAAAGGTAGGAGGATCCCAAACTGTCCAGGTGGCAATCTTAACTTCCAGTTTAATGAAATCATTGTTGTGTTTCCTGGTGACAGCGTTCCTCTCTCTGGAACTAAGACCTCTAGGCCAGCAGAATGTAATGTTGAGGGAACAGGAAGCAAAAATTTTGCTAATTCAGTAGGGGTGATGGTGAGTGGTGCCATTTCCACTTCCGCCCCTTGATTCTTGGACCTGTGAATCCTGGCTATAGAAGAAACAGTACCATATATTGGATGCTGATTCAGAGCATACACGGCCCTCTGGAGAAATTTGCCCCAGTCCTGCAAAGTATTGTCACCTAGTTGGCATTGTAATTGTGACTTCAAAAGGCCATTCCATCTTTCTGTCAATCCAACTGCTTCAGGAGGATGGGGAACATGGTAAGACCAGTAAATTCCATGAGCATGAGCCCACTGCCTCACTTCTTTAGCCATGAAGTGAGTGCCTTGTTCAGAGGCAATGCTGCATGGAATACCATGATAGTGGATAAGGCATTCCGTGAGTCCACAGATGGTAGTCTTGGCAGAAGCATTGCATGCAGGATAGGCAAACCTATATCCAGAGTAAATGTCTGTTCCAGTGAGGACGAACCTCTGCCCTTTCCATGATGGAAGAGGTCCAATATAATCAACCTGCCACCAGGTAGCTGGCTGATCACCCTGAGGAATAGTGCCATATTGGGGGTTCAGTGCTGGTCTCTGCTGCTGGCAATTTGGGCACTCAGCAGTGATAGCCAGGTCAGTCTTGGTGAGTGGAAGTCCATGTTGCTGAACTCATGCATAACCTCCATCCCTGCCACCATGGCCACTTTGTTCATGGGCCCATTGGGTGATGACAGGGGTGGCTGGGGAAAGAGGCTAAGTGAGTCCACAGAACAGGTCATCCTATTCACCTGATTATTAAACTCCTCCTCCGCTGAGGTCACCCGTTGGTGAGCACTTGCATGGGATACAGATACAAATAGCTTCACCGTTTTTGACCACTCAGAAAGGTCCATCCACATACCTCTTTCCCAAATTTGTCACCAATTTTCCAATCATCCTTCTTCCAAGTCCCTGACCATCCAGCCAAGCCATTGACTACAGCCCATGAATTGATATATAATCGCATATTGGGCCATTTCTCCTTCCATGCAAAGTGCACAACCAGGTGCACTGCTCGAAGTTCTGCCCACTGGGAAGATTTCCCTTCACCTCTGTCCTTCAGGGATGTCCTAGAAAGGGGCTGTAGTGCTACAGCTGTCCACTTTCGGGTGGTGCCTGCATACCATGCAGAACCATCTGTGAATAGGCCCTACTCTTCTGTTTCTCTGTCAACTGATCATAGGGAACTCCCCATGAGGCCATGGGTGCAGGCTGGGGGAGAGAAGGCAGGGTGGCAGGAGTGGAGACCATGGGCATTTGAGCTACTTGCTCGTGTAACTTACTTGTGCCTTCAGTACCTGCTTGAGCCAGATCAAGTATATACCACTTCTGTTTGATGATGGAATGCTGCTGTGCACAACCCACCAATGGCTAGATTGGTCAGAGAGCACCCAGTTCATGATAGGAAGTTCAGGTTGCATGGTGACTTGATGACCCACAGTTAAATGTTCAGTTTCCACCAAAGCCCAGTAACAGGCCAAGAGCTGTATCTCAAAAGGAGAGTAGTTATCTGCAGAAGATGGCAGGGTCTTGCTACAAAGTCCTAGAGGGCTCCACTGTGATTCACCTGTGGGAGCCTGCCAAAGGCTCCAAACAGCATCCCTATCTGCCACTGACATCTCAAATACCACTGGATCTGCTGGGTCATATAGCCCAAGTGGGAGAGCAGCTTGCACAGCAGCCTGGACCTGTTGCAGAGCCTTCTCCTGTTCTGGATCCCACTCAAAACGGGCAGCTTTTCGGGTCACTCAATAAATGGACCTGAGTAACACACCCAAATAAGGAATGTGGTACCTCCAAAATCCAAATAGGCCAACTAAGCATTGTGCCTCTTTCTTGGTTGTAGGAGGGGCCAAATGCAGCAACTTATCCTTCACTTTAGAAGGAATATCTCAACAGGCCCCACACCACTGGACCCCTAGAAATTTTACTGGGGTGAAAGGTCCCTGAATTTTAGTTGGATTTATTTCTTCTGGCTTGCACATGTCCCACCAATAAGTCTAGTGTGTTTGCTACTTCTTGTTCTCTGAATCCAATCAGCATTACGTCAATGTAATGGACCAGAGTGATATCTTGCAGAAGTGAAAAGCGATCAAGATCTCTCTGAGTAAGATTATGACACAAAGCCAGAGAGCTGATATACCCCTGAGGTAGGACAGTAAAGGTATATTGCTGGCTTTGCCAGCTGAAGGCAAATTGCTTCCAGTGGGCCTTATGGACAGGAATGGAGAAAAAGACATTTGCCAAGTCCATGGCTACATACCAAGTACCAGGAGGTGTGTTAATTTGCTCAAGCAATGAAACCACATCTGGTACAGTAGCTGCAATTGGAGTCACCACTTGGTTAAGCTTATGATAATCCACTGCCATTCTCCAAGACCCATCTGTCTTCTGCACAGGCCAAATGGGAGAGTTAAATGGGAATGTGGTGGGAATCACCATCCCTGCGTCTTTCAAGTCCTTGATGGTGGCACTAATCTCTGCAGTCCCTCTAGGCTTGTGATATTGTTTTTGATTTACTGTTTTTCTAGGCAGAGACATCTCTAATGGCTTCTATTTGGGCTTTTCCCCCATAATAGCCCTCACCCTACTAGTCAGAGAGCCAATGTGGGGGTTCTGCCAGCTGCTAAGTGTGCCTATGCCAATTATGCTTTCTGGCACTGGGTCAGTGACCACAGGTTAAATCCAGAGACCTACTGTAAGTTGGACCTGAGCTAAAACTCCATTAATTATCTGACCTCCATAACCCCCTAGCTTAACTAGAGGACTACAATGATGTTTTGGGTTTCCTGGAATCAGTGTAAGCTCAGAGCCAGTGTCCAGTAGTCCCTGAAATGTCTGATCATTCCCCTTTCCCCAGTGCACAGTTACCCTGGTAAAAGGCCACAGGTCTCCTTGGGGAAGGATGAGACAAAGATCCACTTCATAAATTTTCAGTAATGTAGTGGGGTCCTTCCTCAAGGGGACCCAGCCACCCCTTTATCCAAAGGGTTCTGGGTCTTTAAACTGGCTCAAGTCTGGAAATTGATTGAGGAGCCATGATTCTCTGTTTTTATAATTTAAATTAGTCTTTTGTCCACTCAACCTAGAAGTTTTCTGTTTGTATAATTGAAGTAGGGATGCAGTAGGCTTCCTATCAATTTCACTTCTAGGAACACCACGATTAGCCAATGCCAGAGCTCTACATGAGTCAGACTATTCTGATTGCCACTTTGCCTCTGCTGTCCATTATGGTAGCTATGCTCACCTTGCCTTTGACGGTGGAGTGCTGCCACTTGGCCCCTGCCACCTGGCCCCTGCCACCTCTGGATCCAATTATTCCCATTGTATTTAAATTTTGTAGTTGAGTGACTGTGGTTCCCACCATTAGATCTGACATACAGAGAAGAATAATTACAGGGCTCTTCAAAGATGCAGGTGCTGCCCTCCCAAGTCTATTTTGCAAGGCAGTCAAGAGTATGTCTTCTGGACCCTTCCAGCTGGGATGAGTAGGTCTAAAGGGACTAATCCACTCCACCACCCCAATCTCCCTAAGCCTTTGGATTCCTTCATCTACATTAAGCCAAGGGAGATCAGGCATTTCCAGCTCACTCACAGTGGGCTGCCTTTAAGAGCTTGTGTCTGTTTTTCCAAAATTTTGGCTCTTTCTCTACAGGAGATAAGACTCTCACTTAGGGTAATCTTAGCAGATTTGAAGCTCAATCTTAGCAGATTTGAAGCTCAGTATCTGCTTCTGAAGCCAGAAGACAGAAACCATGAGTTAATGATTTTCTTTCATCACTTTGTTCACTGAACTTAGGAGCAACCAACCAGCTTCATTGTGTTCCTTGGTTCTCCACATATGGTCAAATGTACCATGTACAGAGTCACTAAACTCCTTGCCTCTCACGAGCAGTGAATCAGGAGTGTCAAATGCATTTATTTTGCATAACTCTCTAAACAGTTTCTGCCAAGGACTATCAGTGTTTTCTATACCATTAGAAGTAGAGTCCTTAGCATTTTTGGGTCTAATCATATTAAGCAGCCAACTCCAGAAAACCTAAAACCAACGAAAGAACTCCATTCCTAATATTCTGTTCCTCTAGAACCACTCCTGGTACCAAAATCTGTATTAGGGTTCTCTTAGAGGGATATAACTAATAAGACATATATATCTCAGGGAGTTTATTAAGTATTAACTTACACAATCACAAGGTCCCACAATAGGCTGTCTGTAAGCTGAGGAGCAAGGAGAGCCAGTCCAGGTCCCAAAATTGCAGAACTTGGAGTCAGATGTTTGAGGGCAAGAAGGATCCAGCATGTGAGAAAGATGTAGGCTAGGAGGCTTGTGTCCTCTCTCCTTTTCGTGTTTATCTGCCTGCTTTATATTTGCCGGAAGCTGATTAGATTGTGGCCACCAGATTAGGGGTGGATCTGCCTTCCCCAGCCCACTGACTCACATATTTAATCTCTTTTGGGCAACACCCACACAGACACACCCAGGATCAATACTCTGTATCCCTCAATGCAATCAAGTTGACACTCAGTCACACATCACAGTAAGCTCTTTACAGGCCAAAATGCCTGTTTGACTTTTCACAGGCTTTCGCAGTAAGCTCCTTACAGGCCAAAATGCCTGTTTGACTTTTCTTTGCATCCATCCATCCAGTGCCCCAAAATATACCTGCCAATAGGTGTTCAGTAAGCATTGGCTGAATCAATATTACTTTTCTCTTATGGAGGAATATCTTTCTGGAGTAGTCAAGACAAAAGAATAATCATCCAGAATTTGGAAACATTAAGCCTGTAATAAGAGTTATAATCATTCATGGACCACACTACTTCAAATTGCAAAAAATGCAAAAATGCTTATAAGTAGCCAGTTAAAATGAACATTAAACCTAATGAGTTACATTAAATAACAACTGGAAATACCTGCTTGAGATGTTCCAAACCACAAAGCCTACCAAATACTTCACCGTTGCCTCTCTGAGGCCTGGAAGAGGCCATTTATTTTCTACCACATACACATATTTCGAAAAATGGGAGGTTCACTGTTAATTACCCCAATTACCAAGGCAGCAGATAAAGCAAGCAATCTCCCCACTCCTCTCCTCATCCCCCATCCCTCCCACTAAGAAAAAAGGCAGAGCAATGCCCATTAGAACCCTACTACCACTCTGTAAGATAGGTCTCAATTTCATGAATGAAGAAATTTAAAACTTTAGAGAAATAAATTAACCTGCATAAATCCACGAAGTGAAGTAGCATCAGAAGTAAGATGCAGGCCTCCTGATACCAAAGGGCGGTGTTCTTCACCACTTCCCTCTGGGGACATTGAATGTGTATATTTGATAGCTAGGAGATTCTAGCTGGCTGAAATACCCCAGTTAGAACTTTTGATTATCCTTATGTGGTTACCTTTTTTTATAGAAAATTTATCTTTTCCTTCTACTTAGGTGTTAGTAACATAAGGTGGTACAAAGAACCACCATTTTTATGTGTGGTAACTTCAAAAAAAGTGTGAATATTTGGATACGAACAAAATAGATCCTTGTTCATTAATAGCTCAGGCCATGCAAATGAATTGTCTTAAAGGCTAGCTGTCTTGGCATTTCACAGTGATTTGATTAGATTATCAAAGAGAAAGCCACCTTTAGATCTGTCCATGGTAGAGTTCACTCATTCACTAGTATCTGCTTGACCCAAGAGCCTATTTGCTTGCACACATGGAAGCATGCATTCTACAAAGCCAGCTGAGGTGAGGTCTCCTGCATGGATGAGAACTGGTGGTGGCACTCTCTTGGAAATACCCCAGGCACCTGTGTTGCTCTTATGAAGACCTGGCTAGCCTGGAGCCCGGACAGAGAACTGCTATTATTTGCTCTGAAAGGAGCACAGCAGGCATTTAAAAATCCTATTAATTGTGTTTCTGAACGTTAGTTTTCTCATCTGTGAAAGAATAATTTAAAAAATACCCTTTGAGTATGTGTGACCATGAGGAGAATGCAGGACCCTGTATGAAGTATGGGGCATAGAAAGCACAGACACTTAAGAAGATGGGACTGTCACAGCACAGTTCCTGTTTTCTAATAAGTTTTAGAGTGAGTCTGTTGAGAAATAAGTATTTCAGGATAATGGTTCCTTTTTATTTTCTGTTCCTGAGGACTTGCTGTGTTAGTCCAGCATTTGAGGCGCTCCCAAGTCTCTGAGAATTCTGCTCCATAATTCTCACATTGAGATTTGAGGAGGCTTGTAGAAAGCAAGTGGCCCAGACATCTGAGTGGGAGAAGGCAGCGTGGGCAAGATATTTGTGGTAGCCAAAGATGCCTCTGTTTCCTGGAGGTGAAAGGCCGTTAATCACCAGCAGGAAGAGAAGTGAAAAAGGAGACTGCTGCTGCATTGATAGGGCTTATGCCAGATACATAGAGTAAGCCCATGCTTTATTTTTTTCTCTGCATCCTTGGGGTTTCTCACAGTGCTTGGCACATAGTAGGAGTCTGGTAAATGTTTGCTGAGTTATTGAGTTGCAGAGTGGCAGCTGTGGGTGGGGGAGGAAGGATGGACTAGTGTTGGTAGGCATTCATGGACTAATGTGGGTACATGGATTGGTATGAGTGTAGATGCAAGGTGCACATGGTTATAGCCCTCGTTCTTACTGCTTGCTTGATTTTACCTGGCAAGATCTACTTCAGATCCCTAATATAGTGAGACTGTCATCCTAGTTTCTGGTTTTACATTAATGTTTGTCCATTCCACTGGGCTTTGGTCTGTTTGGGGTATTTTTTGGTTTTATAATTTATGTTTATAATTTTATCTCCACCTCCAGCACAAGACCAATACACAAGTAAATGCTTGATAAAAAATGGTTGCCTAAACGAAAACTTGCTCAGCCTACAAAATTATGGGTCTGTCATATGGTTGTGGGCTGATCTTACAAAATAACAATCAGCATTGTTAAGCTTTTTGCAAGTCAAAGTCCTTTAAGAGGCGTTAGGTGGTATTACGCTTGTTTTATAGATGAGGAACCGAGTGGAAACGAGGTTCAGTTACTTGCCCTAAGCCATTGAGGAACCAAGATTTAAACTCAGATCTTTTCTGACCCCATAGTCCTTGTGCTCTTTTATATAGCACAAGGTGGGGAATAAACAGAGACCCTACCCTTGAGATCATTTCACTTGTATTGGGGAGATGATAGGAATAAATAGAAAATTGGCAATAAAAGATGTTAAAAGATAGTTTAGGAAAAAATGCAGGGGATTTTGTAAGTCAGATTTGGTAGCAAGTAGATGATGAAGACAGTAAGTACATTATAGTTTAGTTCAGAGACAGCATTTTATCAGATCTGGAAGAGACAGGCTTTGGGAAACAGAAATAAATTTTATAGGTGCAAAAAGGGATAATGGCAAAGTTTTCAGATGAAAGGTGCTGATAATAGTCATGTGTCACTTAATGACCAGGATACATTCGGAGAGATGTATCATTAGGTGATTTTTGTTGTTGTGTGAACACCCTAGAATGTACTTACACAACCTGGATGGTATAGCCTACTATACACCTAGGCCGTATGGTGTAGTGCTCCTAGGCTAAAAACTGTGCAGCATGTTACTGTACTGAATACTGTAGACAATTGTAGCACAGTGGTATTTTGTACTTAAATATATCTAAACATGGGAAAGATACAGTAACAATATGGTGTTATAATCTCATGGGACCCCCTTCATATATGTGGTCCATCACTGACTCGTGGTGCATGACTGTAATTGGCTATTAAAACAATGGTTTGATTTCAGAGTAAGGGCTAATATAAACTCTTCATAGTTAAAGCCATCTCAGACCACCCTAGCTAAAATAATAATCCCTGCCCCTTCTCATTGCTCTTCATTGTCTTAGTTGCCCTATTTTTGATCACAGCTTTATCACCATGACGTTGCATTATATGTATTTATATATTGTCTGTCTCCCTCTGCTAGAATATACATTCCATACAAGCAGAGACTCTTTTATTTCCTGTTGTAGATTCAGCATCTATCACAGATTCTGATTCATACTAATTGTTTAAGAACTATTTGTGAAATGAAGGAAGGAAGAAAATGCATTTTGAAAATGAGTTGCAAACTCAAACACTCAAAAGACCAGTTAGGTAAAGGAAATGAGGGAAACAAGTGAGGTTTCTTCCACAATAGTAACAAGTTGTAATCTTTGCAAATCAAAAGCATGTTTTGTTTGTACATTACACAGAGAAAGTTTTTACTCCCAGAAAGAAATACATTTATATCTATTTCTCTTGAAATATGGGGTCCTCTGACTTGTTGTCAAGAGAGACCCGGATGCCAAATAACATTTCCTTTTCTCTGAAAGCAAAACAGCCATCCATGTGTGATGATAAGTGGCACCTGACCCTGGGGGCCTCGTGGTTGGGGTTGCACTAGGGACAGTGGAGACTGTGTTTAAGCGAGAAGTATGTGCTGCTCAGAAAGCCCTGTTGTCGCCAAGTTTTAATTCATTTAAAAATTATTAACTAATTTCAGTTAGAAAAATATTATGTATATCTACACTGCCCAATCCAAGAGAAACAGCTTTTGAGTTGGCTGCATTTTGTGGTGTGACCTCTCTAGAAAAAAAGATAACTCTAAATAACATGTCCCATATATTTTCTCCTTAAACTTCTGTGGAAGTGCTACAGTGTTTAGATTCCAAACCAAGCAGGAAGATGCCATTATATTATTTTGCTGACCATACATCTTAATACAAAGACTGATTCAGCAGCTGGTCAAAATAGAAAGAACGCATTCACGAAGAATAAATTTATTGATTACATTTTAGACTTTTTTTTTTTGTTGTTTTTAAAGGGAAGGCACTTTCATTTTCAGGACAGCAGGTGGTTTAGGGCTTGGCTGTTGGTTTCTGCCGATAGCCAGGGGTATGTGACAGGAGACAAAGTAGTGGAACTCTCCTGATCTGCATTCTTCCCATTTGCAGAATAGGGCTGAGAAATTGTGATTGCTTTGAGGTGGTTACTGAAAGAGAGTGTGTACCTGGAAACAATCTCTGGTTTAGTCAACTATTAATGGGGTCGCGGGGGCAGGATGTTCCATACCTCAGGTCACAGCTGGTGTGGGGTCTCTGCTGCTCCTCCCCACTCCTTGTCCTGCTGGTCCGTGTTAGACAGTGCATCTGTCTTCCTACCAAGGACCCGTTTCCAGATAATGATTAATCGGATATGGCTCCTGTGTTCAAGAAACTTAAAATTCTGAAGAAGGAAAACAAATGGAGAGATGGAATGTGGTAAGCAAGGCCTATATATGGAAAGTTAGGGAGAGATGACTTCCCACTGAGAGATTTCACTGAAGATGCTAAGTAGATGAATTGATCCTTGGGGGAATGAGGGGTCTGGGGCCTGCAGAAATGGGGCCAGGGGACAGAGATGGCAAGAATGTGCTCGGGCATTTCAATGTAAACAAAAGTATTCAGGTGATCAAATGCAAAGAATGTGCAAAGAATACTTAATACTCCCCATACAGAGAGTGAGGTCCTTAAAAACCTCTCTGTCAGGAGGAGTCCGTGTTGATGAACTTAAAACTCTAATGAAAACAAGGATAGGGGAAATCTAGGTTTAAGCAAAACTGTTCAATAAGTATTTGTCATGTTTACTGAAAGTAAAATGAGAAAACAAAAGTAGATTATGAGTGACATTTTACTCACCTTATGTTGGTAAGAGCAGTGTGTCACAGTGAATTTCCAGTGACTTCTTGCTGTTTTGCCAGCTGTCACCCCCGCTTACAGTGAAATTGCTTACAGGTGGTTTTGCTTTATTACAGTCAGTGCACAATTCTCATGCACAAGGGCACTCTTCCATTCCAGGCTCTGTATACAAACGTTTAGTGCCCTTCAGCCAGAGAGGCTGACTGCTCTCCTGGATCTCCCTATGGCTAAAGGGTAAAGTAGATAGATACATCTTGGGATAAACTTTATTTAACTTAGTTGGCATGACTGATTAGGAAGTCCTCAGATACCTCACCCCCGTGCACAGGGTATTTAGTGTCATGCCAAAGCATATGCTACCAATTCCAGGTTTTCATTTTTTGGCTTCCTTTAGCTTTCAAAACTTCTCTGCAAAAACCACTTCCCCTGCCTGCCATCTGCCTTAAAACCCCCTCCCCCACTTAAAAAATATCTGTTTCTAATCCCAGGAGTCTTTTTTTGTTGTTTTCAAGACAGGGTCTCACTCTGTTGCCCAGGCTGGGTTGCAGTGTGCAGTCTTGGCTCGCTGCAGCCTTGACCTCCCAGGCTCAAGTGATCCTCCCACCTCAGCCTCCCGAGTAGCTGGGACTACAGGCATGTGCCACCACTCTGAGCTAATTTTGTATTTATTGTAGAGGCAGGGTTTCATCACGTTACCTAGACTGGCGTGAGATTCTTATATTTTCTAATTATTCTTAACAAGATGACCAATTGATTATCAAATATGTATTTGGAAATAGGTATAAGTTGAATTTGCTTATTAGAAATTCTTGGTTGGAGGAGTTTTCTATAGTTAAGATTACCATGTTGTTGGGTATATGAAGATGAACAGCGACGTGCAAGTTGGAGCCAGTGTGAGAAGGAACTTGAATGCCATATAATAGTGATGATAGTGATGGAGAGTCAGTCTTCACTCTGATGCAGACTAAACAAAAAAACACAAATACGCCAACTGAACTGAAGCAAAATCCAAGTATCTCAAGCAAAAATAAATTTATCTGGCTGCATAATCAGAGAATTCAGGCCTAGCTGGATCCAGGGACTTAAATGACATTGTCAGCACTCTTACGTGACACCTTGTCTTCTTGACTTCCTCCTTCTATGACATGAGATAAAAAGAAGATGGTCACTAATATTTCTATCCTCACATCTTTTCAACAGTCACCTCACAGGGGAGGAATCTTCCTTCTTCCAGCGTCCTTATCTCAGTCTCAGGGAGGGACTTCGGTCCTAATTAGTCACATGTCTACGTTGGTTGGATCTGTGTGTCCGATAATGAGCATATTCTGGCCAGGACAGTCCACAGTGGTAACAGACACAACCTCTGGCTCCTTCATCATCCCTGCACTTATAACCCTGCCATGATGTCACTTTTTGCATCACTGTACGTGAGAGGGCTGCAATGCCACCTTGAGAACCCAATATGCTGCATCCTTCCTCCAGATCTGCATTTATTTGCACTATTCTTTTTCAAACATACAATTCTACTGAAGTAAAACATATTTATGTTATATGAAAAGTATTTATGTTATATGTAAAGTATTCAAATCATTGTTCAATAAATTTTCAAACAGTAAACACATTCATGTTATCTCTCTGAGATCGAGAAGGAGAATATTACCATTTTTCCAGAAACTACCTCATGGGCCCTCCCAGTAAGTACATATTTCTTTTTTCCCATTGGTAACCAGCTGATTTCCTTTCTCTCTCTCTCCCTCTCTCTTTTTTAAAGAGATGAGGTCTCGCTATGTTGCCCAGGATGGCCACGAACTCCTAGGCTCAAGCAATCCTCCCACTTCAGCCTCCCAAGTGGCTACCACTAACCTGATTTCTAACACTAGCTTTCTCTTTTTTGAAACAAATGAAATAAATATGAAATCATACATATATACCCGTACTCTTTCTTTCTAGATCCTTATGCACAACATTGTTTGTGAAATTCATCTATGTTGCAGTGTGTAGCAGTAAACTATTTTTATTGCTGTGTAGTATTCTACTTTGTGATATTCCACAAACTATTCATCTACTGTTGAGGGACATTTGGGATATTTCTAGGTTAGACATATTATGAATAGCGCTGCTATGAATATTTTTGTATGTGCTTTGTGGCACACATATGAATGTGTTTCTGTTTGGTATACACACCTGAGCCTGGATTGCTGGGTAATGGGGTGTGCATATGTTCAGCTTTATTCTATCCCTACAAAGGGTTTTCTTAAGTGGCTTTACCAATTTATATTCCTATCATCAGTTCATGAGTGTTTCAGTTTCTTTATATCATTGGCAAGACTTGAGATTGTTAAATGTTTGAATTTTAGCCATTCTGGTGGGTGCGTAGTGGTGTCTTATGACTTCAGTTTGCATTTTTGTGGTGACTGATGATGTGCCTTTTTAATTTTTTTGCCACTTTTATTTGTCTTTTGCAGTGCCTATTCAAGCTTATTGCCTATTTTTAAACTAGATTTTTAATCTTTTTCTTATTGAGTTATAGAAGTCTTCTTTTAAAAACAAATTTTTAATAAAAATACTTTTACCTGTCATATGTATTTAAACTATCTTTTCCCAGCTCTAGTGGTTTGCCTTTTACTCTCTTTTGATGAATTGGAGATCTCACTTTGAATATAATCCAATTTATCAGTCTCTTCCTTTATGGTTATTGTTTCCTGTGCCTACTTAATAAATTGTTGCTTACCCTAAGGTTATGAAGCTACTCTATTTAATTTATAGAGGCTCCATTTTTTTTTTTTTTTTTCATTTTAGCCTTTATCTTTAGGTTGTAAAAGTCTACCTGTGGCTGATTGTTGTTTATGGTGTGAGAAAGGCATCCATATTTATTTTGTTTTTCTTATGGACATCCAATAAACCCAGCACCACTTATTGAAAAATCTCTTCATTTCTACTGCTCTGAAATGTCACCTTTGTTGTCAGTCACATTTGTGGTCTGTCTCTGTGTTTTCTAGTCCATTCCGTTTTTCTATTTCTCTAATATAATATTGATAACACACTGTCTTAATTACATGAGCTTTATAAGAGGTCTTGATATTCAGTAGTGTGCACCCTCTAGTTTGTTCTTATTTAAGAATGACTTCTAAAGAACAAAGCTAGAGGCATAACACTACCCAACTTCAAACTATACTACAAAGCGAGCATCACCAAAACAGTATGGTATTGGTACAAAAACAGACACATAGACCAATGGAACAGAATAGAGATCTCAGAAATAAGACTGCACATCTACAACCATCTGATCTTCCACAAACATGACAGAAATAAGCAATGGGGAAAGGATTCCAGTTTTAATAAATAGTGCTGGGAGAAATGGCTAACTATATGCAGCAAACTGAAACTGGACCTCTTCCTTACACCTTATCCAAAGATTAACTCAAGATGGATTAAAGACGTAAAGTGAAACCAAAAACTATAAAAATCGTAGAAGAAAATCTATGCAATACCATTCAGGACATAGGCATAGGCAAAGATTTCATGATGAAAACATCAAAAGCAATTGCAACAAAAGCAAAAATTTACAGATGGGATCTAATTAGAATAAAGAGCTTCTGCACAGCAAAACAAACTATCATCAGAGCGAACAGGCAGCCTACAGAATGGGAGATAATTTTTGCAACCTATCCATCTGACAAAGGTCTAATATCCAGAGTCTACAAGGAACTTAAACAAATTTACGAGCAAAAAACAACCCAATTATAAAGAGCAGGCAAAGGACAAGAACAGACACTTCTCAAAAGAAGACATTTATGTGGCCAAAAAACATGAAAAAAAGCTTAACATCACTGATCATTAGAGAAATGCAAATCAAAACCACAGTTAGATACCATCTCACACCAGTCAGAACGGTGATTATTAAAAATTCAAGAAACAATATGCTGGCGAGGCTGCGGAGAGATAGAAATGCTTTTACATTGTTGGTGGGAGTGTAAATTGAGTCAACCATTGTGGAAGACAGTGTGGTGATTTCTTAAAGACCTAGAGGCAGAAATACCGTTCGATCCAGCAATCCTATTACAGGGTATCAACCTAAAGGAATATAAATCATTCTGTGATAAAGATACATGCATGTATATGTTCACTGCAGCACTTTTCATGATAGCAAATACATGGAATCAACCCAAATACCCATCAATAATAGACTGGATAGAGAAAATGTGGTAATATACACTATAGAATACTATGCAGCCATAAAAAGGAATGAGATCATGTCCTTTGCAGGGACATGAATAGAACTGAAATCCATTATCCCCAGCAAACTAATCTAGGAGCAGAAAACCAAACACTGCATGTTCTCACTCATAAGTGGGAACTGAACAATGAGAACCTGTGGACACAGGGAGGGGAATGACACCTGAGGACTGTTGGGGATGGGGGCGATGGGGAGAGGGAGAGCATCAGGAAAAGTAGCTAATGCATGCTGGGCTTAATACTTAGGCAATGGGTTGGTAGGTGCAGCAAACCATCATGGCATACGTTTACCTGTTTAACAAACCTGCACATCCTGCACATGTACCCCAGAACTTAACATAAAATATAATTAAAAAGAATAGCTTCATTATTTCTAACCATTTGCATTACTGTATAAATTTTAAAATCATCTTTTGATGGAATTTTGATTGGGATTGCATTAAATCTCTAGCGTAAATTGGGAATAAATTAATGTTTTTACAGTGTTGACTATTTTAATCCATTAATGTGGAATATCCCTCCATTTATTTAGATCTGTCTCTCACTTCTGTCAGCAATTTTGTATCCCTCTATATTGTAAAATTATTGCACATCTTTTAAATATATATTCCTAGTATTTGAAATTATTTGATGCTATTATAAATGATATCTTTAAAAATATATCATTTCCTGATTGTTGCTGATATACAAAAAATACAATTGAGTTTTATATATTGACCTGTATTCACTGACTTTGCTAAAGTCACTGATTAATCCTAATAGTTCTGTGTATTAGGTTGGTACAAAAGTAATTGCATTCATAAATTATTATGAATTTCCATGTACACAGTTAAATTACCTGTAAAAGAGTTTTTACTTTTTCCTTTCTAATTATTGCGACTTGTATTTGTTTTTCTTGCCGGTTGTATTTGCTAAGACCTCAAATATAATGGTGAATAGAAGTGATAGTGAGCATTCTTGTCTAATTTCCAATCTCAATGGGAAAGTTTCACTATTAAATATTATTAAATATTTCTGTAAGTGTTTTACAAATACCATTTATCAGATCAAGCAAGTCCCCTTGCATTTAAAATTGGCTAAGAGTATTTTCGTGAAGAGGTGTTGAATCTGATTAAATGCCTTAAAGCCATAATTACACGGAATAGCGGGCTCACCTCTATACTTCCTTTTTCTCTTGGATCATGATCCCATGTATCCTCATTGCCTTGGGAGTTCTTCTCTTTATACCTTATCTGCCTTTCTCGTTGTTCTTGACGGTTGGACTGTTACAAGTTAGATCATCATTGTAGGAATTGGTACTGCAAATTCAAATTGTACTATTTTTGTCTGCCATCTACATGGTATGAGTAAAACTGTAAAACCCCCAAGAACCTATTCAATAGTTATTTCTTTGATCTATATTGCTTTTGCTTGGTGAACTTTATGAAAAGATTTTCTTTTGTTAAATTTTGCTATCTTAAGAAGAGGAAAAGGCTACCATTGCTGCTGCCAGTGGAGGCATTACGGAGTCATTGAAGAGGTGCACCTTATATTACATTTAAATGCCTCGTTTTACATATAAGCATACTGATTTTACCTGTTCTTTTTTGAAAAAGAAAGAAAACAATGAAATCCTAAGGAATAAAACTGACATTCTTTAAAAAAGAAAAAGCCAATAGGAGTGCTTTTCTTCTTAGGTCCCCTGGGAACATGTCATCCTCTTCATCTCTTAGTCATCCACTTCTTGTGTATAAAAATTGGCAAAGCTTCTCTGTCACTCCCACTTCTTCTCTAGCAGTGATACAATCTTTCATGCGAAATAAGAGAATAATAAAATGTTACTTCTGCAGTCCCAATAGTCAGTAGTTTAGAAACTATAATCTTGGAACCCATACTTACAAAATATAAGTCCTCTCATGTGAGAAGAGAGGGAAGACCCAAGCTCTAAACGCTGACTCTTAGTGCTAACCAGCAGAGTGACATTAGAATGCAACTTGACGTTCCCAGGCCTTAGTGCCATCCTCTGAAAACCAAAGGCTTGGGCTTGTTCAAGGGACAGAAAAAATTATGATGTAAAGGGCTAAATAGTAAATATTTTGAATTCTGGGGGCCATACAGTCCCTGTTGCAACAACTCAACTCTGCTGTTGTGGCATAAAAGTGATCATAGACAGTAAACAAATGGGCATTTATTTATAAAAGTGTATTTATGGAAACACTCAAATGTCATACAATTTTCATGTGTCATAAAACATTGTTCTTTCCACTTTTTTTCAAGCATCTAAAAATATGAAAACCATTCTTGGCAAACAGATCATATAAAAACAGGCAACAGGCTTAGATTTGTCCCATGGGCCCAGGTTTACCAACCTTTGAGCCAGTTAATTGTCAAGGACTATTCCAGAGCTCTGTGTTAGGCATTGATATGCTAGCCTTTTAAAAAAGATGTTTTTTGTCCTATGAACATTATTCAAAAGGATCTATTTCTTTCTTTTAGACCAATTATGAATAAGAAAAATACAGTATGTTGTTTTTACTTTTATTCCTTCATCAATGCTTGTTCTTTCTTTTTATAGAGCCAAGTTTCTGACCTGTATAATTTTCCTCTGCCTGAAGAACTTCTTTTTGCATTTCTTGCATAGCAGGTTTGCTGGTGATAAATTTCCTCAGTTTTTGCTTGTCTGTGAAAGTCTTTATTTTTTCTCCACTTTTGAAGGATAATTGCACTAGATGTAGAATTCTAAGTGGGCGTTTTTTTTTTTTTTTCTCTTCAACATTTTAAGAATTTCACTCCACGTTCTTGCTTGCATGGATTCTGTAATTCTTATCCTTGTTCTTCTATAGGTAAGGATCTGGCTTCTTTTAAGATTTCCTCTTTGTCTTTGGTTTTCTGCAGTTTGAATATGATATTCCTAGGTGTAGTTTTTGTTTTTTTTTGGGTGTTTGTCCTGATTGGTGTTTTCTGACTTTTCTGGATCTGTGGTTTATTATATGTCATTAATTTTGGAAAGTTCTCTGTCATTCTTCCTTCTAATATTTATTCTCCTTTCTTTTTTCTCTTCTTGGGATTCTGGTTACATTTATGTTATAGCTTTTGATATTGTTCTAGAGTTCCTGAATATTCTCCTCTGTTTTTTTTTTTTTTCTCCCTTAATTCTTTCTCTTTTTAGTTTGGAAATTCATGATTGACCTTCAAGCTCATGGATTCTTTATAAAAATTTTTTAATTTTTTACTTTTTAAATTTTTGTGGGTACATAATAGGCGTGTATACTTATGGGGTACATGAGATGTTTTGATACAGGTATGCAATGCATAGTAATCACATCATGGAGAATGGGATATTCATCCCCTTAAGCATTTATCCTTTGTGTTACAATCCAGTTACACTCTTTTAGTTATTTAAAAATGTACAATTAAGTTGTTATTGACATTAGTTCCCCTCTTGTGCTATCAAATGGTAGTTCTTACTCTTCTTGGCCATTTGAGTCAGCTGATGAGCCCATGGAAAACCTTCTTCAATTGTTACAGTGTTTTTGATTTTTAGCATTTCCTTTTCAAAGGAGTTTTTAAACAGTGTTTCTGTCTCTCTGATTTCATTACCATTTACTTTCTCCATTAGAATCCTTAACATTTTTCATCGTAGTTATTTTAAATTTCCTGTTAATGACACAGATAATTCCAACATCCGTGACATATCTGAGTCTGATTCTGATGATTGCTTGTCTCTTCAGAATGTGTTTTTCTTGCCTTTCATCATGCCTTGTAATTGTTTGTTGAAAGCCAGACATGATGTGTTGGGTCATAGGAACCGAGGTAGGTAGGCACTTAGTGTGAGGTTTTACTTAATCTGGCTAGGTGTTGGGCTGTGTTTAGTGTTTGCTGAGCTGTAGGTGCTACAGCCTTCAAATCCCCCGCAAGGGTCCTTGTTTTTGTCTCCTCTCTTGACTTCAGGTTTCCCCAACTACTCTTCCTCAGGGACACTGTGTCTTGGAAGTCTTTTATTTGTAATCCATTGTTATACCTGAGCCCAGTTGGTGTGGTGGTAGGGTGTACGTGAGCAGTAATGTTCTGTTAACCATCTAATTAAGAGCAAAGATGGAAGAACTTCCCTTTGGTACATGGTAATGTTACAGAACAGGGGTCCCAATCCAGACCCCAAGAGAGGGTTCTTGGATCTCATGCAAGAAGGAATTCAGGGCAAGTCCATAGAGTAAACTGAAAGCAAGTTTATTAAGAAAGTAGAGGAATTAAAGAATGGCTACTCCATAGATAGAGCAGCACTGAGGGCTTCTGGTTGCCCGTTTTTATGACTGTTTCTTGATTATATGCTAAACAAGGGGTGGATTATTCTTGACTCCTCTTTTTAGGCCATATAGGGTAACTTCCCGGCATTGCCATGGCATTTATAAACTGTCACGGCGCTGGTGGGAGTGTAGCAGTGAGGACAACTGGAGGTCACTCTCGTCACCATCTTGGTTTTGGTGGGTTTCAGCCGGCTTCTTTACTACAGCCTGTTTTATCAGCAAGGTCTTTATGACCTGTATCTTGTGCTGACCTCCTATCTCATCCTGTGACGTAGAGTGCTTAACTGTCCGGGAATGCAGCCCAGTAGGTCTCAGCCTCATTTTACCCAGCCCCTATTCAAGATGGAGTTGCTCTGGTTCAAATTCCTCTGATAGCAAAACTTTTCCCCAGAAGAGAAAGGAAGATGGAGAACATGGTGGCTTCAATGAGGGTGTCTGAAGATGAGGGACTTGCCTTCTGCTGGCGTCCATTTCTTCTATGAATTTTGAAGTGAGCTCATCAGCTAAGACTATGTGTTAAATATGAGCTGGGAAAAGATATGACAGCCATTTCAGACAGGGAGAAACAAGCTTGGTAGGAAAACATTTTGGGTTTGGCAGGCAGTGTTGACTCTTCATTTAATGTTTGTGGTCATGAATTTAATGCAGCTAGTCAGCCTGATTGTGTGACTTCCTCTCCACCCCCAAAGTGTTTGTTTGGATGGGATCTTGGGGTTGATGGATAGTTGGGTTCCATCAGTGTTGGAGTTTTGCAAGGATAGTATGACACAGAAAGGGAGTGTATTAGGGTTCCCTAGAGGGACAGAACTAATACTATATATATATAGTGTGTATATATATATATAATAGAATATATATATTCTTATATATATGAATATATACAATAGAATTATATATAATAGAATATATATAATAGTGTGTGTGTATATATATATGGGAGTTTATTAAGTATTAACTTACATGATCACAAGGTCCCACAATAGGCTGTCTGCAAGTTTGAGGAGCAAGGAGAGCCAGTCCGAGCCTCAAAACTGAAGAACTTGGAGTCCGATGTTCCAGGGCAGGAAGCGTCCAGCATGGGAGAAAGATGTAGGCTGTGAGGCTAGGCCAGTCTCGCCTTTTCATGTTTCTCTGACTGCTTTATATTTGCTGTCAGCTGATTAGATGGTGCCCACCACATTAAGGGTGGGTCTGCCTTCTCCAGCCCACTGACTCAAATGGTAATCTCCTTTGGCAACACCCTCACAGACACACCCAGGATCAATACCTTGCATCCTTCAATCAAGTTGACACTCTGTATTAACCATCACAAGGGGAGATGCAGGAGTAGAGGGTATGTGCAAGGGAGTGATTATGAGTGAGTATAATGATGGAGCCAGCGTGGATGGTGAAGGGAAAGTGAAGGGTAGTAATGGATAGTAAAAATGCTGCGTGTTCAATGGATTAAATGTCTAAATAAGTTTGAAGATTGTTTGCAGTGAATGCAGAGTAAGTGAGCTGAAAAGAGGAAGGGTGGACAGAGTGGAGGATGCTTGTAGTGGGATTTGAGGTGATGACAAAGTTTAGGATGTGGCCATGTGAGATAGTGACTCAGAAGGAAAAAGGGTCAGGTGAGGAAATAAGGAACTGAGAATCTGGCTTTTCTGGTAGGTCTTTGACTCTGATGTTAAAGTTACTGAAAGTGGTGAAGGTGTTAGGGAAGCAGAAGCAACCCTCTGAGAGGCGGAAGCTGGAGTCTTCAGGGAATGAGAAGGCATAAGCAGGAGGGAGGTGGAAAACAGCAGTGAGGATGAGCAGAAAGTGGCAGAGCCAGATGGCCTGAGTGCCACAGAGCAGGGATTTGTGTTGGAGGGAGGGAGAGAAATCATTTGAAGCAGCAGTGGAGAGCCGGGAGGCTGCCTGCTCTACTCCCTGGTCTTGAGATATATGGCATGAGGACAGAGGGCTGCAGGAGGGGAGAAGGCAGGTTTCTATTAAGGTCACAAGTTTAGAGTTCAGAGAGAAGATGGAAGGACATAGTGGGCATACTATTTACAGAAGTGTTCAAAGGGTGGGATGAGTCTGTGGGGAGTTGGAGGGGTTGGGGTTTCCAGAGCAGTGTGGAGTTCAGAGCCCTGGTGAGAGAGGATGCCTGGGTAGACCTGGTTTTCCAGCAGAGATTGCAGTAACAGGACTCCCAGGGCCAGCATGCCCTGTTACGTGGCGATCTTTCCACTTCTCCCTCCTAGCTTAATTTTTAGAAACTTTAACAGATGGAATGCAAAATTTTTATTTTTATTTTTACGTCAGAGATCAGTCCTCACCCTGTTGCCCTGGCTGGAGTGCAGTGGTATGATCATAACTCACTGTAGCTTCCAACTCCTGGGCTCAAGTGATCCTCCCACATCAGCCTCCTAAGTAGCTGAGACTACAGGCATGCACCATTATGCCTGGCTAATTTTTGTATTTTTTGAAGAGATTGGGTCTTGCTATGTTGCCCAGGCTGGTCTTGAACTCCCAGGTTTAAGCAGTCCTCCTGCATATGTGTGTGTGTGTGTGTGTGTATACACATATATATATATGTGTGTGTGTGTGTGTGTGTGTGTGTGTATATATATATATACATACACATACAGCTTTGGTAATTTAATTAGTTTAGCCTGTCAGGGCAACTGTGGTAGCTTAGAGACCATTGTATTTATTTGTAAGTCTTAAGGTAGGATTGGAGTGTGGAGTGGAGAAGTCAACTTCACTGAAAACTAGCAAGTAGAATGAAGGAGACACAGATTAGTTGAGGACCTACTATGTTTCAGGCTTTGTGCTAAACGTCTACTTATGTACATGTTGGAAAAACCGTGGGCATTGTAGTCAGTCCTGGGTTTGAATTTTAGTTGCTTGGCTGACAAACTGTTACTTTGGGCAGGTTACCTATGTTCTTCAGTCTTACTTTTCTCATTCATAGAGTGGGAATAATAACATCCACCTGTTGAAGTTGCTGTGACGAGCTGTCCAAGAAATTCTAATGAGCAGGCCAGGCTGAGAACCACTGCTGCAGAGTCATTAGCATTTGTTCCATTTTATAGACGAGGAAACTAAGGCCCAGGGGGGCTAAATATGTTGCTTATGGCCACACAGCACTAAGTGACATAGCCAGGATTGAAAGCCAGTTTTTTTGACCCCAGAACCTTGTTGCATCCATTTCATTGAGTTTTTGCCTTAATACATGGAAGCTGAAGGAGCCCCCCATCAGCATGTCTGCCCAAACATCAGGCAGCATGGGATGGGAGGAAGGGATCAAGTGAAGGGAAGGCAGGCCCTATGGAATCTAGGTCAGTGGTTTCCAAACCTGGCTATACTTACAAATCATTTGGAAAACGGTTAATCTGTAAATCTCCAGGGACCACCCTAGGCCTACTGGATCAGAACTTCTGGAGCATGGGAACCAGGAGTATGTATATTTAGAATATCTTCTAGGTGATTCTGAGACTGCTAGCCTAGTTCCGGTCCTTGGGCAAGTTTTTGGGAACCACTGAATTCTAATCGATGTCCTAAAATGATCAAGTGATTATATCCCAGTAAAATACTGGGTGCCTTCTAGTGCCACCAAAATTGGCCTTTAGGGGTTGAGTGCTATTGCCGTACTTTAAGATCTTGGTGCATTACCTGAAACGGACACTCTGTCTGTCATTGAGCATTTGAACTTCAAATACATAGGAAATGTCAAGTTGGCAGACTCGGCTATAACAGAAAGAGTGATTTGTTATTTAGAGCTGTTGTTCTTCCTCCTTTCCCCTTGGGATTCCTGCCCACTCAGTCAGATTAGAGCTATATAAACAAGCTCATACTACTGAGCTAGCACACATATTGTAATTTTTTTTTCCTGAAGTGCTTAACATTGCTGATGTCAGAAAAAAAATCCATTGGGTTTTAATGGGCTGAGGCAAACAATGAGAATTTGATATAATATGGAGGAGAGGAAATAACATCAACAGAAATTCTTATTTGGCGGCATAAATATTCAAACTATATTACAGTCAGGGTTTGATTACTTCTCCTACATGACATTTCCCTGAATAGGGTTTTGAGGGCTGGGCACTAAGAGTGGCAGGCTTGATGTTTAAAGCTTTTAGCTGCAAGCCATGGTAATTTCAGTGACATTGTAGGGTAATTGTAGTCAGTTCTCCTCTTAGCTCTGTGTCAGGATCACCTGAGGAGGTCACTGGACCGCTGAAGGCTTCATCTCTGATGCACGAGTCAGAATATTTGTGGGTGGGGTTGGGGTGGGATTCTCCATTGAATCTGATGCCAGTGGCCTGGGAATTTCACTTGGCCAAACATTGGCTTAGAACAAGGTCACTGGTCAGTTTCTACATTCATTCTGTGCTGGGGCATTTCCATGGCTTATTCTCTTCCCTCTTCAAAAGCAACCCTGTGTGATGGAGGGATCTCATCTTCCAGGCAAGGAGCTGGAAATTTAGGGTGGGGGAGTCCATTGTCAAAGGCCACATAATAGCCTTAGTGAGGCTAGAGCTGAGATGTGATTCCCAGTCTGACTTCAAAGCCCTTTCTTTTCCTATACCGTCAAGGCCCTTCCTTCCTGCTTTGCTCAACATTGTTAGCTGCTGAACCCTAGGCTTTGCTTATTCCAGAGGGGCTGGCGTTATAAAGTAAACAGCAGGCATTTATTGTAACTGCAAGTTACAGATGCAATGTAAGTCTGGAGTAGACTGCAGGTACAATCCTGACTTTCAAGGATTCACGAATCTGTTTGTGTCACAGGTGCTCAATTGTCCTGTTATGCCTAGAGCATCCCCCTCACTATGTTTTCTACCCTCCCCACATATTCCTTCTTACCTAAATTGCTTGTGAATTCCAGAAGTGGATTGCTGAGTCCAGGCTGGTTCATATCAATAAACCTTGGGGAAAATCTTTATGTATGATGCTATACATGGGTCTTTGTTGATCAAGAGCCTTCTTTATTGGCCACTTTTAATGGCTTGTTATCCAGATGAATCTTCTGGAAGGAGGACACTGCATCCTGGTAGAATTTTCTCAGTCCCATCATTCATTCAAACATATTTAAGTACCTTCTATGTGCCAGGTTCTGCTCTAAGTGCCAGGGAGAGAGGGGTGAACTCTAACAATAAAGTCCCTGCCTATGAAGAACTGGCTTTCTAGCAGAGGAAGTCCCTGATAGACAAGTAAACAAAGTCCCACAAATTCAGATAGGTGTGAATCCCTGTTATCTCACTCTCCACACTTGGCTGTCTCCCACTTAATCTTTCTGGGATCAGATTATCTTTGTGGCTTTTTTCTCTTGACTGTCTAGCACAGAGCCGAGCCACTTCTGGGGCTTCAGATTTCTATGCCCGTATGTGTGCATAGCCTTGGCTGGAATGGCAAACTTTGCCTCTCCCAGGCTTCTGCTCATCTGTCACCTCCTCCTACTCTGTGCCATCATAATTGGGCAACCACATATAACAATGTCCTTTCTGTGAACACATCTGTTATTCCTACTGGTCTCTGAACATTTTAAGGAGAGGATCTGTGTCTGACTTATCTGTATATCCCCAGGGCCTAGCATGGAACCTTACAAAAGTAGACACTCAGTATATTTGCTCAAAGAATAAATGTTGAGTCCCAAAGAACCTAAGGGTGGGTGGTGTGGTATAGGAATTCCGTCATGGGGAGGGATGCTGAGTCAGACAGGGGGTGCTCCACTGTGGTGGTTTTGTGATTTATTCTTTGAGACATTGAGCGCTGTCATGAATAGAAGAGATGCGCAGTAATGACAGAGACAGGTGGCATGGAACATTCTGGTGAGAGTCTTTGAAGGAAAGTTAGAAATGTGAGGTTCTGAGGGCCTAGCTCAGAGCTGGAAGGAACTCTAAGGATGCTGGATTTTATAGTCAATGCCCAACTGAGGTCCAGGGAAGCTGTGTGTCTTGGTTCTGATAGCTGGTTAGTTGCAAAGGAGTGAGGGGTGGGGTGATACCAGGACTCCTAGTTCAGAGGGCTTTCCATTATGCTGGGACTGTGGTGTGTGACAGGTGAGGGATTAAAAGCACAGAGAGGAGAAGGAACTTGCCTAAGATCACACAGCTAGGAATTGTAGGAAGTGGTGGAGCCTGGATTCAGACATGGATCTGTCTGATGAGAGGCAGCTTGTAACCACCAAGCCGTATTGTCTCTTCTTGGAGATTGTGAAATGCAAGGTCCTAGCCCATTTTCAGTTTTCCTCTTGGGTTAGCTGTGAGTCCATATAGGAAAATAATATTAACATGCTTTCTTTTGATATACAGTTACATGTTTTCACAAAATGTTCACATTCTTCAAATGTTAATATAGAAGCCCCTGGGTTGTTTACTGTGTGTATGTATATGTATATGTAAGTACAATGAAGAACACTCTTTCTAGTTTTAACACTAAATTTAAACACTCCATTTCTATTGTACTCCATTTAAAAAAAGTATTTTACATCATACTATAATGAATGAAAACCTAGTCCTTTAATTTCACAAGCCTCAACTTTAATAGTCAATGAATGTAATTAGAAAATCTTTACCTATGTAGGTTTCACATCCAGTTCTCTCTAACATCTGTTGACATGTGGACTAGAAAGTATATTATTATTTTAGATATTCTTTCTAGATGCAGGAAAGCTAAATAGCTTGTCTGAGTTTCAAAACGAGTTAATAGAAGAACCAAAAATAGAAGCATTTGTACTGAATACGAGGCTTACTAAAATTCTTAACACAGAGACTATCTGCATTCACTTAGTATTTTCAAGTCTAAACTCTGGAACATCAGCCTGTTTTAACACACAGAAATGGTTCTGTTGGTGGGAGGGGAGAGGGAGGCCTGACACGTTTGTTTCTAGGTCATTTCTAACCTTGCTATTATAATACAGTTTTCTAGGTAGAAGAGAATATGCTCATTAAAGTGAAAGTGTTCATTTTAAAATAAAGCAACAGAGACCTAAAACGTCTCTATTACATAGATACATGAATATCTATAAATGAACTCAATTTTTGTTTTCATGCTCTGTCATATTCTGTATTAAGGCAAAGGAGTAGGCAACTAAGTAGTTGTTTAAAAATAAAACTGTGTGTTCATTTAATTTTAAAAGCCATTGATTAGGATAATCAGTGTTTCCGTGTAGTACTGTATTCATAGAAATCCTGATATTGGGCCAGGCATGGTGGCTCACGCCTGTAATCCCAACACTTTGGGAGGCTGAGGCAGGCAGATCACAAGGTCAGGAGATCGAGACCATTCTGGCTAACACAGTGAAACCCCATCTCTACTGAAAATACAAAAAACTTAGCCTGGTGTAGTGGTGGGTGCCTGTAGTCCTAGCTACTCCGGAGGCTGAGGCAGGAGAATGGCATGAACCCGGGGGGGGGGCGGAGCTTGCAGTGAGCCAAGATAACACCACTGCACTCCAGCCTGGGCAACAGAGCGAGACAAAAAAAAAAAAAAAAAAAAAGAAATCCTGATATTACAGTGTAGAGAGATAATATAGAATGATGCTCTTTACCTCTTTATGTAATCTAATTTTAAAAACCATTGTAATTTATAAATAGTGAATAAAGCAGATAGTGTTATTCGAATGGGATATTTTGGGCAATTAAATTCTTAGCATAAATTACAAATTCCTCTCTCTCTCCCATTTTCCATCCAAATTTGTTTTCATGGAATGACCTTTGGTAGCAACTTGTTTTATAATAAAATGTTTCCCAAGTTTTTATTTTAAATTGAAATAGCCTTTTCTGTCACGTATGGTTGTTTATAAGAGTTTCTTTGATGAAAATCCTATGAATTTTGTGCAAGTAACCCAGGCAGCCTCTTAGATTAGGGATAGCATTTGTATAGAACTTTTATGGCTTTATACTCTGCTCTCATACTCAGCTTATTTGACCCTTACCTGCGGGGAACCTGGTAGAATTCACATTTTACTGCTGAGGGCAGTGTAGAGGAAGGTGCCTTAGCACGACTTGGAGCATATAGCAGGCATTCAATATATTTGTTTTAAAGGGAAATTAATAAAAGAAACCCAACAGATTCTTGTACTTGCTCAAGTACAATAAATATAATGTCACACCAAGGATTGAACTTCCTTCTTCACTCAAAAATTCCATATGCTTGTTCTTATTTCACTGTTATCTTTTCAGGCTTTTCAAAAAGGCCAAATTAAATATATTTATTTTTCTGAATTGAGGTGAAATTCACATAACATAAAATTAGCCATCTTAAAGTGTATAATTCAGTGGCATTTCTTGCTTTCACAGTGTTCTACAGCCGTCACCTCTATCAAGGCCCCTGAAGGAGACCCTGTATCCGTTAAGCAGTCACCCATTCCATCCTTCCTGCAGCTACTGGCAACTACCAATCTGTTTCTTGTCTCTACGGATTTACCTATTCTGGATATTTCATAAAAATAGACTCAAACAATATGTGACGTTTTGTGTCTGACTTTTTTCACTTAGCGTGTTTTCACTTAGCACGTTTTCAAGGTTCATCCACGTTGCAGCATGTAGCACATTGTAGTACTTTATTCCTTTTTATTGCTCAATGATATCCCATTGTGTGGATACACACGTTTTATTTATCCATTCATCCACTAATGGACATTTGGGTTGCTTCCACCTTTTAGCTATTGTGAATAGCGCTGCTATGAATATTTGTGTACAAGTATTTGGTATTCGTTTTCAGTTATTTTGTGTATGTACTTAGAAGTGGAACTGCTAGATCATGTAAGCTGTTTTCTTTTCTTTTCTTTTTTTTTTTTAGACGGAGTCTCACTCTGTCGCCCAGAGTGGAGTGCAGTGGCCGGATCTCGGCTCACTGCAAGCTCCGCCTCCTGGGTTCACGCCATTCTCCTGCCTCAGTCTCCCGAGTAGCTGTGACTACAGGCGCTCGCCACCGCGCCCGTCAAGTTTTTTTGTATTTTTTAGTAGAGACGGGGTTTCACCGTGTTAGCCAGGATGGTCTCGATCTCCTGACCTCGTGATCAGCCCGTCTCGGCCTCCCAAAGTGCTGGGATTACGGGCTTGAGCCACCGCGCCTGGCCCCACTAAGCTGTTTTCAACAGTGACTGTATCATTTTACATTCCTACCAGCAATGTTTGAGGATTCTGATTTCCTTATATCCTTGCCAAGACTTACTTAAGGGTTTTTTTTTTTTTTTAATTATAATAATCTTAATGGGTATGAAGTGGTATCTCCTTGTGGTCTGGATTTTGATTTCCCTAATAAAATATTCATATTTTAATGCATAGAATTAATCAGAAAATGAGATTTGGCAAGGTGAGCTCAACAGCAAAATGATTGGCTTCATTTGTCCTCAGGAGGTTATTTAAGACTGCCGCAGCCGGGTGCAGTGGCTCATGCCTGTAATCCCAGCAGTTTGGGAGGCTTAGGCTGGTGTATCACCTGAGGTCAGGAGTTTGTGACCAGTCTGACCAACATGGAGAAACCCCGTCTCTACTAAAAATACAAAAATAGCTGAGCGTGGTGGCACATGCCTGTAATCCCAGCTACTCGGGAGCCTGAGGCAGGAGAATCTCTTGAACCCAGGAGGTGGAGGTTTCAGAGAGCCGGGATCGCACCACTGCACTCCAGCCTTGGCAACAAGAGCAAAACTCTGTCTCAAAAAAAAAAAAAAAAAAAAAAAAAGAGACTGCCGTGTATTCACTTCTGAGGTGTGCGATTCTGAGCTGAAAATCAACAACATGTTGTTTGGGGATTAGAAGAATATTTGTGGATAGTAAGACTACAATCATTCCCTAACTTAAAAAAAAAATCACATAATATGTTTTGTGTTCATGGCATCTGCCAAAAGTTTCTTAATTCTTTACATTTCAAAGCCCTCTTTATGTAATTCCTTCATGACTTAATGGTCTATTCATTTATTTTTGCAGTGTGAGTGAAGAGACTCAGGATGGCTCAGGGATCCGGGGATCAAAGAGCAGTGGGGATTGCTGACCCAGAGGAGAGTTCTCCAAACATGATTGTCTACTGCAAAGTAAGGCATCTGGTCAAGTGCCCTGCATGCTGCCCCTGTGGACTGTTGTGTTCTGTGTAGGGTTGACAAAAAGACAAATGTTTTCTGTCTAAACTGCCTTACTGATAAATGCATATTTTCTTCTCACATCCTCTGGTTCTCTAGTTCTAAAATTCAAGAAAGTTCATACTTGAGCACTTGGCATTTAACACTTGAAAAATATTATGCCATTTAGTTTTCTTTAAACCCAAAGTTGCCTAAGCAATGCAGATGGGGAAGACACATTCTCCTTCAGTGGAAAGGCCTTAGTGTAAGATATATGAACTGAAAGTTCTTCAGACTCATAGTATGTACAAAATCTGGGCTGAATGCTGTGGGAGATACAGATGTATATTTGTATGAGATGATTACAGTTGGTAGGAGACATAAGATGTACACAAATAACTGTTGTAGAGTCTAAATGTTAATTTCCAAAATAGACGTGCAAGTAGAGTGTTATGTAATTTCAGAGCAGGAGGCCAGTTCTCCCAGCCTCAGAGGTGAGAATGGGCTTGTGGAAGAATGGTCTTTGAACTCAGTTTTAAAATATGTTCAGGATTGCTTTATGTGGAAAGCAGAGAGGAAGAATGTACCAGGTGATAAGATGTTTCAGCAAGGGCACAGAACTGAGGAAAGTAACAGCAACCAGAACTGGTTAGCTTGGGCATAGGATGCATTACAAGGAGTAAATGAAGATAGGATTTTGGAAAGAGAGGCTGGCTGGAGCCACATGTTAGTGTTGAATTAGGCAATTTAATTGTGAAAAACTTTTGTGCCAGGAGTTGCAACATTGAGATCTCTTTGGGATTATGACTCTTGCCTCAGTGTGCTGAATGGATTGTTATCAAGATAGAGCAGAGGCTCTAAGAGAGAGATTTCTGTGTCTGTGTGAAAGGTAAGGAGGGAAAGGAGAGACTCTAATTCAGCTTGTGAAATCACCTTCAGAATTGAGAGAAACTGATAAGAGGAATTAAAGTCCGGATTAAAAATGACTTGGAAACTGAAGGAATATAGGCGGCAAGTAGAGAGTCAAAGATGACTAGGTTTTTGACCTTGGGTGAATGAAAATCATTGGTGCTGTTAATTCAAATTGAGATATTTGGAAAAAGAATACATTTTAAAGGAAGAAAATGGCACTTAAGTTTATTTTAGTACCTGCTGAATTTGACATAATTGCTTCTTATTGTACACCTTTTTAATGTTTGCATGTTTGTGAAAATTTAACCTAACTCTCTTGTATGTTAATAAGGAAATAAGTTAATGTTCATTTCACTAACTACTTGAATTTCTGCTCAGTTCTGTGCATTCTGAGAGGCTCTGTGTATTACTTATATGGGCAGTGTGGAAGTAGATATTCCTGGATGATCAATATGGTGAATTTTTCTCTTTTCCTTGTAAAAATAGAGTTCTCAAATTATTCTTGCTTTGAGTGTAAAATTCTGTAATTCTTTGCTTTGCAAGAGAATATCTAGATAACCCATCTATAAGAATGATGCTTATTAAATTGCAGTAAAGAAAAAAATAGATTAATGGGGCTGAGCAATTAGTGAAACATACAGAATAATAGACATTGAGTCATTGTTACTTTCTTAACCCACCCCCATACTGGGAGACCCCGTGCCAGGCTGGTAGGAACATGGGCTTTAGAGTGAGACTTAGGTTAAAATTCCAACTTTACCACTCTTTAGCAATGTGACTGTAAGTTAGTTCTTTAACTTCCATGAGCCATAGTGTTTTCATCTGTAAAAAGAAAAAAAAAATGTGGGAGGAAGGTAATTATGAAGATCACTTTATATAAATCGAATGAGACATCTTATATCCTATTTAGACCACAATGTGGTCCATAATGAATATCTCTTTTTCTTTTCATGTTTAGGTCTTGTAGAGATGGTGACACTTAGAGAGAAAATAAATGATAAAATCTCTAAATGTTGGTGCTGTTAATAAGTTGTCTAGAGCAAATTTATATAGTGAGTTTTTTTAAGACACAGGAAAACAAAAATATTTTTATATTCTTCAGAGGATTGCAAAGTCATGGATTATTAAAGAATAAGAAATGCAAAGGTCATGTAACCCAACCACTTTTCTACTAGAATGTTTGTATTATGTTTACAGGAAAGAAAAAAAAAAAAAAACTTCCTGCAGGTTTATGAGAACTTGGTTTTTACTTTTTGGGTGGTAGTAAGGGGCTCTTATCTGGTTTAATTTAGTAACAAACATGTCAACTGCTGTAGTTCTTTAGAGAAATGACAACTAGTAATGAAAATATATCTTTCATGTGACAAACTTGTATAGAGAGTATATATATGTTCATGTGTATTTGCTATATTAATTACCATAAAAGGGACATTGAATTGGTTCAGTCTATTAGAAAGAAAGAAGACACACTTATTGCACAGTGTGAGCTCAGACCCTGACACCATTTTAAACCTAGTTAACCTGACTGACTTAAACCATGGTTGTACTTGAACTATGGGATTTTCATAGTTTTCTACTCCTGATGCTGTAGGCTGCCCTTTGGCTACAACCAAGAATTTACCTGCTGTAGCACGTTGTCCTCAAGGTATCATCAGTAAAGGTTGGATTTTGAAGCCAGTGGCAATTCAAAGCATTTTCTTTGGAAGTCCTTTAGTGTAATCATTTATTCAAAGTCGTAGCCATAAACCCAAACCTTTCCTTAGATACCCATGACTAAAATGTACATTTAAAAAATTGTGCTTTCATTTTTGTTTTCTTTCTCTTGTTTGTTTGTTTGTTTGTTTTTTCTCTTGTTGTCAGACACTTTCAGTGTGAAATTTTTGCTTGGACTGCATTGTGTTGATTCAGATGCTGACATTTAAAAAGCCAAATCTAGAGAAATGAAGCTTTTGGGTAAACTTTCCAGTAATAAGTGGATGATTATGTCTATAATGTTGTTGTGACTTTTAAATGACATTTAGGATGGTAACCTCTTGATATATGAGTAATGATGGGTGGGTTTTTAAAGCCCATGCTTTTCAGAACACTCTTCATTTCCTTTTCATGTTTTCATGTCATTAACTGTGAGAAGTTGTACTTTCCCAAGGCATGACTTATTTATTGACTTGAACAGACTTTCTAATTTAGTTTTTCATCCTTCATATTCACAGTTTGGGTTGGAGGTGTGTATGAAAAATGTATTGGTCACATTAAAAATCTATTTAAAAGAAAACCTTAATTATTCATGAAGACACCCAGACCTGTTAACCTTTTTTATATTCCTGTATCCTTAGGATCCTGAGTTATTGAATTGCCCAGTGTAATGATGATATTTGAACCTAGCTATACATCGCATCATTTAGGGTGCTTTATAAAAATGTTAATCCTCAAAGGACCCCCTCTACAAGGTATTTCTATTTAATCAGTCTGAGCTGGGTCCTAGGAATCTGAGTTTCAAGATGTTCTCAGGAGACTCTGATGCCCAACAAAGTTTGAAAAGCGCTGACTTAGTCTTTTACAATATCCAGGCATAGTATGTGTTGCAAAGTGATGAGAGAGTTGGTGTTTTGAATTAGATTTTTGATTTCATAATTATTTGTAGATCTCTCAAGACATAGAAGAACCAAGCTCTTGTCATAGGGATTTTAGTAGCTTTTCCTTAGAGATTTTCTAGTCTTATTTTATAGATGAAAGAACTAAAAATATAGAGAGGGTAACTTGGTTAAGGTTCCTCAGCACTTTCCCATGGAAGCCATGATGGTGTCCAGGGAGCTTGGCCCCTCCAGTCAGTTGCCTTTCTAGCACCCTATGCGACTACCATGTTTTCAATCACAGACTACTGTTACCACATTGTTGGAGCTGAGTAGCAATGGGGCACGTTAAATTAATGAAAATAAAATGTGGCAGGTCTTTGGCTTTCATGCTTATTCTGGGAGAGTTGACTTGGATTAATGTCTTATATTTTTAATGCTGAAGTTTCATTCTACTCATTGGTGCTTTTGCTTCTCGGGTGAAGATTTTCTAGAACGTTTACCCTCTTTTATAGGTAAGATGGCTTTTGAGTAAGAGCAGGTTGCTTTCTCATCTTGTTTGGATCTTTGGTGTTAACAATGCCTCTTGACAAAGTTCTCCTAACTAGACTGGTAATTTGATTTGTTTGGGTCAGGAGGCATGGAAGATGTCACACAGAGAGCTGGAGGCTCTGCCTGTCTGGTCCCAGCTCTGTGTGGAGAACTTCATTTTCCTGATTCTACTTCTTGTTTTGTTTTCTACCTTCTTCATTCTTTTCCTCCTTCCTTCTCAATTATGAGATACTTCTAACACAAAAAGAATATATTCAGTGTCCATGTAAGGTAGAAAGAAGAATTAAAAAATGAATTATATGCACTTACCGTTAGCTTAGTAAATAAAATATAATACTTTGGCCTCATTTCCTCTTCTGTAAAGGGAGGAAATTGGTCTAAAAATGTGCCAAATACCTTTCTGCAATGATTTCAAAGTTCCATTCTATAACTTTTTGAACTTTCATAAGTTAGTACACTTCCCTGATATCAAAACAATGTTGTGAGACTATATGCGCTTTTAAAGGTCTTTTGAGCTTTTGAAGAAATATTTTAGATAATTCTAGATAATCTAAATTGGATTGAGATAAAGCCCGATTAAGTCAGGCATTAGAAGAAAAAGTTTTAATTGTAATGATTTAATATTCAGCAGTGAAAATTAGATGACATCTTCTTGGTGGCAACCTGTTTCTTTGGTTTGCTAATAACATTTAAGACATTAATAAAATTATTTTGTAGTACTAATTACGTTATATACATAACAGAAGTGGTGTTTAAGTAGCAACACTGTACATTGCCAGTAGCATATAGTGTCACAGATGAAATAGGAGTTTTAGAGGAAGACAAAAAAAGCCAATGTTCTTGTATATCAAAGGGTTAGTTACATAGCCTCGTCATTGATGGCTTCCTTCACCCATTCCTTTCTAGTTATCGACTCCTTTTCTGCTGGAATTTGAGTCTAGCCTTTATGTTGCTCTGATACCCCAAGGTCACTCTGCCTAATGATTTAGGGCCCTTGAAGTCCTGGGCAGTAGTTGGTTTATGTATACATCCAGAAAGTAAATGTCACACTATTTTAGTTACATTGGCTGTGGTATGCAGCAAGAAGGGAAAGATCTAGCCTGGAGGAATCCAGTGCTATGCAGGAAGCTAGGGACAGGGTGTGGTTTGGAATGTGGTTAGGAGGCAGTGGTAGAAGCCAGCACAGTTGAGAGTCTGAGGACCTACAGGTCCTGGTGACTAAGGCATGATGAGGATTAGAAATTTCGAATCAGGAAATACATATTGAGTGTCATTTGTGTGCCAGATACTATTAGATGCTAGGAATGCAAGATGAGGACTGAGCCCTGAATGAGCCCACAGGCCAGCTGGGGAGAGGTGGGGAACTAGACAATTACAGTATTGGTAGAAGCAACTGAGGGTGTGGGAGGAGGTAGGGGGGTCATGTAGCCCATCCCAGGAGAGGGGATGATGATGTAGAAGACATCCGGAGGATTTGGCACCTTCTTCGATTCTTGAAAGATGACTAGGAATTAACCAGATGGAAAAGGAGAGAGAAGGTGTAGGAGGCAGGACTAGTGCCTGTAAAAGAGCAGATTTGTGATGTCATTCAGGAGACTTTAAGTGGTTGTTATGAAGCCAGGTTTCTGTGATGAAAGTTTGAGGAATAAAGCTAGATAGGTAGATTAGGGCCAGATCACAAAAGACCTTATGTATCCATGCCAAGGAGTTTAGACATTGTAAAAGTATCTTCCCTTTGCACCTCCACACCCATGTTCAACTCCTTTGCATGCTGCTCTCTGCCCCGGAGGCTGAGCTGTGAGGACTACAATTACAGGGCTCCTGTGACCTCTGGGTTTCAGTTGGGTTTGGTTAGTAAAAGTCTGGAAAGAGATGGGAGGAAAGGAGAAGAGCAATGTCAGAGAATTTCTTCTCCTGGGTCTCACTCTGCAAAACCTTGCACTGGCCATATCCCTCTACTGAAGTTTGTTGATTTTCGCAAGGCAGACTACTTTCCTCTTCTGGGTCCGGATCCTTTTTGTCTACTCATCCTTTTGGGTCTTGGGGTGGTTCCAGTTTGTATTTGTTATCTGTTGCTGTGTAACAAATTATCTCAAAACTCAGTGGCTTAAAAACATTTATTATGTCACAGTTTCTGTGGGTTAGTAATCCAAGTGCAGATTTTGTGAGTTCTCCAGCACAGTGTCTTTTAAAAGACTGTAATCAAGATGTTGACTGGGATTGTGGTTTCATCTGAAGTCTCAGTGGGGAAAAGCCTACTCCCAAACTTACTTGTGTGACTGTTGGCTGGATTCAGTTCCTTAAGGGCTGTTGGAATGGTGGACTCAGTTCTTCACTGGCTGTTTGCCAGAGGCCAGTCTTAGTTATTTATGACATGTGACTCTCCATAGTGCAGCTCATAACATGGCATTATTATTATTTTTTTTTAATCAGAGTGACAACAGGCAGAGAGGGAAGGTGAGTGATAGGAGTCTTAGTGTTTTATAACCTAATTTTGGACACTTTTTTCTTTTTTTAAAATTATATTTTAAGTTCTAGGGTACATGTGCACAATGTGCAGGTTTGTTACATAGGTATACATGTGCCATGTTGCTTTGTTACACCCATCAACTCATCATTTACATTAGGTATTTATCCTAGTGCTGTCCCTCCCCCAGCCCAATTTTGGACATATTATCCCATCCCTTTTGAGAGTAAGAAGTCAGTAGGTCCACCCCTCACCCAAGGTGAGGGATTTACACAAGGATGTGAATACCAAGATCCAGAATTCAGAAAATCTTTGTGGGCCATTTCGGAAACCATCTATCACACAGCTCTACTTCTACTAGCCAGGGGTTTCTGAGTGTTTTTTTTTTTGTTGTTGTTGTTTTTGTTTGTTTGTTTTTTTAAATAATTTCCCTGTACCCTGGAACTCCTTTAAACTTAGTCCTTTTAGAAATACATTTTTCTTCAATTGTCCTATGTATGTCTTCCATTTACCAGTAAGACCCTAACGAATGTAGGTATTATCGCACAAGCAAAGGGAAGCCATTGAGACTCTGCGTCTCAATGATAAGGGAATTCTTCATGAAAGGATTTGAAGCAGGGGAGTCATTTGTTCAAAGTGGAGAATGGGATTTGAAATGGGGAAGTCAATGTGGAGAAGATTCAGTGTGGAGATCAATGGGTGATTGATGTGGAGGGGTTCGGTGTGGAGGGAGAGTGTTGGAGAAGTGGTAGGATTGGAGGTAGGAGGACAGTTTAGAGATTATACAGGAATCCAGGTGAGGAAAAATGATGTCCAAATCAGTGGCAGTGGTAATACAGACGGGAAGATGTGTCTGAGAGGTGTTTAGGTGGTTCAAGCAACAGGATTTGGTGACTGAGAAGATGTAGGGAGAATTTGAGAATAATGAGGAGGAATGAGAAGGAGTCTTTTCCCTAGGTTCTATCTGTGAGCTCTCAGAAAGTCTCCTGGGATAAAGTTTTGAAGCAAATACCTGTAGAACTGGATTGCCTTCCCTTCTCTTCCCCATATGTAGATAAATTGAGAGAGCCCAGGAAAGAGTCTATAAATGGACGAGGATATCTGGGTATTTGTTCTGGTTGCCCCACTAGCTCACTTCTGGCCATGCATAAGTTGTTCCTACTTTTTGTTAAGTCTAGCTCTTTAATTTGTGAAGTGAGGGGTTAACTATGCTAGGTGATCTCTAAAGCATTTTTTAGTTCTAACATTCTAGGTCTTTCGTAATCTAAAATAGAGAAACCCACATTTTATTATTTGTATTATTTCATAGCCTCCTTCACTTTATTTTTAATTTTCTTTAAAAAGTGAACCCAGCCAAAATTTTAAAAACAGGTAAGTCAGAATGTTTAAAACAAATGGCTTTTGGTCTTCAGCACTTAGGGCGTGTTGTTTTTTTTCTTCACTCTTTTTTGTTTGTTTTTTTAACATTAAATAAAATTCCTGGCCAGGTGCAGGGGCTCATGCCTGTAATCCCAGCACTTTGGAAGGCCAAGGCAGGCCAATCACCTGAGGTCAGGAGTTCAAGATCAGCTTGGCCAACATGGTAAAACCCTATCTCTACTAAAAATACAAAAATTAGCCAGGCATGGTGGCACATGCCTGTAATCCTAGCTACTTGGGTGGCTGAGGCAGGAGAATCACTTGAGCCTGGGAGGCGGAAGCTACTGTGAGCAGAGATGGCGCCACTGCACTCCAGCCTGGGTGACAGAGTAAGACTCTGTCTCAAAATACAATAAAATACAATAAAATATGATATAGTAAAATAAATTCTCAAGGACTAACTTCAGAAAGTGTTCAGGGTAACTAATTTAATTGTTCAGTCTACATTTGAAGATTCCTTTCATTAAATTTTTTGAAGCTTTTTTTATGGCCTTAGGAAAAAACTGTTCTGTTTTTCTTTTCCCCAGGATTAGACTTGCTGGAAGAAAAGCTCCCCCATCACATTTGCTTGGTTGGCAGGAGACAGGCATGCAGGCAAGTCCCAGACCAGTGGTATCAGTGTCCACAGACGAAAGGGATGGTATTTTTAGTGTGAGGAATAGCTCAGTGTGGTTTAGTATGATGCATTTTGATGAGTATAACTTTCTAATTTGAAAAACCTTTGGTGTGTTTAAGTCTTCATTTCATCTTTCCAATTTTTCCCCCTCATTTCTTTTCAAGGAGTCTAAGATTTTTCATTTTGGCAGGCAGTTGATCACTCTTGTTATTGACACTCCTTTTCAGTATTCTTACACTGTGGAGAACCTGAATGGCTGTAAATTCCCTATTGGCAGGATTTCGAACAAGAAAAAATAAAAGTGAATAGATATCTGTGAAAGAAAAATAAATACATTTGAAAATTATTGGAGGATAGAAGGATTACTTTTAAAAATTCTGTTAGTTTGCCAATTCAGATCAAAACAGAAAATGGACACTTTTTTTGATCAGCATTCTCTATTCTAAAAACTTATTTCAATAAAGTAAAGAATATGCAAAGACATATATATATATATAGATATAGATATAGATATATATAGATATAGATAGATATAGATATAGATATAGATATATAGACATACACCCACTCCAAAAGAATAGTGATATCTTTCTGGTAAATAATATCCAAAGTTTGCAAAGAAATCAAATATCCATTGAAAGGAAACTAATTTTAGGGGGATAGGATTCACATTTGGAATGATCTCAGAGTTAGTTAACTGGATTTCTGTTCTGGTCAATCTAATAATTGTCTTGAAAGAGAGATGGCTACTGACATTCTGGGATATGGTTAGGGAGAATATTCTTTATTTTTAAAACCCTACAATAGTTTTTGATTTTTTAAAAATAAAATGTTTTGTCTTATTTGTTAAATATGATGGTTATGTAGGTTTACTCAAAAGTGATTTTTTTCATTGCTCTTTATTATTTTCTGCATCTCTATGCTTACATCTGAAATAATTTTTAGTATTTTCTTTAGTGCAGGTCTGCTGAAGATAAATTCTCTCAGTTTTTGTTTGTCTAAAATATCTTTGGGCCAGGCACTTTGGCTTATACCTGTAATCCCAGCACTTGGGAGGCTGAGACAGGAAGATCACTTCGCCCAAGAGTTTGAGGCCAGTCTGGGCAACATAGGGAGACAACGTCTCTACAAAAAGAAAGAAAGAAAAAAAATTAGCTGTGCATGTTAGTGCATGCCTGTAGTCCCAGCTACTCAGGAGGTGGAGGTGGGGGAATCACTTGAGCCTGGGAGGTCAAGGCTGCAGTGAGCCATGATTGTGCCACCTCACTGTAGCCTGGGCAACAGAGTGAGGCACGGTTTCAAAGAAAAAAAGAAAGTCTTTGTTTCATCTTCATTTTGTGAAGGGTGTTTTTTCTAGATTTAGAATTCTAGATTGTCCGTTATTTTATTTATCATAACCGTCATTGTCTCTTGGCTTTCATTGTTTCTCTTGGGCAGTTAGCTGTAAGTTTTATTATTCCTCCTTCGAATGTAATCTGTTTTTTCCTTTGGCTGCTTTTAAGATTTATTTCACTTTGGTTTTGGCAGTTTTATTATGAGGTGTGATTTCTTTTTAATTTATTCTTGTTAGAGCTTGTAAGACTTCTTTTTATTTGATTGGAGTCTTGCTTTTTTTTTTTTTTTTTTTTTCTTTTTTTGATGGAGTCTTGCTGTGTTGCCCAGGCTGGAGTGCAGTGGCATGATCTCGGCTCACTGCAACCTCTGCCTCCTGGGTTCAGGTGATTCTCCTGCTTCAGCCTCCCGGTAACTGGGACTACAGGTGCACGCCACCATGCCCAGCTAATTTTTGTATTTTTAGTACAGTCGAGATTTCACCATGTTGGCCGGGATGGTCTCGATCTCTTGAACTTGTGATCCACCTGCCTCGGCCTCCCAAAGTGCTGGGATTACAGGTGTGAGCCACCATGCCCAGCTGTGCTTGGGAGTTCTTAACCATTAACTTTTCAAATATTGTTTATGCCTAGTTCTCTCTTTTCTCTCTTCTTGGGATTGTGTTCATATGTTATGACATTTTTTCCTCTAGATTTCATATATTTCTTATGCTCTTTCCTGTATTTTTTATTCCTTTGCCATTTTGTGCTTCAACATGGATGTTTTCTACTGACTTATCTTCCAGTTCACTAATTCTCTCTTCAATATATTAGTAATCTGTGGTTAAAGCCATCCCATTGAATTTGTAACCTTAGTTATTGATTTTTAAGTTCTAAAATTTTCATTTAATTTCTTTCTATAGTTTCTAGTTTTCTGCTAAACTTATCTATTTTGTCATTTAATTCCTAAACATATTAATCATAATTGTTTCAAAGTCCATATCTGATACTTTAAAGTCTTTATCGCTTGGTGAACTGTTTCTGCTAACCTTTTCTTTCTTTCTTTTTTTTTCTGTTTATTTTTTATTAAGTTCTGGGCATTATACAAATAATATAGAAGTCATTTACGGCTCTAGGACAATGTTATGTTACTTCTGAGAGAACTTAACTATTTTTTTCTTTTATGTCAGTCAAAATAGGAATGGGTTACCTTAATCAAGTCAGACACAAAGATTACTTGTAGCAGGGCTTCAGTTCTTGTTAGGGCTAGATATATTTCTAGATCACCTTTACTGTCTGTAGGGAGCCCTTCTGGTTCCAACCAAAACCCTGGGTGCCCCTCCTCCTTGGAGGACTCTGACCTCTAATTTTTGTCCCTTAAACTCTGTGACACTGCTAAGAGCTCTGTTCAGCTTCTTGATTATGCCTTTTGTTTAAGGAATTGACAATGCCTTTGAGAGGAACAGGCAGCTCCAATTGCTGGGCTCATCTTCTTAGTTTTCTTCTTCTTTCAGGTCGTGGCCTCACAAATTCTTACTGTCTTGGTTGCTTTCTAATGCCTTCAAACATGTTTGACAGAATGTTTTCCAGCATTTCCAGTTGCTCTCAGCGGGAGGGTGATTCTGAAATATCTACTTAGCCATTGCCAGAAGTAGAACCCCATAACAGTAGCCCTGAGAGAAGACGGATCCATCTTTTATAGTCTTGGTTTGCTCTTAAAATGTTTTAGAAAAGACATATCCTGAGTGTCTTAGTGGTCTAGGGTGATAGTGGTAGAGGTGAAGAAAAGTGAAACTTCCAGTATATTTAAAAAGTAGAATTAACCTGTGATTAGTTTTCGATGGAGATGAGAGAGGAGGATTGAAAGCTAATGGTCAGGATCTGGCCTGGGCATCTGGATGTTCAGTCACTGGGATCAGTGGTTGGGGGAGTGACACTGGAGCCTAAAGTCACCACAGTAGCAGAATGACATTCACCACAACCTAGTTATGTAAAACTCTAGACAGAGGGAATAAATCCAGGCAAATACCACTAAATATGATGTGAACCCAAAAAGAAGCTTTACCTGGAGGAAACCTTACCTGACTCCAGAGACCTTTTTGGTTTAGAAAACAGGAAGTAGCTTGTATCTGTCAGTATGACACTTTTGAACATTTCTGTATTAGTTTCCTAAGGTGCTGTAACAAAGCCCCACAAACTGTGTGGCTTAAGACAATAGGAATCTATTCTGTCACAGTTCAGGAGGATAGAACTCTGAAATTAAGGCATGGGCAGGGCTATGCTCCATTTGAAGGCTTAAGGGAGGTCCCCTTTCTTGCCTCTTCCTGGCTTTCTGTGGCTGCTGGAGATCCTTGGTGTTCCTTGGCTTGCAGCGGCATCACCTTGGTCTTCGCCTTTGTCCTACCTCACCTTCCTCATGTGCCTACCTCTGTGTTTCACATGGCCTTATAAGGACACTAGTTGTGGGATTTAGGCCTACATCCCCCTACCCCCAATTGATTGTGACCTCATCTTAATGAATTACATCTGAAAGACCCTAATTTCCAAATGAACTTACGTACACAAGTCCCAGGGTTTAGGACTACAAAATATCTTTTTGACAGACACAACTCAGTCCACAACAATTTCTAGTTTATCATTGCGTGAAGCTTAGAGCTCTTTGCAAAGATCAAATAAACAAGTAGTGTACTTACTGAGTTGTTGCTTCTGACAAAGCACTGTGTGGGGAATAAAAAGTAGCATAGCACACAGTCTCTGTCCTAGACAACTTTACCATCCAACTGGGGAGACCAAGAGTAATGCAGAAGTCAGGAGGAAAATAAGCTTTGGTTGGCCACCTACTATGTACCAGATACTGCAGTGGTGCTGTACATATATTGAGCCATTTAATCATCAGAATAGCTTGCTGGGTAAGTGGTGTTCACCCTATATTACAGATAAGGGAACTGAGGGTCAGAAGGAGGAAATAACTAGTATTAAGTGGTGCTATCAGGATTTGAATCTAGATTTGCTGTATTCTGAAGTCTGTGGTTTTGGGGAAGAAACTGAATTATGTTTAAAAAAAAAAAAAAAACTTAAAGCTGTTTGAAATTAACCATAAGAGAGTTAGTGTGAGAGCTGGGTATGGTGGCATGAATCTGTAGTCCCAGCTACTGAGGAGGCTGAGATGGGAGGATTCCTTAAGCCCAGGAGTTCAAGACCAGCCCGTGCAATACAGTGAGATCCTGTCTCAAAACAAACAAACAAACAAACAAACAAAAAAGTGGGTGTGGACAAGGAAGGCTTACTGAGGAAGAAGAAATTTGAAGAGAAATAATCTGAACTGTATTTGTAAGAAAGGGTAGGAGCTGGCTGGTGGAAAAGAGCCAAAAACTGATTCCAGGTAATGGGAACTATGTGAACCAAGGCAAGGTGATAGAAAATATCAGATGTATTTAGGATAAAACATATTTTATAATACTACATATAAGATATGTGCTTTATGTAATTATAGCCTCATTCTTCATATGGAGACCTTGAAGCAAGAAAACAAACATTTTTAGCTCTGTGGCTCACATGGTAAGGTACTGGCAAAGCTGAACCTTCTGCCAATTAATTTTTTTTCCATTCCTCTTCAGAAATAATCATTTTCCATTTAAAAAGTAATAATTCAATTTTGAAAGAATCAAAGCATAAAGTAGAGAAAAAAACTCACATATTCCTATCGTGCAAATATGACTAAAGTTAACATTTTGGTCTGTTCCTCCCAGTCTCTGAATTTGTATCAGTAGTATACATAACACATTAACCTAGAGGGTAATCATAGTGTATGTGCTATTTTGTGCTTCTCTACCATAGCCTAAGCACTAATCTGTGCCGTAACATGTCATCATTATCATAGTTTTATTTATTTATTTATATATTTTTGAGATGGAGTCTTGCTCTGTCACCAGGCTGGAGTACAGTGGTGTAATCTCGGCTCACTGCAACCGCCGCCTCCTGGGTTCAAGTGATTCTCCTGCCTGCCTCAGCCTCCTGAGTAGCTGGGACTACAGGCATACACCACCACGCCCAGCTAATTTTTGTATTTTTAGTAGAGACGGGGTTTCATCATGTTGGCCAGAATGGTCTCGATCTCTTGACCTCGTGATCCGCCCACCTTGGCCTCCCAAAGTGCGGGGATTACAGCCGTGAGCCACCGTACCTGGCTATCATAGTTTTAAAGGATGAATAATATTCTGAGTAGATAATGTACAATAATTTACTTATTTAGAGTTTGTTATTAATAGCAAATTAAAAAATTCCTAGGTCAAAATGCATGACCTGTGTTACAACTCCTATTATATATATGATTTTCTGGAACATCAATATTGATTTCGGCATTATATATAGACTGGGTTTCTCTGGGTGGTTGTAAAAGTTCTATGTCATTGAACTACAGAAAGAGGGTGAGGGGATTTCTAACAATTAGAGCCAGTGTTTTCTTCACCTCTAAACCACATCCCCATCCTACTGTCCGCCTGGCTTTGCAACACCATCCTTATCCTGAGAGCTTCATTGACGCTGGGGGATATTTAGAAATTTTCAACTTGGAACCCTTCCAAGATGTTTGCTATTTTATTCTCTATTTGTTTTTCTTGAGCAACTAACTAAATAAGAATAACATTTCAACCTCTTTCCACTCCCCATAGCATTTTTTCCTGCCTGTACCACCTCTGCCTACAGTTTAACCATGGGGGTGCTTCTTATATTTTAAAGCTAAATACAAAAGCACAGTTCTGAGAAGCAGCCAAGTTCTGCAGCCAAGTTTGAAGAATAAAACTTTAAAACAGCTCTTCTGTCACACACTTGAGAGGGGAGGCAGGCTTTGCTATAAATAAGTCACATTCCATTTCTATCTCATCCTTTGCAGTCCTCTTGGGTAATGCTTTTTGTATATGACTACAGTGTTCTCGAACTGCCCACTCACCCCTTTCAACCTTCCATTTTATGCCTCACTTTATTTAAATGTTCAGTAGTTTTGGAGTTTAGGGGCCCTGCATGAAAGAGGAGTAGACTTTTCCTTTCATTCTTCAGGCTTAGATGTAATGAGGTTCAGTGGCTAACTTATTAGAAACTACACTTTCTCCTTGTCTGTAACGTTTTCAGCAGCTGCCTGGATTAGTTTCCTATTGCTGCCATAACAAATTGCCACAAATGTGATGACTTAAAACAAGGCCAGGCACAGTGGTGCATGCCTGTAATTCTAGCACTTTGGGAAGCTGAGATGGGCAGATTGCTTAAGCTCAGGAGTTCAAGACTGCCTGGCTAACATGGCAAGACCCAATCTCTATTAAAAAAAAAAATACAAAAATTTTCTGGGTGTGGTGGCATGCACCTGTAATCTCAACTACTCAGGAGGCTGAGGTGGGAGGATCACCTGAGCCTGTTGAGGTCAAGGCTGCAGTGAACCATGATCAAGCCACTGCACTCCAGCCTGGGTGACAGAGTGAGACCCTGTCTCAAAAAACAAAAAACCCAGAAACCCCACAAATGCATTTTCTTATAGTTCTGGAGATCAGGAGTGTAAAATGATTTGGCAGAGCTGCATGCCCTCAGGGGGCTGTAGGAGAATTCATTTCCTCCCCTTTTCCAGCTTTTAGAGGCTGCCTACATTCCCTAAGTCATAGCCCCACATCACTCCCACTTCTGCTCTTGGCATCATATTTCCTTCTCCGACTCTGACCCTCTTTTCTCTCTCTTATAGGACCCCCTGTGATTACGTGGAGCCCACACACATAATCCAGGGGTACCTCCCCATCTCAGAGTCCTTAACTTAGTCCCACCTGCAGAGTCTCTTTTGCCAAGTCAAATAACATAAGTTTGTGGGATTAGGGTGTGGACATCTTTGGAGGGCCGTTATTCTACTTATCACACTGTCTTAGAAAAGGAAAGGAAAACAATTTTGGAATTTTTGTCTTTTTCATAGCAAAACGCTGAAGTTTTGTTTTTCCTTTCTGTATTCGTGATGGTTGATACATGGCAATCTAAACTAAGTCTGGGATGTCTGTTTGTATTGGCCGAAGTTCATTGGAGGGCAGAAAAGAGGAGAGTTTCAGAGACTGGCAGTGAAGATGGGAGGGTAGTTTAGTTAAAGACCTTCACACCTCTCTCACTGGGTGCTCCTGTTAGGCCCCACTCGGGGCACAAACAAGCATCGAGGAGAAGTGACTGAGCAGATACATTCAAAATGAATAAAGGAATATCTCATTCACTGTAGTCCCATCCAGTGTGAATTCCTTATAGGACTATTTGTCTCCGATCACTTAATATATTATTTTATTTTTTGAGACAGAATCTCACTCTGTTCCCCAGGCTGGAGTGTAGTGGTGTGATCTCGGCTCACTCAGCCTTGACCACTGGGGCTTGATCCTCCCATCTCAGCCTCCCCATAGCTGGGACTACAGGCATGTACCACCATACCTGGCTAATTTTTAAACTTTTTTTGTAGAGACAGGGTCTCACTGTGCTGCCCTGGCTGCGCTTGAACTCCTGGGCTCAAGTATATCCGCCCACCTCAGCATCCCAACATGCTGAGATTACAGGTGTGAGCTACCACGTTTGTCCTAGATTTTTAAAAATATTAATTATGATACTAAATCATACAGTGAATAAATAACCTTCTCATGGCTGTCCAACTGGCACAGTAGAAGACTTTATGTGTTTTTTTCAAACAATGAAAGTGCTGGCAAATTGTACTTCCCTGAGCTTGAGAGAAATGTGCCAATCTGCTTGTTGACTCTGCCAAGGCCTCTCTTTCCATTATTTTCCATGTTCTGGTCAGGAGTTGTGATATATAGTGGCTGACAAAAGGTGCACAAGTGATAGTTGGTGGCCAATCTGCCAGGGAAGAGTCTGACCCTGGGTAGTAATGTGATTCAAGGTAGATGAGCCCCTTCAAGGAGCTAGTCAAGGAAACAGATGATAAAGTGTAACTGTTAGTGAGTGAGCAAGGAGTGAGCATTTTCTTTCTGAAGGGAGTTATTACTTCATTGCGTTGCTGAGAAGGAGGGGTCAGTAGTTGAAACAAAAGTCTCCTGTGGCTGATGACATGTTACAACTTTATGATCGTTGTCAGCAAACAACTTGCCCTTGGGCCTAATCTGTCCCCAGCCTTTGATCCCTTGACCCTCAGGATGGTTTCTACATTTTGCAGTGGTTGAAAAACTTTAGAAGAGAAGCCATATTTTGTGATATGTGAACATTATATGAAATTCAAATTTCAGTGTCTGTATATCAAGTTTTATTGAAGCACAGCCACATCATTTGTTTATGAATTATCTATGGCTTTTTTTTGAGCTACCACGGAGGAGTTGAGTGGTTGTGACAGAGACTGTCCGTATGACCGGTGAAGCCTAAAATATTTACTAACTAGCTTTTTACAGAGAAGTTTGCAGCTTCTGTTTTAGGAGATTTGAAAGAGACTGAAAAAGCATCCGCAAATGTCCTTGTTGGGACAATATTTCCATAGGAACCAAGACCCAGTGATTCCATGTGGTGCTGATTTATTTCCAGGAACCCATGGAGGGTCTAACTGGGGAGGGGGTATACAAGATAAGTTAGAAACCAGTGCACAGTCCTGTACTACCAAAAACATACGAGATCTGCCATTCGCCCCTCAAATAATATGATTTCTTTACTGAGGGCTCACATAATTTATGCCAGTACATTATTGATGAGATTTTTGTTTGTTTTCTAAATAAAAACGGGCATATTGAGCTGCTGGAAGTGTTGAGCTGGGTGTTCTGAAATATCCCACTAGGATATTCCACTTATGGCTGGCTACCTCCATCTCAGATGCAATGTCCAAATGGCTGTCATTTCTGCAGGACCCACTTTGTGCCAGGCATTGGGCCAGTGCTTTGGGCACGTGAATTGCTCATACTGACAGCACTGCTGTAAAGTCATTGTTATTCCCATGTTGCATATGAAGAAAGGAGCTTACACTGGGTAAACCCATGCCTGGGGCTCCCCTGTAAGTGGGAATCCCAAGTTGCAGGTCAGTCTGTCTCTTCTTCACAGAGCATGCTCTTTTCACAAGACCTGGAAGGAACAAGACAACCACCTGGGGAGCTGCTTACTTCTGATCTTTTCTCTGGGATGCCAGGGCTATCACAACCTCATAGGCAAGATGCTCTAATCACTGAGTTATGGTGTTCAGCGATAATATCAACTTCCATTTTTATAATTTCTTCTAGCACTCTGCATCCTGCATGTTATATTTGTAAAAGGCCTCTGAAAAACATAAGGCAGACATATCTATCTCTGCTTTGTAAATGAGGAAACTGAAGCTCAGAGGTAAAGAGGCCTGTCTAGGCTCAACCAGCTTTTAGTGGCAGAGCCAGACCTCCTGACCTGGGGTCTGGTGCCTGTACACTACTTCCCATGGGCCAGGCCTACAGGAATAGAGCTGCATCATTCACACTTACCTGAGTAGAGGCTGTGATAGACTGTAAGCTGTATGGTTAGTAAGTTTATCATCAGTGAACCTCAGGTCATCAGCTGACCTCCAGAGACCAATTTCACATTGTAGTCTCTGTAAATTGTTTCACAATTTACAATTGTGACTCTGCTGAATGCAGTGTACCTTTCTCTTCCCTATTACCACATCCATTGCTTGAGTTTCAGTCCTGTCTTAGTCCATTTTGTGTTGCTATAAAGGAGTACCAGACACTGGGTATAAAGAAAAGAGGGTTTATAAAGAAAAGAGATTATTCAGCTCACAGTTCTGCAGGTGTACAAGAAGCATGGCACCAGCATCAACATCTCAGAGAAGGTCAAAGGAGAAGTGAGTACGTGTGAAGAGACACCATACCCAAAGGGCATCCTGGCTTTATATAATAATAAACCAACCTCATCCCGTCTCGCCTGAGTGAGAACAGCAGCACAGCACTAAGTCATTCATGAGGGATCTACGCCCATAACTCAAACGTTTCCCCCTAGGCCCCACCTTCTGACACCACCACAGTGGGGAGCAAATTTCAACATGAGATTTGGTGGGGACAAAAAAACCCCATATCCCAACCATAGCAAGCCCCAAACCAAACCCAAAGCAGATCCCCATTCATGGTTCCCCTTCCCACATGGTTCCAAATGAGAAAGGGCTGAAGTCATGTGTTCTGCTCAGAAAAAGGCTGAGAAGTTATTGGGAAACACGTCTTCAAGTGTTTGTCTCCTTTGGGACATGGGAATATGTTGTTAACCAGGACAGCTGCTCACAGCTGCACAGGGATGTGTTGAAACAGCTCATTTAAAGCAAATTTTAAGTAATGGAGAGGATCATTCCTGGACACAATTTCACAAGCATTCTGTCTTGATTTTACCCCAATCTCTGCATGCTCCTTCTTAGTCTTCATTCCTGGGGCAGCTTCCTCTGCCCACCCCATGAAACTTTGGCTCCTTCTCTTCTGTATGCTGTTCAGGGGCCATGTTCTCCTCTCTGCATGCCGAGTTGAGGATCCCCAAATTGCTATCGTCTCTCCAAACTCCAAATGCCTATATCCAGCTGCCAAAAAGGCATCTCGTTTGAGTCTTCCTCACTTACCACAAACGTAACAGGTAGAACATAGCTTATTTCTTGCCCTCCCAAAACTGTTCTCCCTCTGAGCTTCAGTGTAGCATCCTCCACACAGTCAGCATCTGAGGCAAAACCTGAACCTGATTCTCCTTGACAGGCATTATCACTCACCACTCTATGCCCTATGAAAATGACAGGCCATGTGAATCCAATGCCATGTAAAAAAAGATAACATTTTCTGTTTGTCTCCCTAGGGTATTATAAATGCTTGGCACCAAGTAGGTGATAAATAAATGTGAAGGACAGACCTGTTGATTAAGCATTTCTGAGACATACCCTTTATCTGTCTCAGATGAGATTCTCTGCCATATAGCTTATCCTTATATTAGGTGGATTGTGTAACTCTGAGGTTCAAACATTGGTTATTGCCTCTAAACCTTGCACAGTTATTTATCTCAGAACTATTGAGTTTGGCGGGTGTCCACATCATGTAACAATTCTGCTATTACATTCCCTTCTTTGTTTTCTTCCTTCCCTCTCTCCTCATCTTCCACATTCCTATCTGTGAGAGAGGATGAGAAAAAGCAGACAAGAAGACAAATCGGTATTTCTCTCACCAATGAAAAATACCTTTCCATTTTGTTTTTAGCATTAAATGTGTTATTTGCCCTCTGTGTCTCAATTAAAACAGGTTATTTCCTTCTTAGTTCCTTCCTTTTATATATTTTTTCTTGTTTCAGAAACGGTTCATGTTAATTGTAAAAGAAAAATTCAGAAATTATAGATAAGCCCAAAGAAATAAATAAAATATGTAACAACCCCCTGCTCAGAGAGTTGTGGTTAACTTTTGAAGTACCTACTTCCATACTTTTTTTTAATGTACATATTTTAACAGACATAGAGACTTACTGTACTTGCTGTTGGGAAACTTCTTGTCATTTAATAGATTAAGAATATTTTCTTGTGACAGTCAATATTCCTCTAGACCAGCAATTGGATCACTTTGTTTAAAGGGCCACATAGTAACTGTTTTAGGCTTTGTGGGACTTACTATCTCTTTCAACTAATCAACTCTGCTGTTATAAGTGCAGAAGCATTCACAGAAAGTGTGTAAATGAATGGACATGGCTGTGTTCTAATAAAACTTTATGAAAACAGGCAATGAGCCAGATTTGACCCATGGTCTGGGCTGTAGTTTGTCTATGCGCTGTGCTTGTCTAGAATATGTTTTCTCGCTCTGTTACCCAGGCTGGAGTGCAGTGGCGTGATCTAGGCTCATGCAACCTCTACCTCCTGGGTTCAAGGGATTCTCCTGCCTTAGCCTCCTGAATAGCTGGGACTATAGGACTGCACCGCCATGCTTGGCTAATTTTTTTGTATTTTTAGTATAGACAGAGTTTTGCTATGTCGGCCAGGCTGGTCTCAAACTCCTGACCTCAAATGATCCTACCACCTTGGCCTCCCAAAGTGTTGGGATTACAGGCGTGAGCCATCACACTCCACTAGAATGTCATTTTTAATGCCTAAATAGTGTTCTATTTTATTGATATATCATTATTTACTTAACCAGTCAGTGTAATAGCTAACATTGTTTGAAGCCTTACTGTGTGCTTGCAACATGGCTGCGTTTGTTCTGTTTGCATTCTCACTTATACCTGCCCACAGCCCTGTGCAGTGTAGGTATTATTCTTTCTATTTAACAGATGAGGGAACTCAGATAAAGAACAGGTAGGTAATTTGCCTAAGGTTAGATGGTTAGTAAATAGAAAATTCAAAATTTAAATTTGTTTGATTTTTAGAGGCCATGCTCTTAATTAGTCATTATGTTTTTATACACATTAGTAATTATTTGCTTGGATAAATTCCCAGCTTTAGAATAACACGTGCATTTTAAGGTTTTGATATTTGTTGTCAGGTTGATATATATGGCCAAGTCATATTTCTCGAGTAGTATATAGCAGGGCTGTGTTTCTACACCCTTATCTATAACAAGGACTCTTTTGACGCTTTGCTGCTTTAATAGGTAAAACAAGCTTCATCTTTTTTTATCTTATGCGTATTGTCCTCTATATTTCTTCTAAGGTGCGTGTCTCGTGCATATTCTTTCCCCATTGTTCAATAAGAGCATTTGTCTTCTCTATTAATTTGTTCGAGCCTTTTATGTAAGGGACTTCTGTGGTTTTTAAGTTGATGCTACATGATGTGTTATGAACATGGCCTTTTACTTTAAGGAGATGTTGTCTTTACAACTGAAGAGAATTAAACAGAAAAGTATTTAGTTTTAACACAGCATTAGTTAGACTCCTGGAATTGAAAAAATTCCTAGAAACTGTAAGGTAAGAGAGAACTTATTCCTGTTGGGGAACTTGTCCCTTTAGTTTCTATCTCTTAAGTACTAGAATTTGTGTTCTTTCATTGGAACTATTGCTTTGCTGTGGCCATGGCAACATGTCTTAGCTGCCACGAACAGCACACAGTTTGACAAAATATTTTTTTAGAGAGTGGCTTTTAGATGGAATTCATTATCCAAAGTATTCATGGAGTCTAGATGAATTAATGGATGGCCGACCCATATTTTTATAATAATGACAGTAATAATAATGAAATGAATAGTTACTATCTATTGATCCCTTACTGTATTCCAGCCACAGTGCTGTGTTTTATATTATTTCATTTGATCTTCATGATAATCTTACGTCATAGATATTGTTGTTATTCCTACTTTATACATAAAGAAATTAACACAGAAAAGTTAAGTGGCTTGCTCTGGCTTATACAGCTGGTGAGTAGTGGAGTTTGACCTTGACCTTAACCTTGATTTTCTACTGCCTGAGTCTTACAGGTTTATTAGCCTTTAGGGTATATACTGAATTCAACAGCGGTAGCATGGATGGCAAATCTTGATGCCATCTAGAGTCTAAGATAGTGCTAGCATCAATGGGCCACAGTGAGTCTGACCCAGAATTTCATAACTCATATTATTATGAAATCAGAGTTCTGAAGCTTATTAGATTAGAAGAGCACGAGGGGGTAGATGCCCCAATATATTCTAATTTCTCTTGAGGACCACCAAATTGGCAGAGCTTCTCTGATAGGGAAAAGGAAGAGTCAGAAGGCATCTTAGCCTCTAGGACAGAAGAACCATTGTAGGTATTATTCTTTCTATTTAACAGATGAGGGAACTCAGATAAAGAACAGGTAGGTAATTTGCCTAAGGTTAGATGGTTAGTAAATAGAAAATTCAAAATTTAAATTTGTTTGATTTTTTGTGGCCCATTTTTATGGGCCACAAAAGTTACCCCTAGTTGCCTACAAATGACTGCATTATACATACCTAATTATCTGGGCAAACAGACCTGATCCAAACACAGTTTGTGCTTTCTTTTCCTTTCCTTTCCTTTCCTTTCATTTCCTTTGTTTAGCCTGTTCCGTCTACTTGGGGTGTCTTTGATTTCTCCAACCCCAGTCTCCCGCTGTTAGAATTCAGGGCCTCCCTCAATACCAGAGTTAAGTACTACCTAACGAAGAATTTTTTATTTTTACAGACAAAAGCAATTTCCCTCCTCCTATTTGATTCTTATGGTTATTTATATTACTCTCAAGTCGATCGTAACCTTTTTATTTGTAGGATAGTTTCTCCCTGTAGGATTTGCCTGATTCCTCGAATATAGTACTTTTCCAAAGGTAAACGATGACATGCCTTAATCTTGTTCTTAGGGATTCTGACTCTGAGAGACATGAAACTACTGTTTAGAGTCTTGTGGATTGAATTGTGTCCCCCTCCACCCAGTCCATATGTTGACATCCTATCCCCCTGTGTCTCAGAATGTGACCTTATTTTGAAATATGATTGTCACAGATGTAATTAGTGAAGATGAAGTTGTACAGAAGTAGGGTGGACTCCTAATCCAATTTGGCCGTCACATGGAACTACGGGCGTGCACACACGGAGAACATTGTGTAAAGATTGGAGCGATGCTGTCAGAAGCCAAGGAACTACCAGAAGCTAGAAGAGCCTGAACAGACCCTTCCCCAGAGCCTTCAGAGGGAGCATGGCCCTGCCAACACCTAGGTCCCAGACTTCCAGCTTCCAGAACTGTGGGACAATACATTTCTTTTGTTTAAGCCACTCAGTTGGTGATACTTTGTTGCTGTGGCCCCAGGAAAGTACCACAAGCCTGAGGTTTTCACCATCCTTACAACTAGCAAGACGTGATGTTTTAGATGACCCTGACCTATGTGGAACTGGGGGCTGAGGTGGGGTGGCCTGATAACAGAGTCACCAAAGAGCCACCTCTCTTATCTGTACTCCTGAGTTCTCACAGCCTCTGGGCGTCTTCAGCACCAGCAACTCAGCATGTCAAAACTGAACATTCTTCCTCTCCAAACCCCTTCTCCCTCATAAGCCCATCTAAATTATGGTTACCGTGTTCCTCTCAGTCCCTCTGGAATTCTTCCCTTTTCTCATCCCCAATTTTTAAAAAATCTGGAATTCTGCCTTCTTCTGGAAAATAAGGAAGATCTGGCAACACCAGGCCTTTGTTACTGCATGGCCATAATTGGCCAGACGGATGGGCTACCCCTGAACATAGAGAATGTGTCCTGGGTCCTGTTTGACATCACATGCCAGGCCCTGTGGGCATTGGAGCCTGGCCCCTGGCAGGGTAGAAGTGATTGCCTCTCCCTCACAGGGACGTAAGTGGAAAGCTTGAGATCATTCTCTGAGTCAAGCTGCCTGGTTTATGTCCTGCTGTGTCGCTTACTGGCTGGGGGCAGCCACGGGGAGTTTCCTTAATCTCCCTGTGCTTCCGCTTCCCAGTGTGTAAATGGAGATAATAATGGCGCTTGCCTCATGGGGGTATTGAGAGAATTAAATGATTCAGTGCACATCAAGAGATTGGAACCTGACACATAGCAGGTGCACCAGAAATGTTCACTTGTATTCTTACATAGTCAAGAAAATCTTGTCACCCTTTATCTAAACTGCTTTATTATTTTTCACAAAGCAGGGCATATTTACTTATTGGTTTTACTTTGCTGCTCTCCATCCCCCACCAGCTTCACACACATTAAGAAAATGTGGCTGTAGTTTATACACACAGATTCAGGGCTGGCCTAGCAGGGAGTTTGGACAAAGCTCCTGGGATCTCACTTGGTGGAGCTCCTGGGCCCCTCCTGGCTGCCGAGTCCCCTGTGCTTTCTGCCTTCTGTGTTGTTTCGGTTCCAGTGACCAAGGGCACAGCTTGGTGACTGGCCTCCTGAGGCCTTCGGAGTCGCCGGGGGATCCCTCTAATTAGATACACTGTTGAGCATGCAGGTATATATCCTGCAGGCAAGAAGGGCTGCTGGAATAGTTGCTTAACATGAAATCTAGGCAGCAAGCCGGGTGTTCTTTAGAAGTGTGTTTTCTGTGTGTGATTTGGGACGCTGACAAAGCCCAGACAAACCTCCCCACACCAATTGTTTCCCCCAGCTGTATTCCCCTTATTGGGCCACTCCTAAGCAGTGCTGATGACTTATTTAGCTAATATTTGTTGACTGAACTTTTATTAATCAATAGAGATTTATTAAGTAAATAGAGCATCATTCAGACATGAAGGCATCAGATCCATTTCTTCCTGGGCATCAGATCCATTACTAGATGTCAGTGATAAATTGGTAGGTAAGACACAGTCCTGCCTGTAAGACATGTGCAGTCTAGTCATTGGAGGAGACCTATGGCCAACAGTGGGTGGAGCTGGGGGATTACAGGTGTTGTTTATGGGATCCCAGAGAGGAAGGATCCTGACTCAGCCAGAGGTTGGGACTGGGAGCTACTGGGGGATCATCAGACTTGTCATTATTGATCTAATGTCCCAGTAAAATTGGGCATTTTAAGGACAGGGACTGTGACTGTCGTTTTTATTGCTCTATGTCTGGTCCTAGCCCAGTGGTTGACATATAAGAGGGTCAATAAACATTTGATGAGTAAGGGAATTAAGTGACATCTAAGCTGAGAACTGAAGGATGAGGAGTCTGCCAGGAGGAAAGTGTGGAAGGTAGGGGAGGAAGGCGGTGGCAGGAGGAAGTAAAATGATGACGAAGGATGGTACAGGGAGGGAGGAGCATGTGCTCCTTGAGGGTGACAAGGACTGCAGTTCTGGGAACTGTTAGTTTGTATGGTGGGTGGCATGGAGCCATTTCAAGGTGGGGGCCTAGGCAGAGCTGAATGGTGAGAATAACATAGAATTCTTAGTTTTTATATGATGAGGTTTGATATGCATGGTCCATGTTGCAGGAAACGGATTGGAGAGGACAGGGTGGAAGAGAAGAGGCCATTCAATGGCTACTACAGCAATCTTGATGAGAGATGGTGGTGGCAGGACAAATTACTGACACCTGAGATGGAGAGGTGACTAGATTCAGAAGTGACTAGGGATGTAGAATTGTCAGAACCTGCCAATTAAGTGTCTGTGGGGAAGGAAGGAGAGATGTCTGAATGATGCCCAGGCCTCCAGGGGATGTGGGCACCAGTTACTTATGATAAATCAGATGAGAAGAGGAGCTGTGGGAAGGTTAAATTCACACTTGGACACGGTGAGTTTGAGATACCTGTGGAAAGTCCAGAGGGCAGTTATATACAGCAGGCTTCACCTCTGGAGAGTGATCAGGTTTGAGATATAGGTTTGAACACTCATTGGCATAGAGGGTCGGGACTTCATAGCCTAGAAGGACATAGAAAAAATTAAGAAGACCTATGAACTTCAGAAATTATATTAAAATCATAACGCATATGCATTGTTCTGAAGAGCTAGCTTTGTATCAACTTTTCAAAATGCCTGTGTCCTCAAATAGGTTAACCCTTGGTGCATGTGGTTAATGAAGCCAGAAGGAGAGATGAGATTTTTCAGGCAGCGAGAAGGGGAGAGAGTCAGGGTTTGTGCTGTGGAAAACATCAACATTTCAGGGAGGGGGAGGCACTGTGCTGAGTTAGAGGCCCGGGGGTGGGGGTGGGGGTCAGAGTACCAGGAATGAGATAAAGACTTGCAGATAGCAATAGTTTTACTGCTCATAAAGCACTTTTACATATGATGCCATTTTATCTCTCAGGAACTCAACTAGATATTTATAATTTGACTCTGTATCAGTTAGGGTTCAGTAGAAGACATGAAAACTTGGCTATAAATTTTAAAGAAGGGATTTCCTAGAGGGAATTAGGTGCTTACAGTGGACCCAGAAAGTCTGAGACAGGTCTCAGTTAATTTAGAAAGTGTGTTTTGCCAGGGTTGAGGATGTGCACCCATGACACAGCCTCAGGAAGCCCTGATGACATGTTCAAGCTGGTTGGAATGCAGCTTGATTTCACACAGTTTAGGGAGACATGAGACATCAATCAATGTATGTAGGAAGTACATTGGTTCAGTGTGGAAAGTTGGGACGACTGGAAGCAAAGGCAGGAAGACTCAGAGCGGGGAAGGGGCTTTCAGGTCACAGATAGGTGAGAGACAAACAGTTGCATTCTTTTGAGTTTCTGATTAGCCTTTCCAAAAGAGGCAATCAGATATGCATCTATCTCAGTGAGCTGAGGGATGACTTTGGCTAGAATGGGAGGCAGGCTTGCCCTAAGCAGTTCCCAGCTTGACTTTTCCCTTTCACTTAGTGACTTTGGGGGCCCAAAAGATATTTTCCTTTCACATTACAAAATCCCTGGAAGGGCAGCCCCAGGGAAAGATTCCCAGAACAATACAGAACCAAGGTCAGAGTACATCCCTGTAGCTGCCACCCTGGCATTGAAAAGGTGGGATTGGAAAGCCACCATGGCTGCAGCTCTGTCTCAGCCTTCATGGAGCTGAAGAAAGGATGCTGGACACTACTGTATTAAGAAATCTGTTTCCATGACCTGCCTTGACAGCAGTGAACAGTCAAGTAGAAGCCAAAGCATGGCCCTCATCTCACTTCCACTTTCTAAAACTCCTTGCCTGAGTACATTTAGTGGAATCCAGTTCAGTCCTGAATCTCTAGATGCAGAGAAGTCTGGAAGGTATCTTTAACTATACCACCTCTCCTCCTAAAAGGAGCATGAAATGGAGCTAGAGAAGGGGTCTTCTTTTGTAAGGGTCAGGTTAAGAACTATTTCAGTCTTAGTGAGTCATGTGGTCTCTCTGCAGCTTTGCCATTGAAGTGTGGAAGCAGCCAGAGACCATATAGAGGTGAGTGAGTATATTGTGTTCCAATAAAACTTTATTTATAGAATCAGTCCTGGCACAGTGTTTCACATCTGTAATCCCAGCACTTTGGGAGGCTGAGGCAGGAGTGAGCTTGATTGTGCCACAGTGCTCCAGCCCAAGCAACAGAGTGTGAGACCCTATCTCTACATAATAATAAAGTTAGTTAATTCAATTAAAATGAGTGATGGGACCTGCAAGCTATAGTTTATTGACCTCTGAGGTAAGCAAATAAATTCACAATAATTACCGTAGGTTCTTTTTTACAGATGAGGGAAATAAAACCAGAGAGAGGCAGTCATATAGCCAGTCAAAGTGAAAACATGGTTATTTAGGTTTCAAAGTTCATGTTCTTCAGGAAACCATGATGCCCAGCCTCTCTTCTTACAAGGCTTGTGATCTAAAGAGGAGATAAAGTATGTGCTTTGTTGGTGCAGACTATGGTAAATGCTCCAAGAATGGCACAGAATGCTTTTGCATACAAGGCATTTTTGACAGGAGAAATCAGAAGTGTCATGGTGAAAGTAGTTTGAGCTAGATGTTGAAGAAAGGTATAATTCTAACAGGTGGAGATGGGGAGGGGAGGAGTCCAAAGAGCTGATAGGGTTTGGCTTTGTGTCCCCACTCAAATCTCATGTCAACTTGTAACCCCAGTGTTGGAGGTGGGGCCTGGTGGGAGGTGATTGGATCGTGGGGATGGATCCTTCATGAACCATTTAGCACCATCCCCTTGGTGCTATCCCCGCAGTAGAGTTCTCATGAGATCTGCTTGTTTAAAAGTATGTAGCACTTCCCCTCTCTCTTTCTCATGCTCTGGACATGTGAATTGCCTGGCTCCCCCTTTGCCTTCCGCCATAATTGTAAGCTTCCTGAGGCCTCCCCAGAAGCTGAGCAGATACTAGCATCATGCTTCCTGTACAGCCTGCAGTACATGAGCCAATGAAAACCTCTTTTCTTTATAAATTACCCAGTATCAGGTATTTCTTTACAGCAGTGTGAAAACTGACTAATACAGAATTTTTGATGGAGTCAAAAACTGCAAGGGAAGTTTAGGAAAACAGCTAGAAATGGAAACTCATCTGAACATTGTGACCTTCTAGGATGTTAGTGGCGATAAGACTGGATCAGGGAGAACCTTAGATAGTAGGATTAGGAATCTGAATTTGAAAAAGGGGAAGCACTGATAGTCTTTGAGCAGGGCTGTAATACACACATTACTTCAGGAAGAATTATGTGGTTTTGTTCTGCAGAATTTTACGTGAGTCAGAAGATACGGCGTGCAAGAATTTGCTCAAGAGGTGATTGTAATATCTTTGCATGAGGATGCAAAGGAAGAAGTGGACATGAGTGTTGGGCCATTCATGGGACAGGGTAACTTGTAAATGTAGGTGGAATAGAAGGATGGCTTTGATGGGAAGAGATGATGAAATGAATAACAATACTTGGGAAATGAGGAATGGGAGCTTGTTTTGTGGGTAGAGTAACGGGGTCCATCTTGGGTATGAGGTGCTGAGGGGCAGAAACAGAAATATGGAGTAGGTGATTGGAAATGTTGTCTTCATCTTCAAGATGGGATTAGTTGGGAGTCATCCCATACAGGTGGATAGAGAGTCATGTAAGAGCTCAGCTCTCTGAGGGAGTGTTTACAGTGGAGGATGCCAGAAGGAGAACCCAGGAGACAAAGGTGTTCCAGAACTGGGAGAGGCACAAGAGAGAGGAAAATGCAGTAGGCAGGGTAGTCAGAGTGGCAGGATGGACATTGTACCAGAGGAGTCAAGTTGGGGAGCTGTTTCCAGAAAAAGAAACAGCCAGGAGTGTTGCATGCCACAGAAAGGTCAAGAAATACTCGGAGAACCACTGGATTTGGCGACCACATCTCAAGGTCATGGATGACCCTGAGAGAGCTATTTAGTGTGTGTTCTTCTCTTGAGGAGTTTCATATTGAAAGAAAAGAGGAGAGAAAATCGGAGATTGAAAGTTGTGCTTGTTTTAAAGTTGATTAATTCTTCAGTGCCAGAAGACCACAAAGAACTCGGTCTCAGAATATATCCTGATTTCTCCCCAAGACTTTTCTTAAGAAAAAGCAAGTTGAAAGAGGAACACCCGTTAGTGTCGTTCTCTCTCGATTTCAGCATTTGTTTTTTGGTCAGTTGTTTGTGTCTGACTCTGCTTTTGGCCCTGCCAGGGGACCTCTCCTGGCAACCTGGGAGGTCACGCACAAGTTTGTGCAGTTGTTAAGCAACTGCTCGCGGTTGCTGTGGCCCTGCTAAATTGGGAACATGTATTTGTCCCTGTCTGAGTCTTCATTCAGTGGGAAACAATGAGTCCCTGACTTTGAAATCTCAGGGGTTACACATTTGTGGAATATGAAATCAGTGTATTGATGATTTTTCCTACCTCATAGAATTTGTTAAAAATACATTACAGAATCCATTGCTACGCATTTCTGTGAAAATTTAGTTCTCTCTAGGGCCTTTTCTAGAAAAAACGTTATGCCCAAATCCCAAAAGGAACTGACCATTTTATGTCAGTGCTTTCTAAGATAAATAAAAACAGAACACACACACACACACACAACACAGCAACAACAGCAAAAGTCAGCAAAACAACACACCAAACTAACTCTAGAGTTTCAGATGGAAATGATTTTATCAGTCCAAATTAAAGACGTATTCTCTTACTTTCTTTCACACCTTGGTTTGTGGCTTCCACAACACAATAATCTGAGTCTCAAGTGGTTTGTGAAATGGATGCTAGAAGAGATAACTTGAATGAATACTTTTCCCCTGGTGGAATTCTCTTCCTCACTCATATTTAAACAGTTATTTTGCATCTAAAGGGCCCTAAGTTATGTTTCTCTGGTGATATTTAGAGATAAGAAGTGTTGTAAGTACTCTTTCACATTTGTACAGAACTGTAGTCTTTGAAGTGTTTTGTTTGTTTGTTTGTTTTTGTTGTTTTTGTTTTTGAGACAGGATCTCACTCTGCTGCCCAGACTGGGATTCAGTAGTGCAGTCTCAGCTTACTGCAACCTTTATGTCCTGGGTTCAAGTGATCCTCCCTCCTCAGCCTCCCAAGTAGCTGGCAGTGCAGGCCTGCACCACCACACCTGGTTCCTTTTTGTATTTTTTGTAGAGACAGGGTTTTGCCATGCCACGCAGGCTGGTTTCAAACTCCTAGACTCAATCTATCTACCCACCCTTGCCTCCCAAAGTGCTGAGATTACAGGTGTGAGCCACCATGCCCAGCATCCTTAATCTCATTCTACCTCACTTTCTGCCTATCTGAGAGCTAGGCACCCCAAGTATGAAGTCCAAATGCTGATAAAGAAACTGCAATTCAGAGTGACTTATTAACTAGCCCCAGATCACACAGCTTATTAGAGGCAGATTCAGGGCTAAAGGTCAGATTTTCCAGCTGCAGATTTATTCAACGTTGAGTGACATTTTTGACATTGGTGTTTTCTTTAATCCTTACACGTTTCAGTGTCTAAGATTTGTATAACATCAGGTTGGTTTCTGGTAGTACATTGATTGTGGAGGGCCCAGAAGCAGAAACCACGGTCTTTAAATGATAGTTATTGTTATCGGAGGTTTGGCCTTTATTGAATGGAAGTCTCTTGTTAAAGAAGGGTATGCATTGAGACAAAAGGCTTGCCAACCTTTCAAAAAAATGGGAACCCCTGGTCTCCTTGGGGATGGCTAATGACAATGATTATGGAGAAGGTTGCAAATGTGAAGTACTTTATAAATCCTGGAGTTGTGGCAGTAGACCGTGTATTTCTGGGGAGACAGATTTTTGCATACTCTGGACACTGCTGCCTTTGGTGCATGCTTGTTTTTATAAACAAGCTTGTTTTGTTCCTCCTGTAGAAATTGTTTTTATAAACAAGCTTGTTTTGTTCCTCCTGTAGAAATGAGCCTGTCATCTAGAGTCATGGTGGTTTTCTGTACGTGTGAGCTTGTGCTTCACTACAGCAAACACCCGTACTACTGCAAAATCGAATTCAGTGACATTGCCAATATCTTCACCCTCAGTAGGTTTTAAATATTCTTAGCCCTGGGAGCTGGCCCAAGAAACTGCTTATTCTTTTCCCTGTATTGCTCAACATATAAATCCTGAATTACTGCTGACCGAAGATACATAAAGTACAAATCAATAAGTATTTTGTGTCTGTATTTTGGGGGATGAGACAATGAGTGAAAGAGAACCCCTCAATGAGGGCTTGAAAATATTGCCATTGTTCTATGGGTTCATAGAGCTGCGGCTACTATTTTACTTATCCACTGGCCACCATGTACTCACACTGCAGTGAAAGGATTTCTAAAAACATCTTTATTGAGATATAATTCGCATACTATACAATCCACCCATGCAAAGTTTACCATTCAATGTTTTTGGTATATTATTACTTTGTAAAAATCGTGGCCCTATGTATAACATACAACTTGCCACTTTAGTCATTCTTAAAGTACAGTTCAGTGGCATTAATTATGCTCACAGTTTTGTGCAACCATCACTGCTACCTATTTCTGAAACTTTTTCGTCATCCCAAACAGAAACTCTGTACTCATTAAACAATACCTCCCTGTGAAAGAATTTTTAAACATACCTTGATTATTAGCTTTGGATGTATGGAAAACTTTTGAGGAAGATTTTGTTTAGTCTGTTTTTTTTTTTTTTTTTTTTTTTTTTCAGGGAAAGTTTATTTTTTAAGGGGCAGTTACATATAGGAGGTGACACAGATTAGGTTCCTCCAGAAAGTAGCCTCTGAGAGTAGCATGAGGGGCATTGCCAGAGTCTGTCTCAGGAGCAGCACTTCTAGGGGATGGGGGAAGGGAAGGAGGCAGGACTGGGTAAAAGGAGAAGATGTACTGTATTGTCATTGGAAGGCCTCACCCTACCCAGTGGAACTCTAGAACTGGCATTTCCCGAGTTGGGGCAACAGAGATGGATCTTTATACTATATCATTCAGTCATAGGGTTCAGCCCCCAGGAAGGCGCATGAGCTTGGGCAAATTCTCTCCAACCAAGGGTCAGAGAAGGTTGACAGCTGAGAGCTAAGAGCCAGTAGCTGGGGGATGAAAATGCTTAGTTCATACTTCGCCAAACTTTGCTCTCCATTGGAATCACCTTTGCATCCTCAAAAATACTATGCCTGATTTAATTGGTGTGGGGTAAGAGACAAGTGAAATGCTTCCAAAGCTCCCCAGGAGGTTTGAATGTGAAACATAGACAGGGAATGTCTGCTTTCAGCCTTGAAGGGGCATCAGCATAGTATACACCATCATGGGAAATGCTTGGACTTTGGATTCAAAAAAAGTTGAACTTAGCTCAACCATTTACTAACTTTGTAGTTCTTATGGATGTTCTGTTAAGATTTCGTTACTAGGCTTTAAAAAATATGACTGGATGGTGCACCTGGGTGACTGGGAGTACACTTACAAATTAATACAAGAACAGTAAACACCTCCAGAATTTGATAGAACATGAGAATGCTTAATTCACAAAGAAGAAATTCAAATGATTTTTAACATTTGAAAATATAGTCTTAACAGCAACTGAAAGAATGAAAGTTAAAACTATATTTTGCTTATTAGCAAGGATGAAAAAGAATTGCTGTTGCTCAGTAATGGTGAAGGTAGTAGCAAAAGCCATTCTTGAGCTGGGCACGGTGGTTCACTCCTGTAATCCCAACATTTTGGGAGGCCAAGGTGGGTGGATTGCTTGAGCTCAGAAGTTCAAGACCAGCCTGGGCAACATGGTAAAACCCTGTCTCTATAAAAATTAGCCAGGCGTGGTGGCATACACCTCTGGTCCCAGCTACTCAGGTGTCTGAGGTGGGAGAATCACTTGATCCCCAGGAGGTGGAGCTTGCAGTAAGCTGAGATCATGCCACCACATTCCAGCCTGGGTGACAGAGCAAGACCCTGTCTCAAAAATAAATAAATAAATATAAATAAATAAATAAATAAATAAAAGAAGGCATTCTGATCCTCTTGGTATGTCCATTGGTGTAACATGAATGGCGGACCATGTGGCCGCCATTCATGTGTCTACCAATGCAATGTACATAAAAATTCATAAAAACAAATGTCTTTTGACATAACAAATCTAATTCTAGAAGTTTATCCTGAGGAAATAACAGATGAGTATGTAAAAATGTGTGTATAAGTTGTAATTGCCTGGGTCTTACTGGCAATTAGGAGAAGCACAAATGCTCATTAATAAAATGTTGGTTAAATAAGTTCTGGTACATACCTATGTACTTCTAATGAGAGAAGCCATTAATAAAATAGTGTGAGCCTATTTTTGATTAAAACATTTGCATTGAAAAATGACTTTGAGAAAAATATCAGATATTAACAGTAAACAGTGTTTTTCCCCTGAGTATAAGAATTATGGGTGAATTTTATTGTCTAACTCATATCTCCTTATAATATTTATACTTAGAAAGTATTATATGTTATTTAATTATGTGTTAATTTTATATTCCTAAAGAACATAGAGCTATTTCCAAAAATTACATATTTCCAAAATTACACACCTGTATCTCTCTCTCTCTCTCTCGATATATATATATATATATATACACACACACACACACACACACACATATATATTTCCCTACCTATTCATTCGGCAGCCTAAAATGGAACAGCCTATACTCCAATTAGTAGTTATCCCTGGAATTTGAGGTCATGGGTGATTTTTATTTTCTTTCTTGTGCTTATTTACACTTTACAGATTTTTATAATGAGGTCGTATCACTCTTATAATGAGAAATGTTTTTTAAAAGCTTTTAATATCTCAGTGCACTTGCCTGACCTATTTTCTATCCATTCTTGCGTTTGTTTCATTGGAAGGGTCCTTTGGATAGCATTTCTTTCTCCGTGTCTTTCTTCCTGCTGTCCTATTTAAATAATCACAATTCTGTGTTGAAATTTTTGCATGCTTTACCTAATTAGGACAGTTATTCTGACTCTTGCATTTGTTATCAAGATGTACATTTTTACTTTATTCATTACTGTTTTTTTTTTCTTAAGCAACGTTTGACTTTTAGATGATGCATTCCAAGCCTAACATCCATCATCTACCATTATGCTTTTGACTCATCTATTAAATAGTAATATGTCCTCCAAAAATATTGATGTTAAATTAAATCACTCTATATTTGTCCTTGGAAAAAGCTTTGAGGCTGTAAAATTTACCAAGCAGGTAGGACATGCAAAAACAGAAATGCATGCAAATGCTTCCTAAAGGCAGGAGCTCTTCAATGTGTCTGACAAGTCTCATTTATCCTTTAGGTCCTAAATTAAACATCACTTCTCTGTGATGCCCACCTTGACTTTCCCAGGGTAAGCTGGTGCTGACTTCTCCTTATGTTTATTATGCCTCTTATTAAATCTTATTTTAAGTAGTTGTTGATGTCTACCAATGTGTTAGACCTTCAGATACAAAATATGGTTGCCATCCACCAACACTCTTCCAACAATCCCTACCTCCTCATATTCAAGCCCCTGACAAATAGATGATGACAGACAAGATCATATGTCACTTCCAAGATTAGGTTATGAAAGACTGAGGTTTCTGTGTTGGGCTGTTTCTCTTGGCCCACTGATGTATGGAAAGCTAGCTATTGTGACGATAGGCAGTGTACACAGAGGCTCATGTGGCAACAGCTAATAAAAAATGGAAGCTGGCCACAGACATGTGAGTGAGGTTTGAAGCAGATCCTCCCCCTTGTCAAACCTTCACGTATTACAGGCCCTGCCATCAGCTTGATTGCAAACTCATAAGCAACTCTGAGTCAAAACCGTCCATCTAAATGGCTCCCAATTCCTGACCTTCAGAAAATACGTGAGACAATAAATTCTTGTTGTTTTCAGTTTTGAGTTTTGGGATAGTTTATTATGCATCAGTAGATAACTAATCCACGTTGGTACTAGAAGTGCAGTGCTGATGTAACACGAAACTAAAATGTGATAGGGCTTTGAACTAGGCAGTGGGCTGTGGAAAAGCTGGGAGGATTAAGGACCATGTTAGTAACAGTGTGAAGTGCCTTGAACACACTGTTCACAGAAGTTTGGACTTTGAGGAGGCTGCCAGTGAAGGCTTCAAGGAAAATGGGAAAAATCCTACTGGAAACTGGAAAACAGAGAATCCTTGTTATGTAGTGGCAAAAAAGAAAAAAAAAATGATAACACTGTCACCTGCAGTAATGTAGAAAGTAGAAAATGTACATGATAAACTGGCGATATAGTTAAGGAGGTTTCTAACCAGAGTGCTGAAAGTGCTTTCTGATTTTTTTTTTCCTGTTACCTAGAGTGAAACTGCAAACAGAGAGAGGGAGAAACTGAAGGCAAAACTATTAAATAAAAAGAGCCAGAACTTGCTGGTTGTAAACATTCCCAGCCTCCCCACATGGCACATGATGCTAACATTAAGAAATGGCATCTGAGCAAAGACCAAATCCAGGGCACTTTTAGGAAAACAAGGTCCAAACATGAAGCCAAGGATGTGACTGTAAAATCTTTTCTTAACATCCCAGTACACAAAGATGTTGTCTCAGAATACTGTTTAGTCAGACAAACCGAAAGATAATTGAGCCAAGCTTGTCCAACCCTTGGACTGCCAGCTGCATTCAACCCAGGATGGCTTTGAATGTGGCCCAACACAAATTTGTAAACTTTCTCAAAACATTATGCATGTACCTTTACTTTTATTTTTTATTTTTATTTTTTAGCTCACCAGCTATTGTGAGTGTATTTTATGTGTGGACCAAGACAATTCTTCTTTGTATGTGTCTCAGGGAAGCCAAAAGATTAGACACCCCTGGACTAAGGGCTTGCCTTACAGATCCTCTCTGTCAACCAGTAGGTTCCCTGGAAGCTCACAGACATTGTGCCTCAGTCCAAGCTCAAGAAGGACCTGTTTCAAAGAGATTGGTGGGTATGGCTTTTGTGTAGTGGAATTAAGCCTAAAGGGATTCCCAGAAGACCCATGGAGTTGAAAGGGAGTTATGCCTGAAGAAACACCATCAGCTGCAAAGAACAGAGACATAAAGAGTACAAACTGCAAAGAGGCCTTTGGACCACCAAGTATCAGCAAATAAAAAGCAGACTGAGGAAACTAACTCCACAAGCACCTTTTACCTTTCATGAAAATGAAAGGATGCCTGAGAGGGCAGACTCAAGAGTCCAGAGGTGAGACTAAAGCCATGGAGAACTATTCCTGGGCCTTAATTCGAGACCAAATCAAGGAGCTTCCATCATTCGCTTGCCTGGATTTCAGAACTGCTATCCTTGCATACTTCCCGTTTTCCCCTTTGTGAGTTGGAATGTCTATGGCAGTTATCCTCTCCTTATCCTGCCCCTGGATGTAGGGTGCATGGGGCCAGATAACTTGTCTCTTTATTTGCACATGCCTCTATATCAAGAAGAACCACATTCAGGAGCTGTATGTCAGAGACTATACCCAAGAAGGCTGATTTAGATAATCAGGGTCTGGACTTGGAACTGATACTCTGTTGAGATGAGACTTTTGGGGACAGTAGGAGGGGTAGTGTATATTGTGTGTAGAGAGATGGGAGTCCTTGGGAGCGAAAGGGTGTCCTTGTTAGGCAGCCTCCAAGATGGCTCCCTTTGATCTGACTCCTGGACTCACGGAGTTGTTAATCCCCTCCCCTTCCCACATTGTACTAGGGTTGGCCTGTGTGACTAATTGCAAATGGCATAAGTGATGGTATGTCACTCTCAATATTAGTTTATTAAAGACTGCAGCTTCCATTTTGGGCATGCTCTAATCCCGTGCTCTCCTGGATCCCTCATGGCGGGGAAAGACAGCTGCCATAAGTTGAGGACATTCAGGCAGTCTGGTGGAGGCCCACGTGGTGAAGAACTTCCAGCCAACAGCCATGCGAGTGAGCTTTCTTGTAAGTGGACCCTCTAGTTCCAGTCGAGGCTTCAGATGATGCAGACCAGATTGACAGTAACCTCATGAGATACTGTGTAGAAAAAAACTGCTATAGGAGTCCTCAGACTGCTGTACTTACAAAGGCTTCTTGCAAAATCGACTTGGCTGGCATCCAGGAATTTGGATTTAGGGGAAGCTTGACACCATTCCCTAATGGATAAGGTTGGTTCACTGTGCCTAAACTGTAAACAATATTATTTATGCTGAGCACCTGTTTTCCATATGGGAGTCTGGGATTTTGTTTTGTTTTGTTTTGTGTGTGTGTGTGTTTTTGGAGACCTGAGTCTCGCTCTGTTGCCCAGGCTGGAGTGCAGTGGCACAATCTGCGCTCACCACAAACTCCGCCTCCCGGGTTCACGCCATTCTCCTGCCTCAGCCTCCTGAGTAGCTGGGACTACAGGCGCCTGCCACCACGCCCGGCTAATTTTTTTTGTATTTTTAGTAGAGACGGGGTTTCACCATGTTAGCTAGGATGGTCTCGATCTCCTTACCTCATGATCTGCCCACTTTGGCCTGCCAAAGTGCTGGGATTACAGGCGTGAGCCACCACGCCCGGCTGGGAGTCTAGGATTTTTATATGTGCTAGGCAGAGGGTGTGTAATGAGCAACCCCCAGTAAAAACCTTGGGCCAGGAGTGCTGGCTTATGCCTGTAATCCCAGTGACTCAGGAGGCTGAGGCAGGAGGATAGCTTGAGGCCAGGAGTTCAAGACCAACCTGGGCAACAGAGCAAGATGCCATCTCTGAAAACAGTTAGAAAATTAGCCAGGCATGGTAGTGTGCACCTGTAGTCCTAGATACTCAGGAAGCTGAAGTGGGAACATTGCTTGAACCCAGGAAGTCAAGGCTGCAGTGAGCCATTAACTGTGCCACTGAACTCCCGCCTGGGTGACAGAGTGAGACCCCCTGCCCTCCAAACTCTAAAAAAACAGACAGACAAAAACATCGGGCACTAAGTCTGTGATAAGCTTCCCTGGTAGACAGCATTTTCCACTTGTCACAATATGATGCTGGAGGAATTAAGCCCATTCCGTGTGATTCCACAGTGAGAGAACTCTTGGAAGCTTGCATCTGGTTCCCTGTCTGGCAAAGGGAAAAGGTGCTGATTTTGCTTTATATCTTTTGCTATAATAAATCCTAGCTATGAATAATTTTATGTGAGTCCTGTGAATCCTCTTAGCCATCACTGAAGCTGGGGGTGGTCTTGAGGTCCTCCAACCCACAACTCCTGAGCTAGGAGCACCTAGATCTTCCCAGATCCTCAGAAACCGTAGGATACTAAATATTTATTATTTTGAACCATTGAGTTTTGGAGTAGTTTGCTTCACAGCAATAGGTAACTAATTCTGGAAGCCAGTCTTTTCTCTCTCCCCAGCATTTAGTTTAGTGTCTTGGAACATAGGTGTTAAAGAAATATTTGTTGAGTGACTTGACGCTATTTCTGCCTTTGAAGAATTTCATAGTCCATTTGGTTCCTTTGCTGGAGAAATCTAAATCCTGGCTTGGCATTATGAAGCAGGCTTACTGTCTTTTCACTTTGGCCTAGAAGAATCAGTCGCAGTGGCAGCAGCTCTGCCATCTTCCCTGTTGAATGAGATCCATGGGTATAAGAATTAGTGTATGACCATGCCTCTTCTCTTTTACTCCCTCCTTCTTAGGCCCTTTGATTTTTATTTTCTCTCTCTCCATGTCATGGCAGTGGTAGCTATTCTTACCATTGAAATAAAAACTTCTTCCTGCTGAAAAATTAATTACCAAATGTTTCAGGGCCTTATAAGATATTAATATTTCCATATCGAGTCTTGCCTCTTACTCTATCATATGATTGCCTTAAGAAAGGTTCAGACAAATTAGCTTTCCATCTTACATTGCACCCCACTTTCCCAGCTTCTGCAAACTGTCTTGAAATAGACTTATATAGAAAGATAGGAACGATTTCCACTAAAATGACTTTAATGTAGGGGAAAAACTCAAAGTATACACTGAAAGTAGACTTACTTGAGTCATTTACAGTTAAAAATTATTTTAATCCAAAGGTGTATTTGAGTGTGTGCACAGATATACACATACACCACCCCCCACCCCATACTCATTCCTGTGGCACACTTCTTGGTAGTTGCTGGAACTGTTAAATAAAAATTACAGGAGGCCATCATTTTGGACTAAGCTTCTGCACTTGGCCACAACAAACCAGATTGAAAATCAAAATGAAGTCGCTCATGCTAAAGTTCCATGTCATCTTCCAATAAATCAGGGGAAGGAGATAACAATTTAATTTTCCAAACAGGAGAGTTTCAGTCTTCAGTAAGCCTGATGAAGTTCTCTCTGCTTTAATCCTTACAACAAAAAGTAACCTGAAGGAACGTGATGTTAACTAGATTTATTTTCCCCTATGGTTCTGTTTCCCTGTTCCTGGCTTACAAAGAAAGTAACTATGCAATAACCAGTTGCTTTTGTTCTGTGTTTCTGCTTTCTCTAGCCCTTTTCTGCTTACAAAGCCAACCATCTCTGCCCACTAATTGCAGCACTTATTAATGGCAAAACCGCAATTACTTTTGCACCAAAATATTTAATGGAATGAAATGTTGTTCTATTCTAAAATTGCAAATAAAGCTATTTGAGCTTTTTAAAGTAAATTTGTTATAATTTTGTCCTTTGACAGATCCTTTTCCTCCTCTTTGAGTCTCCTTCTAGTTCAGCTGATGACCTTGATTATGAGTTTCCTGAAAATCCCAGGGTGATCTAATAGAAGCTCTCTCGTTTATCTTCTTCCCAGCTATTTTTTTTTTTTTTTTTTTTTTTTTTTTTTTTACAATTTTTATTGTTTTTCTTGTGTCAGAGAACCATCTATCTTTGTTTCAAAGGGTTCTAGTCCTGCTTTCAATCCCATATACTTGGACCTGATGGATCTTTCGAAAGTGAAATTCTGGCCCCATGATGGCATCATTTGAAAGCCTCTGATGCCTGTTCCCTGAAGAGGCTGAACTTTCTCTCCTTACCTGCTCTTGCTTGCCTGCCTCCATTTTGCTCATGGCAGTCCCGTGAATTAGGTTCTATGAGTGGAATACAGCTTTGAAGGTGATTCCAGAGATCCAACAAAAACCCAGGAGATTGGAAGGAATTCATATTTGTCAAAAAACATGTAGCTCGAAAACATAAAGAAGAAACCAATGATGCAAATAAAACCTAATACAGCATAACAACTATTTACATAGCATTTACAACGTATTAGGTATTATAACTGATCTAGAGATGATTTAAAGTATAGAGGAGGGTGGCATAGGTTATATGAAAATATTACACCACTTGATATTAATATAAGAGACTTGAGCATCTGCAGATTTTGGTATCCCCTGGTTGGGTACTGGAGGCAATCCTCCTGGGATACCGAGGGATGACTGTAATTTATTTTCAGTACTTTGGTAATAGTGTATTTATGGTCTGTTGTTTCTCAGGGTTTGTGGATGACAGTCCATTAGGATCTGAAAATAAGATATTCAAATTTCTTTTTTTTGTTTGTTTTTATGAAATTTTAAGTGTATATGAAGTTAGGGAATATATGTAATTTTGAAATAACTAAATATTCATGTTTGGAAATTCATGTTCAAATTTTTGGGTGGCTGGGAACACAACCAAAAAGATATGAAAACCAATAACAATTATATATCAGTAGGCATTTTATAAAGTCTTTGATATTGTTTTGGATATAAGTGATTTGATTGACAGTTCTCATTTAATTGCTTATTAGATGGGTTTCTGCTTTGTAGAGAACATTTTAAAAAAATTTAGACAAGCAATAGTTAATGAAATCACTTGTGATATGACCACTCAGAGGTAAGTATAATGAACTGTTTATTGTATCTTCTTTGCAGCTAGTTTTCTATACACACAGACATGATTTTCTTTTAAAAAAGGAAAGATCATGATGTGTTTATAATTCATAAAATTTTTGTACCTTCCTCTTTGAACTTTAAAGAATGTCATGAACATTTCCTTAGATACTAAACTCTTTCCTCATATATTTTAATTGCCTTATTATATGAACATATACAAATAATTTATTTCAATACCTTAATTCATGTGCTGTTGGATTTTTAGGCTCTTGCAGCATTTCCCCTCCTTCTCTTCTTGCTATTATAAACAGTTCTGAAAAACAGATGCTATTAGCCATGCCTTACACATCTGTGATGTTTCCTGACAAGACTCCTAAAAGTAGCACCTTCCTTTCATAGGTGAGGTTTTACCTCTACCTTTATTGTCTGTCTCTAAGGCAATTTTGTGTAATGATGAAGAGCTCAGGACAGAATTTGAATTGTGGTTCAACCAGTTACTACTGTGTGACTCTGGGCTAGTTGTGAACCTCTCTATTCGTCATTTTCCCTCATCTGTAAACTGGGGGAAACACTAATACCAACATTGCTGGCTGGTTGTGAACAAACAATAAACAAATAATAAATAGTGTAAGCAAGCAATAAATGTTAGCAATTGTTTATAAGGTATTTCTCTTGTCAAGTAAGCACAGTTAATCATCCAATGGCTCCTATAAAATAAAGCATAGGGCCAGGTGCAGTGGCTCATGCTTATAATCCCGGCACTTTGCGGGGCTGAGGTGGGCAGATCACCTGAAGTCAGGAGTTTGAGACCAGCCTGACCAACATGGTGAAACCCCATTTCTACTAAAAATACAAAAATTAGCTGAGTGTGGTGGTACATGCCTGTAATGCCAACTACTCAGGAGGCTGAGGCAGGAGAATCTCTTGAACCCAGGAGGTAGGGGTTGCAGTGAGCCAAGATCATGCCACTGCACTCCAGCCTGGGTGATAGAACAAGACTCCATCTCAAAAAAAAAAAAAAAAAAAAAAAAAAAAAAAAAAAACCCATAAAATAAAAATAAAGCATAGTTACAGTATTCAATAAGGTGAATGACACATTAATGACTCCATTTGACCAGTTCTTACATCCAGGAACCATGAACACAGCTATCTCAACATATGGTAGTTTATAGGGATAGTCTGTAATCTTGCAAATTTAAAAGGTAAATAGGAGTCCTTCGGTAGGCAGATTCATATATTAACAAATGAAGGAAGAATTAGTCTTGTTAGAAGAAACTTGCCATTTAGTTTGTGAACAATGTGGTTAATTTATCACAAGCTCAGTGAGGGCAAGGATGGAGCTATTTCACTTCACTATTTGTGTACAGATCCAGCTCTTGGGCCACGGTAGGCACTCAGTGAATATTTGTGAAATACATAAATATTCATGAGCAAATATATCTATGCTTTGTTGAATGTATTGCAATGTATGTTGTAAACATAATGCAGGCTTTGTGTGATGAACTGACAATTGACAATGAAATTATTGTCTGCAAGGTGGGCTGGGGCCTTTCAGGCTTTTCTCCTGATTATAGATTCAGAAATAATGCAAGAGGCTGTTGCTCAAAGTGAATCCCTTACTCCGTGCTAGTCGTGTTCTTTAATTCGTCTGCTGTTCCCTTGTGTGTGCTCAGTCCTTATTGCAGCTGCTGGGTCTGAGCTCACTGTGAAAATCGTGTTTCCTTTCTGCCGACCCATAGGGCTCAGTGTTTGATTAACAGGTTTCCCATTTTCTGAGAAAAATACCTAGGTAAATCCCCCTTGGACGACGCAAGGATCTGCAGTAATTTACAACCACCACGTGAGCCTTGTGTTGAATGACATGCTCTTTGTAAAGATGTGGTGTAATTTATAATGCTGGCCCCAACGTCCACTCCTAGGGCATTCTCAGTGCAGTGCCTTGACTCTGATATTGGATAACGTTGACAGTTAAGAGAGGAATGACTTTAGTCGCTGCTGCTGAATTAAAAAAAAAAAAAAATCAGACTTACAGTGTAAATGGATTTTGCTCTCTTCAAAGTAGTGACCTTGGGATAGATATAACTCTTTGATGCTTCCATTGATGTTGCTATTGCCCCAAACATTTCCGGAATCCTTTAAAAATTACCTTTAAAGCATGTGGCACATTCTTGTCAATATTTTTGAGTCTAACAAATACTCCTTCTTTGTATGAGGCTTTGATTTTTGGAAAGAATGAACAGTCACTGGCATCAAGTACAGCAACTGAGGTGGCTGATGAGGGCAGACAGTACTGGTTTTGTTTAGGGCAACATACGGTTTTAGAGGCCTTTTAATAATGTTATGAGACTTGTACATTTGTTCCAAACATGATTTCCTTTTAAAATAATGTTTGAAATGATGAAATAGTCCAAGCCTACAGAATACTACACTAAACGACAGACAGGCACATTCCCAACATGGATGTTAAACAGATGCTAAAGTACTGTGTTTGTTTGCATGTGTTCTTCCATCTTGCTCTCCTTCCCTGTTTTTTCTTTGAAAGAAAATGTTTTAGATATTCCTAAACACCCCTTGCTTCCCTCCATACCCGTCTCCCTTCTCCCCTTTCTCCATCAATATTCATACTTCTGCCAACGTTGCCATGCTTCATTCCCAGGTGTGTTTGTGCCTTTTGAGGAAATGTTTAGAAATTTATAGGAATTATCTTGTATGTGTCCTTCTGACATTGTCTTTGAGGTTTATCTATGTTGATTTGTTTTAACTGCTGTCTTAGTCCATTTATGTTGCTATAAAGGAATACCCGAGGATGGGTAATTAATAAAGAGAAGAAGTTCATTTGGTTTCTGGTTCTTCAGGCTGTACAGGAAGCATGGTGCCAGCATCTGCTGCTGCTGAGGGCTCCCAGCTGCTTCCACTCATGGGGGAAGGTGAGGGGAAACCAGTGTGTGCAGATCACATTTCAGGAGGGGAGGAGAGAGAGAGAGAGAGAGAGAAAGGGAGATGTCAGGCTCCTTTCAACAACCAGCTCTTGAGGGAACTAATGGAGTGAATTTGCTCATTATTGCAAGGGCAGCACCAAACCATTCATGAGGAATCCACCATTATGGCCCAAACACCTCCCATCAGTTCCAGCCTCCAACATTGGGGATCATATTTCAACGTGAGCTTTGGAGAGGACAAGCAAACCAAACTATAGCAACTGATCCATAGGATTCCAGTATATATGAATAAATCAGAGTCTTCATCTGTTCACCTGAGAGAAAGTTCAGATGCTTTCACCTTTTTTATTATTACAAATAGTGATACAGTAGTAACTGTGTGCATATCTATTTAGAAATATGTACTAGAGGTTTTCTAGAGCCGGTACTCAGGAAAAATGGCTAGGTTCTAGAATGTGCACATTTTTAACTTAGTGGACATGACCAAATTGCTCTCCAAAGCAGTTGTAATTATGCTTCCATTGGTAGTTTCCCCATATCCTCTTAGTTATCAGATTTTTAATTTTTGCTAATCTGATTGGCCCAGAATTGTATCTCATTGTTTTAAATTGCATTTCTCCGCATTCTGGTGTGATTGAGTGTCTCTTCTGTACTCAGTGGCCATCTGAGTTTCGTCTTTTGTGAGTTGCCCATTTATATTCCTTGCTGGTTCTTCGATTGCCGTTGGCCTTTTTCTTAATGATTTATAAGAATCCTTTATAGTCTAGTATCAATTCTTTGTCAGTTTAATGGGCCCCAAATATCTTTACTAGTCTGTGGCTTATGTTTTCACTTTTTATGATGTCTCTAATTAAACAGCAGTGCTAAATTTTAATGTAGTCATATTTATCCATTTCTCCTTTGTGGTTTGTACTTTTTTTTACATGTTGTTTTAAAGAAATACTGCTCTATCCCAATGTCATAATTTCCTATACATTATTTTAAATTTTCATATGTAGTGTTTCACAGACACTGAGAATTGATTTTTGTGTATATGTCATTGGAATCCACTTTTATCTTTTTCCATATGGATGTCCATTTGTCTCAGTTGCATGTATCAAATCTTTTCCCACTGTCATACACCACATTCCCAAACACGTGTGGCTGTGTGTGGCTTCTGTTCTTTGTTAATGGTGTGTTTGCTTACTCTGGCTCTACCCTATTTTAATTACCTTGGCCTTATAGATTTGGGTAGTTTACGTTTTACTTCAGTTTTCTTCTTTGGAATTGTTTTGGCTATTCTAAGCTCATTGTACTTTCAAATGTATTTTAGGAATGTGGAAGCCCTATTGGGCTTTTGTTGGAATCACTCAGATGATATACAGATAAATCGTAAGAATTTACTCTCTTATCCTGGGTCTTCTCATCTACAACAATGGTATAGCTATGTTTATTTAGTTCTTTTTTTAGGTCTTTCAATAGAATTTTGTAATTTTTGCCATACTTTTCTTACATGTCTTTGTTAAATGTCTTCGTAAGTATCTCGTATTTCTTTCTTTCGTTTGTTCCTTTTTTTGAGATGAGATCTCCCAGGCTGGAGTGCAGTGGTGCAATCATAGCTCACTGCAGCCTCAACCCTCCTGGGCTCAAGTGACCCTCGTGCCACAGCTTCTTTCTGAGTAGCTATGACTATTAGTGCTCACTACCACATTAAATTTTTAAAAATTAAAATTTTTTATCCCACATTTTTTGTTTTGTGGCATCTTTTTGTTATATCTTTTCCTATTGTTGCTGGTGTATAGGAATGTTATTTTTTATATCTTGCTGAACTCATTAATTGTCATGGTTTAGATACTCATGCATTATGCAGACAGATAAAATCTTTTAATAATAATGACAAGTCTTTTTCATATTGTGTGACGTTCACTTATTTTTCTTGTCTCAATGGACTGACTTGGACTTTCATGATAGCACCTGTTTTTGTTAATAAAGTTTTACTGAAACATAGCCACATCCATGTTGTCTGTGGTACCATTGCATTATAACATCAGAGTTGAATAGTTGCAACAGAGACTACCTAGTTTGCAAAGCCTAAATATCTGCCTTCAGGCTCTTTACAGAAAGTCTGCCTACCTTCACGAAACAGTGTTGAACAGAGGCAGTGATAGTAACCTTTCCTGTCTCATCCCTGGCTTTAAAAGGAGAGCTTGTGCCACCCAGAATAATGCTGCTTCTGGGTTGGTGGATATGTGTCTTTTATTGGGTTATGAAAATGTCTTCTTTTTTTTTTCTTCAACTTTTAAGTTCCAGGGTACGTGTGCAGGATGTGCAGGTTTATTATATAGGTAAATGTGTGCCATGGTGGTTTGCTGCACAGATCATCCTGTCGCCTCGGTGTTATGCCCAGCATCCATTAGCTGTTCTTCCTGATGCTCCTCCACACCTCACAGGCCCCAGTATGTGTTGCTTCCTCCCATGTGTCCATGCGTTCTCATTGTTCAGCTCCCACTTACGAGTGAGAACACCCGGTGTTTGGTTTTCTGTTCCTGTGTTAGTTTGCTGAGGATGATGGTTTCCAGCTCCACCCATGTCCCTGCAAAGGACATGATCTCGTTCCTTTTTTTATGGCTGCATAGTATTCCATGGTGTATATGTACCACATAAGAAAATGTCTTAGATTTATAAGAAGTCTTTTCTTGTTTGTTCTGTTTTGTTATTTAAAAAAAAATCATGATCGAATGTTGAATTTTATCAAATGTAGTTTTGGCATCTGATTAGTTTTTCTCTCATTTTAAACATACGCAATTTTATTCTTTTGAATTTTTCTATTATTTCTAGTCCTTGGGGCTAGAATCCTCCCCTTTGATGTGGTTTTGTAACTTGCGAGCTCAGTGGGTCTCATTTTTCTGCAGGAATTGTCTGCAGCATGGATTGTGGGGATTTTGCTCTAGCTTTTCCCCTGCCCATTCATTAGTCTAGGACGAATTTTTGTGTGAATTTCTCAGATTGGGCATTCCCGGACCATATAGGAAGCCTAAATTTGTACCACCAAAATGTTCCAGAGGCGGTGGTCTGGAGTTGAAACTTTGCAAGGGAAGGCTTTTATTCTCCCCAGGAGACAGATAGAAACATATGAGTCTCTTTGTGGTTACAGCTCTTTGAGGGGCCTCACTCAGGGCAGCAGCTTTCTACCTTGGGCAGACCCCACAGACTTGGCCTGTTTCTCCTCTGTGCTGGTTGAAATCTAAATGCCTGCTCCCCCTGGACCAATACTTGTTTCTCTCCTTCTCCCTCACCATGATCCTGTCACTCGCTAAGGGAGTGAATTTATGCTTGCTTCTGGTTTTAGTTGTTGCTTTGTTTCTGGCACCTGGTAATTTCTTCTTTCTTATTGTGGGTTCAGCTATGAATTTAAAAATATATTATATACAGTATTTCCAGGTGCTTGTAGGAGGTGAGTGTGAATGTGTGTCTTCTCACCCTCTTGCTGAAATGAGAGGCTGCCCTCTAAATGAAATTTCAATATTGAAAAGATAAACAAAACCCCAATAAAACAAAAAGCCCCCTAAATCAGCTCCCTAACCATGAGCCAGGCAGCACTCAAAGTCCTTTGGTATTAGCTCATGCCATTCTTATAGAAACTCTGTAACTCTTTTGAAGTGGAGAAGTTAAGAAACTGGCCCAAACCCACGTCAGGGCAGAGCCAGGCCAAAAACCCTTCTATTTTATTGGCTAGTACCTCATTTTACGTGTCTGAACAGTAATAAGAGTGGGTGTTAAGTGTACCCTTCCTAAAGGGACGACTACAAAGGTCAACACTATTTTCCATCTAACATTCCTAATATATTTTTACACATTAGTCTCACCTGGTAATTCTAAGACAGAATAATGATCATGCTTGTCTGTGAGAATTAGCAATATTTTCATGGATTTAAATTCAAGAAAAATCAGAAAGTAGCAGCTCAGGAGTTTTCAACATTTGTAAAAAGGCAGATGGGGTAGGAACCCATTGTTTTCCATGTTGGCAAGATATTAGAGAAATATGTCTTACTCTCGGGTTTACTAAGACATGTTTTAAAGATATATTGTCATGCATGTGACTTGTGGAAAGCTATAGGGACGTGGATTTTTTATATTCCCTCTAGACTTATTTGCCCATACTCTGAGATCAAGGCGGATGGTAAAGATGGAGTCAGTGGGCATTCTGTTTTTTTGATTAGGGGTTTATAGATGGCTGACATTTTAATCTCAGTTAATGACTGAGGATGGACTCCAGGGTACTGCACCACAGCTCACCCTTGTTTGTGATCTAATTTAGCAGCATCTTGATTTGAATCGAAAGACAGCCCTGGGAATGTTAGCTCGGCTCTTGTGAGAGCATTCTGGAATGCTGCATGTTGCCTGATACTACCTGAGATGTAGGTGCTTGGGCAGTTACAGCCTGTCTGAGCTCTGACCTATGGGGGAGAGGTTGAGAATTGGCAAAACTTTGATTCTACCAGGTGCAAAGACCGGTGTCACCTTGAAGTTATATTAATGACTTTGACAAGAATTTTCTCAGTGCACAGTAGGCATATTTGCTGAACAAGCTGATCTTGCAATCCCAGTATATCTGGAGCAGTCAATTATGAATTTTCTAATTAGCTTGATGTTTGGTCTCCAGCTAAGTGAGCTCTTGTGAACTCTGCCAGAATCTGGATTTCCAAATGATCTGACAGGAGGAAAGGAAAGGATTGGGCCAAAGTAGCCATTGCAAGTCAGTTTCTTATAAGTCAAAAATTTACTCAGACCAAGTGCCTTTATTTTCTGCTGTCAGAAAATACCCATTCTTTGTTTCTCACAGCTGTTAACCTGTCCTAGGATGAACTGGTTCTGCCTCCTTTTGCTGTTTTCTGCATTAGTACTTGGAAAAGCCTGTGGTTCCATGGTCTGAGGTGTGACCTTCATGGTGGGCATGCCTTGCCTCTCTTCTCTGCCCGAAAGGAAGCCACTGTTTTCTAATCTCTGCAACTGCTCTGCGAATTCTTCTTCTTCTTCCTGATGACTAAGTGTGACTATTCTCCAAGGTCTTTATCTTTTTGCAAGTTTTCTGAGATATTCACCATTAAGCACGAATACTTACTGAATATGTTTTATATGCCAGGCACTTTTTAAAGCACTTTAATAATAATAACCAATGTTTATTAAGCATCTACTGTGTGCCAGGCACTGCTTTTGGTACAGAAGATGTGAAATAAACCATACGAAGACCATCCCTCTTGGAACCTATGTTTTATTGGGATCCAGCCAGATGATAGAACACATCAGGAAACAAACATAGACTTCAGCAGGTGGTGACATGTGCTCTGAAGGAGAAATGGAGTTGGAGTAGAGAGTGACTATGCATGATGAGCTGGTCAGGGAAAGTCTGTCTGATAAGGGGATATTTGAGAAGAGCATTTCTCCAAGGAAGTAAAGGAGCAAGCCCAGTTTGCTTCCAATTTCCTCCTCCTTGTGTCTTGCCAATTGGGACCAAGCATGCCTGGCATGGAATGAACTCTTCCTGTTCTCTGCTGAGGGAGCCACTTTCTCCCAGAACCCAGGATGTAGGTCTGAACGCTGATCCTTCTCTTTACTTTTCTTTTCTAATGGCCAGATGCCTCCGTCCTTCCTTTGAAATAGAAGTGACAGCAAAATCTTCGTTTCCACAGCCATTGTGGATAGGAACCTCTGCCTGGCTGAGCACTTTGCCATTTTATGTCTGAATTCCTGTGCCAGCCTTCTCAATGATCTTGGCTGCTAGTCTTGCTCTTCTCACCCATCTGTGACCACCAAAGCACTGGAACACGTAAGCCATCGTGTGAGTGCTTACTCCATACCACACACTGGATCCTCACAAGAACTTGATGATGCTGTTACAATATATATTTTTTCTTTTTTCCTTTTTCTAACTTTTTTTTTTTTTGAGATGGAGTTTCGCTCTTGTCACCTGGGCTGGAGTGCAGTGGCACGATGTCAGCTCACTGCAACCTCTGCCTCCCGGGTTCAAGCAATTCTCCTGCCTCAGCCTCCTGAGTAGCTGGAATTACAGGCACTACAGCCGGCTTATTTTTTTGTATTTTTATAGAGACAGGATTTCAACATGTTAGCCAGGCTCATCTTGAACTCCTGACCTCAAGTGATTCACCCTCCTCAGCCTCCCAAAGTGCTAGGATTACAGGCGTGAGCTACCACACCTGGCCTTTCTTTAAAGTTTTATTTAGGTTCAGGGGTACATGTGAAGGTTTGTTATGTAGGTAAACTCATGTCACAGGGGTTTGTTGTACAGATTATTTCATCAGCCAGGTATTAAGCCTAGTACCCAATAATTATTTTTTTCTGCTGCTCTCCTCCTGCCACCCCCCCCACCCTCAAGTAGACCCCAGTGTCTGTTGTTTCTTTCTTTGTGTTCATAAGTTCTTATCATTTAGCTTATAAGAGAGAACATGTGGTATTTGGTTTTCTGTTCCTGTGTTAGTTTGCTAAGGAAAATAGCCTCCAGCTCCATACATGTTCCCACAAAAGACACGATCTTGTTATTTTTTATGACTGCATAGTATTTCATGATGTATACATACCACATTTTCTTTATCCAGTCTGTCATTAATGGGCATTTAGGTTGACTCCATGTCTTTGCTATTGTGAATAGTGCTGCAGTGAACATTCATGTGCATGTGTCTTTATGGTAGAATGATTTACATTCCTCGGGGTATATACCCAGCAGTGGGATTGCTGGGTTGAATGGTAGTTCTGCTTTTAGTAATTTGAGGAATTGCCATACTGCTTTCCACAATGGTTGAACTAATTTGTTTTTCTTTTACAAAGTTTTTTTCAAGACTAGTCAAGTACAGTAGTGAGAAGGGAGAAAAAGGCAGAACAAGGAGTTTGATCTGTAACTGACTGAACAATCAATGGAGATAACTCTTACCTTTGGACCAGTTGCTATTACAATTATTATTCCCATTTTGCAGAGAAGGAAACAGACTTTCCTGTGGTCACTTGCTAATCCAGGAGGTAGCTAAGCCAGGATTTGAACTCAGGTCCAATGGAATCCACAGGCTCCTTCTAGCCAACAGCCCAAGCTGCACATACCCTGCTGTGTAGCACCATGGAGACCCTGCTTTGCTCTTTTACTCTTTAGCTCAGGATTCTTTCATGCTTCCTATTATCTGTGGGAGAAAAGTCCAAGTGTTCTGGAATAATATTTGAGGTCTTTCATGCCTGGACCATACTTCACCTGTCTTCTGGTTTTGTATCTGAGCTCCCTCCTGTAACAACCTTTGCTGAACACACTCAAATGTGTCATGGAGGTAAACAGAGCGATGCCTATGTTTATACAGTGAGTGCTTTTTCATTCCCTTTACCTAAACTCACTCTTTCTTCATACCCCATCTCAGACTCCACCTCCTCTCTTACCTTCGTCTGTGTTCATCTTTACTTCCAGCCTCCTCTCTCAGTTAGAAGGCATGTCCTGCCTGTTTCATGCCAGTCCTGACATCAGAGGACACAGCTCCTATAGTTCTTATTTCTAACTTGCCATTCCCATGAATTTCCTTAGCCCTTGATCCTAAACTATTGAGAAAGTTTACATATCCAAAATGATTCTAACTTTTCTAAGCAATGGTCTTGGAAGATGTACGTATTTCACTAGGGCTTCCTGGGGCTCGAAATATATTTGGTGGAGCTCCTTTTTCTAAATTGCCTTCCGGCTACCCAAGAAAGTCAATTTCCTTCCTTAATAGCTGTGACTCCTTTTTGGACTGATGGATGGCACGATTCCAGTTTAGTCACCTATCTGAGTCATCAGTAGGGACTCCATTTAAAATTTGACTCTTTCCCTAAATTGAATCAATTCTCAAGGGATTAAAACTAGCTATTCACTAGAACATTCCACAGGAAAATTTAGAAATAAGAGTTCTGAAGATGTTTGCTCAAAATGTCAAGGGGTGAAACTGAGAGAAGGCAACTGGAACGTTTCTCTTGACCTGCTGTCCTTCACTTACCTGCTTCTTAGCAGAAAGAAGGGGAGGGAAGGAAAACATTAGAATAAAAAGAGAAACGTTCAGAGGCAGTTTGAGTCATGAGGAAACAGCTAAAGCTTTCAAAGCAGAAGCTGAATGACATCCTCTTCCTAATTCAAGGCTTCCTCGGGAAAATTGAACAGAACATTTCACTTGAAAAATGGAATGAGACCTTGTCCTGGAGTATTTGGAAAGATGAATGACAGAGGCAGGAGGAATACAGTGGGAGGGAATGCCATTTATTTACAAATGCTTCTCCTCAGGTAAGGGAGGGGATTTCACAGAGAGAGGGAGGTGGAACCTCAGAGGGCTTGGTCCAAGTAAGAGCATGAACTTGCTCCTTGCCCTCGTTTCTGGGGAGAAAGCCATGTACACCTCCAGCACTCAGAAGTGCTCTCGACAGTGAGCTCATTGAGATTTGCTACTCAGTTGGATTCTACTTTTTACATATAGCACTTAGCACTGTGTCTAGCACATAACAAGGACTCAATAAATATTTGTTGAATGAATGGAAAATTATTGTTGGCTGGGAGAAGTTGAGAGACTTTGTAATTCTGCACTGTCATTTCTGGTAGTGACCACCAGGTGGTGCTTTCTTAAGACTACGAGGAAATGAAATCACTCCAGTAAACACAGAAGCGTTGGGGTTGACTCAGAACCCTTGTGCACACCGTCTAACATTACATCACAGTTTCTTGTTCCTAAAGTTGAATGTGCACACAGGATTCAGATATGTGGCTGGCACTGACTTTCTTTACTTGAGTCAAGGTCAAGTAAGGTTTCTATCGTTGGCTGAGCTCTGGGATTTAAAACCAGTTGTATCCCAGGCCAAGTGGGTTTCTGTTCCTGCTTATCCCCTGCCCTCCAGGAGAACACATGCTGCCCTTGCTTCCATATTTTCTCAGAAATTCGTCCCCAGCATCACTAACGGATTCATACCCAGCTCTTGCACTCATGGGTTGATGAACTGGGTACCCCTGTGTATTTTAAGCAGCTACCTGATGAGTACCTTTGTTGAAATAGGTTTCCGTGGTCGAAATGCTCAGAAAAGTCCCACAAGACGGGCATAAATGAAGAAACCAGCTCAGCAGGCTTAGGTGGCTTTCCCAAAGTAACACAGATAAATGAGCTGGCAGAGAGGATTCCAGACCAGGACCGTCTGCCCTTAGGTCATGCTGTGATCTCTATTCTGTTTTATGTGGAACGAGTTTAATGTATCTGCATTAACAAGATCCAGGAACAAAAATATAACAAAATTCAAGGAATGTGAAGCAATGTCTTACAGAAGGAGGACAGTTCACTATCAGTGTGAGCCAACACATTCAGCTCTTGGCAGTTTTCAGACAGTTGCAAAGAAATACTTAGCCTGAGGCTTCTTTGTGCCCATAAACCTAATTAAGGGTACTAGAGATTCTAATTCGCAAGAGCTAGGGATGGAGAGGCTGAGTGAGACTATATGTGTCCCTATGTTTCTGGATATAAAGAGAGACAGGGAGTTTGAGAGAGCGAGTGAGTTAAATCCTAAGTAGACCTGGAAAATTATCATTTTGCCAGGACTGGACTTAAGCAAAACAGCAGAGCAAAGTTCAGAGTTAAGCCAGAACTTTGCCTCGAACCTCAGGCCTATAGAGCCCTCTGCTCCAACAGGGCCAAATCAGCATCTAATACTTCCCTTCAAGTTGTATCTGTCTCATGTCTTGGTGTTTCTGGTTTCTGTTATTTGGTAGGTCACAACTAATTATACAGGGTTAACAAAAATAGATTAACATAATGTACTTGTCAAATAGTGTTTCTCTGGGAGAAAATGACTTAACTCACCTAAAATATTTCCAGTCATAAAAGATATTAATGTTGGAATTATCAGGAGTGATTAACCTCCGAGAGAGGTTGAAGGGAAGCAAAATTGGATAGGAAGCATAGGAGGAAAGGAGATAGGGGACTTTGGGTGGGGAGTGCCTGTTAGAGTCTTTTATTTCAGACCTTACTCTGTGCCTTTCCATCCGGTTTTTATGGTCTGAAATATCTTTGAGCCCTTCAGAACTTTTCAAAGTAGTAATATACATGATTAATATTTGTGAACACTTACATGTTAGGAACTAGACATTATTTCAGTAATCCTCAGAGGAGCCTTGAGAGGTAGATGCTATTATTCTTTCTTCCCCCTTTCTTTTAAATAATGAAATGGAGGCTTAGGAAGGCCCAAAGCTAGTTGATGGCAGAGCCAAGGTCCAAAGCCCATGTGTGGTTATAAAGCCATGCTTTTACCACTGTATTATCCTCTAAGAATAAAGTGGCAAACCTCAAAATGAAAGCTCTATCAGTAACACAGCAACAAACAATTATTCATTCAATAATGAGTAGGATGAATAAAACAGACAAACCTCATCACATGAAGTTGAACTTAAGAGAACAGTTGAATAAAAAGTTCCCTCAAACTTAGGAGAAACTTGATTGTTTCATAGCCTTGGTAATAAGTAGCCATTGGGGCTGGGCGCGGTGGCTCACATCTGTAATCCCAGCACTTTGGGAGACCAAGGCAGGTGGATCACCTGAGGTCAGGAGTTCGAGACCAGCCTGGCTAACATGGAGAAACCCTGTCTCTACTAAAAATACAAAAATTAGCTGGGTTTGGTGGCACATGTCTGTAATCCTAGCTACTGAGGAGGCTGAGGTAGAAGAATCGCTTGAACCCAGGAGGCAGAGGTTGCAGTGAGCTGAGATTGTACCACTGCACTCCAGCCTGGGTGACAGAGCAAGACTCTGTCTCAAAAAGAAAGAAGAAAACCCCATCAGAACCCATTTAAAATCTGTCCTTTTGGTCAGCAACAACTTGTCTTAGTGAATGTTGGTTTTAAAACTGACAGAACTGACCAGTGTCAAATCCTTACTTCAGCCCATCAGAGATGGACACTTTCCAGTAAACATCTCTCTGAGTACCAGCCAATCAACGAATCAATTACAGCCTCAGCTGAGCAGCCATGTGCTATCAACCCACGTGTGCCTCTGAACATCTCACAAGCCACAGAGCTCCATGCTTTTCAAAACCCTCTATGCCATCAGCCATCTGTCCTGCTCACAGACACTGTTTGGCCAGCATAGCTCTCTTCTATGATGAGCAATGTATTCAGCCTTGGAGTTCTGTGTCAGATACTAAGTGGTGATCTCATTGTTATTTGAAAAAACAAGCACACATCAGGTAGTGTATGGCTACAGAGAAAATAGCACAGGTAAGAGGTTGGGTAGAACAGGTGGTGGGGGGCTACTTTGAATGGGAAGCTCAGGAGAGCCTCTTTGTGGGTGGAAGGTTTATGGAGAGACCCATATGATTTGAGAAGGGTCCAGACATTCACAGATCTAGACCTGGGGCTTCCAAAGAGAAGGAAAGGTCTTAAGGTAGGAGAGGATGCCTGCGTGTCTGGGGAAGGAGTAGAAGATGCGGCTGGAGAGGAAATGGGTAGAGGTTTCAGGGCCCTGTGGGCCACAGCATGGTCAGGATTTGGGATTTTGCCTCAAGTCCAATGGGGAGGCAGGAAACCACCCAGGGAAGGACCATGTCCTCTGCTTTGAGAGAGAGAGAGAGAGAGTGTGTGTGTATAATATACACTTGCACATATGTGCATATTGAAAGAAAGGAGATGGGGGCTTAGGGTCAGGAGTGCCTCTTAGAGTCTCTTACTTTATACCTTACTGTATATATATAAATGCACATATATATATACACACGCAAGTTTTGCAGTTAGGTTCAAAGATCCTGTAGATCTAGAAAAATGTTTATGACATTGAAAATGTGAGTCAGTACACCCTCCACTGTGTGCTACCAAACCTGCCACCCTCTTCCACTGGGAGTCCCATAAATGAAGTGATTTTACTACCCCTGTTGTAGCCCAGTGACAGATGATCAGTGATGTCAAAAGCATGATTCTGGAGAGGTTGGTCACTTTGTTGCAAAGCTGCTGTGTCATTTCAGGTACATAGTCTGGGAGGTACATAGTCTAGGGTGAGAGTTGAGTCTTAAGCCATTGTGCATGCCTGCCCAAGACAGAGTGGAGTTGGTCTACTCCTAAATATATTAACCATTTTTTTTCCCTTAGTCATTACATGTAAGGCTTCACGTCTGCATTTGTCAGTTATGATTTATCTGGATCACCTTTCTTACGGAAAGGGGTAGATGCCAATCAGAAGACTGGAATATACTTCCTTTTATCTCTCTTGCACAGTTGTGTCTTCGGTGAGATGACTTGACTCTGTGATGTTGGGAGTGTTTTTGTTACTTTTTGAAGCATGATCTCAGTTGGTTTAGGATATGAATGCTGTACATGCTCATTGTTTTAGTTTGGGGACTGCTGCTGTGCTGGGTGACTGCATGTTTGTGCTGCTAGCCCTTGCTGACACTGACATTGGATTTACAAAGCCAACCTTGCAGTTTTGTGTGGGCAGGTAGGCTACCTTTAATTTGTGGTTGCTTTGCCCTTCCAAAAGCATGAACTTCTATCTGGTTGGAAGTCATTTTCTTTTTCATCAGTCTCAACTACTGAACCCGTTTTTTCAGGCACACCTCCAGACTGCCTTGGATATTTCGAGGATATGTTTCACATGTTCACATTTGAACTGCAGCTTAGTTTGCAGACACCCTCTCCTTAGATTGGCAGCTGTCTGCAGAATTCCTGAGTACCAGTTACATCCAGTAGCAGGAAATAAAAGACAAACAAGGAACTAGTAGAGCTCAAAGGATATTCTTTCATCCTTCCTCCTTCTTAGCTAATACGTCTTATAGTGAGCTCTGGAAGGAGAATTTATTTAAACATACTAAACACTGTGCATGGTGACTCTTATATCTTTTGTGGTAATAGCAGGCTAATGCTATACTTCAAAGTGCAGTGAATAAGCCCTGTAGAGAAATATCCTCATAATATGGTTTCAAAGGACAGGCATCCTTCTGGAACATATTGTTATCTTAGGTTTTTGTTTTAAATGTCAGCACATGGAGACCTTATTCTAAGGCTGCATCTGTGCTCTACTGGTGAGTGTGGAAGTCTTAGGTGACTCATTGTGGGAAGTTGAAGTAACTAGAGAAGACTTGCTGCTTGTTTGGCTTTGGTGAAATTTTTAGAAGCTGTAGTTGAAAAACCAACACAGATTGGCCCTCTGTTTGTTGCTTTTGGTTGTCTAGGGACTGCAAAGTAAAAAATGACATCTTCCTGATGTCCTGATGGTTTCTCATCTATAGGTCAAGTCATAATTGAAGTATGACATAAATATTTGCAGTTATAAAAGCAGAATCTCCATAATACATTAGGTAGTTTCTGGAGTAATGCTCACTTTTATTGCTTGGGTTGCATTGATGAGTTAGGCAGGGCTATATTTTGTTAAGAATTTTCTTACATCAGGAAGAGTCAACAGAGGATGGATAACATATTTTGAACGTGGACATTGCTTGTAAGTTGCAGGACACTTGTAAACACTATTGAGGGTCACCTATAGCAGGAACCAGTTTTTCTTTATCCCTCTTTCTGTGACAGCTACCGGGGTTCTATGTTGGAGTCCTGTAGTATAGTTTCAAATGCAATAGCCACTGCATAATCCTTGTTACCCAAAGACTGCAGATCTTGACAGAACTTGTACAACAGTGGCCTTGCTGAGTAGTGATGTACATTTCTTTTGTCATTTGGCCACATGAGAAAACTGCAGCGATCACTGTATTTTGATACCTCAGACTCTGTGTCCTCTGAGTGTGATTCAGCTGTTGGATTTCTTGGTTATGAAGGTATCTACAGTACTGGATATTCAGTGATGTGAAGTGCTATGAAAGTTCCCTCCGTGTATTCTGCTGGATTTCTTAAGTTATATCTTCACAGAGAGGCCTTGCCTCTTACACAGTCGGCATCCAGCACCCATAAGTACTTTTCTTTGCTACAGGAGCAGGAACTGAACCCAACTGTGGATGGGGTGGGAATGTGTACTCTGATTCCTGCTAATTAGCGGTAGGATGTGATTAAATATGTTCCAAAGCAATGCCTGGTAGAAGTGTTCCTCTACCTGCACGTGACAAAAAGCATTTTCCTCCCTTCTCTTTGGATAGAGGAAAGGCTTTGGATAAGGAAAAAAAATAATGGTGATCTTGGACCTTAAGCTGGAGAGAGGAAGGTCAAGTGCTTTATTTTTTCTGTGATGAGAACAAGCTCATTTGAGAACTAAAGGTGAATGCTGAGTGTCATATTTAATAAGTAGTGATGGAATTTGCATGTCTTACTTGAGGTCAGTAGTCTGCTTTCATAGATAGAACAGGAGTTTGAATTCTGAGCAAAATATGCAATCTTTTCTCTTTCTTTGATTCTTATCCTGTCAATTATCTCATCATTCTACAGAGGGCTAAAAGGTAAAGAGTTCTAAGATCTTCGCATTGTCTGGGAAGAAGTGGAAATGTTAATATTAGTCTTTAATAAGTTAATGATACATGTTGTAATTGTTAGGATAACTCCTAAAAGGATAGTAAAGAGCATATAACTTCCATATTAATGGTTAAAGATGTGCCAAACAATAGCAACAAAGGAAGAGGAAAATTTGAACATTGGGATAAAAGCACTGTACACAGTGGTAGATGTAAACACAAATATTTCAGCAATTACATTACATGTAAATGGACTAAATGATACAATTAAAAGATAAAGACAGATGATGAAAAAACTCTTCAGGAGACATATTTAAAAGATAAGGAAATAAAAGAATAGAAAAATATTATGCAAATAGTGAAGAAAAGCAGCTGTAGGTTGGCTGGTATCAGTGCTGACCATATCATGGACATGGTTGATTATCATATGAGTTTGTGCCTTATGTTGTAAGTTTTCACAATCAGAGTTTCTTATAGTTAGAAAAAATTAGATGGCCAAATTGTATAATTACTAGAAAGATTTCATAATTGTTGCTGATTTATTTTTCTGTTAGGTAAAGGTGTAGGCTTTTTACTGCACCTGAAGAGGCCTTTCAGCCATGGTGTGAATTATGTACCTTTATGTAAGATAAGCGGAGTGTAAATACTTTGTTCAAACAATTGTAATTTAATTGGAAACCTCTTGTGTTAACAATATCATTATCTTAATGGTGAAAGGGGTGGGAAGAATGCGGTAGAAATCAAGTTTCCTGGGAAATAGGCTTTATAGCCAAAAGTAAAGTCATTTTTTCCTGACCAGTGACAGCTTAAAACAGGTCAATGATATTCTTTAAATAAAGTAAAATTTAATTGGATTCATTTGCAGCTGATATGGATTCTGGGGCTTGATAGCACTTACATATTAAACTGGAAATCTAGAAATAAGAACTTTAGCAACAATTTTTTTTTAGGATTTGAGATTAGTTATTAATAACACAGGATGCAAGATACTTAGGTTGTAATTGTGGGTAAGCGTAAATATATACTGAATAGATTCAGACATTGGCCAAGTAGATTCCGTTTTTTTTCAGGAGATCATGTTCATGCAAAGGGATAATCTCTGCTTTCTGGAAAAACTTCTATTTTGAAAATATTAAATAATAGAACTCCCCCTGAAATTTTTTATTGTGCTGTTTAAGGAGTGGTATTTTACCCATTAGTGATAATTCATGAAGGCATGCTATGAATGGATACTTAGGAAACATTTCCTGCATGTCCATGGAAAGATAATTATTTTTAATATTTGAGTGTATGGATTGTTAGGTTTTTTCTATGAATAGGATGTTTATAATGTAGAGGTGGACTTATAGAGTATATGATTTTTATTGTATTCTTTTAAATGGACTATTTAATATAACTGACATATTTCCCATGGAGTAAAAACACTATTTAGATGCTTGTGGTAACATAACTCCTCAAATCTTAGTGACTTAAGACAACAAAGGTTTATTACATGGCTAACGTAGATCAACAGGAAAACTGCTCATTGGAATTGAAGACTCCATGCTAACACTGATGGGAGGCTCCATCCATGCACAGGCACTCACAGTCACCAAAGCAGCATAGGAAAATATGGTAATCCTTGCACTGGCTCTTAAAGCCTTTCTGGAAGAGAAATAACACTTGCTTATATTTCATTGACCAAAGCAAGTCATGTGGCCATACTAACTTCAAAGAAGGTGGACAAGCACAATCCTCTATGTCCAGGACTGGACTGTTTAGGAACAGCCTAATTGACTACCCCAGATTGCCACTAGAAACACTTTTTTAAATGTTTGGGATAATACTCCAATAAATGCCTATGCCATAGTCTATAGAGTTAGCCCATTTTAATGTTTGTAGTGCTAATACTTTATTAATAATGTTGAAATGGACATTTTGGTATAGTCATCATTCCTCCACACTGCTCCTTTTTGGGGGTAAACTAATCCTAGATTTAAGTCCCCTGTTGTATAGTTTAATGGCCTGCTGTATGTCTACTTTGTAGCAATTATTTTCTGCCAACATGCTATAAGTTTCAAATAGAGACCATATCTTTTTTTCAGCGCTGTGTCTGCTAACCGTTACATAATAGATATTAAATAAACATTAATGAAGGAATTAATTAATTGGGGAAGTGGGAGTGGTAAATTAGTAAAACTATTATTAAGCCTTTTTCTATATGTTTCCAAATTGCTTTCCAAAAGAATTATAGCAAATGCACATGTGAGTCAGCAATGGTTTATCAGTTTACCACCCATTGCCACCACTGGTTATTTTCCTTTGCTAAATGGAAAGTCAAAATAAATAGTATTTCAATATTTTTAGCATTGTAATTGGCATATCTTTGATTATAAGACTGGGTATTTTTCATACATTTGGTTTTTGTTATTGTGATAAAGATGTAACAAAATTTACTAGAGTAACCATTTTTTAAGGGTACAGTAAAATATAACTATATATATTGTTATGCCACAGATCTCTGGAAACTTCATTTTGCAAACCTGAAACTCTGTAACCATTGAACAGTAACTTGTCTTCCACCGTCCTCCAACACTTGGCACCCACCATTCTACTTTTTATTTCTAAAATTTCAACTACTTAAGTATACATTATATAACTAGAGTTATGCAGTATTTGTCTTTTTGTGACTGGCTAATTTTACTTAGCATAATGTTCTCAAGGTTCATCTATTTTGTAGCATATTGCCAGATTTCCTTCTTTTTAAGACTGAATAATATTTTATTGTGTGTGTGTGTGTGTGTATATATATATATATATATATATATATATATATATCAAATTTAAAATCTGCTAATCCATTGACATTTAGGTTTCTTCTATGACTTGGCTATTGTGAATAATGCTGTAATGTACGTGGTGTGCACTTATCTCTTCATGATTCTATTTTTGATTCTTTTGAATATACAGATGCTTGACTTGCACTGAAGTTATGTCCTGATAAACTCATCATCAGTTGAAACTATCATAAGGTGAAAATGCATTCAATACAACTAACCAATTAAACACAATAGCTTAGCCTAGCCTACCTTAAACATGCTAAGAACACTTACATTAGTCTATGGTTGGGCAAAATCTTCCAATACAAAGTCAATTTTGTAGCAAGGTGTTAAAATTGTCATGTAATTTATTAAATACTGTACCAATAGTAAAAAAGAAAATGGTTGCACTGGTGGGTTTTTGATGTTGTTGTTTATCGTGACAAGGTCTCTGCCACCCAGGCTGGAATGCAGTGGTGCGATCACAGCTTGCTGCAGCCTCACCCCCCTGGGCTTAGGTAATCCTCCTATCTCAACCTCCCGAGTAGCTGGGACTACAGGCATGAGCCACCACATCTGGCTAATATTTTTATTATCATTTATAGAGATGGGGTCTCACTGCCCCGGCTGGTCTGGAACTCCTGGGCTCAAGTGATCCTCCTCCCTTAGCCTCTCAAAGTGCTGGGATTACAGGCATGAGTCAATCCCAGTTGATGCACTGGTTATTTATCCTCATGATCGTGTGGCTGACTGGGAACTGTGGCTCTCTGCCACTGCCCTGAATCTTAAGTGAGTATGTCACTGCATATTGCTAGCCTAGGAAAAGATCAAAATTTAAAGTATGGTTTCTACTGAATACATATCACATTCACATCATTGTAAAGTTGAAAATAGTAAGTCAAACTGTTGTAAGTTGAGGACTGTCTGTATATCTAAGGGTAGGATTGCTGGATAATATGGCAATTCTACTTTTACTTTTTTTCAGAACCGCTGTACTGTTTTCCACAGCAGTGGCATGATTTTATATTCTCAACAGCAGTGTACAAGGGTTCCAATTTCTTCACATCTTCACCAATGCTTGGTTTTTTTGTTTTGTTTTGTTTTTTGATAGTGGCCGTCCTAACAGGTGTGAATTGATTAAGGTTTTTGATTAGCATTTTCTTGATGATTAGTCATGTTGGATATATTTTCATAACGCTTGTTAACTATTTATAGTATATCTTTTTTACATAAATGTCTCTATTCTTCAAGTCCTTTGCCCAATTTTAAGATTGGTTTATTTGTTTTGTTGTGTGAAAAGAGGTAATTCTACTTCAATTTGGATGCCATTTATTTATTGCCTAATTGCTTGGGCTAGGACTTCTAGTACTATGTTGACAAGAAGTGGCAGGAATGGGCCTCTTTGTCTTGTTCCTGAACTTAGAGGAAAAGCTTTCAGTTTTTCACCATTAAGTTTGGTGTTAGCTGTGGATTTTCATATATGGTCTCTGTTATCTTGAGGTAAGTTCTTTCTATTAATGAATTTTTGTGTGTGTTGTTTTTATCATGAGAGGGTGCTGAATTCTTTTCAATGCTTCTTTTTTTGGGCATCAATTCAATCATGTGGTTTTTAGCCCTTGTTAATGTGGTATATCACATTGATCGATTTCTGTATGTTGAGTCATCCTATCATTCCAGAAATATATCCCACTTGGTCATGATGTATAATTATTTTAATGTGCTATTGAATTTGATTTGCTAGTATTTTGTTAAGAATGTTTGCATCAGTATTTATCAGGGATATTTGTGGTTTTCTTGTAGTATCTTTGCTTTTGGTATCAGAGTAATGCTGGCCTCAAAAAAATGAGTTTGAAAAATTTCCATCTTTTTCAATTTTTTTGGATGAGTTTGAGAAGAAGTGGTGCCAATTCTTCTTTAAATGTTTGATATAATTCTCCAGTGAAACCATCTGGTCCCGGGCTTTTCTATATTGGATGGTTTTTGATTACTTACTTAGTTTCCTTACTAGTTAACATATTCCCCTATTATCTGAGAGTTCACTTTCTGCAGTTTGAGGTACCGGCAGTCAACTGCAATCTGAAAATATTAAGTGGAAAATTCCAGAAATAAACAATGTGTTTTAAATTGCATGTCATTCTGAGTAACATAAAATCTCCCACTGTCTCGTTTCATCCTACCTAGAACTTAAATCATCCCTTTGTCCAGCAAATCTACACTGTATACACTGTTCCCCCATTACTGTATAGGAAAATACATGGTATATAGAGGGCTCAGTACTGTTCAGGGTTTCAGGCATTCACTGGGGACCTTGGAATGTATTCCCCATGTATAAGAGGGGGCTATGTTCAGATTGTTTATTACTTTATGATTCAGTCTTGGTAGATGGTATGTTTGTAGGAATTTATTCCTTTTAGATTATCCAATTTATTGGCATATAGTTATTCATAGCAATATATTATAATTCTTTTTATTTGGATATCAGGTATAATATCTCCTCCTCCATTTTGATTTTTGTTATTCAAATCCTCTCTAGTTTTAGTCTAGATAAGGATTTATCAATTCTTTTGATCTTTAAAAAAACTCAATTTTTGTTGTTTTTTTCCTATTATTTTTCTAATCTCTAATTTGTTTATTTTTACTCTAATCTTTATTATTTCCCCCTTTCTTGCAACTTTGGGTTTAGTTTGTTTTTCTAGTTCCTTGAGGTGTAAAATTAGGTTGTTAATTTCTTTCTTCCTTGTTAATGTAGGTATTTACTGCTGTAAAATTCCTTCCTAGTATTGCTTTTGCTGCATCCTGTATGTTTTGCAATGTGACAGGAATCTCAATTCATAGATGTTTATTTAGCCAAACTTTGAGGACATGCCCAAGAAAAACACGGGTCACAGTAGCATTGTGCCCTGTGCTTTTCCAAAGAGCATTTTGGGAACTTCAGTGTTTAAAGGGGAAATAAGCAAAAATGAGGCTCTGATTAGTGCTCAGCACATCTACATTTTATTTATTTCTTTTAACTTCTTAAAATTTTACTTTTTAAATATACAGTAAAATTGACGTCGTATGTGGGTACAGTTCTGTGAATTTTAACACATGTATACATTTATGTAACCACTGCCATAATCAGCATACAAAACAGTTCCGTCACCCCAGAGTACTCCCTCATGTCATCCTTTTGTAGTCAATACCCCCAGCCCCACCCACAACACTAACCCTTAGCAAGCACTACCCTGTTCCCCATCACCAAAGTTTTGTCTTTTCCACAAGGTCACATAAATGAAATCATACCGTATGTAATCTTTTGAGACTGGCATCTTTCACTCCGCATGATGCCTTGAAGACTTATCCAAGTTGTTGCATGTAAACATAGTCTTATTATTATTATTATTATTATGACTGAGCAGAATTCCACTGGGTGAACATAACCCGTTTTGTTTTGTTTTTCAGCCATTGTAGAGCATTTGGCTATTTCCACTTTTTGATAATTATGAATTGAGCTTCTGTAATCATTCTTATACAGGTTTTGGGGAACAGATAAATTTTCATATTGTAATGCTTAGGTAATTCCTAGAAGTAAGGCTGCTGAGTCAACTGGTAGATGTGCCTGTAACTTTAGGAGAAACTGCTACACTGTTTGCCAGAGTATTTTCAAATTTCAGCCATTCTAATATGTGTATAGGGTATCTCAGCATGATTTTAATTTGCATTTTTCAAATGGCCAATGACACTGAACCTCTTTTCATGTGCTTATTTGCCGACCCTCCGTCCTCTTTGGTGAAGTGTCTGTTCAGGTCTTTTGCTCATTTTAAAAATTGGACTGCTTGGCTGGGTACGGTGGCTCAAGCCTGTAATTCCAGCACTTTGGGAGGCTGAGGCGGGTGGATCACGAGGTCAGGAAATCGAGCCCATGCTGGCTAACACGGTGAAACCCCGTCTCTACTAAAAAATACAAAAAATTAGCCTGTTGCGGTGGCGGGCGCCTGTAGTCCCAGCTACTTGGGAGGCTGAGGCAGGAGAATGGTGTAAACCCGGGAGGCGGAGCTTGTAGTGAGCTGAGATCCGGCCACCGCACTCCAGCCTGGGCGACAGTGAGACTCCGTTTCAAAAAAAAAAAAAAAAAAAAATTGTACCGCTTGTTCTCTCAATGTTGAGTTTTGAGAGTCCTTAATGTATTCCGAATACAAGTACTGTGCTGGATATGTGATCTGTAAATATTTTCTCTCAGTCTATAATAGTTTGCATTTTTATTCTTTCAACAGTGTCTCTATAAAAACAAGTTTTTAATTATGATGAATTTATTTATTTTTTCTGTTATAGATCGTGATTTCCCCTTTAATTATAAAATTTTATAATTTTTTCTTTTACATTTAAATGTAGAACTTAGTTTGAGTTAATTTTGGTATAAGGTATGAGATTTAGGTCAAGGTTCATTTTCTTGCGTTTGGATGTTCAAATGCTTCAAACACTGTTTATTCGGAAGACTGTCCTTTCTCTGATGAATTGCGTCTGCACATTTATCAAAACTCAGTTGGTAAAACTGTAGTTGCCCATGGGTGTAGGCAGAACTTTCTGAAGTAATGGAAATGGGAATACACGTTACAGGGTGTGTTACATGGGCATATGCATTTGTCAAAACACATCAATTTACACACTTTAAGTCAGTGAATTTTACTGTATGTGAGTTATACTTCAATTAAAATATCAGTTGGCCATATTTGTGTAGGTCTGTTTCTGGAAGTCTATTCTGTGCTGTTAATCTACATGTTTATCTTTTTGCTAATACCATGCCATCTTTATTTTTTACTATTTTGTTTTATTTTTGAGATGGAGTCTCCCTCTTGCCCAGGCTGGAGTGCAATGGTGCAGTCTCACCCACTGCAACCTCTGCCTTCCAGGTTCAAGCGATTCTTCTGCCTCGGTCTCCCAAGTAGCTGGGACTACAGGCGCGTGCCACCATACCTGGCTAATTTTTGTATTTTTAATATACATGAGGTTTCACCATATTGGCCAGTCTGGTCTTGAACTCCTGGCCTCAAGTGATCCGCCTGCCTCAGCCTCCCAAAGTGCTGGGATTACAGGTGTGAGCCACTGCCGGCCAACCATATTATCTTGATCTCAATTACTAGAGCTTTACAGAAGCCTTGATTAAGTGGAAAAGTATGCTTCCTCCAACTCTATTCTTTTTCAAAACTGTTTTGGCTATTCTTGTTCTTTGCCTTTCCATATACATTTAGAATCACCTTATTTCTGCCTACAAAAATCTTGTTGGGATTTTGATTGGGTTTGTGCTAAATCCATAGATGAATTAGGGGAAGATTCACATCTTCACAATATTATCTTCCAATTTGGAACACTGTATATTTTTTTCATTTATTTAGGTCCTCTTTATTTCATTAGCATTTTATAGTTTTCAGCATACCCTCCAATTGTTTACATAATTATTTATTAGATTTATATGTAAGTATTTCAATTTTTTGGAATTGTTTTAAATATTTTGGGGGTTATTTTAAACAGCATTTAAAAAAATTGGTTTCCAGCTCCTTATTGCTAACATATAAAAATATGATCCATTTTTTTACATGTACTCTGCAACTTTGCTAAATTAATTAGTTCTAGGAGGGGTGTGTGTGTGTGTGTGTGTGTGTGTGTGTGTGTATTTCTTGGGATTTTTCATGTAAACAATAATTTGTGAACAGGGACAGTTTTATTTCTTCTTTTCCAATCAGGATATCTTTATTTCTTTTCCTTGCCTGATTGCTCTGGCTCGGAATTCCAGTATGGTGTGAAACAGGAATGGAGATGGAAGTTTGCCTTGTTTTCATTCACAGGAGGAAATCATTCAATCTTTCATCATTGGATGTGATCCTTGTTGGTTTTCCAATGATATGTCCTTTATTAGGTTGACAAAAGTCTCTTTTTGTAGCAAATCTACATTTTACATGTGAAAAAAGGAAGTAGAAGAAAAAAGTAAATTATGTATTTGTCTCGTACTCAGTGAATCTACATTTTACTAAATAAGTTGAACTAAACATAAAAAGAGGAAGTAGAGGAAAAGTCAATTATGGGTTAGTCTCAGGGTAGGTGAAGAGATAATTTCTGGTCTTGTCCTTGTCCTGTACCCTCAAAGATAAGCTGGTAGTTGAGGTTGTGAGGGTGAGAGTCAACAGAACTCAGTTGTAGGTCTAGTTTATAGGAGGGATATATATCCTGAAAGGCTTAGGGGCTTATGTTTATACTTACTGCATCTTCCCTATGAATTGGCCCTTTTACCATTGTATAATGTCCTTTTTTGTTTCTTCTGACAATTCTGACTTAAAATCCATTTTGTCTGATATTGGTATAGCTACCTTTGTTCTCTTTTGGTTACTATGTGCATGGAATATCTTTTTCCTTTCTTTTTTTTTTTTTGAGACGGAGTCTTGCTCTGTCCCCCGGGCTGGAGTGCAGTGGGCGGATCTCAGCTCACTGCAAGCTCCGCCTCCTGGGTTCACGCCATTCTCCTGCCTCAGCCTCCTGAGTAGCTGGGACTATAGGCGCCCGCCACCTCGCCCAGCTAGTTTTTTGTATTTTTTAGTAGAGACGGGGTTTCACTGTGTTAGCCAGGATGGTCTCGATCTCCTGACCTCGTGATCCGCCCATCTCGGCCTCCCAAAGTGCTGGGATTACAGGCTTGAGCCACCGCACCCAGCAACTTTCCTTTCTTTCATTTCAGCTTATGTGTGCCATTACATCTAAAGGGAATCTCTTCTATACAGCAGATAGTGAGGTCTTGTTTTTTAATTCCTTCAGCCATTCTGTCTTTTGATTGAGGAGTTCAGTCCATTTACACTGAAGTAACTACTGATTGGGAGGGACTTACTGTTGTCATTTTGTTAACTGTATTCTGTATGTGTTGTACCTATCTATTCCTCTTTGCCATTTTATTTGCTGCTTTCGTTTGTGTTTCATTAATTTTTTTTTTTGTGGTGACATGCTTTAATTCCTTTCTCATTTTCTTTTGTATGTCTTCTATAGGTATTTTCTTTGCGGTTGCTGTGGAGATTACAAAAAACATCTTATAGTTATAACAATCTATTTTAAACTGTTAACTAGCTAACTTTGATCACATGTAAAATCCCTTTACATCCCCCCTCCTACTTTGTTATCAATCTTTCAAACTATATCTTTTTATATTGCATGTCCAATCAATCTTTCAAACTATCTTTGTATAGTGCATATCCATTTATAGAGTTTTATAATTGTAGTTATTTTTTAAGCTTTTATCTTTTAAATTCTATACCGGAATTTAAAATGACATACAACCTACCAGTATAGTATTACAGGATTCTATATTTGTTTATAAATTTACTTTTACCAGGGAGCTTACATTTTCATATGCTTTCATGTTGATATATAGGATCCTTTCATTTGAAGGACTCCCATTAGCATTTCCTGTAAGGCAGGTCTAGTGGGATGAAGTCTCCCAGCCAGTGACAGCTTTTTTGGCCATAGTATTTTGTGTTGGCTTTTTTTTTTCTTTTAACGTGTTGAATATATTATCTCACTTCCTTCTGGCCTATAAAATTTCTGCTGAGAAATCTGCTAATAATCTTATGGAAGATTTCATGTACATGATGATTCACTTTTCTCTTGCTGTTTTCAAGATTCTCTCTTTGTTTTTGATTTTTGACAGTTTGATTATAATGTGCCTCAGTTTAGGCTCTTTAGGTTCATCCTAGTTGGAGTCTATTGACTTTCTTGAATTGAGATGTTCATTTCCCCCCACCTAGATTTGGGAAGTTGTCAGTCATTATTTTCTCCCTTCTCTCACTGTTCTCCTTCAGGGACTCTCATAATGTGTATATTGATCTGCTCAATGGTGTTTCTTTCTTTGTTTCTTTTTTGACTTTGACTAGAAAATTTCAAATGACCTGTCTTCAAATTCATTGATTCTTTCTTGCTCTTGATCAAGTGTGCTGTTAAACTTCTCTGGTAAATTTTCCATTTCAATTATTGTATTCTTCAGCTCAAGAATTTCAGTTAGGTTTTTCTTAAAAATAGTTTCTATCTATTTATATTCTCATTTTATTCATTCTTCATTTTCGGGGGGGGGGGGGTTCTTTTTTATCGTTGGTTGTCTGTACACCCATTTAGCTCTTCAAACTTCTTTAAGATGGTTATTTTGAATCCTTTGTCAGGTAATTTGTAGATGTCTGTTTATCTGGTCCACTTTTGGAGATTTATTTTATTCCTTTGATTGGCCATGTTCCCCTGATTCTTCATATCCGTTGGTTTTTGCTGGGATTTGGGCATTTGAAAAACAACAACAACAACCAGCTCTTCCAGTCTTAATGGACTGGCTTTATATAGGGGAGACCTTTACCAATCAGCCTGGCTAGAGATTCTGAGGGTCTCTGCAACTTTCTCTGGAGATGTGTCTTGTCTGGGCTTGTGTGTAATTTCTCAATTAGAGAAGTTTGCTAATTTGTTTTTCAAGAGTTTGTGATTACTGCTTTTTCTGGTGGCACTCTCCTATAGGTTCTCCGGTACAGCAAGAAAACATCAAGTTCTTTTGTTCTCTGTAGCCCCAGATGTCCAAAGTATGCCAGTTTCCCATGAGAGCCTGTGTTAAGCAAAACAGAAACTAGTCTCTCAGGCAGCCCCCTGAAAAACTGGAACACGGGATATGCATTCACTCTTCTGTTTCCCTCCCAAAGGAGACGCTCTGAGTAGGTCGTGTTCTCCCAATTCATTGAGCTGTGACAGCCTGGAGAAAGGCTAAGAATAGCAAAATAAAATGACTTTTCTTACCTGTTTTAATTCTGCTGTTCTTCACTTTGTATTTGCCTAGGGGTACTGTGGTTTCATAACTGGTTTCTGGAGGTCTCATAAAGGCTTTTTGTACCATATATTGTTGGTAAGTCTCTGGTGCTTACCACAGACTTACCAACAATCTGGGGCTTCGTATTTTGTAATCTTACTTATATCACTTTCCAGGAAGATCAAATTTTATACTTATCAGTGTATGACAGTAGAAATGTCTAGAAATGTCATTGTATTGGGGGATCAGTGGACAAGGTGCTATATCTGTTTCTATCACTAATGATATAAATGCTAAATTATAAAAATGTAAAATGGTGCTAGAATAGAGATTGTAGTAGCATATTTTTGAAACTTTAAAATCTGAAGGAATTTATTGCTTAACTTCTGCCTACTTTCAGGGTATTAATACTAGAGAAATTTCCTCTAATACTTTCCTTTTTCTTTTTCTTTTCTTTTTTTTTTTTTTTGAGATGGAGTCTTATTCTGTCACCCAGGATAGAGGGCAGTGGTGCAGTCTCAGCTTACCACAACCTCTGTCTCCCAGGTTCAAGCAATTCTCCTGTCTCAGCCTCCTGAGCAGTTGGGATTACAGATGCATGCCACCATGCCTGGTTAATTTTTTGTATTTTTAGTAGAGATGGGGTTGCACCATGTTGGCCAGGCTGGTCTCAAACTCCTGACCCCAGATGATCCTCCTGCCTCGGCCTCCCAAAGTGCTGGGATTATGGGCATGAGCTGCTGCACCCAACTTCTAATACTTTTCTGATTATGAACCTGATGAATACTTAGTACAATATATATGTAAATCATCTGTAATTCATTCAGCATGAGTAATTACTGTTAACATTTTATTTTCTTTACGTTTTTTATGTATCTGTATAATATATTCAAAATTATGTATGTTTAAATGTTCCCTATACACAGATCTGTTTGCTGTCTGATCACCAGGATTTATATAATAAATTTTTTTCCATGTTAAGCATCCACTGGTTTTTCAATATCTACGTATTTTCCTAATATATTGCTGTAACATACCACATTTGACCATGTAGCCATATCTCATATTCCTGTTTTGGGAGGTTATTATAAATATGGGGCCATGAAAATGTTTGTAGAAATATTCTATATGCTTTGAAGATATCCTGTTTTCTTCAAATAGATTGTTGGAGATGGAATTTCTAGGTCAAAGAAGAGTGTGGACATAAATGATTTTAGAACTTTTTCTGCCTTTGCCAGTTACTTTTGAAAAAGTGTGAGAGTGTTAAATTGCTTTTGTTTCTCATGAATACTATCTTTTAAAAATTTTAGATAACTTGATAGGTAAAATTTTATTTGTATTTCTTTGAACATTAATTCTGCTTCTGTGGCTTGTTTATTCTTATCCCCTTCGCCCTTTTCTTTATTGTGATATGGGAAATGTTCCTGTCAATTAGTTTTTACTCTTTATTTATTGAGGGTGTTAATACTTTTTTAGATTTGTGGTATTTCCCCCGATTCATAGTCTGTATAGCTTTTATGTTTATAGTCTTATGTTTTTGTGGGATGAAACTTTTATTTAGTCAAATTGGTACAACTTTCTTTAGTAACTTTTTTCCTTTGCTGTTGTGCCTGCAGTCACACACCATCCAGATACTAGACACATCACCTAGATTTTAAATTTTCTCTCTATATACAAGTTTCTGACTATACTATTTTCCTTCTCTGTGAATAACCTCTTTTAACATTTTTTTGAAGGCCAAATTTGCTGGCAATGAATTCCCTCAGTTTTTGTTTGTATGAAAAAGTCTTTATTTTTTCTTCACTTTTGAAGGATAACTTTGCTGAATGTAGAAATCTAAGTTGGTGGGTTCCCCCCATTTAACACATTAAATATTTTTCTCCATTCTCTTCTTGCATGGTTTCTAACAAAATGTCTGCCTCAACTTTCATCCTGTAGGTAAGATGTTTCCTTCCTTTTGGCTTCTTTCAAAATTTCTTATTTGACTTTGGTTTTGAGCAGTAAAAATATGATGGCCTAGGTGTAGGTATTTTTGACATTTATTCTGCTTAGTGGTGGTCTCTAAGCTTCCTAGATTGGTATTTTGGTGTCTGTCATTTATTTTGGAAAATTCTTGGTCGTTATTACTTCAACATTTCTTTTTCTTCATTCTTTCTTCCCTTTCTGGTATTCAGTTACATACATGTTGCACCTTTGCAATGATTCCACAGTTCTTGGAAGGTTACTGCTGCTGCTCCTTCCTACTCCTCCTCTTCCTTGTTCTCCTCCTCCTCCTCTTTGTCCTCCTCCTCCTCCTCCTCCTCTCCTTTTCTTCTCATCCTTTTTTGCCCACCTCCCACTCTGTTTTCTTCTCTCTCTTTGAGTTTTTATTTGGAAAGTGTCTATTGAGCTATCTTCGAGTTCTCTGATTCTTTCTTCAGCCATGACTAGTGTCCTTATGAGCCCATCAAAAACATTCTTCATTTCCATTTGTCTTTTTGATTTCTAGCAATTCCTTTCGATCGTCTCTTACAGTTTCCATTTCCCTGTTGATGTTACCTGTCTGTTCTTGCATATTGTCTACTTTTCCCATCAGTGTTCTTAACATATTGTGATGGTTAATTTTAGGTGTCAACTTGACTGGAGAAGGGATATCCAGATAGCTAGAAAAGCATTATTTTTGGTGTTCCAAAATGTCTATGAGGGTGTTCCTGGAAGAGATTGGCATTTGAATCAGCAGACTGTGTAAGAAAAATCTGCCCTGCCCCAATATTGACAGGCACCATTCAATCAGCTGAGGTCCCAGATAAACAAAAATGGAGAGGAAAGACGAATTCATATTCTTTCTTTCTCTCCCCTTCTCTCTCTTCTTTCCTCCCTCTCCCTCTCTTTTTCTCTCTCTCCCTTTCTTCTAGAGCTGAGACATTCATCTGCTTCTAATCTTGAACATCGAAACTCCAGGTTCTTGGTTGGGTGTGGTGGCTTATGCCTGTAATCCCAGCACTTTGGGAGGCCGAGACAGGCAGATCACTTGAGGTCAGGAGTTTGAAACCAGCCTAACCAACATGGTAAAACTCCATCTGTACTAAAAATACAAAAAAGTAAGCCAGGTATGGTGGTGGGCTCCTGTAATCCCAGCTACTTGGGAGGCTGAGACAGGAGAATTGCTTGAACCCAGGAGGTGGAGGTTGCAGTGAGATGAGATCACACCACTGCACTCCAGCCTGGGCAACACAGTAAGACTCCATCTCAAAAAAAAAAAAAAAAACCCAAAAAACAAAAAGCTCCAGGTTCTCCATCCTGGAAATTCTAGGTCTTGTACCTGCAGTCCCCCAGTTTCTTAGGCCTTTGGCCTTGGACTGAGAGTTACAGTTTTGGCTCTTCTGATTCTCAGGCTTTTGAACTTGGACTGAGCCATGCTACTAGCTTCCCTGGTTCTCCAGCTTGCAGATGGCATACTACGGGACTTCCCAATCTCCATAGTCCGATTTAATTCCCCTGATGAATCCCCTCTTGTCCATCTATTTATCCTATTGGTTCTGTTTCTCAGGAGAACCCTAATATACATATTAATCATAGTTATTTTAAATTTCCTATCTGATAAGTCCAATATTTATCTGGTTCTATTATTACTTTGCCTCTTCAAACGGTTTTTTCTTGCCTTTTAGCGTGCTTTGTAATTTTCATTGAAAGCTGAAAATAATGGTTTGGGTAATAGACCTTTAGTGTAAGGTTTTATGTTAATCTAGACTTGATTAATCACAGGCTACAGTTGGCCTGTGTTTAGTATTTGCTGTAGCTGTAGGTGCCAGAGGCTTCAAATTCCTCTGGCGTCATTGTTTTAGTCTCCCCTGTTCTCTATCTGAGACCTCCTCAGATAGAGTTTGCATCTTGCAGCTCTGTTAGATATAATCTAATGTAATCTGTTATTTTACTGGTGAGATATGGTGCTAAGGTGTAGGGAAGGGGAAGCATTCTATAATCTTATGACTAAATACCAGTTTCTTAGTGGGCTTGCATTCATGGCCTATGACCTTCACAAGTTTTTGTTAGCTTTTATTTTCTTAAAAAAAAAAAAAAAAAAAGCTCCCATAAATGAGATAGGAAAGCTAGAGAGGCCAGAGTAGGAGTAATGTCCTTCCCTCAGGTGGATAAGGCTCTGGTAAAGTCTTTTTGGATTCCACCCTGGAGAGGAGGCCTTTATTTTTGAAACTCCTCTGGGCATATTTCATAATAGTTACCATTAGGGATGAAATATTTGTGTCCTCACCCCACACCCCACCAAATTTATATGTAGAAGACCCAATACCCAATATGAGTGTGTATGGTAGGATGTGCGTAGAGGTATTGGGAAATTCAGGTTCCCAAAAGTTTGGTCTTAGTGAAGTCCTCAGAGGTCTTCTTGAGTCTCTCCTTTTCTTCACCAAAGGCTGACTGACGTCATCCATCCTCCTAATGGAGGTCAAAGCATTAAAGTCATTTTTCTCCCTAGGAGTGTCTCCCCCATTGCCAAATTGCCAGGCTAGTATTAGGGAGAAATGTGCTCCCTGAATTTCATTGTTGTGGTTTTTTTTTTTTTTTTTTTTTAAACCTTATTATGACTTTAATGTTGAAATTTCTGTTTTGGACTTTTTAGCATGACACATACACATACCTCTCATTTTATTTTATTTTCATTGCTTTTTAAACTCCCATGTCCAATGTCTATTTTAATCTTATGTTTGGCAGCCTGAAACATTTTATTTCTAAAATTGATTCTCTAATTATACAACATCTACATGGCTTGTAATGACATCAGTAGAGCAGAATCTAGAATCCAACTCAAGGTTTTCGTTTTGTTTTTTAAGAGTAAGTAACTTATTTTAATCAATGTAGTAAGAGGAGATTGAAAGGTACCAGGGTGTGTGAAAGTGAATGGTTGCTCCTCCTCCCCATCTCCTCCTCTTCCTCCCACTCCTCTCCTCTTCTTCCTACCCCTCCTTTCCTCTTCCTCCTCCCCCAACCCTTCTTCCTTCTACTCTTCCTCCTCTGCTTACTCCTTCATCTTATCTCATCCCTCACTAAAAAGAGTGGTACTAGCATTAGAAGTATTCCTTAATGGCTATACTTTTCAGATATTATAACTTCAGAATTTTCTAGCTGATAACAGGATTCTAGGGCAAATGTCATATAGGATATGACTCTTTGAGCACCAACATGGCAAGAAATTTATTTCCTCTATTGAAGACACATTGATTTTCAGCTGTACTGAAAAACTCACAGTCTTCCAGTATTGGTAAATAGTAAAAATTGGCTTCGCATAATAATACCTTTATTTACCTAGCCTTGTGGCCCTCTGATTTTGTTAGATGATCCTATAGCTGAAGAATGCACCAGGACTAATGCTTGGACAAATAGTAAGTCTCCGTTTTCTTTATAGTAGATGCTTCTACATAAAATTCCAGTTTGGGCAGTAACTTGAGTAGGCAGCTGTTCACGTGACACAGTGTAACTCACACTAAGCACAGTGACAGCTCCAGACGATAGTCTACTCAGGAGTTTCCAAGTGGACTGATAATCTACTGGATACTCTCATCTGGAATTGTCTCCGAAGCTGAGTGGTTAAGCTATAGAGGCCCATGATTAAACAATGTTGTTTCTGGAAAGAATAACAGAAATTGTTATTATTTAGTGAGTACTTACTGTCTGCCAGGCCCTGAACTAAGGGCTTTTTGTGTGTTTTTTTTGTTTAATCGCCATAACATATCTAAAGGGTATTATCCTCCTTTTCCCATGAAGACACTGAAGGTCCAACAGCTAATAAGTGAAGCTGGTGATATGTCCTGTTGTAGCTACTAACATCTATCAGCTCCATCATACAGACACACTTTATCAGATTGGGTAGCCAGGCAAGTGACCACTGAGAGAATGGTGCATAGGGGAAGTAAGTAGTGATTGAGAACACAGGCTGGACAAAGATCACTTTCTTATATGAGTCTGCAGTTCTTGAAATAACACCTAACAGATATGGCACTAACGGTGATTGGTAGCCTTACCCAAACGTGATATTTTGCTTTTGCCTTTATATCATGGTTTGAATTTACAAACTTCATTTCGTTTTCTTTTTTTTTGAGATGGAGTCTCGCTTTTGTTGCTCAGACTGAAGTGCAGTGGCATGATCTCAGTTCACTGCAACCTCTGCCTCCTGAGTTCAAGTGATTCTCATGCCTCAGCCTCCCAAGTAGCTGGGATTACAGGCACGTGCCACCACGCCCGGCTTATTTTTGTATTTCTTTTTTTGGTAGAGACAGAGTTTCACCATGTTGACTGGGAAGGTCTTGAACTCCTGACAAACTTCAGATGGGGGCATTGCCTTAAGCGTATGATGCCCACTATTGAGGTAAACTACCACATGGTACCTGGATGAGGATCTGATGTTTCACCAAACCAGAAATATCCCAGGCAAAGTGAATGGAACCAGAGAGACTGTGGATTCAGACGTTTTCTATGTAGTCATACTTCCGAATGGGTAGTCACAGTGTGTTCAAGGGTAAATGATAGCTAAATTATCACCCATCTTTAAATGTTTTCACTTTAACAGGGTTACCAAATCGTGCTTTAAACTTGAATTTCTATCAAGCTTCAGAACCACAAATGTTTTCTTAGAATTTTTCCAAGATTATCTGAATCAGTGAGTCCTTTAACTCACTTCTCCAGGCATCAAAACTCTTTTAAGTCTTTTTTCTGCCAAAGGTGAGAGGCTATGCTACCGCCTTCTAGTACTGATTCTCCTTTCCATTTTCCCACGCACCCTACTGTTTTCTGTCTCCCTTTGCAATTCAACAGAAAGAGAAATCATGAGGCAGTATGAAATGAAGGACTTTTCTGGGCTGATTTTCCTTTTGAATCAGAATGGAAATTTATGGTCATAGTGCTTTCCATGAGGTATTTAGAAGTTTCGAGTCAATCATTGCTCTTATCAGGGGTTCTTAAAGGCTTTGGGAAATACTAGGTTAGCTCTCTTACAATATAGACTGCCCTTTGTTACAGGGACATTTTCTTTGTGCAGATTTTTTTTTTTTTCTTAAACAGAGAAAATAGAGATATGAAATTATTTCCTTAATCTCTACAATAATAAACCAAACCATAATTATTTCTATTCTATATTTTAAACTTTTAAATTTCACTGACAATGCATAGCAATTGCAGTAATTTTTTAAAAAATAGAGAGGAGCTTACAAATAACAAAAACCTCTATAATCCCATCACCCAGAGATGAGTTCTAGCCCCATTCATCTCACAAGTTCTATGCAACTATTGCATTTCATGTTGCCTATTCATGTTAAGAGAATAGCATTACTTTTATTATGATGATGATTTATAAACAATTTCCCTGAGTTAATTCCCATTTTACAATTTTGGCCATAATTGGAAGTCAGGATTTTATCTTCTCAGTTGGAAGGTAGAGAGAAGAGAAAGGTATAACAGTGAAAAAATTTTTCTTAGATGTGTATTTGTGTTGGATTGTTCTAATTTCAAAACAGAGGAAGTCTTGAACTCCCGCTTTCATGGTGCATTATTGGAAATAAATAGAATTGTTTTCCCAAGAAAACCTTGGAAAACTTTCTAGTAATAGCAGGAGGAATATGGGAGTAGGAAATGGAAAGTTGAAGGATTTTAATTTGGAAACTGCCACCTTTTGGAACACAGAAGAGCTGGTCATGGGGTTGGCCCCAGGCTTTACTTGTCCTCAACAGGGGCATTGATAAGGGGAAAACAAAGCGAGGTCCTGGAGCCACAAGTCAAGGTCTTGGGAAAGCTCGGCAACATGGTGTAAGTCTCTTGTGATAGCTACCTTTATGCTTACTGCTTTCTATTGGCAAACATCTCTCATCTTTTGCAGATGCACTGAGATCCCATCAGTAGACAGAGAAAGAATGGGTGAGTCAGAAGCAATCAGCCAGAAGCACACAAATGGGTGTGGACATGTCACCGCCAACAACCCACACAGAGTGGCTGGCTACAGCGTTCACCCTTAGGATCTCCTAATGAACACAGTTAACAGTAGTTGGAGCTTTGTCTCTGACGTCCTCTTGCAGTCATCTGCCTTATTTGCTGATTGATTTCTGTTCTTGAAACTCTGAACAGGAAGCCTTCTGTTGACTCATCCCTGCTTTTTAGACTGAAAGCACTTGTAATTTTATCTACCATGTATAGTCTCTAAAAACTTATTTTGAAGATATGCTGTATCAAAAGCAATTTAAGAAAGAGGGAAAGTAGGAAATATAACAACCAAAATCAAACAAAACAGTGACTCTAAATATATACATATATAGCTGTACACTAGAATTATCCTAGATTGACCAGCTAGATGATCTTGATGCAGTAAAGACAAGTTAAGAAAACTTGTTTTTACTGTCAACAAGATGGTAAACTTGTCTTTATGTCAACAAGAAAAAAGGCAATTAGAAATTCTTGGAAAAACAGAAATTTGCAAATGAAGTCCCAATTTAATATGAGGTAAACTGAAATGTGACAGAATTCTGCATAATTGATGGCATATAAGAAAAAAGAATACATTGGAACTTGACGCTTACAGCTAGTATGGTGATTACAGACTATATCTCCTTTAACTGATTTAGTTTCACTATCTGGAATTGCACTGAATAAAATATTTACCTCATTGTAATACTGAAAATATTTTATTAGTTTTCATTTTTCATAATTAACCTATATGCAAAGCATGGAAGATAAATTATATTTACTGAACAAAATGGAAATATTCTAAAACTTGATGTTGTAAAATAATGCTTATTATAGGTGATAAAATGTGAGAGAGAGGGGGCTGGAGGTGGAATGGAGTACAAGAGCATATGTTTTCTTCTGTTTCATAGTGGATAGTTGAAATGGTACTCTTTAGTCTTGATACATAGAGAAGTAGAGATTTAGGAATATGATTACATGATTAAAGTGACAAAGATTATATATCTGAAGAGGACAGAGGGGAAAGGAGATGCTGTGTCTCAAAATTGTTTTCTCCTCTAGCAGGGAATCAATATACGGTTGACCCTTGAACAACATGGGTTTGAATTCAGAAGTCCACCTATATCCCAGTCTTTTTTAAACCAAACATGAATTGAAAATACTTACCAAACAGTAAGCATAAAGGCTTTGTATTCCCAGGATGCAAAGCCTGTGTATAGGGAGGGCTGACTTTGCACATATGCAGGTTCTGCAGGTGGACTGTGGGACTTGAGTATGCCTGGATTTTGGTATATGCAAGAGGTCCTGGAACCAATCCCCCAAGTAAGTATACTAAGGGGCTACTGTGGATTGTTTAAAGTTTGTAGAGGTTTATGGGAGTTAGGCAGGCTTGTGCTTTCATACTATGCTATTGTTTAATTTCTGTTTTTTTTTTTTTTTTTAATCCATGTACATCTTTTGAAACTGGAAAAAAAAAAGGCAGTCAGATGATTTACAAGAAACTTTGATTAACAATTATACTAGCAAAACTTTGTTAAATTTCCCCAGGAGAAGACACAGTCTCAAATGCAGTGGAAAAAGCAATAAGCAAAATCTGCCTGCTTCCATGTTGTTTTCAAGGAGAGTGCCTGAACAAAATGGTACCATTTGGACAATAAATAGATGGGCACCAATTGTAGACAAGCGCAAGCAAAAAGAAAACAGGACTGGCACTATTCGCATGAGGGTAATTTCAAGGCAAAAAGCATTAAGTGGACAAAAGGTGATATTTTGTAATGGTAAGGGTTAGACTCCACCAAAAATTTATACAGCCATGGTTCTTTACATATGAAAAATTAGCATCCAAACTGGTAAAGCAACAACTGTTAGGAGATAAAAGAATTAAAGAATAAAGCAAAAAATATTAGTACTTAGAAAATTAGAATAGCCAATGGTATAATGTAAGGTATAAAAATAAAACATATTTAAACAAAAGTCTGCACCTGCAAAGGAAACTTGAAAGGCAGGGCTATTGAGGATGGGGTGTGTGTGGAGGTGAAAGGGGTACAGATGGTTTATCCTAATTGTAGGTTTTAATCCCTTTCTTGTAGAAGGAAGGAAAAGTTTTCTTTCTGTGACACCATCTCATTGTAAAATCCCGTCAAATTGAAAACTTTGAGATAAAAGTATTATCAGGAGTTATTGCCATGACTTTTAGTATGTGAGCTATAAATCTGTTCTTATCACTAAGTCACTGAGAACTAAGGCTGCTGATTTTCCCAACTTAGTAAAACAGAGCGACCTGACCAAAAAATGAAAAACATTTTTATGGACTTTCATTCTCCTTCGTGCAACCCTAATGTCCTTCCTGCCTCTATACTTTCTAGTCTATCTAAGAAATTCTAGGCGGATGATTTACTTTCTCTGAGGGAAGCTAAGATTGAGGGCAAAAGGAGATCTGCTAGGTACCTGTGCAAACGTTGGGTGGGATAGTGAATAGAAAGGAGGCATGCAGGGGACCGAGAAAGATGCTTTGGGCATCACAAACAGCTTTTCCAGCTCTAGAGACTTGGTAAAAGTCTTTGGAGTTACATCTAAGTCAGAAGAGTACATTTTGTTTATCCCCCCAAAAAACTCCTGGTGTATACCTTTTAATCAAATAGCATTATGATCTTGTCACAATATATGGAAAACAGATATTTTCAGTTCATTTGATACTTAACATAGAACATATTAATGTGCCGTTTTAGCAAAAACCTGTAAAGGAGTTTAGTAATGGATAACTAGAATGAACGTAAGTGGTAGCGGGTCCTTACTCTCATCCCCCCTCCCACTATTCATAATGTATTGATTTGAAATGTTCGTGAAATCAATACAGACAAATTAACTCAGTGAGCAGCTTCTCCCCAATCTCTTGCTGCAGTGATGAGAAGCCTCGTTCTGGATTACTTGTTCCCAGATGGTAGACAAGGCTGATTCTAACCCATGGACTGAAAACAAGGCAGACCAGCAGTCGGAATCTTCCCTGCTTAGTGTAAGATCTCAAAGAATTAGATTCCCTAGCATGAGGAATTTTTCTTCCTGGATTTTTTAAATGCCACTATTCGGCAGTGATTAAATAGCAAGTTCAAGTGATTAAATCTGGTCCATCACTATACTTTTCCTTTAAAATTGCTATCAGGTTTTGTAAGTAAGGAAGTGGAGGCATTTTTGTAAGTGCATTAACTCTCAAAGCCCACAAAAGTATGTTTTTAAACTTATGGATCAAGTTGTGTGGATACGATTTCAGACCCCCAGAGGTTCTTCCAATGTGTCTACTGTCCAGGACAGTGCACATGTTCAGAGTTTCATTGTATTTTTCTTTATTTCTTTCTGCTGGAGTGCAGTGGCATTATCTCGGCTCACTGCAATCTCTGCCTCCTGGGTCCAAGTGATTCCCCTGCCTCAGCCTCCCGAGTGGCTGGGACTACAGGTTCCCACCACCATGCCTGGCTAATTTTTGTATTTGTAGTAGAGACGGGTTTCACCATGTTAGCCAGGCTGGTCTCGATCTCTTGGCTTGTGATCCGCCCGCCTCTGCCTCCCGAAGTGCTGGGTTACAGGCGTGAGCCACCGTGCCCAGCCGGCAGCATGTTTTCTTTGGAGTGTTGTTCAGGGGTCTCTTGCATCAGAATGTCCTGAACTGCTTGTTAGGAATGCAGTATCCTGATCCTGCCCTCCAGATTCTGATTCAGTTAGTCTGGAGTGAGCCTTGGAAATCTGCATTTTATTTAGCATTATCTCCTGGGGGCTTGGGGGCTTCCCAAAGTTTGAGAACCACCACTAAGGGCTATTATGTTTCTACAGGCAAACCTATTTTTCTGCTTTTGTTTTATGTCATTCAAAGTAGGAGTTTAAGAATTTATTTTTGGTGAAACTAGAACACTGTCTTCAAATTAATAAGAGCCTTGTTGTGTAGGAGAAATATTCTCTTCAAAATCCCTCCACGAAATTGATCTCAAAAAGACTGGCCGAGTCAAATGCTAAACAGATCTGTCCTGTACCTGGCTGCCACCTGTCAAAATTGCTGACCTTACACTTATGTATTCAAATGCTTCCTGGAAGTCAAAACATATTTTCAAAAGTTTCTAGTGGAAAAGAACTGAGCCTGTCGCTTGGTATTAAAAGGTGGAAATTGAGATAAGACAGAATGGTTGAGATTAATTTCACATCAAAAGAATAGAGGTGAGAAGAGAATAGCAATTTCCATAACTTCTATCATTTATCTTTTAGGTTGAGGATGTTGTGAAATAATCCTTCCCTTCCCAACCAACATGAAGATGACTGATACACCCATCCTACTGAAGGATTCCTACTGTGTCAGAGATTACATTATATTAATTCCTTATAGAAATATAAAGAGTATAACCTTAAAAAAACTGGGAATTGTTAAATTAGACATTGGATTTGGGGGGCTATTGTTTGGGACGTTTTGTTTTGTTTTTCCTTCTTTCATAACAGTTCACTCGATTAGCTGTACCAGAGACATCTTTGACTGGAAAGGTGGAGGAGTCACTGTACTTGAAGATGAGAGTTCTACACCTTGGCCTGATAATTTTGAGATTCTTGCTTCTAAAATAAGATGGAACCTAAAAGATGGGATGATTCTAGCATACTAAGTATTTGACTTTAATTGGAATAATTGAATGTCCCTTGAATTTTTTTTCTCATTGGTATTGGATTCTGTTGTCTTTACTGATAGAAATTTATTTTCCTTCCATTCTTGGTTCAAAGAATGAACCACAGTTGGTGGTCACAGTTGGTGGTTGGACAAACCAAACCACCAACTGTCCACGCATGATCTTCTTTCATTTTACTTGTATTTGAAATGAAAACCTGTGAGCGCAATGGCTAATCTAAGAATCAGAACATTATTCTCTTATACCTCTATCTCTGTAATTCTCTTTTATCTTACTCCTTCGCCTCCCCATCCCTCTGCCACCAGAGGTAACCAGCATTCTGAACATTGTTTATCATTCTCTTGCTTCACCCCTAGGTATCTACATGTATACTTAAGCAATACATTGTTTCATTTTGCCTGGCTTTGAACTTTATGAAGAGGTATCATCCCTGGCTTATATGGTCTCTTGAGACTTGCTTTTTCACTCAGCCTTATGTTACTAAGATTCATCCATGCTGTCATTGCTATGTAGTATTTTTATTTGTGCTTATGCTGAAGATTTTCTATAAATATTAGTATAGCTTATACTATGATTTATCAATACTCGTGTCATTGGGCATTCAGGGTGTTTCCTGTTTTTGTATCTATGAGCAGAGCTGTTTGTAGGCATTTGCATCTCCTGGCTTGCATGTGCCGAGGTTTCCGTTGTGTATATACTTAAAGGAAGAACGGCAACCACTGCTGTGTTGTGGTGTATGAAATCATTCAACTTTACAAAAGAATGTGAAAGGGCTTCCGGGATCGCTGTATCCATTTACACTCCCACCAGAGGTGCAGAAAAGATCTTATCAGTCACACCTTCGCCAACTCTTTGTATTTTGAGACATCAATTTTTTTTGCCAATTTTGTGTTTATAAATCTGATATACTTCTTAACTATTTTATCTATCACTTAGAAAAAAAGGTAGGAAATAGGATGTGGTTGCCTTCACATACAGAGGCTAGAAAACAAAGTTTCATGCCTGCTTAGTTTGACGGCAGTCACATTTTTCTCCCAGTGATCTCACTGCATAGTAGTTGACACTCTTTTTTTTTTTTTTTTTTTTTTTTTGAGACGGAGTCTCGCTGTGTCGCCCAGGCTGGAGTGCAGTGGCCAGATCTCGGCTCACTGCAAGCTCCGCCTCCCGGGTTTACGCCATTCTCCTGCCTCAGCCTCCTGGGTAGCTGGAACTACAGGCGTCCGCCACATCGCCCGGCTAGCTTTTTGTATTTTTTTTTTAGTAGAGACGGGGTTTCACCGTGTTAGCCAGGATGGTCTCGATCTCCTGACCTCGTGATCCGCCCGTCTCGGCCTTCCAAAGTGCTGGGATTACAGGCTTGAGCCACCGCGCCCGGCCAGTAGTTGACACTCTTTTCTCACCCTCGCTAGAAACATGAAAACTTTGCCTCTGCACAGTGGAATCCCTTGGAACATTTAAAAAATGCTAATGTCTGGACCCCACCTCCAGAGACTCTGATTTCTTTGTCTGGAGCCCAGCCTTGATTATGGGGATTTTTTTTTTTTAACAAAAGCTTCGCAGGTGATTCTAATGTGCAGTCTAAGTTGAGAATTACTGCTTTAACATATAGAAATCTTGATAAGCATAAGCTCAGGGTAGCCTGATATTGTTAATTAATCTTTTTCTCATTTGTAAAGTACAAAGTTGGCATAATTTTGGAGAATCCTCTTGCCTGTAATTTCAAGCTGAGCAGCCTTTGAGAGTTTTTTGGTTTTTGTTTTGATGTTTGTTGTTGGGTAGAAGTAAGTAGTAGAAATTCAATAAACGTATGGGCTGGAAATTGTGCTCGACACTTATTTTATTCTTATAACTGTGGATCTCAAACTTTAGTGTGCATAAGAAACACCTGGGAAGCATTTTGTTTTGTTTTACAAAGCGGACTTTGATTCAGTAAGTCTCAGTGTGAGCCCAGGAATCTGTGTTCCAACAAAGTGATTATGATGTAGGTGGTTCTAGAGTCGTCTTTTGATAAAAACTGCCTCATAATAATCCTACAGTGTAAGCAGTATTCTCATTTACAGATGGGGGGATGTGAAGCCCAGATAAAAAACCGGCACCAGGTCACACAGTTCCCTAGGGGACTAGCCTTTGCTCTGTAAGCTCTCAGCCCTGCTCATAGTGTGCCTCCAACAAGGCTCCCAGAATTTAGAAAAGTCTGCAAGGGTTTGGAACATGTGTTATCTTCTCTATACTTACATTCTTTCTTAATCTGACATGACTTTCTCTCTCCCCATCAAAAAACAACCTTTAATCTCCTACCCAAATCCGCCTCATTCCCGTGAGCTTTCAGGTGGCTTGCACTCTGACGTGGTCCTGTGAGCTTTCAGGTGGGTTATACTCTGAACATGGTCCTGTGAACTTTCAGGTGGGTTGCACTCTGAACATGGTCTCATGAGCTTTCAGGTGGGTTGCACTCTTAACACGGTCTCATGAGCTTTCAGGTGGTTGCACTCTGAACATGGTCTCATGAGCTTTCAGGTGGGTTACACACTGAACATGGTCTCGTGAGCTTTCAGGTGGGTTGCACTCTGAACATGGTCCCATGAGCTTTCAGGTAGTTGCACTCTGAACATTGTCTCATGAGCTTTCTGGTGGGTTGCACTCTGAATATGGTCCGAGGCTGCCTAGTATTTTGTACAGTATCCCTCATTCCACAGATTTATAATCAAAAGCCAATGTTTTCTTTTAGACACACATGCATGAGTTCCATTTACCTATGGGGTTTGATTATTTGGGACACTTTGGGTTGCAAGGGAGAGAACACCATTCCAAGCAAGCAAAGGGGAACTTACTGGTTTATGTCACACAGAACAGGGAAGGATACAGCTGATATGCAAGGACCTCCCTCCATTCAGGATCTCATGCCTCTGTCCATTTCTGCACCACGGTGTCCTCTTCTGCCCTCTGCTTAGTAGCAGATGTGGCTTTTGGCAGGATGACTGCCCTGTCCTTTACAGATTAACTATTGGAAAGTGAGTGTGTTGCCCATCCCAGCTCCAAGGTAGAAGGTTCTGGCTTGGTTTTGGTTACATGCCTAACCCAGGATCAGTTAACTTTGGATAGAAGGTGGGGCACTGTGCTTGCCAGCCTCATGGTGGGAATGGAGAAAAGAGTAGTTTTCCTGTAAAATGGGGGAGTGTGTCCTAGATACAGGGTTAAGGGACTGCTGGACAGAGCAATAGATGGTTTATTTAGTGTGTCTTCTTAATTTGGGTGGAGCATAGTGACTTCGTGTATTTGGCTTTCTGTATGGTTAAAGGGTTGAACTTATGTATAACATAAGTCACTTTCTTTCTTTCTTTTTTTTTTTTGAGACATAGTTTCGCTCTTGTTGTCCAGGCTGGAGTGCAATGGCACAATCTCGGCTCACCACAACCTCCACCTCCCGGGTTCAAGTGATTCTCCTGCCTCATCTTCCCAAGTAGCTGGGATTACAGGCATGCGCCACCACACCCAGCTAATTTTGTATTTTTAGTAGAGACAGGGTTTCTCCATGTTGGTCAGGCTGGTCTTGAACTCCCAACCTCAGGTGATCTGCCCGCCTCGGCCTCCCAAAAAGCTGAGATTACAGGCATGAGCCACCACGCCTGGCCAACATAAGTCACTTTCTATGGTATGCCCATGTCCATAGATAACCAAAGGCAAGCTAAAAATGCCTACTTGCCTGCCATTGGCTCAATACTTTGATTTTGATTTTGAGGTGGATTAATTTTTTTCTGAGAAAATTGTACATAGAGAATTTCTTATTAAAAATTGGGCTTGCAAAAAATCAAATGTGTTATATTGTTGTTCTTATTTCACCCTAAAACAATGACTTTAGTTGACAGTTACTTTTATGCAGCCTTAATAATTGTTTCTAAACTCGTGTACAAGTGGATGGAACTATTTCTGTGCACATTATAAAACTTATATTCATTGCATGTTTCCCTCCCCTGCCACCCCACTGAGTGAGGGCTTTACCATGAAATCTGGGCCTTTGGCCTATATATTTTTAATGACATTCATATTGTACTCTATCTGCAACCATCTGTAATACAGCTGTATATGTTTACATGAAACACAATATACTTTTAAGTTTAATTCCATTTGTGAGCAGATGATAGCTTGTCAAGGAAACATTTGATCATGTTTATGTCTGTATTTGGCCACAAAAACCTCATAATTACTCTCTTTAATTACATATCCTTTTCATGTTACCTGTAATAAATGCAAAGGTATCATATGTGTTGGCCTTGTGATATATATTTTTGTATGTAAAGACAGTCCTCTTAAGAATGTCTGTGGCCTGGAGCAGTGGCTCATACTTGTAATCCCAGCACTTTGGGAGGCTGAGGCAGACGGATTACTTGAGGTCAGGAGTTCAAGACCAGCCTGGGCAACATAGTGAAATCCTGTCTCTACTAAAAATACAAAAATTAGCTGGGCGTGGTGGCAGGCGCCTGTAATTCCAGCTTCTCGGGAGGCTGAGAGAGGTGAATCGCTTGAGGCAGAGGTTGCAGTGAGCTAAGATCACACCATTGCACTCCAGCCTGGGTGACAGAGTGAGACTGTATCTAAAAAAAAAAAAAAAAAAGAATGTTTGCTTCTGAAGACACATTTATATCTACCTAGTGTGATGTCAAGGGGGTATTCCAGTTTGTATCTGTAGCTGCTACAAGAAGCGTGTCATGGGATCTGTGGTTACTCTCTTACTTTTCCCATCTGGTTATTTCTGAGTGTGTTTGCTCCAAGAGAGCCACTGGTTCTGTTGGCTACATGCAAAGTGTATCTGTCTGTCTGTTAATGCTGTTTCCCTTGAAGATACTCACTGCTGAGATACTTCCTGGGAAGTTTTGCTTTCCTATCACCTCCCTTAAGTGCTTTCCTTTGAGTGTTCTCATTGTAACTCATTATTAAACTAGCAGACTTGATTGCAGTGAATTTTTCTTAAATAACTTAATTGCAGGGCCTTTCGCAGGTCATTTTGTGCTCCTACTTACTGCTCGGAGGTGGTACAAAGTCAGCAGCTCAAGAGACAGAACTGCCACCCATGATCTCTCCTCCAAGTTCTCAGGATGTTCAGAAAGTTAAAATTTCACTCTGTCAAATTTCCATCTGGCTTGGCAATCAATGCCGGATTAGCTCCAAATACTCTTTCCAAGTCTCTTGAAGGATGTGCTAGCCTCTGTATTGAGTTCTCCTTTGGGATCACACCATCTCTGTGTGCAAGAATGACATATCTGAGTGACTGCCATTAAACCCACATGGTGGAAGTGTTTGCTTATCCTGCTATGTGATGCTGGCTATCATATCGTCAGTTTATGAGGTTTTTTTTTTCTTCTGCTTGTCTTCTTCCATGTAAGTATTTCCAAAGCAGAGGCATTGGCTTGCAGAAGGTGTGTCTGCAATCAGTCCAGCTTCCCCAGATGTGCTGAGGGTTCAACAAGGGTTTTTAAAACTTGTGCTAGAATACTCATCTTCAGAAAATGTTTAAAGTTGATGCAATATAATAGCTGCCAATTGAGCATACATTTTGAGGTAGTTTTCTTTAATGGGAGTATATGCTCATCCACACTCTCTTTCCAGTGTTAAATATTTTAAGACAGCTGGTTAGAGTTGAGGGTGCCTTTTTTTGGTCATAAAATGATGACAGAACTCTAAAATCACATGATTATTTATCAGCATTAAAAACATTCTTTTATATCCTGTGGAATAGGTATATAAAGGGTTTTTTTGTTTGGTTGGTTTTTGTCTACGGTTATTTAAGAGTATCATAAAACCTGAGAAAGAAAAACTTAATTAGTGGTCATCTAGTCTAATTCTCTCATTTGACAAATAAAGAAATTGAGGTTCAGAGAGATTAAGTCACTCACTTATGGACCTATAGCTAGTGAATGGCCCTGAAATTGTTTCCCAGTCATGGTTAGAGGAACAACTTTGTCTGAGACCTGACTGGTACTTTGGACTATGTGATGTTGTGCCAATTATCTAACACTTCTGGACCTCAGTTTCTTTACCTGTATTATGGATTATTGTGAATATTATATTAGACTACATCCAGCAATGCTATTAACCCAGTGCCTACTATCAAATAAGTAGTTAATTTATGTTAGCCAGTTCACAACTGCACTTATTTTTATCTTTATTTTTTTTTGAGACAAAGTCTCACTCTGTTGCCCAGGCTGGAGTGCAGTGGCGTGATCTTGGCTCACTGCAACCTCTACCTCCTGGGCTCAATGGATTCTTGTGCCTCAGCCTCCCAAGTAACCAGGACTACAGATGCCACCATGCCCGGCTAATTTTTGTGTTTTTAGTAGAGATGGGGTTTTGTCATGTTGGCAGGTTGGTCTTGAACTCCTGATCTCAAGTGATCCGCCTGCCTCAGCCTCCCACAGTACTGGGATTTCAGGCGTGAGCCACCGCACCCTGCGGCTGTGCTTATTTTCAATCCTCTTTTCTCAGGGATCTTAGTAACCAAAACAGAATGGCAGTTTTTCAGCTTTTACAATGCCTTTGTTTAGAAGTCTTGTATGTGTAAATCTGCTCCATCATTTAAAAGTTCTCCTAATGCAGTTTGGAAGGGTTTAATATGGAAGAAAAGCAGGGACTTTGGGAGGGAGTCCAATGATAACTTGTCACATGTTAGTTCTTTTAGAAGCCGAATAGGTAGTTTTTACCTTACTGGTGCATTCTCATTTAACTGTGAGGTATTCTGACACTTCAAACAGGTACCATATGGTACCTGTTTTGTGTTTTAAACCTGGTACTGTTTAGAACACATGCCTCAGAGAGTGGTCTGTGTTTCACTGCCACCCAGTTACGGCATGTGTTACCTCTTGTTGTGGATGGAATGCCTGTGAGCCCTAGGTTCCTATGTTGAAGCCCTAACCCCCAGTGTGGTGGTATTTGGAGATGAGGCCTTTGGGAGGTGGGTAGGGTTAGGTTAGATCATGATGGCGGGGCCCTCATGATGGGATTCACGGCCTTATAATAAGGAAGAGTGCGCACTCCCTCTCCATGTGAACACAGAGGAAAGGCCATGTAAGGACTTGGCAGAAATGTAGCCATCTGCAAGCCCAGAAGAGAGGCCTCCCTAGAAGCCAAACACTGCCTGATCTTGATCTTGGACTTTCCAGGCTTGAGAACTATGTTCTGTTGTTTAAGCCACTCAGTCTATGATATTTTGTTATGGTAGCTGGACTGGAACAGACCAAGAGACCTCTGCAGGAGTGTGTGTTGTTCAATGATTTACTTCCTTGTTTGCCTGTATTATACACTTTACTATGTCTCCACGATGAAAGAGGTATGACTGTTCAGATGCATCGAGGTTCTTCTCTACCTACCAAGATCCAGTGCCATGAGGGGATGCTGGGCCAGGGACTCAAACAGGAGCAGTCATCCAACCCCTTTCTATTAGGTCTTTGGTGATTAAAAATCTCATATGAATCAAGAGCTGGTAGAGTGCTAATGTTCACAGGTTTTTATAGAACATAAAAGCTCTGTAATACAGTTATTTTGTATGTTATATAAATAATTTCCCTGCAAGTATTTATTCATTTACTCTTCATTTACATAATTGCTTATAATCTTTTTTTATATATTCCTGTCCTCTGCGCCACCCCTCCCACCTTTTTTTTTTTTTTTTTTTGCCTTGGTTCATATGCTTTTATGTAACCTGAACTATAAAAGACTAGAATACTGCAGATATTCTATCTGCCATATCTGTCATTTTCTTATGACAGGTACTTAGTCTATCATATACAAATCTCTGTATAGTTACCAATGTCTTTTTAGCTATTTATTAATCTTATCTTGTTTCTTTGGCTTCTGAATCACTTTGCTGAAGTTGAAATAATCTGAGGTCAGAGCCAGTTTTTATTTAAATAGATTGAGTACAGCTAAACCTGAATTGTAGCCAAGAAAGATCTTACACCAAGTGCCTACAAAATTAGAAGCATTGCCAAGGACGCATCAGCGAAGTGTTTTGCTTACTGAAGTCCTATTCTGAAATAAATTTTAGGCCTTGGTGATGGGAGCTTTTGGTTGTTATTGGTAGAACTCCTAAAAAATCTAATGTAGTTTGATTTTGCTTTTAATTTTTTTAGCATGAACTTTCTCCATCATTTCTTCTTTCCAGAGATTTTGGGTCTATCCATTGGTTGCCATCTATGTGTTCAAATATGTCACTAGGTAGAAGAGAGGTAAACAGGAGTATATTCACCTGTCATCATGCAAAAGTTATTATCCAAGACTCTGTAAGGGGAATGCGGCAGTCCTAAAGGCTGCAAATATTCTGGCAGCATTGTAGGATTGCACTTTCCCTCCTCCTCTGAAGGTAGATGGGAGCCATGTGTCTTGCTGTGGCTAATGAAATGTGAGCAAAGTGTTGGAAGCTTTAAGAGCCAGTGCATGATTCATCATGTTTCCATCCCACTGCCACAGTGACTGTGAAAACGAGTGTTGAGATGGACCCTCTGTTTTCTGGCTCCTTAATTGACTGCGATAAGACAGATTATTGCCAATCTGTACTAGACATATATCTTTAGCAGAATGCTTTAGTTGGGATTTTGTTGGGATGAGGGTCCATGATTTGGCATACTCAGTGTAACCTAACCTATTCTGATTGTTATAGGGAATCAGAGAAGTGTCCTTACACTCAGGGAGTTTGTGATTTAATATAGCAGAGAAGATGTGTTTGCATAATGAAGAAGGAACCAGCTGCTTAACTGTACTCTTTATTTAGCCACATTACTGAACAAGAGACAGACTGATTATAGCATAATATTGAGATTTTGAGTGTATTCCTGAGACCCTGGTTTCAACTGGGAAAAGTAACTTTTTTTTTTGCTTGAGACTTTCAGATCACAATTGATCAAAACACCTATGCAAGGAATTAAACTTGCTACAAATTAGCCACTAGATGCATGATACCTTTAAAAAAAGACCAATTTTGAGTTATCTCTTATTGTTCTTTTTATATTAAAAATCTGCATAGGAAATGAGATGAGAATATTGATAACAGTACAGATTTGCTTTGATGGTGTCTATTAATCAAAATTGTTCTTTATTTTTTAGTATGTGGGGATGACACATACTCATGGCTACTATTGGTGAAGTTGCTAATTCATTCATTCTTTATTTGGTAATTCATTCCACAAACATATTTATCTGGTATAAACCAGGCAAAGCTCTCAATGCTGCTGGTACAGCAAGAAACAAGACAGAGTCTCTGACTTAGTGTCTTACATTTTAGTGAGAGAATTGGGTAATAAGCAAACAAATAAAGGTACAGTGTGGTATCAGTAATGAGAGTTATAAAGACAAAGCAGAGAAATGAGACAGACAGTGCAAGGTGTGTGATTTCACCTAGAGTGGTCAGGAAAGGCTGCTTTGAGAAGGTGACATTTGAACAAGAAATTGAAGAAAGCAGCGAGAAAAGCCATGTGACTACCCCAGGGAAGAATCCTTCAAGTGGCATAAATAACCATTTCAGAGACCCTGAGGCAGGGATGTAGTAGGATGTTTGAAGAACAGGAAAGAGACCACTGCAGCTGGAAGAAGAGTGAGCAAGTGAGGAGAGATGAGTAGGAGATGAAGCCAGAGACGTGGTCAGGAGCCACAGAACCAGGGCCTGCCCTACATCTGATGAGAAGCCATCGAGATTTTGAATGTGGGAGAACCATGACCTGCTTTATGTTGGAAACTGATATAGTCTGTCTAGGGCAAGAGAACAAACAGACCAGCAAGGAGACTTGTGCATGAGTCCAAATGGGAGATGATGGGGTTTGAACACAGTTGGCAAGTGTGGTGGTTGTGAGATGTGTTGGGTTCAGGATATCTTTTGAAAATATTGCTATTAGGACTTTGAGATTTGATGTGGACTTTGGCCTGAGCATCTGATTGACTGATGACACTATTTTCTCAGATGAGGAGAATGTTCAAGATGCTGTTTGCCTATTCAAGAGAAGGTGGCCATTGCATATTGCATATGTGAGCCTGGACTACAAGGGAAATGTTAGGACTGGAGATATGAGGTTGGTCATTCAATGGATAGGTGGATTTGAATCCATGAGATTGGATGAGATGCCTTGTTTTGGGGGTGGGGGGGTGTCTGTCACCTAGGCTGGAGTGCAGTGGCACGATCTCAACTCACTGCAACATCTGCCACCCAGGTTCAAGCAATTCTCGTGCCTCAGCCTCCGAGTAGCTGGGATTTGCAGATGTGCACCCTCACGCCCAGATAATTTCTGTACTTTTAGCAGATACAGGGTTTCATCATGTTTGCCAGGCTGGTCTCGAACTCCTGGCCTCGAGTGATCTGCCTGCCTCAGCCTCCAAAGTGCCAAGATTACAAACATGAGCCACCACTCCTGGCCTGGATGAAATTCTTAAGGAAAGGAGTGTACCGAGAGGAGAAAAGATGTTGAAGAACTGAATCTGTGGTGCTCCCAACAGTTAGAGGTTGAAGAGCTGAAGAGGAACCAGTGAAGAGGACCGAAAAGGAGCAGCCATTGAGGAGAGAGGACATTCGGACAAGTGAAGTGATCCACAGCTACATGAAGACAGTGCCAAGGAGGAAGGAGAAATGAGAACCATGAAAATACTACTGAGAGGTTGAGTACCTGGGCTGAGACTGGAACATAGGATATAGCAGCATGGAGATCATGGTGACATTGACAATATCATGTCATTGATTGGGTGGTGTCATAAGCTTGATTGAAGCTGGTTCAGGTGAGAATAAGAGATGAGGAAATAGAATATACATTTCTGAGAGACTTTTGCTATGGGGTGAGAGGTAAGGGAGAATAGCTATGTAGGATGTGAAGTCAGAAAAATTTACTTTTTAAAGATGGGAGTTATATTACACTTGAAAGCTGATCATTATTTAGTAGAGATAAAGAAATTGACAGAAGGATCTCCTTAAGTAGGCAAGAGGTGATGGGACCTAGTGTAAGTGGTGGGTTGGCTGCATTAGCTAGAGTTAAGGCATTGCATGTTCTAGATTTGTACAGAGACTTATAGGAGAATGCACACACTTATGGGAAAATGCTGTGATTATCTTCTGCTTGCCTTTGTTTTCTAAGAAAAATAAGAATCAAGATCAGATGGGTGTGAGGAAGGGGTCATTTCTAGGAGAGGAGTATAAGTTGACCAAGACAGTGTAATAAGATTGCTGAGCAGAGCTGAAAGCACGTTGAGATTACTATCATATCTTGAAAGCAAAATCAGTCAGTATAGTGCTTTATTTTTCTCTAGATTGTGTCATTTGCTGTGGTGTAGGGAGAGAGTCTAAGGGTTCTCTTGTAGGTAATCATGGTCATAGTTTTGCCATCTGAGTAACATGGAAGTGGAGATGGGCAGGCATGGACTGGGGCACATGCAAGGGAGCAATTTTTGGGGGTGCCAAAGGCCAGGCTGGAAGAGGTGAAGGAGGAGGGAATGATTTTTGGATGGTGCCATAGACCAGGCTGAAGGAGGTGAAGGAGGAGGGTGAAGACATAAAGCGAGGAATGGACCATGAAGAGGAGGTCAAGTCAATGGATCCAGAGGACACTGATGCCAAATTGTTGAGAGGCATGAGAGGGAATGAGCTGGAAATTGCTTTGAAATAAAAAGTTGGCAGCTTTTCTCAAAAGAGACATTCAACATTAATCTCAAGAGACATTTAAAAATTACTTACTTTTGCTGCATGGTTGGGGAAAAATGTATTTTTCAAGCATGACTTCAACTCATTTTGTACCAGGGTATTCACACTGATATTCTCGGGTAAGTCATTAAAATTAGTCAACTATTTCTGTGTCTTCACCCATAAAAGGAGACTTGTGAGAAAGCAGAACTGAATACTTAGTGATTGTTAGATTCCACTGAATTTCACTGCTTTGTTGCAGTTTAACGAGCAGGCTAGGAATGCAGAGCTGTCATTTTAGTTGGGCCACCAAGCCTTGAATAAGGAGATAAAACTGGAAGATTAAGTCTTAATAGGTACAACAAAAGAAGCTTTTGAGAGATCATTGGATAGATGTCATCTATTTGGTTGCTAAATAATTAACACACAGACAAATCTCTCTACTGTTTATCATGTGTATTTATCTTGAAGCATTAGTGATAAAAAAAAAAAAAAAACCTGCTTTGAAAACATAAAAATGGTGAAGTGTGGCAATGGTATCATGTGGCAATGGTAAAATGTGTTTACCTATGTAAATATAATGTCACAAATGAATCTTGTCATTGTATTTTGTAGTATCTTGGAGGTTACTGGCCAGAACTATTATAATAGTCACATTCATTTCATATTTATTTACAATCCACTGTGTTTTCACACACATTGTGTTTTAGGGGGAATTTTACCAATGATGAACATATATTGTCTAGAAGCAGAGCCATCTGAATTGAAACTCAAATATAAGTGCCACTTTTATTAAATATACAACTGGCACACTTTGAAAATGTTATCTCAGCATCTAGTATTGGCTTCATTTTGGTTTCTCATTTTCCTATTTTATTTTGTTCAATTTAGTGGGGGACAGTGGGGAACAGGGTTACAAATTGCATTTTTTCCTGCATTATTGGTTTTTGTCAAGTGGTTTACAGGTCAAAGTTTGTGGATCTGCCAGAGGCTTTATCTCAAAACTATAGGCAGCAGCTATTTCTTGAAATAATTTTAGATAGATTTCTACATTAATTTATGTTTTGGGGTATGTGATGCACAATCCTTTAAGTCTTAATATGAATGTTGGTTTAATATGGCAGAGTTAGAATCAGATTCACTCATTGTTTATTATAATTACCCATGCTTGACTACCCAATGTCTTCCCTTTGCAATGAACTTTTTCTATTGCCATATTCTTCTTGTCCTTAAAACAACAATAACAGATCCTCAAAAGTCATTGGGGTTAATAAAAGATGTTTCTTTATTTTCAAATCTTTAACAAAGCTTCTCCTTAACCCAGAGGGTTTTCAGAGGAGTAAAGAGTGGAAGTCATTTGTACATGAGTTGACTTTTGAAAGTGGCCCTCATTATTAAACCATGTCTCTGCCTGTTGATTGATATTAACTATCTGCTTATGGTCTGAGATCAGTGTCTACTGCAAATGTTTGGGAAGATATCTTCTTTCTGTGGAGGTGAAGCTTAAATATCTTCTATAAAATATGCCTCAATTTCAGAAGTACCAATTGTAGCAATGCCTGATGTGACCACTTTATTACTGCCTTAGAAGTACTTCTGTGGTTTGACTGTGGGGAGGGAACGAGTCACTGGAGATTTTGCTGTCTCTCCAGGTTTCATGCTTTGGGAATCAAAGGTAGGTAACAGTTTGGAAAAACTCTGTAGGGGCTAAAGCTATTTCTAAAGGTTTTTATGTCTATATATAGCCCTGTATGTTACTGCTTCAAGCCCAGCAACTAGCAATTTTAGTTTCACTGAAGTTGTGTTTTCTTTAAATACACAAGATAATAGAACTGTAACTGGAATTTACATGTTATATATCAAGATATATTTTATTTAATCTTGTCAGAATTTTTTTTTTTCCCGGTGCTTTTAAGCTAATGTGGCATCTTTCTCTTTTCAAAGAGTGGCATCTCCAAGGAATAGCTCTGCCTGGAAGGTGCTTGTGGCTGTCCACTTAAAAGCTGAAATTAGGTCAGTGTTATTTTGTCTTAAGATAACAAAAATAAGACCCCACGGGAGTAATGACTTGGGATTTCATTTAAGTACTTAATTTACAGGAAAAAAAAACCCAATTTTTGATACTGAATGATTATTACACTACTGAATAATTATATATTTTTTCTTCTCTCAGTGTTCTTATACTTTAGAGGCAATTTTTTTTTTTTTTTTTTTTTTTTTAAGATCACAAAAGGTCTGATTAGTCAAAGAATGAAAGAAATGCACTGTGGCTCTAAAGTCCCTTATCCAAAACCTCTGGGACAGAGGTGTTTTGGAATTTAAGATTTTTTTTTTTGCTGAGAATGATGGTTCCCAGCTTTATCCATGTCCCTGCAAAGAACATGAACTCATTCTTTTTTATGACTGCATAGTATTCCATGGTGTGTATGTGCCACATTTTCTTTATCCAGTCTATCATTGATGGGCATTTGGGTTGGTTCCATGACTTTGCTATTGTAAATAGTGCTGCAATAAACATACGTGTGCATGTGTCTTTATAGCAGCGTGATTTATAATCCTTTGGGTATATAGCCAGTAATGCATCATTCCCAGCAAAGTAACACAGGAACAGAAAGCCAAACACCACATGTTCTCACTCATAAGTGGGAGTTGAACAATGAGAACACATGGATGCAGGGAGGGGAACATCATACACCAAGGCCTGTCAAGGGGTGGAGGGCAAGGGGAGGGAGAGCATTAGGAAAAATATCTGATGCATGCGGGGCTTAAAACCTAGATAATGGGTTGATAGGTGCAGCAAATCACCATGGCACATGTATACCTATGTAACAAACCTGCATGTTCTGCACATGTATCCCAGAACTTCAAGTAAAATTAAAAAAATATATTTTTTGGAGTTTAGAAAAATAATACATTTGGATTTTTTAGCAGGGTTTAGTGCAGCACTTTTTAATCATGCACACTAATACTTCTGTAGTGAAACTGAGTATTCACACTGAGATAAAGACTATGAATAACTTCACATCAGTTCAGGTAAGGTTTTGCCTCCTATTAAGTCTTGATAACAAACTTTAAAAACTAAAAAAAACAAAATTAAAAGCAAAGTTTATTTTCAAAACTTTTGAAGTTTGGGCTTACAGCTAGATTATAGGTCTGGCCTTGCTTTTCTTTAGATTAGATTTCCCTTATTAGTCTTTTAAACAAATTAAATCCATGTTTACCAGCGCCGTAGTATTTTGCCACCGTGGGGATGGTCTAGAGGCCAGCACCATCAGCATCCCTTGGGAGCTGGCTGGAAATGCAGAATCACAGGTGCTGCCACAGAGCTGCTGAATCACAGTCTGCATTTTGATAGAATCCCCAAGTGATTCATGCGTGCATTAAAGATCAAGCACTGCTGTAGTATTATATTGGCTTTAATTTAGATTCCAAGTCTTAGAGGGAAAGGCTAATGGGGGGATACTTTAGCTGTTTAAATCCTGGGAAAGTGAGCCCAGATTACACTAATTTCATTTATTTAATTATGTATGTATTTATTTTTAATGTTTAATTTTTTGTTTTGTTTTTTGAGACAAGGTCTGACTGTATCATCTAGGCTGGAGTTCAGTGGCACAATCTTGGCTCACTGCAACCTCTGCCTTGGGGTCTCAAGCCATCCTCCCACCTCAGCCTCCAGAGTAGCTGGGACTACAGGCGTGCACCACCACACCATGCTAATTTTTGTACTTTTTGCAGAGATGGGGTTTCGCCATGTTGGCCAGGCTGGTCTTGAACTCATGAGCTCAACCCAACCTCCCGCCTCAGCCTCTCAAAGTGCTGAGATTACAGGCGTGAGCCACTGCATCTGGCCTAATATCAGTTCTTTTTTTCAATATTTCCTCCCTCTCTCCCTTCCACTCTTCCTTTTTTTGTTTTTTTGAGAAGAGTCTGGCTGGAGTGCAATGGCACGATCTTGGCTCACTGCAACCTCTGCCTCCCAGGTTCAAGCAATTCGCTGCCTCAGCCTCCTGAGTAGCTGGGATTACAGGTGCCCACCACTATGCCTGGCTAATTTTTGTATTTTTAGTAGAGATGGGATTTCACCATCTTGGCTAGGCTGGTCTTGAACTCCCAACCTGGTGATACAACTGCCTTGGCCTCCCAAAGTGCTAGGATTAAGGTGTGAGCCACCGCGCCTGGCCCTCTCTTCCTTTCTCTCCTCCTTCCTTTTTTTTCTTTCTTTTTAAAAATAAGTCTCATAATACTTTATTTTAAATCGATCATTTAGTCCAGTTATTTACATTTATTATATTGATATATTTGGATTTCTTCTCTTTTGTACTTTCTGTTTATTCTGATTTTGTTTCTTTCTCTTTTATTTTATTTATTTTTTTGAGATGGAGTCTTGCTCTGTCACTCAGGCTGGAGTGCAGTGCTGCGATCTTGGCTCACTGCAACCTCTGTCCTCCTGACTTCAAGTGATTCTCCCACCTCAGCCTCCCGAGTAGCTGGGATTGCAGGTGCACACCACCACGTCTGGCTAATTTTTTGTATTTTTAGTAGAGATGGGGTTTCACCATGTTGGCCAGGCTGGTCTTGAACTCCTGACCTCAAATGATCCACCTGCCTTGGCCTCCCAAAGCACTAGGATTACAGGCGTGAGCCACTGTGCCTGACTCTTCTTCTTTTAGGTTAATATTCTTTTCTCATCCTATTCCTTCGTCTGCTAGTTTTTTGTATACTCTATTTCTCTATTTTAGCAGTAATCGTAGAAATTTTTGCATGCGTACTTTATGTATAAAAGTCTAAATTCAGTCAATATCTTTTCTTCCTCCTAAACAATAGCTTGGAATGTTTTAACTCCCATTTTCCTCTCTTGTGCTATGTACTATTCTTATTGTGTGTTTAGTCTATTTTTAAAAATTATTAATCATAGGTGATTTTTTAAAAATTTATTTTTTTCAAGACAAGGTCACATTCTATAACCCAGGCTGGAGTGCAGTAGTGCAGTCAGAATGATTGCAGCTTCGACCTCCCTGGGCTCAGATGATCCTCCTACCTCAGCCTCCAGAGTAACTGGGACTACAGGCAGGCACCATCATGCCCAGCTAATTTTTGTATTTTTAGTAGAGATGGGATTGCACCATGTTGGCCAGGCTGGTCTTGAACTCCTGGGCTCCAGCAATCTGCCCGCCTTGGCCTCCCAAAGTGCTGGGATTACAGGCGTCAGGCATTGCACGCAGCCAATCACATATGATTTTGTTGTTTAATAGTGGATGTTTATCTACATTTATTCACACGTTTGCCACATTTGTTGCTTACTACCCATTTTTGAATTTTAGACCTTCTACTTGGAATCACCTTCTTCAGCTTGGATTCTTTAGAGCTCCCTTAACTGAGAGTCTCTTCATGGCAAACTGTCTTGGCTTTGTCTAAAAATGTCTTCATTTTGCCCTTATTCTAATCTGTTATTAAACTATACATTTTGTTTTTTGTTTATATTTCAGTATTTTTTATTTCTAGTATCTGAAGTATTGCCAGTATCTAAGATATCTGTGTGTCTGATTTGCTGGCTGTCTCTCACTGTGCTTTATTTCTCTCTCTCTCTCTCTCTCTCTCTCTCTCTCTCTCTCTCTCTCTCTGTGTGTGTGTGTGTGTGTAAGGGAGAGAGATAATTTGCTACTTAGTTGATTAATTTTCCACTGTGAGCTGCTCATTTTTCTTATAACTTTGTTATGAGGATTCTTCCAGGTCTGAGTTGTAGAAGCATTCTCCTAGAAAGTATTTAAGGTTGCTTCTGCTATGTGCCTGGGTTATTACCAACTAAGACTCTTCACATTAAATTTTTTGCTTCAGGGGTTTGTAACTCTAAGAGTTGTATGAACTTGCACTGCAAACTAATATGAGTTTTGACTTATTATGGTAAATTCTCAGGTTTGATTTTTTTCTTCTTCTTCCATCCATGGCCAAGATTTGAGACAGGCAAGTTTCCTTGCACTCAAGGAATGTAGCTTGACTTACTGTTCCTGGTGGTGCTGCTGCTGCTGCTGGAGAGAAGATCCTCTTAGCCGTCCTATCTTTGTCAGGCCCTGGGCTTTGTTTCACCCTGAACTCTGAACCCTGAACCCTGTGGGCAGCGCTTCTGGTAGCCCATGTGGCTCCACTCTAAATAGGTGCAGGCACTCAGCTTGCTAAAGGGAGCTCAAGCTGGATTTTAGCAAGCTTCCTGTTTGTTGTGGTTCTGCCTAGTAGGCCTTAAACCTAGGCTCAAGTACTCTGGAGTTAAACAAGTGGCCCAAGGCAAAAGCCAGCTTTAGTTCTTAATTTACCTCACAGGGATTATATGTATGTATGCATGTGTATGTATATATGTTTACATATCTATGTTTTGTGTGTGTGTATTTCATCATTGAGTGTTAATTACTCCCTTGTTACAACTCATTGATGCATTTAAATAAAATATTTAAAATATTTTATTCATCTCGTGGTTTTCAGCAGAAATGTAGGTCAGGGCAAATTACCAGATATATTGAACCAGCTGGATGTGGTCTCCTTTGCTTTTTTTAGTTTTACCATCTATGTATGTATCAATAAACTGTATTATTTAGTGCTTACTTATTTTTAAACATTATGTGAATTGAATAACTTTATGTAATCTTTTGCAATTTGGTTTCCCTCAACATTTCTTTATGGAGTATGGTTCATTCATATTTACTTTATACCAACATATGAATTTCTTTAGCTATTCAACACAATTTGTTTATTCAGATTCCACTGCTGATGGACTTTTGGATTATTTCCAATTTTTGCTATTGGATTTTTTCCAGTTTTGCTGGTAAGAATATTCTCGTAATGTCTTCTGGTGCATTGTCCAGGATTTTTCTCTAGAATATATTCCTGGGGGTAGCATTGATGATTCATTGGGTAAGCATGTGTTCTACCTTACCAGGTAATTACAAACGGTTTTCCAAAGTGGTTGTACCAAAGTATGCTTCCATTAGCAGCACACAAGAGTTCCTGTGGCTCTATGTCCCTACCAGTTCTTAGTATTGTCAGGTTTCTTAATTCTTGCCTATTAGGTGGGTGGACTTAATACTTCTTAGTTTAGTTGTTATAACTTGTTTCTTAAAATTAACATATCTATATACATATAGTCATACATGTTTGTCTTGTCATTTAGGTACTTATGCAGTACTCTGGTAGACTCAGAATAGAAATTAGCCATGGCAGCATATATATTACAGTCTTCGTATGGCTACATTTGAAAATAATCATAATTATTTTATTTGCATAAATATGAACAGAATAGATAGAATTTAATGTTTTCACGATGTCTTGTATTATCCTTCATGTTTCATAGAAATCTCTGTGTTATAGGCCACATCAACTGCTTGTGCATTGTTCTGACTTATAGGAATTGCAGATTTATTGTTCTGAGTGCTGTATTTAAGTTCCTTCTCTGTAACAATCAGGTGTAATACTTGTTATAAATTTTTTTTAGCCTTAGTAATATAAATTTAAAAAGCAGAAATTTATTTTGCAGCTTCCTGTGTTTCAGGCCCAGTGCTAAGCATATGGCAAGCATTGTCTATTTAATTCTCTCCACCACCCTTGAGGCAGGTGCCTTTGTTAACGCCTTTTCATGGAGGAGTGAACTAAAATGTGGAGAGGTTAAGGGTCTTGATCAAGGTCCCACAATCTTATTCTCAATGGACCTTCTCCTTCTCTAATCTAAAACCCCCATTTTATTTTGAGAAGTGGATGTAGGTCTGGGAAGCTGTGTGTGTGTGTGTGTGTGTGTGTGTGTGTGTGTATGTTTGAGAGGGAATCTTGCTCTGTTGCCAGGCAGAAGTGCAGTGGTGTGATCCCGGCTCACTGCAAGCTCCGCCTCCCAGGTTCACACCATTCTCCTGCCTCAGCCTCCCGAGTAGCTGGGACTACAGGCGCCTGCCACCACACCTGGCTAATTTTTTCTATTTTTAGTAGAGTTGGGATATCGCCATGTTAGTCAGGATGGTCTCGATCTCCTGACCTCAGGTGATCCCCGCCTTGGCCTCCCAAAGTGCTGGGATTACAAGCGCGAGCCACCACACCCGGCCATTTGTGTTTTATATTAGGAGGCAGAGAGCACTTAGGGGAAGCAGAAGCTCTGGTCAGAGGAGGCAATGGTTTGCTTATTAGTTCACAGGCCTTTTAGGTAATCACCAATCCTCTACTTAATTAGCAACTTAATGTATGTCTTACAGATTAAGTTAATTTTAAATTAATATTAATTTTTATGTCAAAATATATTAAGCAGCATCACATTAAAGTCAAAGATAGTCTTGTAATTACTGGAGCAATATGGTGTTGTGCTGTCGTTCTCCAATTTGGCTGCACATTGGACAACCTGAGGAGCTTTAAAAAATACTGCTGCCTGGCTATCACTCCCATAAGTTCTCATTTATCTGGTCTGGGGCACCAGGAGTTTTAAAATCTCTCCAGGCGATCTAGTGTGTAGCCAAGCTTGAAGATTACTCGTTAGTCATTATGTGACTGAATATGGATGCCACATTCAGATTGGTGGGGTTCAAATCCTGCTTCTGCCACTCACTAGATGTGTGGCCTTAGGCAAGTTTTGTTAATGTTTCTTTATGTCTTCATCTGTAAAATGGGGATGAATGATAAAAATAGTGTCTACGTCTCAGAGCATTGTTATGAGGATTAAAGGGCTACAGTAAATCCTTATTTAATGTCATCTATAGGTTATTGGAAACTGAAACTTTAAGTGAAACAATGTATAACGAAACCAGTATTACCATAGGTTAACTGATAATACATGAGAGTTAAGTGCCTACAGCATATTTTTGGTCCTACAAGTATCATCAAACTTCTACATAAAGACCAAAACATTTCTAATATTAAACATTGAGAGAAATGTAAGTTATACATACATTTAAGAAAGATTAATTCAATCATTTACCAAATTATTTGACTCCAGAATAGTGGGTGGTCCAAGCCTGTCCTGGCAGCTCAAGGTGCAAGATGGGACCAGCCAAGGACAGGACACCATCCCATCAAAGCGCACACTCACGCTCATCCACGCTTACACTGAGAACACTTAGGCATGCCGATTCACCTAATGAGCACAGCTTTGGGAAGTGGAGGATGTGGAGAAAATTCATGCAGATGTGGTGAGAACATGCAGCCTCCACACAGACAATGGCCTTGGCTGGAATAATTTTTTTTTTCTTACCAATTTTATAATGAAGCAATGTTACTGTAGGACCTGCTGTATAATATGTACATAATAATAAAATGCTTTGAATAGTGACTGGCACAAAATAATCCTTTACTCTGAGCTATTTTAAGTATACTAAGAAAAAAATATTACTATTATTAGATATTCTCTCAAAAACATCATGGGAGCTAAGATTTTAAATCAAATTTTGCATAGTACTAACCCCACTCTGGTGTTTTCTTGGCTTTGTTCGATTTTCTTCCCCATGGTTTTATCTGAAAGTTATTTTTAATCACCCTGTCAACTTAGCTGATATCTATTGGAATCATTTAAGATGTTTGTTTCCAAAAGACTGCAGAAATTAAATCAAGATATTTGCAGACGAATGACTGACAGCTTGCAGGTAGACTGGAGAAAGGGCTTCCTACCATAACAGACAGAAAAAATGGTAGTACAAAAGTCAGCATTTCTTATTTACTTTTTTAAGAAGCAGGGTCTCACTCTGCCGCTCAGACTGGAATGCAGTGGTGTGATCATAGCGCACTACAGCCTCAAACTTCTGGACTCAAGGGATCTCCTGCCTCAGCTTCCTGAGTAACTGGGACTATAGGTGCTTGCCACCATACCTAGCTGATATTTTGTGGGGGTGTGTTGCGGGAAGTGAGGGACCCCGAACAGAGGGACCAGCTGAAGTCATGGCAAAAGAACATAAATTGTGAAGATTTCATGGACTTTTATTAGTTTCCCAAATTAATACTTTTATAATTTCTTATACCTGTCTTTACTGCAATCTCTGAACATAAATTGTGAAGATTTCATGGATACTTATCACTTCCCCAATCAATACCCTTGTGATTTCCTATGCCTGTCTTTATGTTAATCTCTTAATCCCGTCATCTTCTTCGTAAGCTGAGGAGGATATACGTTGCCTCAGGATCTTGTGAGGATTGCGTTAACTGCACAAATTGTTTGTAGAGCATGTGTGTTTGAACAATATGAAATCTGGGCATCTTAAAAAAAAGAACAGGATAACAACGATGTTCAGGCAACAAGGGAGGTAACCTTGCACTAGCCGCTGGTGAGCCAGACGGAACAGAGCCATATTTCTCCTCTTTCAAAAGGAAATAGAAATATCACTGAATTCTTTTTCTCAGCAAGGAACATCCCTGAGAAAGAGAATGTGCCCTGAGGGTAGGTTTATAGACGGCCCCCTTAAGGTGTGCCGTCTTTTATGGTTGAAGCCGAAGAGATAAAATAACCCCGTCTCCTGTAGCGCTCCCAGGCTTATTAGGACCAGGAAATTCCTGCCTAATAAATTTTGGTCAAACAGGTTGTCTATTCTCAAACCCTGTTTCCTGATAAGATGTTATCAATGACAATGTGTGTCTGAAACTTCATTAGCAATTTTAATTTCAGCCCATCCGGTGGTCCTGTGATCTCGCCCTGCATCCATTTGCTTTGTGATATTTTATTACCTTGTGAAGTATGTGATCTCTGTGACCCACACCCTATTCGTGCACTCCCTCCCCTTTTGAAAATTGCTAATAAAAACTTGCTGGTTTTACGGCTCAGGGAACATCATGGATCCTGCCAACATGTGATGTCTTCCCTGGACACCCAGCTTTAAATTTCTCTCTCTTGTACTTTCCCTTTATTTCTCAAACCAGCCAAGGTGCATAAGAAATAGAAAAGAACTCACGTTAACCATTGGGAGCGGGTTCTCTCAATAGGGGTGGGTAGAGACAGGGTCTTGCTCTGTTGCTCAGGCTGGTCTTGAACTCCTGGCCTCAACCAATTCTTTTGCCTTGACCTCCCACAATGTTGGGATTACAGGCATGAGTCAACATGCCTGGCCAATTGAGCATTTCTTTAAACTGGAAATGAGCACCTTTATAATAATTTCACACGTACCATTATTGTTGAAAATAGATTTTCAGAGGAAATCTCTGTTAACCTAAGTTGTATAACCTTTTGAATTTGTACCAGTGTAGAGCCTGTTTTTCCCAGCATCTACATGCTCAATGCTGTTTTTTCAGTTTTCCAGCATCCCCTCACTTGTTTCTATCCTATCTCATATGCAAGAGGGTGTAAATATTTTTGTGCCTTGCTTTTACGTTTTTATTTCTCTCTCAAGTGGGCAAGTAAGACAGTCATCAACAGAGGTTGCATTTGGAGATCATATTCTGTTTTTTCTTTAAACTATTTTATCGTTTCAGAGAAACTTTGTTCTCAGTTGTGATTTGTCTTCAGCTGTCAATATCCCCGACTCCAGGTCCTTTATTTAGCTTCCATTCCTACTGATGTGGAAACATACTTTTAAATGAACTGCCTTTTAAAAGAAATATTTTAGTAAAGTGAAGGATCTTTTTGTAATGCAAATAATGTTTTGTTCAGGATTTTCTTGAGAAATCTGCCATGTTCTCCTAAGCCTTTGCCTCCATACTGCATGCAGCTTTGCCTTTTTTATTGTGTTGAAAGGCATGTGCAAATAGAGTTTCTGATTATTTTTGAGTCTGGTTTCTCCAATTAGACATATTATCATTAGAAAACTCGCCAATTTTCCCATGATGTTTAAAAGTAAACCAGGACTTGTGGCACCATGCTACTCAGTATTTATGAAATATAATTTGATTACTTTGTTTCCATTGTAAAGACTCAGTTTCATTGTTCCCTGTATTCATTTATTTATTCATTATTGGTATACTCAACAAGATAAGTAAATATGATACAGCCTTGGATTTGACAATTTTATGGTGTGTATGTATTTATCATGTCTGAACTATGACTAGACTTCAGATGAAGATGGGATCTAAATCAAGCTCTTATACATTTTGTCTTTCCCGTAATCTAGTCTGTCTTTTCTTTCCCACAAAATAGAATGGGATACTTTTTATTATCAATATATGACATATTCACTATAAAAGAGAGCCAATAAAGGAACAGAGAAAATGACCTGTGATCCCACCACCTAGAAGTAGTCTCTTGTTAACATTTTGTTATTTACTTGTTTTATTTTTTTTTTATTTTTTATACTTTAAGTTCTAGGGTACATGTGCACAACCTGCAGGTTTGTTACATATGTATATATGTGCCATGTTGGTGTGCTGCACCCGTTAACTTGTATTTTACATTAGGTATATCTCCTAATGCTATCCGTCCTCTGTACCCGCACCCCACGACAGGCCCCAGTGTGTGATGTTCCCCTTTCTGTGTCCAAGTGTTCTCATTGTTCAATTCCCACCTATGAGTGAGAACATCCAATGTTTGGTTTTTTGTCCTTGCGATAGTTTGCTGAGAATGATGGTTTCCAGCTTCATCCATGTCCCTACAAAGGACATGAACTCATCCTTTTTTATGGCTGCATAGTATTCCATGGTTTATATGTGCCACATTTTCTTAATCCAGTCTATCATTAATGGGCATTTGGGTTGGTTCCAAGTCTTTGCTACCGTGAACAGTGCCACAGTAAACATACATGTGCATGTGTCTTTATAGCAGCATGATTTATAATCCTTTGGGTATATACCCAGTGATGGGATGGCTGGGTCAAATGGTATTTCTAGTTCTAGATCCTTGAGGAATCACCACACTGTCTTCCACAATGGTTGAACTAGCTTACAGTCCCACCAACAGTGTAAAAGTGTTCCTATTTCTCCACATCCTCTCCAGCACCTGTTGTTTCCTGACTTTTTAATGATCACCATTCTAAGTGGTGTGAGATCTCATTGTGATTTTGATTTGCATTTCTCTGATGGCCAGTGATGACGAGCATTTTTTTCATGTGTCTGTTGGCTGCATAAATGTCTTCTTTTGAGAAGTGTCTATTCATATCCTTCACCCACTTTTTGATGGGGTTGTTTGTTTTTTTTCTTGTAAATTTGAGTTCTTTGTAGATTTTGGGTGTTAGCCCTTTGTCAGATGAGTAGATTGCAAAAATTTTCTCCCATTCTGTAGGTTGCCTGTTCACTCTGATGGTAGTTTCTTTTGCTGTGCAGAAACTCTTTAGTTTAATTATATCTCATTTGTCAATTTTGACTTTTGTTGCCATTGCTGTTGGTGTTTTAGACATGAAGTTCTTGCCCATGCCTATGTCCTGAATGGTATTGCCTAGGTTTTCTTCAGGGGTTTTTATGGTTTTAGCTCTAACATTTAAGTCTTTAATCCATCTTGAATAATTTTTGTATAATGTGTAAGGAAGGGATCCAGTTTCAGCTTTCTATGTATGGCTAGCCAGTTTTCTCAGCACCATTTATTAAATAGGGAATCCTTTCCCCATGTCTTGTTTTTGTCAGGTTTGTCAAAGATCAGATGGTTGTAGATGTGTGGTGTTATTTCTGAGGCCTCTGTTCTGTTCCATTGGTCTACATCTCTGCTTTGGTACCAGTACCATGCTGTTTTAGTTACTATAGCCTTGTGGTATAGTTTGAAGTCAGGTACTGTGATGCCTCCAGCTTTGTTCTTTTGTCTTAGGATTGTCTTGGCAATGTGTGCTCTTTGTTGGTTCCATATGAACTTTAAAGTAGTTTTTTCCAATTCTGTGAAGAAAGTCATTGGTAGCTTGACGGGGATGGCGTTGAATCTATAAATTACCTTGGGCAGTATGGTCATTTTCACGATATTGATTCTTGCTATCCATGAGCATGGAATGTTCTTCCATTTGTTTGTGTCCTCTTTTATTTCATTGAGCAGTGGTTTGTAGTTCTCCTTGAAGAGGTCCTTCACATCCCTTGTAAATTAGATTCCTAGGTATTTTATTTTCTTTGAAGCAATTGTGAATGGCAGTTCACTCATGATTTGGCTCTCTGTCTGTTATTGGTGTATAGGAATGCTTGTGATTTTTGCACATTGATTTTGTATTCTGAGACTTTGCTGAAGTTGCTTATCAGCTTAAGGAGATTTTGGGCTGAGACAATGGGGTTTTCTAAATATACAATCATGTCATCTGCAAATAGGGACAATTTGACTTCCTCTCTTCATATTTAAATGCCCTCTGTTTCTTTCTCCTGCCTGATTGCCCTAGCCAGAACTTCTGACACTATGTTGCATAGGAGTGGTGAGAGAGGGCATCCCTGTCTTGTGCCAGTTTTCAAAGGGAATACTTCCAGTTTTTGTCCATTCAGTATGATATTCGCTGTGGGTTTGTCATAAATAGCTCTGATTATTTTGAGATATGTCCCATCAATACCTAATTTATTGAGAGTTTTTAGCATGAAGGGTTGTTGAATTTTGTTGAAGGACTTTTCTGGATCTATTGAGATAATCATGTAGTTTTTGTCTTTGGTTATGTTTATATGCTGGATTACATTTATTGATTTGCATATGTTGAACCAGCCTTGCATCCCAGGGATGAAGCCCACTTGATCATGGTGGATAAGCTTTTTGATGTGGTGCTGGATTCGGTTTGCCAGTATTTTATTGAGGATTTTTGCATTGATATTCATCAGGGTTATTGGTCTAAAATGCTCTTTTTTTGTTGTGTCTCTGCCAGGCTTTGGTATCAGGATGATAAAATGAGTTAGGGAGGATTCCCTCTTTTTCTTTTGATTGGAATAGTTTAGGAAGGAATGGTACCAGCTCCTCCTTGTACCTCTGGTAGAATTCGTCTGTGAATCCATTTGATCGTGGACTTTTTTTGGTTGTTAGGCTATTAATTATTGCCTCAATTTCAGAGCCTGTTATCGGTCTCTTCAGGGATTCAGCTTCTTCCTGGGTTAGTCTTGGGAGGGTGTATGTGTCCAGGAATTTATTCATTTCTTCTAGATTTTCTAGTTTATTTGCATAGAGGTGTTTAGTGTATTCTCTGATGATAGTTTGTATTTCTGTGGGCATAGGCTGACATTTTTCCTTGCAGATGTTCTCTCTCTATATTCATACAAAGCTGCAGTTGTTCAAGTCCCACCCCAGCCTCTGGCAGTCCAGGATGAACGTCTCCCTCTTTCTGTCCTGGTACCTTAGATGACCTCCAGACGGCAGTGTCAGTGTTGGAAATGGCAGGCTGCTGGGAATATGCTAAAACCTGATCAGTTGTCTCTATTCGTCTGACCAAAGTCCATGGGAAGACCAAGATGCTGGTGATATCCCGGAGCTCTTCTGACACAAGGCTCTGGCTAGCCCTGATGCATTCCTCAAATTCTTCCTTCCAATTCTGAAACCTTTTGTTTTCCAGACAATGAAAACCTCCCAAACCCCTGTCTATACCTTCTCTCTAAGCAGTCCTGGGAGACCACATGTGACTTGACTTCTAACTATCTTTACAGCATTTACATTTTGCTCCTTTTTGTCATGCCATTACTAGACGGATGACGGGCCATCTAGAGCAGCGTGCGCCCTCCACAGGCACCTTAGCTTGTTCTTCACTCTACCATGGTTGAAAAAGGAGAAAATATTCTGTAGCTGTTCCTTTTCTGTTCGTGGCTTTTTCACTCTTACTGACCTTACAAGTTTTATTTTACCATTTCTGAATCTTAATTATTTTCATGTCTCCTGTTCAGTGTAGTTTTTAATAGATAACATTGCATTATATGGATGTCCCTTCACTTATTTAATAACTGTTTGGTATTTATTTTCTGTTTTTCAAAATCTAATGAACACTCTAGTGAATATCCTTTTGTTTGGGATTTATTTCTAGAAGGAAGGTCGCTGGCTAAAAATATATGTACATTTAACATTTATATACATATCTATACACACTTTTTTTTTGAGACAAGGTTTCACTCTGTCACCCAGACTGAAATGCAGTGGCATGATCATTGTTCACTGCAGCCTCTACCTCCTGGGCTCAAGCAGTCCTCCCACCTAAACCTCCCTAGTAGCTGCGACTATAGACATGTGCCATCATGCCAGCTGAGTTTAAAATTTTGTTTTGGAGAGACGTGGTCTTACTATGTTGCCCAGGCTAGTTTCAAACTCCTTGAGCTCAAGTAATGCTCCCACTTCAGCCTCCCAAAGTATTGGGATTATAGGTGTGCACCACTGGGCCTGGCCTATGTATACATAATTTGGCTATACTGTCTATAAAATTTGGCTATCTATAGTCAAATTATTTTATATACATATATACAAATATACCTATAAATTTGACTATAGATAGCCAAATTATACATATACAGCCAATTTTTTAAATATATATATATAAAGGTTTTATATGTATATAGCCAAATTATATAAAGCTGTATATATAGTCACATTATCCTACAGGAAATAATGTAAATGTACCAATTTACATTCTTGTAACAGGGCATTAGAATTCCCTTTTCCCAGAGCCTTGCTAACACTGGTTATTTATAATCCTTTCAAACTTTGTATGAAAGCTGTGTGTATTTTAAGGTAGATGAAAACTTACATTGATTTGTAATTATTTATTGGTATAATTGAACATCTTTCCATATCTTTATTGATATGAATTCCATCTTAATAATTTTGCTGACTTTTCCATTGAGGGGTTTCCTACTGATTTGTAATGGCTCTATATGTAGAAAGGATGTTAATTTTTGCGTATTTTTACAGTAATAGTACAAATATTTCCTTTGGGGTTTTTTTCCTTCCTTCATAAATCCTAAATTTTATGTCATATCTTTCGGTCTTTTTCTGTATTATTTCTGGCTTTGATGGCATGCATTGAAAGCCCTTTTCCACCCCAGAGTTATCAACTCATTGGAAAATGATGTTGAAATGTCACTTTTAATATTTACTAAACACTCTTGCATAATTTGTTCTATTTTGAAGTCCTTTAATTCTGTTCCTTTAATCTGCCTGTCTTTTCTTGTGCCTGTTCCTTACTGTCTTGACTACTGCAGGCTATATACTTACATCTAAAGAACAAGCACACCTGTTCTGCCCTTTTGCTAAACAAATTTTCAGGCTCTTTTTCAATGATTATTTTTCAAATCAATGTTAAACATCATGTAAAGTTTCAAGAAACCCCTAGGGGTATTCGTATTTAGAGTGCATTACATTTTTAGCTAGTTCATGGGAGAATTTGAGGTATTATATCTTCCCATTTAAGTTAGAGTACAGGAATTATCTATTTATCCCTCTAAGTACATTCAAATTCTCAAGAATAGTACCAAAATTCTCAAATCCCCTTTACCAGTATTTCTCTCCCACTGATGGCTCTCCAACCCAAAATGTCTTAGTGGTATAGTTTGGATCTGTGTCCCCACCAAATCTCATGGTCGGTTGTGGTCCCCACTGTTGGTGGTAGGACCTGGTGGGAGGTGATTAGATCATAGGGCATTTTCTTATGAATGGCTTAGCACCATCCGCTTTGTGCTGTTCTCATGATAGCGAGTTCTCATGGGATCTGGTTGTTAAAAAGTGTGTGGCACCTCCCTAAACCTCTTGCTCTTGCATCGGACATGTGAGATGGGGATGCTTCCCCTTTGTCTTCTGCCATAATTCTAAGTTTCCTGAGGCCTCCCCAGAAGCAGAAGCCACCATCCTTCCTATACAGGCTGCAGAACCATTAGTCAATTAAGTCTTTCTTTGTAAATTACCCAGTCTCAGGTATTTCTTTTCTTTCCTCTCTCTCTTTTTTTTTTTTTTTTAGAAACGGAGTCTTGCTCTGCAGTCCAGGCTAGAGTGCAGTGGCATGATCTCAGCTCACTGCAACCTCCGCCTCCCAGGTTCAAGTGATTCTCCTGCCTCTACTTCCCAAGTAGCTGGGATTACAGGTGCCCCCTCACCACACCCAGCTAATTTTTGTATTTTTTTAGTAGAGACAGGGTTTCACTACATGTTAGCCAGGCTGGTCTTGAATTCCTGACCTCAGGTGATCCACCTGCCTCGGCCTCCCCAAGTGCTGGGATTACAGGCGTGAGCCACCACGCCCGGCCAGGTATTTCTTTATAGCAGTGTGAGAATGGCCTAATACACCTACCTGATGTTACACGTAGGATCCTCTTCATTATTCTTCTGAATCCAAGTCTCCAACTTTATCCATCATACTTTTCGTGTATATTTTGATATTATTTCTTCCATCTTCCCTTATATTTATTATTTTAATATTTTGTTTCTGTTTTCTCCTTCTGTACTTATACTAGATTTATCAGAATGTGTAAATCTCCTTTAACCCTAGTAATTTGTTAATTCAATTAAATATGTCTATTTTTCCAATGCTCATCTTCCTATTTTTTAACAATCATATATAAAACTGTATTTCTCAACTGATGTACCAAAATTCAAGGACACCTAGATGCCCTCCCCCAACTAAAGCATTTACTACTGCGTCCAAACCCAGGAATTCTCCCTAACTGAGGCAGGATATTTAGAAGGCTTCTGTGCTTTTGTTTCTTTTCCCTATTTCTTCCTTGAAAATTCTGGAGCTTTTTGAAATAATTTAGAATTTTGCTTTTAAGATATTATTAAATTTTTTTACAGCATGCCTCTGTTTAAAGAATCAAAGCTTTTTAAACGTATAACTAGTCACATATATATATAGACTTAGCTATATTATCATATATTTATTTTTATAAAAATATTGCTCAGCACTAACTCTTTTACAGTTTTATGTATCTTAACTGACAAATAAAAATTGTATATATTTATGTATACAACATGGTGCTTTGATATATGTAGGCATTGTGCAATGGCTAAGTCAAGCTAATTAACATATGCATTACCTCACAGGATTATCATTTTTTTGTGAGAACACCTAGTGAGAACACCTAGAATTCACCCACCCAGCAACTTTCAAGTACATTGTTATTAACTGTAGTCACCGTGGTGTATAACAGATCTCTTAACTCATTCTTCCTACCTCACTGAAATTTTTTGTCCTTTGCCCAACATCTCCTCAATCCCCTTACCGCCTCTAGACTCTGGCAACCACTCTTTGAACTCTGTTTCTGTGAGTTCAACTTTTTTGATTCTGCATGAGTGAAATCATGTGATATTTATCTTTCTGTGCCTGGTTCATTTTTCACTTAACATTAATGTCCTCCAGGTTGACCATGTTGTCAAAAATGACAGATATCCTTCTTTTTTAAGGCTGAGTAGTATTCTGTAGTATACACATACCACATTTCCTTTATCCATTGGTTTGCTTTTGAAGAATTAGGTGGATTCTATACTTTGATTACTGTGACTAATGCTACAATGAACACGGGAGTGCAGATAACTCTTCAGCACACTGATTTCAAGTCCTTTGGATATACTCAGGGACTGGATTGCTGGATCATACGGTGGTTCTGTTTCTCATTTTTTGAAGGACCTTCAGACCATTTCCATAATAGCTGCACTAATGTGCATTCACACCAGCAATGTACAAAGATTCCCTTTTCTCTACACGCTAGCCACACATTATCTTTCGTCTTTTTGATAACAGCCATTCGAACAGGTGTGAGGTGATATCTCATTGTGGTCTTAATTTGCATTTTCCTGGTTAGTGTTGCTATTTTTTTTCCATGTACTTGTTGGCCACTCATATGTCTTCTTTTGAGAAATATCTATTGAGGTCCTTTGCCTATTTAAAAAATTGTTATTTATTTTCTGGCTGTTAAGTAGTTTGCATTCCTTATATATTTGGGGTATTAATCCCAATCAGATTATGATTTGCAAATACATTCTCCCATTCTGTAGATTGTCTACTTTGTTATTTCTTTTGCTGGGCAGAAGCTTTTTAGTTTGATGTAATCCCACTTACCTATATTTTGCTTTTGTTGCCTATGCTTTTAGAATCTGATCAAAAAAATTATTACCCAGACCAGTGTCTTGGAGCTTTTCCCCTGTGTTTTCTTCTAGTAATTTTACAGTTTCGAATCTTGGATTTAAGTCTTTAATACACTTTGAGTTGGTTCTTGTATATGGTATGAGATGAGGGTCCAATTCATTTTTCTGTAGTTTTCCCAACACCATTTATTTAAGAGACAGTCTTTTCCCCATGTGTGTTCTTGACACCTTTGTAAAAAAAAAAATCTATTGACCATAGACCATGTGGATTTATTTCTGGGCTTTCTACCTTGTTCCATTGGCCTATGTGTCTGTTTTTATGGCAGTACCATGCACTCTGATTACTGTAGCTTTGTAGTTGATTTTGAAATCAGGTAGTGTGATACCTCCACCTTTGTTCTTTTTGCTCAAGATTGCTTTGGCTCTTTGGGGTCTTTTGTGCTTCCATATGAACTTTAGGATTGCTTTTTCTATTTCTGTGAAAATGTCATTGGAATTTTGATAGGGGTTACATTGAATCTATAGATTGCTTCAGGTAGTATGGACATTTTACCAATGTTAATCATTGTAATCCATGAGTACAGGATATCTTTCCACACATGTGTGTCTTCAAGTTCATTCATCAATGTCATATAGTTTTCAGTGTACGGATCTTTCAACTCCTGGTTAAATTTACCCCTAAGTACTTTATTTATTTATTTTTGTGCTATTGTAAATGGGATTGTTTTATTAATTTCTTTTTCAGATAGTTTCTTGTGATGGAAATGCTGCACCAGCACTAATTCTTACATGTTTTACCTTCCCCTTGAGATCTTTTCTGTTCAAATGTTATTTATTTGAGTGAGATGCTTTCTTAGATACCAGTGTTGGTATACTTTCTTGAGTTTGTTTCTAAATTATCTTTTCCTCTTCAAATATGTATTTCTGCTGTGTGGTCTTGGATTGCAGTCTCTTTATTCAGATGTGTGTGAACACTGTTCTATTTTTGTCTGTGGTCAGTTGTTGACTGTTCTATTGTTCAGTTGGTCACTGTTCTATTGTTATCATTGCAGACGAGAAGTCTGATGGTAGACTAATTATTTTTCCTTTTTAACTTACTTCTCTTGTCTGGATGGGAGGCTGTAGAATTTTTCTCTTTGTTCTTGAAGAAATGTCTCTAGAATATGTCCAGATGTCTTTTTTATTTAGCCTGACTAGAATGTCTGAGCCTTTTTATGCTAAAAATGCAAGTCTATCTTCAACTCAGCATAAACTTCACATTGAAAACTGAAGTTTTAAAACCAGTGAAGCTTTCTTCTGCTTTTAAATGTTATTACCACACCTGCTTTTTCTTCTTGTAATTTTTTACTTTTTTTTCTAAAAAATACTGAAAGTAAAGAAAATAATGCAGAAAGTTCTCATTTAGCTCAAGCAGAGAGTTTAAAAGATAATCTTTTGTCATATTTGTTTTAGATCTTTTTTTTAACAGTATGGTTATATTTTGAAATGTCTAGAAGACTGGAGTTAAAGTCATTCAGTTATTTCTTAGTAGTAATTAGAGAGTTGTTCGTGAATTGGAGGATAATGAAATATGAGATATGCCAGAGCAGCAGAATGAAGTTCTAGGGGCTATTTGGGGTGTTTTGTGTTTCCATATGAATTTTAGGAGTTTTAAAAAAATTTCTGTGAAGCATGTCATTGGTATTGTGATAGAGATTAATTTAGATCACTTTGGGTAGTATGGACATTTTGACAATATTTTTCTAATTTGTGAATATGGGATATCTTTTCATTTCCTGTATCTTCTTCAATTTATTTCATCCATGTTTTATAGTTTCCATTGTAGAGTTCTTTCACCTCTTTGGTTAAATTTATTCTTAGGTATTTTTTATTTGTAGCTATTGAAAAAAGATTACTTTCTTAATTTCTTTTTCAGGGAATTTGCTACTGGTGTATAGAAACACCTCTGAGTTTTGTATGTTGATTTTGTCTCCTGCGACTTTACTGAATTTTTTTATTACACTATTAGGTGATAGTTTAATGATAAATGTTTAAGGTGGCAGATGTGCTAATTACCCTGATTTGATAATTACACAATTTATATAAGTATTGAATCATCATATTGTACCCCATACATATATATATAGTTATTATGTATCAATTACAGATAAAAAATTTATATACTACATTGCTTTTCAAAATTAAAGTAATAATTGAAATTCACAAATGATGGAAAAAAACCCAGAAGTTCTTGGGGGAAATAAGCGTATTTCACAGTATCATGGAAATTGAATCCTGAATGTCAATATTGTTTCATAAATATTTGTAATGTACAATGCAATAGGGATACTGTGTCAGGATGCTTTTGGCTGCAAGTTACAAAAAACCCCAACTCAAATTGGCTTAAAGAGTGAAGGCATTTGCTCGTCTCACACAAAAGGCTACTCAGCTTTGCCTCAGTCCAAGCCATCATGTAGTCACATGGTAGGTACAGAAATTCGTGTTGTACTTACACCTGTGTACACACCTCTAGATGTATCAGTGTCCTCAAGAATGAGAAATGCCATTTGCCTTTTGTGTTTCTTATTTAGAAGTGAGAAAATCTTTTCCAGAATCTCCCTAGAAAACTTGCCTGTAGGGTCTCAGTAGTCACAGTTCACTCGTATATGCTCATTCTTGTACCAGTTGGTGGAAAGAAAGAATATGATTCATAGGAATTCTAATGAATCTGACATAGATTGATCTGACATAGATCAACGGTTCCCAACCAGGTGGAGTTTTACCTCCAGAGGACATTTTGCCAAGTCTAGAGACATCTTTGTGCTCGCTGGGGACCCCTACTACTGGTATCTAGTGGGTAGAGGCCACAGATACTGCTAAGCCTTCTACGGTGCTTGGGATGCTCCCCACAATAAAGAATGATCTCATTCAGATGTGAATAGTGTCAAGGTTGAGAAACCTTAACATAGACCAGTTAGGATCTCACCCTTCAGGGCCATGGAAAGGGCTGTTTTTCACTAAAGCACAGGGCTAAGGAGGGGCTATGTGGATGCTGTGTAGCCCACTGGGAGTGCCCACTGCCATGACATCCCTTGGATGGAGCTGGTCTTCTGAGCTGCTCAGAAAAAGAAGCTCAAATTTGTGGGTTTTAGGCTACTAAAAATTAACCAACCACATTGAATTTCATGTTTTTCTAATTCATTCCTAGTCTTCTTGCTTGTTAAACTTTCTGCTAAAGATAATTCTAATGAATTTGAGAAGGTATTTATGAAAGAATATCTGTGAGCCTGTGTGTTCCTTGACTGGCAGCCAACAGAAGTGTTGCATGGGGAAAATGACAAGAATTAAACATGATTGCCCATCAGTCTTGTACTTGGGGTCTGGGGTAGTCTGGAATACAGGTAGGGAGGTCATTCAGGCTTCACAGAGAGGTTCACTAGTACTTATAACTCCAAGCACTGGGAGTTGAGAATTGCCAGAAATAGTCATGTAATGAAATTCCATGCTGTATAGGCATTTGCATTTATTCCCTCCTAAAAACACAGTGGTTTTGGAATTGATAATATCCTAGAACAGTGGTCCTCAGCTTTTTTGGCACTAGGAACCAGTTTTGTGGAAGGCAATTTTTCCATGGACCTTGAGGGGAAGGGAAGATGGTTTCAGGATGAAACTGTTCCCCTCAGATTATCAGGCATTAGATTCTCATAAGGAGCATGCAACCTAGATTCCTCGCATGTGCAGTTCACAATACGGTTTGCGTTTCTATGAGAATCCAATGTCGCCGCTGATCTGACAGGAGGTGAGACTCAGGTGGTAATGCTTACTCACCCACTGCTCACCTCTTGCTATGCAGCCCAGTTCCTAACAGGCAACAGACTGGTAGCAGTACATGACCTGGAGGTTCGGGACCCCTTAGATTAAGCAATTAAGGATCTCTGCAAATCCTAGCTCAATTGCTCAACTTTGGAAAGTTATTGGACTGTTTTCAGCTTTGGGTATCCCATCTGTAAAATAAAGAAATTGAATTACAGGCGCTTACAGGTCCTGCAATTCCCCTTACCTCAGATAAAACAATAGATCCCTTTCTCGTTTCAGGAGAACTCATGATTTTGGTGGCAGCTCCAGTTAGCATTTGCTCATGCTTTTATTGTTTTTAGCAATCAATGGGAAGTGCATCAGGTGAAATCTCTCAGGCCTGCATCTATCTGGTCAAAGCTCATTCATTGATTTTTTTTTCCTGCTGAAACTTGCACATATAAAAAACAAAGAAACCAAATTTAATTTTCACCAGCTCAGTGTACAGTATTGTGGCTGCTCATGTTCCTGAAGGCTGAGTTGTTCTCAAATAATAAACTAAGCTGTATAATCTTTAAAATATTTGACCAGGTGGGAAGCCTTTCTGGGAGGACAATATATTTGTGCATTTGGTGCTTAAGCTTCAATCCCCTGGCCACACCGTGGATGTATATGCAGGGGAAATCTACGTAACAAGCCAACCACTTTGGGCAATATTATCTTCATCATCAGCATGCACATGTGGTAATGACCTGTTATGAGCCTGACTTGGAATAACTTTCTTTCTCACAGAGTGGTGTGTACTCCGTATGTGTAGAATTACTGAGAGTAATTATCTTTGCAACAGTAAGGCACGAGGGTAAGAAATCAATAAAGCAGAAGGGAAAGATGTTAACATTTATCGACCACTTGCTGCGTCACAGCAGAAGGCGGTCAATAAATGACATATTTTATTTTAATTATGTTAGGTGATTATTGCAGTATTACCTTAATTTATGTGTGAGGAAATTGTGGTCCAGTGAGGTTAAGTCACTTGCTCAGTGTCCCTCAGTATTAAGTGATAAAGCAGAGGTATCAACCTAGGACACTCTACGAGGTTTGGTTTCAGTCTGAAAGCACCGAGTACCTGGGCCCGGGTATGAGACAGAGTCCCAGCCCAGAGGCTTGTTGGTCTATCATTCCTCCAGCAAACACAGCTTACTTCCAAGAGTGTAAACATTGGGGCTGTGCTTAATAGCAAGATAATAAGCATCAGAAGGGCCAGGTGTGGTGGCTCACGCCTGTAATGCCAGCACGTTGGGAGGCCAAGGTGATTGGATCACTTGAGGTCAGGAGTTCAAGACCAGCCTGGCCAACACGGTGAACCCTTGTCTCTACTAAAAATACAAAAATTAGCCGGGAGTGGTGGTGCACACCTGTAATCCCAGCTACTTGGGAGGCTGAGGCAGGAGAATTGCTTGAAGCCGGGAGGTGGAGGTTGTAGTGAGCTCAGATTGCCCCACTGTACTCCAGCCTAGGAGACACAGTGAGACCCTATCTCAAAAAAAAAAAAAAAAAAAAAAAAAAAGCAGCATCAGAGGAGCCACAGTGATGCTGGTGAGGGAGACATTTTCTGACTCATAACAGGTTACCTTTGTTTCCTCATTATCATAAATGAGAAAAAGTTGCCTTCCCTGGACTTCCTCCTATTCATCTTTTTTTCCTCTCCTCTTCTTGCTTAGGATGCCAAGGCTGTGATATTTATTTCTGCTCTCTTCTCTTATAGACATGCTAAAGTCATTTAAAAAAATGTCAGGAATAAAATACACTAAATGATGACTGTCTTAGAAAAGACTCCACTTAAGCTGTGTGCATCCAGAAATGCAACTGTGCTGACCCGTTTCTGCCTCCCTTGCCCTACTGATAACGTGATGGGAGATGGAGCTGTTTTTCAAAAGTGTTCTGGGTCCAGAGACATTTGCTCGACACCTGTGCCCTCCATTGGTCTAAAGGCATTAGAGTTTTTCTCCCACAATATTTGGCTTTGTGATTTTGAATTTATGACACCCTGGTTGTTGGTGTTTTTCTCTGCATTCATACCTGACTCTTGACCTCCAAAAGAACTGGTACATACATTTTACTTTAAGCTGGGCATTTCTATAATACTATGCAACCTTGAAAATAATCGCAGTGATATTTTGCTTTTTTATAAGGCCTTCTATTGTTCTTCTTTGCTCTTGCATCTCTCTTTCCCCCTTATGACACTATATCAGAACATATTTCATTCTTCCCCGAGCCCTCTGCAGAGGAATTTTGTAACTGATTTGAGCCGTGTTTTTGATGGAGTATCTGCTCTCTGGACCTTCCCATCTCCTGGTTGCAACTGTGAACCACCCCCCTCCAATAATCTATATCCAAAATGCTGAGCAGGAGATTTATGGTATTTGTTTGAAGATATGCCCTGAACTATCTGAAGTCAACTAGTTTCTTTGCAAGTAAGTGGCTGGAAACCTAAAGGTCGTGTGAACTGGATTCTAGAAGCGTGGGATAATAAATGTAAGATTTCAAACTGGAGGTTAAAAACAAGTTTTCCTCTTGATTAGTTTCTAATCAGTCAGCTAAATAGTCTCTGAATAGTTGTAGCTAATGAGCAACATCTCTCAAAGAGTTAATTGTCCTGACTACTAAATACTTAAATCCATATATTTTCACTGAAGTGTTTATTACTATGTGTTCTTAGGACCATAATTATAAAATGTTGAGTTAGGAAGACACAGAATGTTTTTCTCTGAGTATTGTTGCCTCTGTTATCAGATAGGATGAAATGTATATTTATTTTATTTTATTTTTACATTATTATGATTATTATTTTGAGACAGAGTCTTGCTCTGTTGCCCAGGCTGGAGTGCAGTGCCATGATCTTGGCTCAATGCAACCTCCGCCTCTTGGGTTGAAGCGATTCTCTTGCCTCAGCCTCCCAAGTAGCTAGGACTACAGGCACATGCTACCATGCCTGGCTAATAATTTTTGTATTTTTAGTAGAGACAGGGTTTTGCCATGTTGGCCACACTAGTCTTGAACTCCTTACCTCAAGTGATCTGCCTTGCCTTGGTCTCCCAAAGTGCTGGAATTACAGGTATGAGTCACCGCACCTGGCTGAAATGCATATTATATATATATATATTTTAATGGAATATTATGAAGTAGTAAAACATGAATAAACTATAGATACATACAATGTGAGTGAATCTTACTAATGACTGCGTGAAAAAGGAAGTTCCAGAAAAATACACGTATTAAATTTGGAAACATGCAAGCTTCAACAACATACTTTTTTTTTTTTTAAGGAAGAAAACAGACAAAATTCAGAATAGTGGTTATGATTGGGGTGAGGTGAGCACAGCACATGAGTAAATACTGGTAATGTTGTAATTTTTGGACTAAGTCATGGGTTCACATTATATTATTAAAACTAAGTTTTAAAAGACCCACAAATGGGCCAGTGATGGTAGTTTCTCCAGAATTGATAGCCATCAATTCTGATCATCCAGGATCCTTGGAAATAAATTGCATGGATGAGCTCATTCATTCCAAATCTGGGGTCTTTAAAGTTTCTGCTCTTCTCAGTTCTTTGGATTCATAGCTATGATCCTTAGAGGGCAACAGGTCTGTCCCTCCTCATGGCAGAAATAAAGGTCAGATGAGAATGGGAGACCAGTGAGGAGGAGTTTGTGCTTTGGGCTGAGCAAAGAGACCAGAATCTTTTGGCACCATCTCCTTCTGCATTTGAGATGAAACTTAGTCTTTTGAAATACAAACAGCCACAGTCTCCTGTGTTGCCAGTCACCTGAGCTACCTTTGGCGGTAGAGTTTTGATTAAATGGCACGCTTTGCTCGTGAGTAACCTTCAGGGCACGTTTTGTTCATAAGAAATAAATGTATCACTCATTTGAATCAGAGCTGCAAGTGCCATCTGTGAGGTACTCCTCCTTCCCATTATCACACAAATGTGTTTCTGTGTGACTGGCTCCTGGATTTTGCAGGCTTTCTTGCCTGCGCCGATTGCTGGCTGAGAGGTCTCAGCTCAGCATTCACCGTGTATCACTACATTTCTATTAAGACTTCTGCTCTTCTTGGCAAAATGGAAGTGGGGTTTCATTTGAAATGATGAGCTGGGGAGAGGGGAAGGGAACCATCTCACTCATGGTTATTGACATCAAGCTACCATCATCTCTTGTCCAGACAACTGAGATTTTTCTGCTCCCTTTATGCCCCTGCCCTACCCCTTCTCAGCCCCTTTCTGTCCTCTGCCAGAGTGATCTTGTGAAGGCTTAAATCAGACCAGATCATTCTCCTGCTTAAAAATCCCCCAGTCATTTCCCATTGCTCTCAGAGCAACATCCACACTTTTTATCCCGCAGTAGGGAGCTCTCCATGCTCTAGCCCCTGCCTGTTTTCCCCTCCTTCTCATCTTGCCTTTTTGCCCTTTGTTCACTATATTCTAGTCACCCTGGCCTTCTTTCTGCTCCTTAGTCACTCCAAGCTCATTCCCTCTGCAAGACCTTGGCATGTGCCATTTCCCCTGCCAAGAACGTTCCTGCTCTAGGTCTTCACAAAACTTACGTGTTCTCATTGTTCACCGAACGGTCTTCCCTGGCCACCCAATGTAAAGTAGTCCAGCCCCACCTCTAAGGACACTGTCTCATTGCACCTTTTATTATCTTCAGTGCATTTACCTCTCTCTGAAATTATTCTATTCACTTGTGTGTTTACGGCTGTCCTGATTAGAATTAATTTTCATAAAGAGAACAATAATCTTGACTGGTTTACCCTTCAGTTCCTTATGCCCACAACAGTGACTGGCACATGGAAAGCATTCAGGAAATAAAAGCACAACGGAAAATTAAAACATACTCACTGCATGCCTGCCACATACAGAACCAAATTAAATTACTGCCAATACACATGGAGAAAATCTTCCCATTTTTCTGGAATAATATTACGAAGGATGGAAAATAAGTGCACATTGCCTGGATGGCATTTAATAAACACTGTGACGCAGTAGTGTACATTTAAATGAATATTGCCAAAGGAAGTAGGCCAACATCAGGTGATCTGAGTTAACTTTCCTGTACATTGTGTATTAGTTTCCTGATGATCAAAACTGGATTAGTCTATAATGTGTCTTTCCTGTTAGATATGAAGATTATCTGCTCTATCCAATTTGTGTTTTCTTAGCTGAGAAATCACTGTTGAATTTTAAAAGCGGCTTGCCCAGCCCTCCTTTCCTGGTCTTTTGATGGAAATGGTTTATGGAAAAAAAAAAAAATTTACTAGAGTCAGATAATTAGAACATTTTATGTATTTTGCATATGCTAATACGTTTGAGTTCCTTTGAGGGAGAGCCGCATGGCATAAAGCAGAGTGGAAAGGATGATTCAAATTTCTTCTCCCAGCCTCCTCCCCTGGCCAGATTTAGCACTTCCTATATACCACCACCTCCCAGCTTAGCTTGGCTGGGAGCTCCTCAGGTTTCCAAAGGATAGTCCTTCCTTCTCCCTCCCCCAGTTGCCATCCCCACACCGGGGTGCCAACTCCCAAGTAGGCTGACAGGAAGTGAGATTGGAAACAGCTTTATAGTAGATTGGTACTGTTATAAGACACATTGTAAGACATTAGGTAAATATAGCACATCAGATTTTATTAATTATAAAAAATCTTTAAAAGCCTTCAGCAGAGCCGAGATCACGCCCCTGCACTCCAGCCTGGCAACAGAGTGCGACTCCATCTCAAAAAAAAAAAAGCCTTCAACAGTGGCTAAACACAAAACCAGAATCCCTTTAGATTTCTTAAAGTGCCTTTGTAGTTCTTTTGTAATATGGGTCCTTGTTGGACAAAGTTCATAATTTGTTTTTTATACCCTTTACATGAGGGGTTCCTAACCCCCAGGCCATGGACCAGTACTGGTTCCTGGCCTGTGAGGAACTGAGTGGCATAGCAGCAGGTGAGCAGCAGTTGAGCGAGCATTACTGCCTGAGCTCCATCCACCTCCCGTCAGACCAGCAGCAGCACTGGATTCTCATAGGAGCACGAACCCTACTGTGAACTGCACATGCGAGCGATCTGGGTTGCCCACTCCTTATGAGAATCCAATGCCTGATGGTCTGTCCCTATCTCCCATCACCCCCAGTTGGGACTGTCTAGTTGCAAGAAAACAAGCTCAGGACTCCCACTCATTCTCCATTATGGTGAGTTGTAGAATTATTTAATTATATATTACAATATAATAATCATAGAAATAAAGTTTCTATGATTACAATAAATGTAACACACTTGAATTATTCACCCCAAAATGATCTCCCCCCACTCCCCATTATCCATGGACAAATTGTATTCCATAAATCCGGTCCCTGGTGCCAAAAAGGCTGGGGGCTGCTGCTTTTAATGATCATGTTCACATATGGACAGTGAAAAGGTAGGTCTTCTTAGAGAAGGTGAAAGGGAAAGTAGGACAGGTGCCACAAACTCCCTTTTTGGAGAGTGCCCAGCCAGGGAGTGTTACCAGGGCCAATCCTGGCCTTGCTGATGTCTTCAGTGGCACCCTTGAAGTCAACATGGGATTGGCACAGGCTCCTGTTGCAGCACTCAGTGAAGGTCCTCCCTCCTCCCCAGTAGCTCTCATTCCAAGGCCCTTATTTTCTGTGGCCATCTGGGCACTGAAGTCCTTATCCTGGTAGGCTATCTCTGTTGCCCTATCACCTTCAGTGATTTCCACTAAATAAACCCCTCTTTTAAGCATTTAGGGGTAAAGGGAGTGGCATGAATGTTTATCATGCAGTGGGGTGAGAAAGTCAGTACCAGTTTCAACGTGCCTTCCAGCTGCGTTCCTCCAGGGAGGGGACTTCACACTAGCTGTCTCTCCACGGATCTGCAGCGCCCTTGCCATAGCTCCAGCTCCTGGCCTTCTCCCCCTCCCTGCTGCCTGCTGGCACATAGAGCCCTTGGGCCATTCTCTGTGTGGTATTGGCCCCTGCCTTTGCTTCTGCTCTCTACTGCAAGCAGCTAGGCTTAGACTTCCCTAAGAGGAGTCCTGGACACCACTGAGGATGCAGTTTCCTTTCCTCACATGAGGAGGGCGTTAGGTGCCCTTAGCTTTGGAGGGAGTGGAGCTTTGGAGCCTGGAGACAGGGGACCAGGACCAGATTGCCCAACCTCCCTAGATTCTGCTGAACTCATCTTTCAGTAAAGAGGCCAGATGAGCTGAGCTCCACTTCTCTCTGGCTCCATGTTCCTGTGACTTTTGACTCATCTGAGGTTGACTTTGAGAAGGCAATCCCTTTTAAATATGTTGGAATCCATATAGTATGACGCTATCCACCGTGGAATCTTACTCCATTTTACTTTAAAGAGAATGTAAATGGTTTGACTGCACATCACTATGAAAATGGCCTAAGTAAGCAGGACGGAGAAGCTGCCAGGAGAGCAGAGGTAGAGAGTGGAAGGGGCCAAGCCGGTTCTAAGTCATTTGCTGCAGGCTCCTGTCCTCAGATGTACTCACTTCATGGGAACCAAATTACATTTGACTGTTCTCCAGGTCTTAAAACAGGATAACTTGAGCCATCTGATACTCGAGAAGAATACAGCAACCCAGAAGATGTATTAATACTCTATTCTCTAATTTTCTAGAATAAGTCAGATCATTGACAAATGACATACTTGGACTGTATTAGCTTCCTACAGAAAGACTTTCACTAGGTTTAGTAATTGGCTATAGCTTCAGCCTTTTTTTTTTTTCTTTTTCTTTCTTTCTTTCTTTTTTTTTTTTGAGACAGAGTCTTTCTCTGTTGCCCAGGCTGGAGTGTGAAGGTACAATCTTGGCTCACTGCAACCTCCGCCTCCTGAATTCAGTCAATTCTCCTGCCTCAGCCTCCCAAGTAGCTGGGATTACAGGTGCATGCCACCACACCCAGCTAATTTTTGTATTTTTAGTAGATATGGGGTTTTACCATGTTGTCAAGGCTGGTCTCAAACTCCTGACCTCAAGTGATCAACCCACTTCGGCCTCCCAAAGTGAACTTATGTCTTTTTGAAGATGGCTATGGGAAAGGTACACTTGAAGGATGTTTTTGTGTCATTTATTAACTTAATGATTAATTAAGATGGGGAGGTCTTGCTATATTGCCTAGGCTGGTCTCTCGCTCTGTCGCCCAGGCTGGAGTGCAGTGGTGCAATCTCAGCTCACTGCAACCTCCGCCTCCTGGGTTCAAGCGATTCTTATGCCTCAGCCTCCCAAGTCGCTGGAATTACATGTGTCTGCCACCATGCCAGGCTAATTTTTGTATTTTTTAGTAGAAATGGGGTTTCACCAGGTTGGCCAGGCTGGTATCAAACTCCTGACCTCAGGTGATCCACCTGCCTCAGCCTCCCAAAGTGCTGGGATTACAGGCGTGAGCCATTGCACCGGGCCTTAGCTCCCTTTACTTTTTAAAGATAGACTTCCTATCTTATAACAGTTTTAGATTTACAGAGCAGTTGCAAAGATAGTTCAAGGAGTTCCCGTATTCTCCACATCCAGTTTCCCCTATTATTGGCACCTTAAAATAGAATAGTACTTTGTTACAATGAACAAATCGATGTTGATAAAGTGTATCAACTAAAGTCCATACGTTTTTCATTTTTCCTTAGTTTTTACCTAGTGTCCTTTTTCTATTCCAAGATCTCATACCATATTACTTATAGTTGTTGGGTCTCTGGATCCTCCACAGCAATTTCTCAGACTTTCCTTGTTTCCATTATGAAACACTTTAGACATACCAAAAGTGTGTGTGTGTATGTGTATAAAGAATACCAGTATAACCAGCATTCAGCCCTGGAAGCAGAACATGACCAACATGATTGAAGCCTCATGTATATCCCTCTTGATCTCTTTCTCCTCTCTTCAAGGACAACCAATATCTTAAATTTGGTGCTTTTGTCCCAGGCGTGTTTTGAAACAACTATACATAGTGTTGCTTTGCATATTTTATTTTATCGAGACAGGATCTCACTCTGTCACCCAGGCTGGAATGCAGTGGTGTGATCATGGCTCACTGTAGCCTCTACCTCCCCAGGCTCAGGCGATCCTCCCACCTCAGTCTCTTGAGTAGCTGGGACTAAAGGTACATGCCACCATGCCCACCTAATTTTGGAAAAAAATTTTCTAGATATGAGGTTTCACATGTTGACCAGGGTGGTCTTGAACTCCTGGGTTCAAGCGATCCTCCCTCCTTGGCCTCCTAAAGTGCTGGGACTATAGCAGTGAGCCACTGCCCTCAGCCTGCTTTGCATATATTAAAACAATATAAGTATTAGAAGCATTGCTCTACAGTTTACTTTTTTCCCCCCACATAACATGTTTTAATCTGCGTTACTGTCATGTATCTAGTTTCTAAGTCAGACTCTATTGTATGAATCCTCTGTCTTATTGATGGTTATCTAGGTGTTTTCCTTTCTATTACTGTCATGGCCATTGCAAAGAGTGCTGAACAGACACCCTTTACAAGTCACCTTATGCACGTGAGCAAGCATTTCTACCTTGGGGCTTGGGGAGAGGGATTTTGGGGTTTCAAATTTTATCCGTAAGAAAGCAGTGTATTCATTCATTCAATAAATATTGATTGACCATGTAAAAACTGAGCCAGGTTCTAGAAGTAAACAGAATAGAAATAATCCTTCACTCATCATGAGTTTACAATCTAATTGGGAAAATGAACATTAAAGAAGTAATTAAAGATATGTATGTACTATACAGCTGTATCATAAAAATAAAGAACAATATATTGTGTTGTGTGCTGTGAGAAAAAGATAAGGCTTATTAAAGGATGTTTCTTAATGTTTCTTGTATCATAAATTACCTAAAGAATTTCCAGACAGGAAAATGCTACCCTCCTGCTGAATTTATGTGCTTTCTTTATCTAACAATGGAAGCAATGTAAAGCAAAGTGTTTCTTTTTTTGCCTTAGCTACTAGGAGTCTCTCATGTAAATGCTGTGCCCAGCTGCAGTTCCTGGAACACCCCAGCTACGTTTAGTATGTTTATCTTTTGGCTTTTTAAATAAATGGTTTTCACATTGTTCTGTGTCTTGTTTTGCATGCTGAACCATTGTGAATGTAATGAGGTATAGATCTCGGAGAGAGGACAAGATATTGTTGATAAGTGGTTGGTGACCGCCACTTTTCTTTTCAGAGACAAATGACCTTGCTTTTCCTTGGTTTTGATGTGTTTATGTAGGGATCTTACTGTATTTGCATGCTTATTTAATTTCAATATAAATTTATGAAATTTATTATCCATCAAGAGTCAATTTGTTCTCTAAATATTTCACTTAGATGATTATTATTTTTTTTTTAATCACCACCAGCACATACACAAACAGAACTCCTTAGCAATTCCATTTGGCTGTACTATCTTTAGGAACATTTATCTTGCTTTAACTCCTCTCTTTTTTTACAGACATTTAGTTTTCTGTGACATTGTTTACTTTCATTATACCTTAATTATGGGATTCTGATAACCATGGAGGAGTAGGAGAGACAATAAATGGGGTTTTGTGGGTGATTAATTGCTAAAGCAAGCTGAGATCTTTGATAAGCACAACAGTTGTTTCTGCCAGTATATTCCAAAGGCAAGAATATTGTTGCAATTACACAACAAGCAAGGGGGGAGAAACACCTCCCACAAATCACTCTGATATTTTTCTTAACCACTGTGCTTTTGAAAGCCTAATGCTCTTTCTTCTGATGTTTTTTTGACTGTCAGCCTGAGTAGTTGGCTCTTCCTTGGTAAAACGCTATTTAAATGACAGGTCCTTTCTCAGTGTGAATGTGTCAGCTATCTAAATGAGTGGTTGAAAATGTACCTCTGCATCAGCCATGTGGACCATGGTATGGTCTGAAGAAAATTATGTTTGAGCAGCTATGATTTAGCTCAATCTTGCAAAAGCTTATTGAGTTTTAACAAATAATTTAGCCCTATCAAGCAGAAGTGCATTTGGCTGCAGGTAATAGAAAACTGAATCATTGATGGTTTTAACAAGTAGGTTTTCTTTTTCTCACATGACACAGATTGGCAATACTGTCAGAGACCCAGTTTCTTTTGTGCTTTCTGCTCTGCTTTTTGGAGTCTTTCAGCCTTTATTCTTGGGCTTATTGTCTCAGGGTTGCAAAATGACTGGTCTTACTGCAGATTTTCTAGGAGGGAGGTGCAAAGTGGTGGTACTGGCCACAGCTTTCCTTCTTTGTCAGGACAGCAAAAGTTTCATCAGAACTCCCCAGTGGACTTGCTCTCTTAATTTGAAATGGCTGTAACAGTGTCATGTTGGCTGCACCTGTTTCAAAGAAAGTTCAGAAAGTTGGATGTTTCACAGACACATTAAGATTTCAAACAAAGGCGAGGGCATTCACAAGAAACAAAGAGAATGTGTGTGGATGGGGCGAGTAACTGCCAGTCATCAGCCTATTATGTACTGTACACATACATAGAGTTTTGCTGTGCAGCAGCAAATATAAAAATGAATGTCATCACTGTGAAAGTGGAAAACCGTATTTCAATGTCATGCAAATGCCATAATTGAAATGAAAAGATAGGAAATGCTGGTGCATTGTCTACATCAATGTATTCGGTTGTTGATTTTATTGCATAAAAGATATCAGTGGGGACGAGATAGTTTTGCTTTGTTTCAGAAGATTTTGCTTTTGTTTTTCCCAGCTAAAAAAGGAAGCTGAAAAATAATGAGGAGGGCCGGGTGCAGTGGCTCACACCTGTAATCCCAGCACTTTGGGAGGCCGAGGCAGGTGGATCACTTGAGATTAGGAATTCAAGACCAGCCTGGCCAGTATGGTGAAACCCCATCTCTACTAAAAAATACAAAACAATTAGCCAGATGTGGTGGCACGCACCTGTAATCCTAGCTACTTGGGAGGCTGAGGGAGGGAGAATTGCTTGAACCTGGGAGGTGGAGGCTGCAGTGAGCTGAGATGGCACCACTGCACTCTGCACTCCAGTCTGGGTGACAGAGTGAGACTCTGTCTCAAAAAAAAAAAAAAAAAAAAAAAGGAAAAACACACAGACATATGAAATAGAGCTTATTAATTCTATATATCTTCACAGAAAATGCATACTTTTATTCTTTGATTATCTTTAGGTGATCACGAGGAACAGGAGCTCAAAGATAATTAGCAACTGTCCTAAAAAAACAAAACCTCAATTGGGCTACAAATTTCAATATCATGTACACAGGTAGAAAAGACTCTTCTTTGATTTCAGGTTTTCCTTTTCTTTCCTTGGCATCCCTCTTCTGATCATGTCTTGCTGTGTACTCGAGACGTAGGTTTTGTGGGTTGACTGAGCTCAGCTGGGTGGGTCTCACTAGGGTCTCTTATGCCCTGGCTCTCCAATGGCAGCTGGGGCTCCTACCCATGGCATCTCCATATGGCTTAGGCTTGTCACAGTCTGGTGGCTGGGTTCTGAGGCTGAAGTTTCCGAGAGACCAAGGGGGATGCTACAAAGCTTTTAACTTGAGCTTGCAAGTCAGGAAGCATCCACCTTCTGTTGGTTGTGCTGGACAGCCCAGATGAAGGGGCAAGTTCCCAAGGGCATGGATACCTAGAGGCATGGTTCATTAGGGACCATCTTTGGAGACAAACAACCACAGTCTCCTTCCTTCTCTTCCCTTGGGGATTGAAAGGGTTATCAAAAGCTGGTCAGAAAGAGAAGCAAAGGGTGAGGATACTGCTGCTGTAGCATGTATGTAGTAGGGAATGAACCCAGAATGTGAAGAGTTGCCATCCTACTACCCCTCGAGTGTCCTTTTCATGCCATTGGAAACTCGACAGTAGTAATTGGGAGTGAGTTGAAATCTTCAGCTTTCTACATTTGTAGAGCAAAAAGAAGTAAACATTAACTTAAAAAATGCTTTTGATATTAATAGTTACAAACAAAAAAACATGCAACAATTCCAAGCTCAAATCAAAACCAACACTGAGCTTTGAGGTACAATTTCTATTCTGTATGTGTGGCTATCTCCTCTTATGGTAGTGGCTGAGCAGAGAATGCTTCATTCCAAAATAAATAGAATCAGAATTTATTTTATTAACAGCATCTTTCTTTGTGCCAAGAACACAGGGATATGGTAAGCACATCTGAATGTACCATCGGCAGGTTAAATCATTCTCTTTACTTTGGTCTTTGGTGGGTTTTTATATTTGTTGCTTTTCATCTGAATGAATGGCAATAGAGCAAGTTTTAAAAATCTGTAGGGATCTCCAGAGATTCCTGTCTTGCTAAGAAATAGGAAGGCCGCAATTAGCAGAGACCAAGAATGAAGAGGTGGAAAAGAGGGTGGGTGTCTCTGTTGCTGTAAACTACTAGTTTTCACCATTCTGCGCCTTCGTCTGTGTTGCTGCTGCTACCTGGAACACCCTTCCTCCCCCTCCTCTGCCTGGAAGACTGCCACTTACCCCAGATGCAGCCCAGCTGCAGGCTTCTGCATGCAGCCCACCTCTTCTCTCTGGACAGGGTGCCTTCTTGTCCCCCACACCCACAATTCCTTTGCCTATCAGTTTGTCTCTGTATTTCTTCCTCAGATTATAGCTCCTTAGGGGCAGGGACCAGCTCTTAGCCTGATACCATCAGCCAAGCAACGTGTATCATGCAGAGGTTTGGCAAAACTTTGAAAGCGGGAATATATAGTCAACTACATTGATGTCTGGGTCATTTTTCTGATGTCTGGTAGCAACTGTGTTAGGTGGCTTATACCTCTCCTGGACCCACACAAAGCAAATTCTAAAAATAACAAACTGGACCATACAAACTTTTCCAAAAGCCCGGGGTGGGGGAGATGTTATAATATCCTGATATAGCTGTGCTGTTGTTTATTTCACCTCTGTCACCTAGAGCAACCCCGTCCATGTTTTCCAAAACCTCCTCCATCCTCGGGGTCTGGTTTGGGACCCCTGCCCTCCTGGAGGTCCTCTTTGAACCCTCTGGACCCTTCCCCCGGAGGCCTCTGGTACCTCGATGTCACAGCATTTGCTGTCATTTCATTTGCCTGACCTCTTGGCTAAGATAATAAACTCCTGTCCTTGCTTTTTCTCTGTCCCTGACAGGGGTGAAGTCGTGTGGACATGTAGCAGGCACCACTATTGGTTATCTGCTGAACACTAGCACTCCCCATGCCTTCATGCCATCAGGCAGGGGCATTTGTTCCTTTGACGGTGTGGACAGGGGCAGAGTTTAGTGGCATTGTTCTTTGGCTTAATGAGCACAAACTGTCAGAGTTTGGATCAAATTTTTCTTGCAGATATATTTTGATTGACATGCACAGGAGTTTTGGAGATAATTGAAAGATTTGCCAACATTTATCAGGAGACTGTACATAACAATACAGAGTTCCAGTTTCTCTCAAATATTTGGAAGTTTTGGCAAAATTGGGCCCCAATTACCAAAAATTGCTTCTAACCAAGCAGTATTCCCTTCACACAGAATGAGCCTCCTTTCCCTCATTCCCTGTAAAATTGTACTGCATGTTCTCCTCTTTCATTTGTGTTACCTGCCTCATTTGTGGATAAATTGTTGTAGAAAATGTCTATCACATGTGCTGCTGTACTGCTAAGTGTGTAGAGCCCTAGTACCCACAGGGCACACAGAAACAAACCTGGGATAAAAAGAACTTATGTGCAGATTTCTTTCTTATTGTGCATATTTTAAGAGGCATCAGATTCTGTGCATCCTTAGAATTGTGTGGCTTTTTTTTTTTTTTTTGAGGTGGAGTCTCGCTCTGTCGCCCAGGCCGGAGTGCAGTGATGCGATCTCCGCTCGGCTCACTACAAGCTCCGCCTCCCAGGTTCACGCCATTCTCCTGCCTCAGCCTTCCAAGTAGCTGGGACTACAGGCGCCCCGCCACTACGCCTGGCTAATTTTTTGTATTTTTTTTTAGTAGAGACGGGGTTTCACCGTGTTAGCCAGGATGGTCTCGATCTGCTGACCTCGTGATCCGCCCGCCACGGACTCCCAAAGTGCTGGGATTACAGGCATGAGCCACTGCACCCAGCCAGCTTTTTCATGATTTGATTTATTCAAAAAGGATCAAATAGTCTGTTTTTATTGAGTATTTTCTATGTATTAGTTACTGTTCTAAGTATAAACTCATTCATCTCACAACTCTGACGTGGGTGCTTTTACTATCTCCATTTTACAGATGAGAAGCAGCTTTTTTTGTTTGTTTTTGAGACGGAGTCTCGCTCTGTCGCCCAGGCTGGAGTGCATTGGCGCAGTCTCGGCTCACTGCAAGCTCCGCCTCCCAGGTTCACACCATTCTCCTGCCTCAGCCTCCAGAGTAGCTGGGACTACAGGCGCCCGCCACCACGCCCAGCTAATTTTTTGTATTTTTAGTAGAGACGAGGTTTCACCTTGTTAGCCAGGATGGTCTCGATCTCCTGACCTTGTGATCCACCCACCTCGGCCTCCCAAAGTGCTGGGATTACAGGCGTGAGCCACCGCGCCCGGCCGAGAAGTAGCTTTAATACCAGCTCACACAGCCAGGAAGTAGACTAGCTAATGTTTGAAGTCAGACACAGGTGGAGGGAGTCACACACCTTTAAGATTTATTCCCAGGACAATATCATTTTCTTTAAATGTCTGTTTTGGGGGCACTTAAATGAGCTCTCAGATAGAAACACCCATTTCCAGGGAGCACTCTTGCCCTAGAGAAAGCTTGGGGCAGTTGCATTCAGACAGCTCTGCCATTGACCATGTAAGGAACTCTCCGCCACTCTTCCTCATAGCTTTGGCAGGGATTATTTGTCTTTAGACTTGCTCCTTTTTGTGAAAGTGACAGTAGTGATAGTCACAGTAGTTAGTAGTCATGGTTACTTTTGTTGAGCACTTACAGTGTCAAATGTAGTAAGCACTTTCAAACTATATTACTCTCCCCATTTCCACTTGGGAAACTGAGTATTACCCTGTGAGTGATGGGGACTTCTTGAAGGATCCTAAACATGGGAATGTGGTAATCAGGTTGGTGTTTCATGGATTTGGTTCTGAAAGCCAAGCAGAGAGTGGGTCACCAGCACAGTGTTGAGAGTCAAGAAAATTGGTTGAGACTGTTGTGTACAGGGGAGAGTTGCCTGGGGCTTGAATTAAAGGGATGGCGAAGAGAGGGGTAGGTTTAAGAGAGACTTAGAAGGTAGTAATGGCAGGGCGTGGTGAAAGATGGGAATGATTTCCAGTTTTACAGTTTGGACAGCAGCATGAATAAGAAAGAATATAAGGGGCTGGGTGCGGTGGCTCAGGTCTGTAATCCCAGCACACTGGGAGGCTCGGGTGGCCGGATCACTTGAGGTTAGGAGTTCGAGACCAGCCTGGCCAACATGGCAAAACCTCGTCTTTACTAAATTAGCCAGGGGTGGTGGCACATGCCTGTAATCCCAGCTGCTTGGGAGGCTGAGGCAGGAGAATCGCTTGAACCCAGGAGGCGGAAGTTACAGTGAGCCGAGATCACACAACTGCACTCCAGCCTGGGCAATAGAGCGAGACTCTCAAAAACAAAACCAAAAAAAAGTAGAAAGAAAGTATATAAGAAGGCTAAGAAGGCATCGTGGGGACAAGGGAGTGAAGAGTCACAAATTCAGTTTTGAATGTCAGTTTGATGTACTCTGTGACTTGGAGTACATCAAGTTGGAGATGTCACAAGATTACTACAAGGAACTCCCAGTGTCTTCACGTAGTTTTCCCAGCTTACTCAGTAAATATTTGTTCCCTAAATGAATTCATGATTTCCATAGTTACTCAGTAAATATTTGTTTTCTAAATGAATCTATCTGTAAGCAACTCAAGTAATATCCTCTCCTACCATTTATCTTAGTGTTTGAATTTCATCTCCAACCACTTAAATCAAAGTCTCTGGGAGATGGGAGCTAGGCATTGACATTTAAAAATGTGTGTTCGGCCGGCACAGTGACTCATGCCTGTAATCCCAATACTTTGGGAGGCCAAGGCAGGTGGATTGTTTGAGTCCAGAGTTCGAGACCAGCCTGGGCAACATGACAAAACCCTGTCTCTACCAAAAATACAAACATTAGCTGGGCTTAGTGGTGTGCATCTGTAATCCCAGCTACCTGGGAGGCTGAGGTGGGAGGATCACCTGAGCCCCAGAGGATAATCTGAGCCCAGGAGGTTGAGGCTACAGTGAGCCATGATTGTGCTACTGCACTCTAACCTGGGCAACAGAGTGAGGCCCTGTCTCAAAAACAAACAAAAACCTTTGTGTCCACAGATATTCTAATTTGTGGCCAGATCTGACAGCCACTGCTTCAGTTTTAATGAAACAACAGATGAAACAGGTGTACGGAGATGTTCTTTTACTCATCCATCAATTTCGTTTTTGAGTGTCTGCCACTGTTTTGAGCTCCATGAAACTTAAAAGTAAATACTGATGTGTTCACCTCTGTGTTCCTAGTGCCAGAACAGTGCCTGGCACAAAGTAGTTGCTCAGTAAATAGTTGTAGAATAAATGAATGTTTTATGATTCCGAGCACTTAGAGAATGCTGTGCTCTAGTAACATACCACCATCAGTGTCTGTAGCTGCAGCAGGAGGTTTTCTGCTTCTGAGGCCTCTGTGTCTAGACTGCTGTGCTAATATCCTCTCATGTTTCTTCAAGGCAGAGGGGTTGCTGTCTGGGAAAAGTGTACACTTTGGAGCGTGAAGTCGGACTTTGCTAAGTGAACACTTGGATGTGTTGTGCATCTCTGTTCACAAGTACATTCTCTGCTATGGACTGAATTGTATATCTCCAAAACTTGCATGTTGAATCTCTACCCCCAGTGTGATGTTATTTGGAAATGGGGCTTTTGGAAGATAATCAGGCTTAGATGGAACCACAAGGGTAAGGCCCTCATGGAGGAATTACTGCTTTTAAAAGACTAGTACATTCTCTGATCCCTTGAAAGTGTATATCCTTTCCATCCTCTTCTTTATTACCTGCCTTCTACCTGCATTGCTGGAGTTGGCTTCTTGGTGTTGACAAACCTTACAATACTCAGGCTGAAGACAAGAGCAGCTGACAAGGGCCTTTTGTAGGGAGTGGTTGTCAGTGTCTGGTGCTTTAGTATTTCCTTCCATCGGGGTTTTGAAAAGGTAGTCCCACATAGAAAATGGTTCTGGCCAAGGAACAGCAAGTCTGTCTGTTAATCTCTGGGTATATTCAAGACATCTCTCTGACTGTATTCCATACGTACTCACCAGTGACGTACTGCTTCTCTCGAAGGTCCCCTTTGGAAGTTAAAAAAGATTCTAATTCCTAACACAGTAGCTTCTGCTGTTTTCCTATGTATGTTTTTTCCTCACTTTTGTTTATCTTCTGCTTTACCAAAATACATTTACATAAACAATATTAGTCTGTGTACAGAAAATATGAATAAAGAAATACATATTTAAAACCTTAGAAGAAATGAAAATAAAAACTTAAGAATTGGAAAAGAATTCCAAAACCTCAAGGTTGACCAAGCTGGAGGGTTTTCTTTGTACATATTTATTGTAGTTCTACCGTGTGCCAGGTTTTGGATACTTTCTTTTAATCACAGAACTTTACAAGATAAGTATTGTCTCCATTTGATAGATTAGAACATTTTTAGGCTCTGAAACTCAAGGGCATGTAGCTGCTACATGGTAGAGTCAAGATTTTAATTTAACGTGCCTGACTGTAAAGCACCTTTCCTTGGTCTAAAGGCCAGTGACAATTCCTAATGAAAGTTTTCACATATACACAATGAAGCAAGAAAATGAAGACAGTGTAGAAGATTTTTGATAAAGCAAAATACAATTAACTTTAAGAAACCTGTTCATTATTTTAAAATACCTATCTATATTGGCTAAAGGCTGGCAATCTAACATCAGTCCCCTAATCATTATTATATATATATATATATATTTTCTTAAAAGTCTACTCGTTCGTGAAATCACAAGTTCAGACTCAGGGTCCGTGATTT